>NC_135816.1:36214189-36814189 GCF_964213995.1 Mustelus asterias
CGCGTGGGTTTATGGAAAAGTACAGAAATCAATATGATTTTGGTTAATTCCTTAAAACTTAACACCTCCGGCAAAAGATAAGATCATGTAATCGTTCTAAATGCTGATTATAAGTAAGTTACACTGCAGGCTAATGTTACAACACTGAATTTTACATGTCTCGAAATAAGCTACAGCAAATTGAAGATATGTATATATTTAGGCATTGCTGCATAGCTGGTTACTGTGGGTGCTAGAAATTGTGTGAAAGTTACTTTCCCGCTGCAAGGGTTGTATTGGGTACAACTGGAATTTTAAAATATCAATAAGGAAATGTAATTCTAACGTTTGGGGGGAGTAGAAAAATTAAGGTCTAATGACAAGTCGCAACATATTGTCACAATGCATACATAATCTGTTGAGTCTAGCTAATTATATTGCACTCATGCATTCTATAAAAATTTTTTATCAGTATGTTTAGTATTTTAAATAGTTGTCTGGTTGTTTTCCTTTATGAACTGTCATAAAAAATAATCATAGTACATATGAATTCTAGGTTGCTTTTGATGCCCTTGCATTTTGTTTCTTTAAGTAATTGCACATTTGTTGAAGACAATTTTCAGAAGTAATTGTAATGTCCAAATTGCAAACCATTTTGATTGCCAATAAGGTTTTGCGGTGACTGATTCCTGGGATTGCAGGATTATCGTATGAGGAGAGATTGGGTCAACTGGGCCTGTGCTGGAATTTAGTGAGAGGAATCTAATTGATGCACACACTTCTGAAAGGGCTGGACAGACTGACTGGAAGCCCTAATCCAAATCATGCCATCCTGCCCACCACAACATGAAACTTCCACAAACAAAAAGTCACTCCGTCGCACCAGCTCCGGTAGCCCCCCGCCCGCCCCAAACCTCCCCAGCCAGGAAATCCAAAAATACTCTCCAACACACATGCCACCTTGACATCCACCACCAACCCCCCAAAACACCCAATCTAATAGCACCCCCCCCCCCCCCACAACATGCAGCACCTCAGCAACCACCTCTCCCCAACCACCTAAAATACGACACAACCCATGCACTCACCACCGTCTTCCACCAGGAGCCCTGACTAACACCCTGTTCCCCCCCCCCCCCCGTCTCTCTCTCTCTTTCCCTCTCCCCCCCCCCCCCCCCCCCCCCCCCAAACACACACACATATATCCCCTATCCACCACCCCACACAAGGAAAAAAAACTAACAGGAGTATTAATAATATATAAAAAAGGAAAAGGCCCAGGAGAGAAGAAGACAACAAGTTACAATATAAGGGCAAGGCATCACAGGGCAACAAGGGTTGGATGTGGGCCAAAAAGAAAAGAGGCAGAGCATGAAGAAAAGGGCAACTGTCCTCTCTCTGTCCGACCCCACAAACCAAATAACTGTAATCAAACAGATTAAATCTACCTTTCTGTTGCATTTTCCTCTTCTACCATGCATTCCGTGTCACATATGAGAATTTCCCCCTTGCCCATGTATTTTATTTCCTTCCATTTCTATACCCCAGAAGGCTCACTTGTTTCTTCACCTGTAGATCAGTGTGTAGACCCTCTCTCACACTCTGGTGCTTGTTCTGCACTGTGATCAGTTGCTTGAGTTTCTCAGTCCTTATTAAATATGGTTTGCCTATTTCTTCTTCTGCTGTGACCATCATCCTCCTTTGTCTTTTCTTCCTCGCCAATCACCACTTCCCTTTTTACCTTTACTTATTTACTTTTACTCAGTAACCATCTCTTTCCTCTTTCCCCTACTTATTTTTTAGTCTATCTGACTTGATGAACCATGTGTTCTGTACATACTCATTGTGTGCGTTTTTTCTCTACACTGGATTTTTCTCATGTTCTAGAATCCCTATAGTGCCGAAGGAGGCCGTTCAGCCCATCAAGTCTGCACCGACTCTCCCAAAGAGCATCTTACCCAAGCCCTATCCCTGTAACCCCATATACTTACCCTGCTAATTCCCCTTACCTAAGCATCTTGGGGCACTAAAGGGCAATTTAGCATGGCCAATCCACCTAACTTACACATCTTTGGACTGTGGGTGGAAACCGGAGCTCCCGCAGGAAACCCACGCTGACACTGGGAAAGCATGCAAACTCAACACACAGTTACCCAAGACTGGAATCAAATCCAAGTCCCTGGTGCTGTGAGGCAGTAGTGCTAACCACTATGCCACCTGCTGCCCCAATATTTAGTGGCAGAGGTAATTATATTGATGTACTATATAATTTATGCAGTAAAGCTTTTTTATTCTTTCATGAGGTAAAGATTGCCCTTGAGAAGGTGGTGGTGAGCCACTGCTTGAACCTCTGCAGTCCGTATAGTATAGGTGCACTCAGTGATGTTAGGAAGGGACTTAAAACTTTGATCCAGTGGCAGGGAAAGAATGTTGATAAAGTTCCAAGTCAGGATGGTGTGTGGCTTGGAGGGGAACTTGCAGATGACGGTGTTCTTGTGCATCTGCTGCCCTTGTCCTTCTAGGTGGTAAAGTTTATAAAGGTAGAGATTGCAGGTTTGGAAAATGCTGTTGAAGGAACCTTAGTGAGTTGCTGCAGTGCATCTTGTAAATGGTACACAGTCAATGTTGGATGGTGGGTTGCTTTGTCTTGGATGGGGTTGCGCTTCTTGAATGTTGTTGGGGTCGCACTCATCCAGGCAAGTGTAGATTATTCCATCACATTCCTGACTTGTGCATAGAGATGTTGGGGAGGCTTCGGGCAATCAGTAAGCACGTTGTTTGCATTTGTATTCCAACCTCTGACCTGAGCAACTTATTGCTGTGTAAGTGTCACTTGATAGCATTATCACCAGTACCTCCTATCACTTTGTGTAGTTTATTGGTGCTTTTGTTAATGGGTACTTTTATAATATAGTTGCTGTATTAGACTGACAAACAGCAGTTAGGTACATTAATAATGTTGGCATTGCATTGGTTCTTCAGGGAAAACTGAATTCTGTGCTTGCAGTGAAGGATGTGCAGGCATTCTCCCGCTGGCACTTAAATTCTGCTTAATTTTAAAAGTGCCAATAAGACCATTATTTTAAATTAAATGGATTAGAATGAAACCCAAGTATCCAGCTGGTTTATCAGCTGTCTGGGAAATCTTTAAAATACAAATTCCCAGCTGGTACAAAGTTGCAATGTTTTAGTTTAGTTCTGTTCAGATGACTTCGTAATAGCCAAGTTAGATCACATGATTTGTGTTGTAATAAAATCAAAGCTGCTTTTAATGCAGATTATGTAGTATGTGACATGTAATTTGCAATAGTCAAACCACTTTTGGAATATTTAAATGTTATGCATACCCACATAAAAAATGTAAAACTAAGATGCAAAGACATGAAGTAGAGCTGAAATTATGAGAAAAGAAAAAGTAGTTGATCCTTTTGTGTGAAATGAATCATTTAGATAACTGAATTTTGTAAAGCTAAAAAAGGCAAGGAACATTCTGAATTTCAATCAATTTTCAACAAACATCTGCTTTCTATGAAAGTTGAAAATACGTGTTAGTGTTTATGACGAGCAGTAGTGTGCGACCATGCAAGTTTTAAAATAAATTTAACTTTTAAGTAGTTTAAATATTTCTCTATCCAAACTGTTTAAATTCTGTATCTGTAGAAAGTATATTTGCTCAATACTTTTCAGATTATGATTTGTTGGAAACTACTGTATACAGTTTTATATCTTAGATAAATCTACAATATTTCATGTAAATAAATCCAAGCATTGAAAGAGGCAGCTTGGACCAACCAATCCATGTTGGGCATTTGCCCTCTACACAAGCAGATAGTTTAAATGCACTTATCTACTCTTGTTCTCATTTACGTTGAACCCCTTTTACTTCATCTGTCTATTCAGTCTAAATTTGAATGTTGCCATAGTTTCTGCCTCAACCTATGGCCCTGGAAGTAAATTTCACGGCCTTATAATTCCATGTAAAGAAATTTGTTTGTCAATGCTGTTAAATAACCTGATTTTTAGTGATCTGCTGGATTAAGTTGATATTCAATATGTGTATAGTGTAGTTGAGAATTACTGAATGCTACAGTGCAGAAACAGATGATTTAGGCCATCAAGCCCACGCTTTTTCTTTGAGCTAAGCAGACATTTGTGGTAAAGAATTTCATCTTGCGACCCACACTCATCTCAGTATCAAATACGACACCAGTGTGGCAAACAGACTGGCTTAATTTCAGACTGTTGCCAGTGAGAGGGATGTGGCCAATGTCTAGGGAACAGAGTTTGATTTGATTTATTATTGTCACATGTATTGGTATACAGTGAAAAGTATTGTTTCTTGCACTGTACAGACAAAACATAACATTCGCAGAGTACAAAGGAAAGGAGAGGGTGCAGAATATAGTGTTTCAGTCATAGCTAGGGTGTAGAGAAAGATTGGGGTGGAGGGAGACAAAAAACAATGGCATTAGTCTTCCTGATACTTAATTGAAGGAAATTTCTGCTTGTCCAGTACTGGATGTCGGATAATTTAGCAGCAGTAGAGGATTCCAAAGCAGTGACAGTGAGGTAGAGCTGGGATGTGACCTGCACATGTGAAAATTAGTGCTGTGCCTTCAGATAATGTTGCCGAGGGCAGGATGTGGATGAGAAGTGGGAGGAGAACGAGGATTAGGTGAATAAGAATTAAATCAGTTGAGAGCAGTCCTATCCAGTTGGATGACAGTGAAGAAGTATTGGAGGAGGTTGGTATGATCAGCTGGTGACAAAGGATGGCAACAGGTTAAGAAGAATGAGGGATAGTTTACCTTTGTCATGGTCACACTGAATGTCATTTGTGATTTTGATGAGACCTTTTACATTACTGTTGTTGGGCAGAAATTCAGTGGAGAAATTCAAAAACTTAAAAGTTGAAAAAATAAACTGAGGTTATCTTTGGAACCCAGGATAACAGCAAATCTATACTGCACCTTTTCCATTTTTGTATGTATTGGGGTGCCCAAAATCCTTGTGCAGTAACCTCACTAACATCCTATACAGCTCATGTTGTCACTTGATTAGAGTTCTCTGCCTTGATGTACAAAAAAACTAGGAATTCTTTTATGTGGGTTTATCTACCAACGCAGGCATCTTTTGATGTGTATTTTAATGTGCAAGCCAAGGTCATATTGCCTCTTCAGTCTTTTCTCTGTTACTTCCAAACTGCATTGCTTCACAAGTTTCCTGCCTTGAACTGCATCTGCTCCCCAAACCCTCTTGTCTGCTTATCCTGCAAAGTCCTCCTCCTCGCTGTTCATTTTTCAACACAGTTTGCCATAATTCCACATTTGGAGTCATCGGCGAATTTTGGTATTTCCTCAATCGAGCTTATTTGTGTGTGTCTACATACATTAAAATATAGTAGAGTGGCCCTAATAAGGGTTTTCTGTCCTTCAACAATCTCTCTCTCTCCCAGTGATTACATGCTTCTTAAATTCCTCTGCAACATCTTGTAATAACTTTTCAAATGTGTTTTCAAATTTGTATAAATCACGTTCTCTTCATTTTTTAAAGTAACATTCTTTTTTTAATTCTTGGGTTAGCCAAACATCTACCTTTTAGAAATGTATGCTGATCAGTTTTAATTAGCTGCTGTTTATACAAATGCTTTATTTGATGGTACAGGCTGTAGTAATTTAACAACTTGAGTCCAATCAATTGTTTTGTTGCTGTATTCTTTCTGAATAGGGGATAGTGACACTTGACACCACCCTCCAATCCTCTGATATAATAACAGAGCAGTTGTTCATTTTTCAGCTGTCCTAGGGATCCCTGGATGTAAATCATAAGGTCCGAATGGTTTATCTACCTTCAGTTGGGGTTTATTCTTTAAATTATAAATTATTCTTTAAGTAATCTGCAATCATTGGTGCCACAATCTGAATATTCGCCTCATCTGTAAAATGGCGGCAAAGCACACATTTAGTATTCTGCCATTTGGCTAAAAACTTTACCTTGTTACTTTTAATGCTACTTGATGCCTTTTTCTTCGAAAATGAAAACATTCCTTTTTTAACAAATTTTCTTTCTTGTCCCCTTTGTCTTTTAAGTGTCAGCTATGGCTCAATGGTAGAATTCCTGTCTGAGTCATGCAGGTGTGAATTCAAGCTACACTCCAGAGAATCTTTAACATAATCTTGGCTGATGTTTCAATGTGGCCTTTTGGTGTTCTGGCCAATAATTAGCCATCAAACAGCACAACTAAAACACATATCTACTTTTTATCTCATTGTTCTTTGTAAGACAAAGTGTCCAAATTGGCTGCTGCATTTATCCACATTACAGCAGCCACTACACTTCAAAAAGTACGGAATTGACAGTGAAGCCTGTCCTGAGGATGTGAAAGATTCTATAGAATGTATTACTTTATACTCTTCTTGTTTTCCTATGTACCTTCTGCATTTTACAGTATCTAAACATTGAATACATCTGTGCAAAATTTGATCCCTTCGTCCATGGATTGCAGCCAACAATTTAGTTTTTTGTATATTTTGTTTGTATCCTTTTATCTCCTGTTTGAATATTCCCAATTTCTTTTCAGAAATCTATTTACTGTTTTTTCTTGCCATATAATTTTGGGCAATGTGCCTATACCTCCCAATAATTTGTTTTTCTTTTGTCTTTTTTTACTTTCTATTATAATTATATTTTGGTTACTGTTTTCCTATTTTTAGTTTGCGTACTTGTTCAGTGAGTGCTTCCTTCCTTTTTGGAGTAGTAACATGTTGGTTGAGAGACATTCCTGGACACACTGCAAAAAAAAAGCCATAGGAACCAAAATAATTTTCTCTATTCTAGTCTATTTTTAGGTAATCCAAATCTCCTCCATGTAACTCAGCTGTTAAAACAAACCTTTCTAGTTTATTTTTAGATTTTGAATTTGACTTTCTGCTCCTTGGACTATGGTATTCTCACCAATATCCCTGATCCCTGTTGCCTCTCAGTTCCAAAGAGATTCTGTTTGGATCCTCCGTTGGTTTCCCTTTTTTTTATCAAAGATGGCAGTTTGTTGTACATTCTCACATGAATGTGCAGCCCGTTTGCATACCTGCATCGGTTTCCAGACTGTGGGGAAGGATACATAGTTTGAATTTGTTGGGACTGTCTAGTGTTTCTAGTTTGCCTTTTGTCCTCAACTGCCTTTATTATTTGCTGTTCAAAGGAAACAACTCTGCTGCTTGAAGTTGCTCCCCAGGCAGTTCTTGTTTGTACATTTTTCTCCCAGTTCCTGATGGGACGTGCCACATTTCCTGAGGTTCACTTTCAAGGAGTCCTTAAAGCTTAATCTCAGCCTTCCTCGCAAGCAGTGTCCATAAGTTGAATAATTGACCATCTTAGGAATTTTGTAATCAGTGACTTGTACTACATGTCCACTCCATCTGAACTGAGCTCTGTGATTAGTGCTTCATTCAATTCCCAGTGTTTCTGCTCTTTGAAGTAACCTCGTGTTGGGCATTTTGTCGTCCCATTTGATGCCCATGATGTTCTAGCACAACTACTTTATATATCTGTCCCTTTCAGGCATGTGGGAGGGAGGATATTACGACAGCTTTGTACAAAGTAGATTTTGTTGTATGTTTCACACCTTGTTTTCTCCACCGTTTCTTGTGCGAGTGAGCAAGTGCTGACCTTTCTCTGGAAATTCTATTTGCCACTTGCTGTCAATGCAAACATTTCTGAAGATTGTGCTTCTGAGATGGGTAAAATTATCTACAGCCTCCAAGGTTGTGTCATTATAGTGGATAAGGTGCAGTTGGAATTTGGTGGAGAATCTCTATCTTTAATATGATTACCCATTATTGTCAGTTGCTTTTCATTATTTCTGATATCTTAGTTGAAGATTTCAGTCATCTCAGGTTGAGGAGCTTGTTTGGATCACTACTTTTTGAATTCTTATGCTGTAGTGCCCAAATCATCTGGCACAGTTAGTTCTTACAAATATTGCCTACAGCTGCCAAGAAATTGTGATCTTCGGGACCAAATTGTTTTGGAAGTTTGCAGCTCTCGCTATACAATAAACAGTATTACAGTGATAAAGTTATTCAGATGTGAGCCTGGAAGGAGTTCCTTGGCCACTGGGAGAAATTTTGAGGACCAAGGTCTTAAATTTGAGATGAAGGTTATGGTTTACTGGGCAGCAGTGATCCCTATGCACTTTTTTATTTGAGACTTGGACAACCTACACCAGGTACTTCAAAGCATTGGGGAAGTACCACCAGCAGTGCCTTTGCAAGATCTTCTAAATCCCATTAGCAAGAAAGATCATCCAATAGCAATGTTCTTTCCCAAGCTAACCTGCTCAAAATCAAGGTGCGAATTACTCAAAACCAGTTCTGCAAGACAGGACAGCCTGTCACCAGACTCCTGAAGCAATTGCTCTACTTGGAACATGGTTGTGGAAAAAGACTCCCAGAAGAGCAGCAGAAATATTTGGGAGACCCTGGTTTGTGACTGACCAAACTAGCAAAGGGAAGCCAGTGAACATATTGAGAGACTTCAGGAATGTGCAGAAGCAAAGTTGAGGCATTGGAGAGCACGCACAAACTTCCAAACAATCCAACTCTTAGAACACCACCTGCCCCACGTGTGACCAAGCATCTGCAGATCATTCATTGGACCTATCAGCCGTCTTGGATTGGAGTGAAAGAAGACAATGACTTAGATGTGAAGATAGTAGCATAATTCCATTCATTTCATCATCCCTATTTCCTTTCCTACTAATATTTGACATTTTAATTTCCCTTTTTTGTTTGCCATCTACTCAACCGTTTCCAATTCTCTGCACCCCTCCTGGTCCCATTATCCCATGCTTCAAAGTTTCTCACTCATCTGAACCAAATCCAAGACTAATTTCCTTCTTGAAATCCATTTCCTGTTTTTTTAAAAAAAACACTTCCAACCTAGCTTCCAATCATCCAATTTTCCTTTCTTGGCCTCCATGTTAAAATTTCATCCTAGGTGCCCTCAAATTTCTTCAACACGCAGACCTTCAACAATATTATCTGCAACAATGATGCAAACTTAATGTGACAAGTTGGCTCATTATGTAATAATTTTACCTTGAGTTGCACTAAATTCAAACCCTACATGGTACTTGGACACACAATCAGGGCTAATACTTGTGAAGGAAGAAGCTCCCTGTCTTGGAGAAATCAACTGAGGGAATGTTTGCAACCTCAGATGATTGCAAAATATCCCAAGTACTATTCAAAGGGAATAGGGAGTTTGCTGGGATAACAAATGATGCACTTCAAATCCCCTGGCTCGGTTATGGGTCACTGTTGATCAGATGCTGCAGAAATGTAAATTTGTTTTTTTTAAAAATGATTTCCAACTTGTATTTTCCTGCCATCTTTGATCAATCAAGAGTCGCTGCTTTATAACTCCGCTATCTATCTGACATCAAGCTCTGGATGTGCAGTAACTTTCTCAATTTCAGTGTAAGCAATCTTAAGCCAATCCATTCAATCCTTGGTGATCTGGTATGTCTCTGATATTGTTCCCATTAGCTGCAATTTTAAAGAAGGGGGAAGCGTTGCAAAAGAACCAGAAATCTAAGTGTGAACTCTGTAGGTATTTGATGCTTTGCATAAAGACTCATCGAGGTGTTATTTTAGTCAAGCTTTTCCTATGCACAGATAAAGCTTAATTTCCATATCCACCAGCTGAATCTTATTCTCACAAGGCTACCTACTGTCACCATTGTGCATTGTTTTTATGGTTAAATTAAATAGTACATTAGTATCAAAACCAAATAAACCATCTTCCTGAGTCCTCCTAACCTTTTCAAAGAAAGCAAAAGTTTCATAGAATTTTCAGGCATGCTGGTTTGCAACTTGGGCTTCTCTATTCTTTTACGGGATGTGGATCTCGCTGGATAGGCCAATATTTATTGCCCTTCAGAACGTGGTAGTGAGCTGCCTTCTTTAACCACCGTAGTCTCTGAGGTGTAGGTGCACCCACAGTGCTATTAGGGAGGGAATTCCAGGATTTTGAACGAGTGAGCGACAGTGGTATATTTCCAAGTCAGGATGGTGAGTGACTAGAGGGGAACCTCCAGATGGTGGTGTTTCCAGGTATTTGATGCTGTTGTCCTTTTAGGTGGTGGTTGTTGTGGATTTCAAAGGTGTTGCGTGAAGAACCTTGGGGAGTTCCTGCAGTGCATCTTGTAAATGGTACACATGGCTGCTACTGTTTGTCGGTGATGGAGGGTTTAAATGTTTGTGGAAGGGGTAGCAATCAACATGGCTTGCATGTGACTTGACATCATGGGCTGAATTTTACGTTTTTCAGTGGGGTGAGGGAGGCAGAACTGAAAGTGAGAGAGGGGTCTGCTCACTCTCATCTCTGCTATCTCAGCTTATCAAATCAACTATCAGATGGCCAATTATTTGGCTGTTCCTCAGGAAGACAGCCAATTAACAGTGAGTAGAGGAAGGGGGCTCCGTGGCCAATCAGGAATCACCCTGGAATGCCATGTGGCTGAAGGGTTATGACATTAACAGGATTTTGGTCATGGCTATAAATTTAAAGGCCCCCTGTGCTCTCAATAACATAAGTTTAAAAAACATACAGATGCTGCCATCTTCACCAGCAGAATCTGCTGCTACATACATCCTGACACCCAAAACATGCAGTGAGCAATGAAAAATTGCAAACGATTGGATCATTAACAAACACCTGTTCATAATTTCAAAGTGCTAATTGCAACACCTGCTTGCCATCATGATGATGTCATATTGATGACCTGATATCATACCCAATTTTGTGGTGGTTGTGTTGTTATTAGGGGGAGGAGGGGGGTGGGGTGGGGTGCTGTGTAGCTACCTGATTTCCGGGCAGAAAATCCAGCCCCATGTTAAACGCCTCACCAACTAACCTAAAATATCCATAGTTTACTGAAGGTTGAACGAAAGCACTTATTCCAGCACCTGGCTTCTACAAATGCATTTGTTCGTTACCTGGTTTTTAAAATGGGCTCAAATCTTGACCTTGAACTCCTTTTTGAAACAGTTGTGCATCAGCGCAATCAGAGAGGTAACTTCTCCAGAGTGCCACTTGAATGATTTCATATCCACAGTCCGCGATACCTAAAAATATGCTGATGTCTTGTGGCATATTTCGGTGTGCATTTCTTCTAGTAATTGTATATTTGGCATAGCGATTTTAGGTCTTGAGTTTTGTGTTTTATATTTGTCAATTCAAGGTTGTATCGCCTCCCGCCCCCACGCCCATTTAAAAAGTGGGTTAACTGGGCTGTCTTCCCTCCATCTTCAAATTTCCTCATGCACACCATTTCTTGGTCTAGATGAGCAGTATATCCAAGTTTTTACATACGTTAGTTCAAATTGAATGCTGTGCAAGATTTTCATGTTGGTCTTTAATTTATATCTTTTAATTTCCATCAGAAACTAGAAACTTGCTCTGAGGTAGTGTGTGGAGGCATATCTGTTGCATTATTCAATGGCAGAAAGCGTTAAGGGCAAAGTACAGCCTTTTTGGAACAGTTCAATTAAATATGGGGAGGTTGTGAGCAAGAATTAACTAATTCAAACTGGAAATGTACAATTGAGTAGAATATCTAAAGGTGGTAATTATTAGACTGACATTTAAGGCTGGGCAGAGAATAAGTAAACTCTAATATTTGAACTAAAAAATTTTTTTATCCAAAGATGTTGAGACCTGCATGTAGTACATACTAAAAGCCCAAATGGAGATGTAATTCTTAACCTTTATAAATAATGCATTCATTCTTTAAATATGATCTCCCTGGAGGTGTCATAGTAAAAGCAAAAATACCGTTTTCTTTTTGACCTATGGAAATCTTGTATTGATTTTGCAGCAAAGGATTTGGCTGTTGGAAAATGAAACTTTATTTCCCGTTAGTATGATTCAGGAAGTCTGATCATATTGTTGTTAGATGGCTGAATAATTCATATGCTTGAAAGGCATGACAAAGGAGCAGAGCTGCTTGAAATTATAAAAGAATATTATGAAGTAACTAATATAAATAGGGGAAAAAAATACCTGTGCATGAAGAAAATCTTTGTTCTTTTGCAAGAAGATTTTTCACTGTCAGTTTTGGATAAAGTACCTTTTATTGCATTATTGCTTGACTTGTCTTTTCGGGTAGTTCTTGCACTTAAATACACTTGCAAGTAAATTATGAGTCAAATACATCCACAATGATTTTAAATGCCACGTTTAACATCGCTGGACCAGACTATTTGACAGTCTAATAGTAATGGCAGTGTCAAGGCTTGAAAATGTATTTCTTCGGATGGCACCTGGTATTAGTGTTTTTCGGTAGAATGTCTAGATATTTGATTTAAGATTGTCAGTTTTTAAAATGCGTTCATTGTCTTATGTATGCAAACCTTATGAACAGCATTATGTTTTGCCATGCATATTTATTTTATTGAGCAGTTTATCTTCTCATTTACAGTTTAAAGTGTGTATCCGAATAATGAATTGCTACGCTGTTATGCAAAATATGAATTTGTATACAGAAAATCATGCATCATACTTTATACTTGTATTACATTTTTGATTGCTGGGGGGGGAGGTTATTGTGAAGTATGAAGTTTTTATGAGTAACTATTTTAGTGCAAGAATAAGCAAAGGATGTTAACTATGTGGCTGACTTAATTTGTGCTAATTGTACTTGCTACACACACATAAATGCCCTGGTCTGTTGTGCTATCTTTTGTGATGGTGTATATTGAACTCTAACATGCTATTTACTTACAAATATTGCACAATGTTTGGAGGCCTAACGTAGTGATGAAATGAAATTCAGTCTTAAACTGCAATATAAAAGGGTGAACTACTGATCAGTTTGCTAAAGTTAAGCCTATTATTACTGCAGACTGAAGCAGATTCTCGCTTTTCCTGATTTAGCACCCTCCTAAGACCTTGTGATCTTCATAAAATTAGATAAAGAACTTTAAGTTTGCTCTTTAATTTCAATCTATGCATAATTTAAAGTCATGCATGTAGTTATATGCATTAAATCTATCTATTGCATACATGTCAACACTTATTAGCAGCTTGGACATATTGATTTGCTAAAATGTAGATCAATACAGATTCTACAAAAGGTAACCACTTCAGTGGTTCCAGTCAGGGTTGCATCCTATCAAGCTACTGTTTACATTTTTTCGCTACCACCATTTTTTTTCAAGAACAGATATACAACTATATAAATAAAGATTGTATTGTTCAATTCCCCACCTAATTATCACTAACCTCTCCTCCTTTCTTTAAGAAATTCCTTAAATCCCGCTGTTTTACTAAGATTTTAGCCAGTGGCCCTAACATTGTTTTGTGCGACTCAGTATCAAATTTTGCTTTATCACACTGGTGTAAAGCACCTTGGGATATTTTATTACTTTAAATGTGCTATATATTAACTGTAAAAAGCATGTTTTGGGGGTAAAGTCTTGTGGGATGTACGCTAGGTTTACCTACAACTTAGCCATTACGTGTTAGCAATGTTTGCAAAAAGATTCACTCATATCAACTTGTTACTTTTTCTGAAGCTGGATATTTTAGCATCGCCAATCCACCTAACCCGCACATCTTTGGACTGGGAGGAAACCCACGCAGACACAGGGAGAATGTGCAAATTCCACACTGACAGTCACCCAGGCCGGAATTGAACCTGGGTCCCTGACGCTGTGAGTCAGCAGTGCTAACCACTGTGTCACCGTCCCGCCCCATGTACATATGGGCTACACTTTTGTGAATGCAGTTTAAGGTGGTCAGTTTTCCTTTTTAGTCTAATGCCACAATTACCAGGTGGAGGCTTGAAATTAGGTTGTGGAATGCTCTGATAATGGCTGGAATTCTCTGGTTGTTCACACTGGTGGGATCTTCTGATCCCGTTGACGGCTCATCCCCACTGTGGGTTTCCTGGCAGCGTGGGTTACAGTCAATGGGAAATTGACAGCGGAGGGACTAGCGCAAACAGCGTGCTGCCTTCCATGTAAGAAATATGCTGCGGGGAGGCCAGAGAATCCCCACAATATCATTTTCTTGCTGTCAACATTCTGTCAAACAGTTTAAAAAGCTTCTGTCTGTGCACTTCCTGTCTATTATTTCAATTCCTTTTGCTGTATTTTTGTTGTGCTTTTTGACAGCGCTCTGCATACCCATGTCCAAGTTTATAAGGGGTTTTGTTTGTATAACTAATCACTGCAATCTGGCCATAAATTACTTCCCAAATGTATTTTATCTTTTTTTTCCTCAACAGTCGTTTCTAATGTAAGGGTTTAAACATTTTTAAGGTTTTGCTATCATCAATTTCCATTTTTAAAGTTTTATTTGGAAGGCCTCAGTCTGCCAGAATCTGGGCTCGAGATATTTTTTTGCTTCAAGGTCTAACTGAGCTGAATTTGGATCGTGTGACCTGAGCAGATGAATGAAACTAATTTCTTCGCATGCATCACTTGATGTTCTGTCCGCTCTGGAATACTTTTGTGGTTCCAAGTACTTTATCATGTTTTCTTTCTCAAATTCTTGTGTAAGAATAGGACAAATTTCAAATCTTTAGCGAGGAAAAATTTTTCTTTTTTAAGGACTGAGAAAGAAAGAAATGAGTGTTGCGATCATACAAATTGTTGCTTTTGTTTTGCATTCTGTGACCTTAAAAGTGTATTTAAACAGTTGGAGGGGGACCTAGACTTGAACGAGTCAGACAGACTTTGGATAAGAAAATCAAAAAATGCTGAATATACTCGGGTCAGTCAGCATCTGTTCCCACTCTGACCTTTCTGCACTTGGCCTGCTGCAGTGTTCCAGTGAAGCTCAATGCAAATTCAGGGAACAGCATTGACTTCGCACTCTTGGACTCGATGTTGAGTTCAGCAATTTTAGACCATAACCCTGTGTCTCCATCTTGTTTCATGTTTTTGCTGGTTTGGGTTTTCTTTATTTTTTAAAATCATAGAATAGTGCAGGAGGAGGCCATTGTGCCAATTGGGTCTATGCTGGCTCTTTCAAAGAGCAATCTGGTTTGTCCCACTGCTTTTAACATCCTGACATTTTTACCCTGTGCTTTTACTGGAGATGCCGGCGTTGGACTGGGGTAAACACAGTAAGAAGTTTAACCTGGTATTCTTAAACTACTTACTGCTTTTACTGTTTAGCATGTATTGTCTATCCCTTGTTTTTTCTACCCAAATGTATTCCCTCCTATTTTTCAGTGTTGAATTTTATCTGCTGTGTGTCTATCTATTTATTTCCAACTGAAGTTTATTACTATCTTCTTTTGTGTTTTACTACACTTTCAAGCTTTGTCATCTACATACTTCAAAATTGTACTCCATTGTCCAAATTGTGAAATGTAGACCAGAAGCAGCAGTATTCCTCCACTTGGTATTTGGACATCTGCTAATGCTAACCAGCTATTTACACCTCCGTCGAAACATATCTTTTGTTTCTTTACTTTACCCATTATACTCACTTTTGTTTTTGTACCATGAAACCATTTGTCATATGATATCCTCTGCCCTTCACCTTATAGACCTTCCCTTTGGTTCTTTCTTCGCCCTTTTCCATTTCACTTGCTGAAAACCTGTTACGTTTCTATCTTGCCTCAATTCTGCGGAAGGGTCATCAACTTGAAATGTTAACTGTCTCCTGACCTGTTGAGTGTTTTCTAGCATTCTGTTTTCTTTGCCGATTTCCAGCATCTAGAATATTTTCCTTTTTCTATTAGTCTTCATATAACGTTGCTTCAATATTCAAGAGCACCATTTGAATTTTGATACTGTTTTTTCACCTTGCTGATAAGTCACTGTCCTGTAAACCTGTGGAGGAGTCTAATTTCAGACAGCCATGAGATTCTTGTAGCCACATAACAACTGGGTACAGTTAAGCTTCTCGTCAGTAGATCCTCAAGATGTAGGTGGTGCTGTTGAAGGTTAGGGATAATGACTACACTTTTTCTTTGCTTTTATCTGGCACTTGTATGATGCAAATGTTATATGTCACCGCAAGTTTGAATGTTATCCATCCAGATCCTGCTGTAGGCCTATATGAGCTGATATTAAAATGTTAACCATCTTTTGATGGAGTTGAGCTACAGATCTGTCATGATCTATTTGAAAGATGGGACATGCTCAAGAGGCAGTATGGTCTACTCGTGTCTTTGTTACTATGCTGGCTCACGCCCTTGAACAGAGATCTTCGGCTCCAATGATTACATTTCCCAACACGAAGTGCAAACATGTTCCCTGTGGGGATATATCGCCTACATCAGGCTGCATGCATTTCATGAAGATTCTCTCTCCTTCCATTTCTCTGTGTCTCACATAAACATAGGTAGCCTGAACTTTCTCCAGCGCCAAACTCTGACAAGAATCATATGACCACAAGCATTATTCATAATAATAAAGCTCCTGTCCAGCTGAATTGCAGTCGCTAAGGTGTGCGGTCTTCTCGTGCTTCTCACTCCATTTGATCTCTGACCTGTCCTACCTCAACTGACCTCAGCTCGAGTAAAAATTTGGCAAATGGAGTATATGTGGGAAAATGTGAAATTGTCCATTTTGATAGTAAGAATAAAAAAGCCTATTACCGAAGTGTTGAGAGATTGCAGACCTCTGAGCTGTAGAGGGATGTGTGTGCTCTAGTACATGAATTACAAAAAGCTAAGTCTGCAGGTACAGCCAATAATTGGGAAAGCAAATAGAATGTTTTTTATTGTGAGGGGAATTGAATACAAAAGTACAGAGGTTATGTTTCAGTTGTACAGGGTACTTGTGAGACCACATCTGTCGTACTGTGTGCAGTATTGGTCACCTTATTTACGGAAAGCCTCAGGAAGAAGTTCAGAGAAGGTTTACCAGACTAATACTTGGAATGGGTGGATTGTCTTGTGAGGAAAGGTTAGACAGTCTAGGCTTGTATCAGCTGAAGTTTAGAGTAAGAGGTGACTTGATTGAAACATGTGAGATCCTGAGGGGTCTTGACAGAGTGGAAGTAGAGAAGATATTTTCTTTTGTGGGAAAATATAGCATTGGGGTCACTGCCTTAAAATAAGGGTTAACCATTTAAGATGGGTATGACGTGATTTTTTTCTGAGGGTCGTGAGTCTTTGGAACTTTGTTCCTGAAAAGGTTCTGCAAGCAGAGTCTTTGAATGTTTTTAAGGCAGAGAGGTAGATAGATTCTTGATAAGCCCAGGGTGTGATATGTTATTCATAGTAGCCAGAGTGCAGATTTGCGGTTACCATCATTTTATTAAAAGGTGGAGAAGTCTTGAGGTGCTGATTGACCTACTGCTGCTCCTTGTTTGTATATTCAGGTGATGATAAGGATGGTAAAAATGCTTCTAGCCCTTATTAAAGGAAAGATGAATCTACTGAAAGAACTGTGCATGCTGTCTTTCCATAAAACATGCCTCCAAAAATGGCTTAGGGCGCACAGTAAGTGAGATTAAATTCATCACCTCTGAATGTAATTTTATTTTAAGTTGAATGTTCTTCCTACAAGATCTCCAAACCTGTTTCATTGACAGCAGGTGCTTGCAACCGTAACAATGTGGACTCAGACCAAATTATAGCACCCTACCCGATTTTTGACTTGCTGCCAACTTAAACCTCTGCTGGCACAAGGCAGTTACTGTCCACCTAAAGTAGAAAGGATGAGAAAAGCAAGAAGTAAAAAAAGGAGCAAAGTGAACGTGAAGCATGTAATAAAGTGGTAAGAGCTGGACTGTAGAAAATAAAAAGTATAGCAGAAACTAGCTGGAAGTGACAAAAACTAATAGGAAGGATTAGTGAGATCAACTGAAAGTGAGAATTGTCAATTTTGCAGTTTTTGTTTTGACATTTGTAATATTTATCAGTAAGCAGTGTGGTACAAAATTTAAAACCTCGAACCAGAGCTCTCTTAATTGGCCCTTAATTTGTGATTGTAATGGTGGTAAAACTGTTGGCGGTCACTGTCTTTACTCCTTAAAACTGACTAATTTCTGGCATCTTGGCGTGTTGTTAAATGTGGGAATCTGGAAGTTGCTGTCACTGATGTCCTATTCCTTTACACAGTGCACTGTTGCAGCCTTTAGAGAATCATCTTGATGTCCGTTTCAACTTCATATGCACTATCTTTGCTGTAAAAGCCAATTAAAATATTAATACATATTCTGCCAGAAGCCACTGAATTTTTTAATGGAGTATTAAGTCTTGAACAACCCCTGGCCTTGGAGAAACTAATTTTACAGGTTTAGATTCTCATTTCTGCAGAGCGTTTTGGTTGCCTTTTTTTTACTTTTTGGAATTTCTCCCATGTATGCAGTCTGTCCCAGTCTTTATTTTGCTTTCTGTGTAATAATTAAAATACTATTTATAATCTCTGATAGGTTCTGGTTTCAAGTCCCAGTCCAGGGCTGAAACCTGTGTAATACTGAGGGAGTGCTGCACTGTTTGATGTTCAAATGAGGTATTAAACTGAGGCCCTATTGCACTAGTTCGAAGAAGAGCTGGGAGTTATTCCTGATGTCCTGGCCAATACTTATCCTTCAATCAATATCACAAAACAGATTGCCTGGTCATTATCACATTGCTATTTGAAAGTTTGTTGTGCACAACATGGCTGCCACCCTTCTGGTAATATAGCAATGACTACAAAATTGGTCGTAAAGTGCTTTGAAATATCTGGTGATGTGAAATGTTCTATATAATGCAAGCCTTTATGCCTTTTACTAATTTGCTGTCTGCAAATTCTTCAATATGATTGATCAATCTGTACAGTCTGGGTGCCACAGATCCCCTATAAAAGGCGTCACATTCAAATTGACACCAGAATAGAGGAAATAAACTCTGGTGGCTGCCAAATCTTTTGTGGGCAGCTTTTTTGAGGTAAGTGGCAAGTACTATGCCTTCACTGCTGACTGCAAAATCTAGGTCGTTAATTTCTTTGTTGACAGATATTCAAGTATTGAAATAGCTTTTTGAATCTTTTTACCCTCATTGGAATTTTGTGAATATTGTTGAACGTTTTACATGAATGGAAAACCAGTCAGATAAGTTTGCGGTGATGGGGAGGGGTGCGTTCAGTGCTGGTGTTTGGAGAGGGGGTAATATCAAATTTATAGATACTTGGTAATTTGAGCTTATTTTAAGATGACTTGTTTAAAAATTGCCTGTTGGCTTTGATCACTTTATGGTACTAATTATTAGAAGGCAGTTTATTTGTCAGTCTGCTGATCTGACACTGTGATTCACAATGCAGGCTGGGAGGAAAATGTTGTGTATAATTTAAGTGATATGTCTGCTCCAGGAACCACATGAGTGAAATGTTTCGCTCCTTCATACTTTTGAAGAGTAAATTCTCACTCATTCTTGAACTATCTTTGATGATTAGTTTGATGTGTAAAGATAGAGAGGACTAAGTAAAGGGTCATTCATGCTACAACTGCATCTGCGAATACAGCCTGAATCCAACATTGGGGCTTGCAACCATGATGATCTCACTCTCTTCTCTTTGGAGTTCGTATTATGTATGGTTTACATTTCCAAGTTCAGTTCCTATGTAGAATTGAAATTGCTTGTAGTACTAAGTGTACAGGTACACTTCTGAATGCAAGCATCATCTTTGACTCCAGTGGCAGTCACCTCTTGAGGTAGAAAGCTCAGTGCCTGTTTCTAAGCTGATCATATAATCTACATTGATACTTTGGTACAATCCAGTCAGTAATGTCAAACTGGGACTCATTTGTCTCCTTGCATGAACACACAAAAATTCCCAACGCAATTTGTAATTGAGGCTTTTCTGGTGTCCAGGCCAACATATCCCTCACCCAACACCACCAAAAGCAAATTATTTGGTAGGATTGTATAGTTTTACAGTACCAAAAACAGGTCATTTGGTCTACTCTACACCCTTCTACATCCAACCCTATCTACATTTCTTTCCTTTCTTTTCACCCTTCTGTTTATTTAGCTTCCCCTTAAACACATCTATGCTAGTCCCTCAATTACTTGTAATGATTTCTACATTCTAAGCACTCCAGAAGACTTCTCTCCTAAATTCTCCATTAGATGTATTAATGACTCATATTTATAGCCTCTGGTTCTGGTCACCTTTAAGTGGAAACAATTATCCATGTTTATCCGTCAGCTCACCACCCCCCTGTCTTGTCTTTTCTATAGAAAAGAGCAGACGTCTGTTCAATCTTTCTTGAGGGTGTAACTTCCCTGGTCCGGTGTTGTTCTTGTAAATCCTTTTTGCATCTTTCTCTGTGCTTCTATATCCTTTTTCTTGCATACAAATCAGAATTGTACACCGTACTCGCAAGTGTGGTCTAACCAAGTATTGAAATAGCCGTTTGAATCTCTAATCAAGGATTTATACAAGCTTAACATAACTATTTTCAACTATATTTTTCTAGAAATGAACCCTGGTTCCTTGTTTTTGTTTTCTGGGCCTTTAAACCAAGTTGTTACTTAATGATTTGTTCATTTGTGTATATGTAAGAGGGGTTGTGGAGGTACTGGAGAATTTGTCAATAAGATTTACAATCATGATAGCAAAACTGAGAAGCTGTATCCACAAGGAAAAATGGGACAGGCTATTGCACTTTTCTCCAGGAAATAAATTGAGGAGCTGACATTGATTTATGAAATGATTTGAAGAAAGGATATGTCGTAGAAAAATGTTTCCATTTGCAGTCGTGAATAGAATATTGTCACTAATATCTCCTGAATTTCCTGTTGGATATAATTCTTCACCCAAAGACTGGGTAGAATGTGGAAATCAGTATTGAAATGACCCAGCGTACTTGCATTTAAGGGGTTTCCTGAGTCCTATCATCTATGTATCAATTCTTGTGAAGCATCACTTCCCACCTTTTGCCAGTCTGAATAACTATCTTTGCCTCTAAAAACACCACCAGCCCACACTCCGCATAAAACCCCAACTCTGGTTTCTCTTTTGCAGCTAAATAGTTCTCTGATGTACTATTTGTCTCCTTACTTCACATGCTTAGTCATGGGTCTGTCACATGGTGCAATATATTTCATCTACTACGTTGCCTCTCCGTCCTTGCTGTTGCTTCATGGAGTTATGTAAAGATACCCAAGCATAATCCTCTGTTTAGAAATTTATGCAGATGATATTTTCTGTTTCTGAATGTTTTCTATTACAGCTTTGAGAAAGAATTCCGATTATCCTTCTTGCCATTGATCATTTACCTCATTCCATTGGCCAATTAGCCTATAAGACATAGGAGCAGAATTAGACCAGTCGGCTCATAGAGTCAATCATGGCTAACCTCATGCTATTTGTGAAACCTTTGTAAATTGCCTGTATAACAGTGACCACAAATCAGGGTAATTTATTGACGATCAAGTGCTTTGGAACCACCCAAGGCTGTGAAAGGTTTGTTTCCTTTTGTGATGAAGGTGGAGGAGTTTAGGAAGGAAGTGATGATTAACTGAATTCCAGCATGGTCTAAACTCCAGGTTTACTCAAATACTGTAAAATAGTTGTATGTGTGGTTTTGATATTAAGGACTATTAAAGTGGCATTGAACGTTTTTAAAAAAAAGGGTAATAGGTTTGTGAAATAGCCTTGTTTGTAGTTCGCGTGACACAGCTGAATGTGGGAACATTATCAGCCCTTTTTCAAAACCACTGAACAGCTGAAAAAAAAGGTAAGGATGTTAATTGTGGGAACAATGTTGTTTGTCAGCTTGAGCAACAACAAAGGAAACATCTTTACAGCAGACATCCTCTTGCCAAGTTCCACATGTGCCTTCTGCCAGCTTTTAATTGTTCGTACTTGCTTATGCAACCATTCACAAGGGAATCTGGATCAGATTTTACCATTGCTTATCAACACAGTGGCACGCCACATTGCTTCCGTCTTATCACCATAATACCCTCCCTTAAATTAGTGACCTGTAGATGTACTGCATTATTGTTTCTTGAGAATGTGTTCAGCAGAGCACAAAGCACTGAATCTAAAATTAATGACCATTGGAATCCAAGCTAATAAAAATGAAGGCCTATGAATTCAAAATTTGATTTGTTGTTGATTTTGGTAGGGAGTTGCAATGAGACAATAGGAATATAAATTACTTAAAGAATACAAGTAAGATATTTGTAAAGCTGTACAACTCCCAACAAATTCATAGAATCCCTTTAGTACAGAAGGAGGCTGTTCGGCCCATCGAGTCTGTACCGACCACATCCCATCCAGGCCCTATTCCTGTAACCCCACACATTTACCCTGCTAATCCCCCAACACTAGGGTCAATTTAGCATGGCCAATCAACCTAACTCGCACATCTTTGGACTGGGAGGAAACTCACGCAGACACGGGGAGAACGTGAAAACTCCACACAGTGACCAGAGGCTGGAATTGAACCAGGGTCCCTGATGCTGTGATGCAGCAGTGCTAACCACTGTGCCACCATGCCAGCCAAATTCTGCAGTAAATTTTCATCAAGCTGGTTTGATGATGGAAGATATTATTCTGTTTCTAAATAGACTTTGCTTAAAAACTAAAATTTTGAGGTACAAGGAGCTGCAGGTAGCTTTTATGTTTAAAAAGTAATGTTGCTTCCTGAAGTGAGAAACCTACAACAGTGCAGATATTTTTCTGAAGTTATTATTTTGGATTTGTTGGCTTCACCATTTTCCAATGTTATTTCTGAAATTGGTTTATAAAGAAAGCTGAAATTTTATTGGTAGTGGTGTTTTCTGCTCCTAATTAGTTTTTGATATGTATTTTCTATTTACTGAGGCAGTTTGGTTTGGTTGTAATAATCAACTGACTACAACATGGAGGACAGCCACTTGACTAGATATGGGAGAACACTGGTACTTGAGGAACAGTGAAAGTAGTAAATATCTTCAGAAGCAATGGGGAGGCAAAAAGGAGGAAGATTGATCAGTGGCATGGGTAATTAAAAACAATAATGAAGTGCACACCACCTCATCTTACATTTTGTTTCCTGATAATTTGAGATTTTGTTTTGGCTTCCAACTGCATCTAATAATAAGTGGGTTTTGTTGTCATATTAATAGCGCTTAGATTTGAAAAAGAAAAATGCTAAATGAATGACTTAATAAAATAATCTAAGATCATAACTTCCTGGCTGTCTTGCTTTCTTCGACTAAATTGGCAAATGGTTAATTATCTGGCATTATAAAGAAATCTAGTATTGGAATCCATTTTGTCATGCACTATTAAGCATGCTAATAATTTATTTTAACATGCGAATCTTGAAAGGTTCATTTTGAGCAATGAATGACAGGGTTTTATCACTATTTCAAAATCAACTTCTCTTAAAAGCACTAAGTCTAAAAGAACTGATAGCTATTTTATTTCAGAATTAATGTTAATCAAATCGTGGAACAATGAAGTAAAGAAGATATAAGAAGACTAGGAGGGTGCTTTTCTCCCATGAATGATGATGAGCTCTATCCTAAAGTAATTCAATTTTAAATCCTTTTTAACTTCTGTTCATTTTATAATGGATAGTTGTAATTTTGGGATAAAGTTTTAAGTGTTTGTTCTTGTTTCCTGACTGCATGATGTCTACAGGACGAAATATATCCTCCACCTCTTAAATGTGCTTGCAACTCCCATTCTCCAAAGTTTTTTGAGAAGGAATTTCCCTATCCGAGTAAAGAATGTGTATGAGGCCAGGCGTATTGATGGTGTTGTAGTGGGTGCACCCTATTGAACAACTACTTAACGTTCTTCCTTTAGACACGACCTCAAATGCCTGTTTGGTTAGTGTGGCTCAGCCCAATGATGACTGCATTTATTCTGGAAGATATGATCTGAGCTTGTGTTTTTAGTCATAATTGAACACTTTGGGATATATGAAATTCACTGGGTGGGCTTTTTGCCATTCATCTGTATCAAGGTTGCTTGTGCTGGACTTGATGTTGGGGAAGATAGTTTTCCTCAAGTACAGGATAAGAGTTTCAATAGGAAATGCGTGAGCTCTGGCTGCAGAGCCTTGGAGGACTATATCTGGAGCTTCGTCAGTTGGAGAACCTTGTAACCCATTTGTAGTGCACAAAGAATGGGCACTTGAATGTGGAGGCCTTCCACTGGAGGGTATAATGTAATTCTCATCAGTTGTACTTGGAGTGTGCTTACAGATTCTCGTTTTCTGGCTGGCTGTTAGATTTAGCAGCAATGAAGAAGGCCAATGTTATGTTGAGATGAGAAATTTCTTCACCCAGAGAGTGGTGAGCCTGTGGAATTTTCTACTACAGAAAGCAATTGAGGCCAAAACGTTATGTTTTCAAGGAGTTAGATTTAGCTCTTGAGGCTAAAGGAATCAAAGAATATGGAGGGAAAGCAGGAGGAACAGGTTACTGAATTGGATGATAAGCCATGGACATAATGAATGGTAGATCAGGCTTGAATCTGCGTTTTTAGTGGCCTTCTCCTGGAAGGGTTTTTTTAAGTAAATTGTAAAGTTTTTTGTCTGTTAACATAGTCAACACCATGCTTGATCAAATAGGAGGTAACTACAGATTGTTCCACCCTCTCTGTGGAAAGCTTTTTGTGTTCTTGAGCTAACAGAATCCCCATCCCTTTTATAGGGAGCATTTTTAAAGAAAATTGCAATTACACACCACTGTGTCTCTCTGTTCACTGTCACCTCCCCATCACTTATTTTTCTGTTTCATTTAGATTTTTTGTTAACTTTTTTTCCTTTGTTTCTGCTGCTTCCTCATGCCTCCAAGATAACAATTCCTGTTTTTGTTGGATCTGTGGGTGGACTGCATTTTGGAAGATTGCACCTGTTTTTGGGATTCCAACCACTCAAAGAAAACCCTGCACTCACTGCAGAACATAAGGTTGCAGGGTTTGTAACATGTTAGAATTAGTGAATACTGGACAGATCACTGTGTTATTTTAAAGGAAATAATTTCAAAGTATTCTCTGTATCCTAGTTAGGAAAACCTTGTGTTTGACATTCTTCAGTGTCTTTAAAAAGTAAGATTTGTAGGCATATGGGTGGTGATGTCAATGAAAAAAAAGTACTATTTTGGGGAAACCTGTATCATTTTGCTTGGCAAAGTGCATGTAGACTATATATCATCTGTATCCGTTTGTCTGACAGTTTAATGTAGCCTCCTAGCTTTTTTGGTATCTTTTGGATAATTTCTTTCAGCACAGATTAAGGGATAGTAATGTGAAGTAACTTAGAAAAGAACCTGAACTTGGGAGAAAACTTTTTTTAAAAAATCAATGCTTTAAGAAATATTGTTATAAGAAAACCAAGCTAGCGTCAGATTAGTTATCACAGAATCAATGGCTTTAGTGGAGTAATTTAAATGAAGGCCTTGCACCCATAGTTCCAGTTTATAAAAACGTATTAATTCTAACTAGGATCTTACACCGCTGCAGTAACTCGGATTGGGTCAGTAAGTCCAGTTAGACATTTTACACCCTACATCAATAAAACTTCATTTTAAGAGTTCGGTCATTGATTTTCGAGATCTAATTTCAACCCTGATCTTTCTGGGTTTTTTTTTTAAACCTCTGAAAAATTCCATGTTTAAGTTCTACAAAAAATATTATTTAAGCATTGGCTGGATTTGTGTTCATTTTCTTTTGATCTTTAACGCAATGTGTTAAAAAGACTAAATTTAAGCAAAAACTTAAGACTTTCTTCACTTTGAATATGAGGTAATCAAAACCGAAGTGGATGGATTTCCAGGTCTGCTTCTCTGAAGTCTTATTTTGAGAAGTGTTGTGGAATTCTCTGATTGCTGGCTGCTTGCAGGTGGCCGTTGAAAATAATGCTTAGTATCTTTGTTTATTTTTTCTCAACTCAATTTTTTTTTTGACGTTCTTACAAATGGACTTTTTATTTGCAGGTGCTGAGGAAGCAGTCTGGAGGTCATGACTGTGATGATTTTAATTTGTAAGCTGGCCGAAAGACAATCGTGACGGCTGAAAAGAACACAGGTTTGAGATTTCCTTTTGCCAAAAGAGAAGTGGTCATTGAATCGGTTCATTGCTGCTTGCAGCTGCTGACCTTGCTCTGGAAACAAACTCCTGCATGCTTGTGTTTGTGCCATTATTTTTTTCACAATGACGATGGCAAGCTTGTTCTCGTTTACCAGCCCAGCTGTAAAACGCCTGTTGGGCTGGAAGCAAGGGGATGAAGAAGAGAAATGGGCCGAGAAAGCGGTTGATGCTCTAGTAAAAAAGCTGAAGAAGAAAAAAGGGGCCATGGAGGATTTGGAAAAGGCATTGAGCAGCCCAGGTCAGCCCAGCAGATGTGTTACCATCCCACGCTCTTTAGATGGACGACTTCAGGTATCGCACAGGAAAGGCCTGCCTCATGTTATTTACTGCCGTGTGTGGCGCTGGCCGGATCTTCAAAGTCATCATGAGCTGAAGCCATTAGACGTTTGTGAATTCCCATTTGGATCAAAGCAGAAGGAAGTTTGCATCAATCCTTATCATTATAAGCGAGTGGAAAGTCCTGGTATGTATTTAAAATATGCCACAATTTCTAATGCTTTTAGTTAATTAAGTATTGTTGGCCTGGCAGTGGAATGAGATGACCTAGATGGCTATTTTAGAACTCTTTGTTTATTTGGACCTGTTAGATTTTTTGAAATAAATGGAAGGTCCAGTGTTAATTTTGATTTTTTAAAAAACAAACTTTGTTCCCTCCATTCTGAGGGGCAACTAGAGATGGGCAATAAATGCTGGCCTAGCCAGTGACCACATTCTATTAAAAAAAAATTTCATCCAAAAGCCATCTTGCAGCACATCAAGTCGACATTAAAATTATAGACACTTTAGGAATAAGTACCAAATATGACTCACTTGGAAAGATCATGGAAAAGGAAGCAAATGCATGCAAGTGTTGAGATTCATTTCTGCATAAATATTCAATTTTCCATATTACTGCATTATTATTAAAATTGATTTACTGATTCACACACACATTTTTCTTTTGTGCCAGTATCACAAACACACTTGGTAACTTACCATTACACACCAACAGTTGTGAGAATCCAGTTCCATTTACATGAACATTTTGCACGTAACTGGAGAATCTTTAAGCTTTCATGAAGCTTCAGTAGAAAATGCATAATATCAGTGGCTCTGGATCATGCAAAGCACTGTGGTCTTGTGTTTGATCCTGGTCTTTGCAAAATTATCTGGTTTCAGCTATGGTTCTGTTGCTGTTCCTGGAAAATGTAAATTTTGAGCTGTAGATATATTGACCATGGTTCTTGCTTTGAGCATTATCTAATATATATTAGAGAAGTGCATGTTTCTGAGCATTATTCTTCATCTGTGGATGAAAACTAGTTGATTCCTTTGGTTTGCAGGCTTTAGGAAGCACCGTAGCTAGGCCCAATTGAAGGGACAGCATCTTTTCACTTGTTTTGTTGGATAATCTTGACCTTATCTGCTAAGCAGCTACCAACAAATCTGACCAAAATGAAGATCTAAAGTGAACTTCCATCCAGCACAATTCATGTGATTGGACTTCAGGGAATTGTTAGAAAATGCTTTTTCTCCAATGGATTAATTAAAATCAATATCACGGTGATACAGAAAATCAAAGAACAAGCATATTGCCTCTTCCCTCTGTGAGTTAAGTGGTTTGGATAACTGGAGGAAAGGTTGTATCCTGTTGTTGTTTGTAAATTTTCTTCATTCTTCTATTAGATAAATAGTCTTTACCTAATGCCCCAAGATGGTGATTTTTGAGCACAATATATTCTTTAAATTGCAAGTCCTATCTTGACACCAGTCACCATTAGCTTTCTTGCACCTCCGGTGAACCCAACCATTACATGTCTGGCTATGTAATTTGACATCTCAATCGGTGAGGGCACGCCTTAATATAATCGACCAAGAAATTACCAGGGTCATGTTTGACTAATACTACTACTCCAGAGGTGCACCCAGTGGCAGCCTCCTGAACCTGAAGGTACTGTGTTGCTGGTCATAATTGGCTGCAACCATAATATCTTGTTTCCTGGACCTAGAATTTTCTGTGTTCCTCTTTTCAGCGACCCACCCACCCCCGTCCACCTGCACACCCTGCCGTGCTTCCGAAGTTCACGTGCCTAATCATCAGGTTGCCGTGGAAATAATGTTCTGTTCCAATCAACAACTTTGCAATGTCAAGATATCAAGGCTCAATCTCAGGATCTGCCAATTCCGATGGAATACCAGAAATTCCATTTATAGGCCATGCAGCCCAACAGGTCCATGTTGGAGTTAATGCTGCATAGAAGCCTCCTTCCACCCTTCTACCCCTATCAACATATCCTTCTATACCTTTCTCCTTCACTTGTTTAACTCGTTTCCCCTTAAATGCATCGATGCTACAAGTTAAGACACAGGTGAGATAGTTTTGGGTGACTTCAAGTTTACAAAGGATAGAATGGGAGAGACCAGCCAAGAGTGCATTGGAATCATCAAGTCTAAAGGTAATGGAGGCATGGGTGAGGAATTTGGCAGGAGGCGAGATGAAGAGGCTAAGTCAAACTATGTTAGAGTTTCAAATAGGTGGTTTTAGAGATGGCACAGATATGAGGATGGAAGCTAAGGTCATCTCGGGATCAAATGTGATACTAAGGTTGCAAACAGACTGGCTTAATCTCAGACGTTTCGCAGGGCGAGGGATGGTATTGGTGGTTGGGGAAAGGAGTTTGGGATGGAGGCGAAAACGATGGCTTCAGTCTTCCCAGTATTTAACTGGAGGAAATTTCTGCTTATCCAGTGCTGGATATTGGGTAAGCAGTCTTAATAATTTTATCAATAATTGAGCCGTCGAGGAAGATGGTATTGAGGTACAGCTGGATGGTGTCAGCGAATATGTGAAACCTAACACTGTGTGCTTTCAGATAATGTCGCAAAGGGGCAGCATGTAGATGAAAGATAAGGGACCAAGAATTGATTCTTGGGGAATGCCAGAGGTAGCAGTGCAGGAGCAGGAAGAGAAACCATTGCAAACGATTCTCTGGCACAATTAGATATTAGATAAGAATGGAACCACGAGAGTAATCTTACACAGTTGGACAACAGTGGAGTGGCATTGTAGGAGGATGGTGTAGTCAACAGTGCCAAAGACTGCCCATAGGTTGAAAAGGATGAGGAGAGAAAGTTTACCCATGTCCCCTCACACAGGATGCCATTTGTGACTTTATTTGTAAATGGGAATCATTTTTAACCAATTTATTGGAGTTCTTTAAAGGAGTCACATGCTGTGAATAAAGGGGAATCAGTGGACGTACAGTACTTAGATTTCCAGAAGGCATTTGATAAGATGCCACATCGAAAGTTATTGTGGAAAATAAAAGCTCATGGTGTAGTGTGTAAGATATTGCCGTGGATAGAAGATTGGCTGACTAATGGGAAACAGAGTTGGCATAAGTAGGTCTTCTCTAGTTGGTGAGTTGTGTGCCACAGGGATCAGTGCTGGAATAGAGGGGTCAGGGGTTGGTCTTTTGAGGAGAGGGGTGATGACAGCAGATTTAAAGGAGAGGGAGACAATACTTGAAGGGAGAGAACCTTTTACAATATCAGCTAACATGGAGGCTAGGAGGGGAAGGTGATCAGTTTAATTGGAATAATATAGAAGAAGCTGGAGGTGGGTCTCTGGACAAGATGAACTTAGAGAAGACATGAGGAGAGGTAACACAGAAACAGGCGGAACTAAAGAAAGATGCGAGTTCAAGTCTACAACACAGAAGGGCAAAAAAGAAAGTATGGTGGGCTAATGGAAGGGAGTGATGTGGCAGAGGCTGCTGATCAGAAGATCTCTATCTTAGTGACTATTACAGTAAGAAGTCTCTCAACACCAGGTTAAAGTCCAACAGGTTTATCTGGTAGCACGAACCTGGTGCTGTGAGACTTCTTAAGGGCCTACCCCAGTCCAACGCTGGCATCGCCACTTCATGGCCATTACAGACAAGCGAGAATGGCAAACTGAACTACTTTGTCTTTTCACCAACTGTCTGTAAGCAGAAGGTGTTTTTAAATTGTTGCAAGTAGGTTGTGACATGTTTCCCCAAGTCCTCAGTTCATGTCATCTAATTTAAAATAACTCCCAACAAACTTGCCTTATTATCAGCTCGGGACATCAGTTTGTTCACACACACAAACCTGGGAAAGGAGTGTTTGCAATGGCCCAGTCCACAACACACACAATATGGAGGGATAGCAAAAAGGTTTTACAACCATGGATAGTAACAGTGAAGAAAAGCACAAGAGTGGTAGTTTGCATGATTATTTGAGTCCAGAGTCAGAATTCAGTGAAGAATTCTTTCATGTAGGAGCTCATGTTCAGCTGGCTGAGGATTAGAGTTGTGGAGTTCTTACAGTTGGTGCTGATGCCTCAAGATGAATTGGGTACACCGAGACTGGGTCAGTTCTGCAGGCTATAGTAGGAAATCTTCCAGCAGAAACACGTTTCAAGGAGCAGGCTGTTGTTCAGCAGATCAATTTAGAGGGGACATGAGGAGAGATGAGAGAGAAACTGGCAGAACTAAAGAGAGATGCGAGTTCAAGTCTACAACACGGAAGGGCAAAAAAGAGAAGTATGGCCAGGTGGGCAGAGGCTCCTGATCAAATGATCTCTATCTTAGTGACTATTACAAACAAGCGAGAATGGCAAACTGAACTTCTTAATCTTTTCACCAACTGTCTGTAAGCAGAAGGAGTCTGGCTTCTTGATGTTCACAGGTTGGATGTTAAACATCTGACTATTTCATGGGCAGCATGGTGGCACAGTGGTTAGCAGTGCTGTCTCAGTGCCAGGGACCCAGGTTCAATTCTGGCCTCGGGTGACACTGTGGAGTTTGCACATTCTCCCCGTGTCTGTGTGGGTTTCCTCTGGGTGCTCAGGTTTACATAGAACATAGAACAGTACAGCACAGAACAGGCCCTTCGGCCCACGATGTTGTGCCGAGCTTTATCTGAAACCAAGATCAAGCTATCCCACTCCCTATCATCCTGGTGTGCTCCATTTGCCTATCCAATAACCGCTTAAATGTTCCTAAAGTGTCTGACTCCACTATCACTGCAGGCAGTCCATTCCACACCCCAACCACTCTCTGCGTAAAGAACCTACCTCCGATATCCTTCCTATATCTCCCACCACGAACCCTATAGTTATGCCCCCTTGTAATAGCTCCATCCACCCGAGGAAATAGTCTTTGAACGTTCACTCTATCTATCCCCTTCATCATTTTATAAACCTCTATTAAGTCTCCCCTCAGCCTCCTCCGCTCCAGAGAAAACAGCCCTAGCTCCCTCAACCTTTCCTCATATGACCTACCCTCCAAACCAGGCAGCATCCTGGTAAATCTCTTTCCAGCGCTTCCACATCCTTCTTATAGTGAGGTGACCAGAACTGCACACAATATTCCAAATGTGGTCTCACCAAGGTCCTGTACAGTTGCAGCTCTTAAACTCCAACCCCCTGTTAATAAAAGCTAACACACTATAGGCCTTCTTCACAGCTCTATCCACTTGAGTGGCAACCTTTAGAGATCTGTGGATATGGACCCCAAAATCTCTGTTCCTCCACAGTCTTCAGAACCCTACCTTTGACCCTGTAATCCACATTTAACTTAGTCCTACCAAAATGAATCACCTCACATTTATCAGGGTTAAACTCCATTTGCCATTTTTCAGCCCAGCTTTGCATCCTATCTATGTCTCTTTGCAACCTACAACAGCCCTCTACCTCATCCACTACTCCACCAATCTTGGTGTCATCAGCAAACTTCCTGATCCACCCTTCAGCCCCCTCCTCCAAGTCATTAATAAAAATCGCAAAGAGCAGAGGACCAAGCACTGATCCCTGTGGCACTCCGCTAGCAACCTGCCTCCAATCCAAAAATTTTCCATCCACCACCACCCTCTGTCTTCGATCAGACAGCCAGTTACCTATCCAATCGGCCAACTTTCCCTCTATCCCACGCCTCCTCACTTTCATCATAAGCCGACCATGGGGGACCTTATCAAACGCCTTACTAAAATCCATGTATATGACATCAACTGCCCTACCTTCATCAACACACTTTGTTACCTCCTCAAAAAATTCCTCCCATGATCCGAAGATGTGCGGGGATAGGTTGATTGGCCTGCTAAATGGCCCCTTAGTGTCGGGGGACTAGCAGCGTAAATACATGGGGATAGTGCCTGGGTGGGATTGTTGTCGGTTCAGGCTTGAGGGGCCGAATGGCCTCCTTCTGCACTGTAGTGGTTCTATGACTCCTTGAGGTCAAAGATGTAATGTTACCACTACCCAAAATGCCAGAGGCTTGGGTTATGTGACGTGCTTTAAGGGGTTGATTGCAAGTTTAAACTGTTTCTGTGCCTCTGGCTAGAATCCATTGTTCCCCCTGAAGAGAGATGAGGTAGCTAGAAGCATCCCTTCAGATATGACAAATTCCAGTCTCTTTTGTTAACATTCAGGCTGGGGAGCCAGTTCGTCTGCATTTCCTCTATGTTCATTTATTACAAGGGGTCTGTGCAATGAGGTGTGAGATTCCACAGGCTGAGAGGAATTATTTTGTTTTTATAACTGTTGCTGGAACCTTCCAGAAACTGGTCAACGTTGTGGTCAGATGATCTGTAGCAACTACCTTGTGGTTCAACAAAAGTCCATTTTTAAATGCATCATGAAGTCAACATTTTCTTTGGCTATAACTAATTGGCACTGAAGATTGTACCACAGGAAAAGGCTAAGGTGAGAGAGGATAATTGTTTTATTGGTGATGAGGGCATCAAAGGTTGAGTTGAATGTGAAGTTGAGTAAATCAGTTACTGCAGAAATGTTCTGATGGACAGATGACCAGAGGCCACATAATTGGAATTTTGAAAGCACAGTTGTAAGTGAATTGGGAGTAGCTTTTTCCAGGGACAGATACAGAGGAAGGTAGGGTTGAAGTGTAGAAGGGGGTTGTGGATGGTGAATGGCGCAAGGAAGTGATCAGTGATGGCCCTACTGTGATTGAAAGTATGTGTGGACCAAGACCACATGAGATGGCAACACCAAAGGGGTAGCTGTGATAATGGACCGGGGAGTTTATCTGGGGAGGATAAGAGAGCAGTGAACTCAGGAGAGCGAGCATGAGTTGAGATGAAGATCAAAAATCCTTCAGTGCAGCGGCTGAGTAAGGAAAGCAGCAAAGACATTTTGGCAATCTTTGGGTGAATTGATTATCTTGATTTCCTTATTGGATTTATTAGAGACAAACTTATGTTTACAGCCCTGAGTTTTAATAATGTAGGAACATAAGAAATAAGAGCAGGAGTAAATCATGAGCCTGGAAGACAAACCCAGCCTATCCAGCCTCATATTTGAAACTTTTCATCCCAGGCAATACCCTGGTGAATCCTCTGCATCCTCTTTGGGCCAAGTTGTTGACTTCTTTGGAGATAGAAGCTGTGCTGTTGGTGGCCATTTCAGATGCATTACCAGACGAGCAGCTGATCCCGGTATTGTGCCACTATCCAAACTTCGCCCATTCAGAATTATACGTGTCCTTAAGCCATTACTGCAGTTGGACATTCTTTGAGGAGCAGCTAGAATACAGCAAGAGTCATTAGTAATACTGTCATGAAAGTGAGCTGATGGAGGGGTGCATTACAAATTTGTTGTTGTTTGTGGTAATATGTGAAGTGAATTGATAATCTTGGGCTTTAATGTTGCCTCTCTTTCTTTGGAACCTGGCTATTAAAATTGAGCATTCTTGAAACTGAGGGAAGCTATCTCTTATAGTTTGAACTTTCATTTTCCCCGTCCCATGACAAATGTCTACATGAAGGAATCCAATTGTTATCACATGTAATGATAATAAATGTCCATGAGATGTGAACAGATAAATACTTCAGAGTCCTGAAAAAACACTTGAAATTATATGTTTTATTAAAAAAGACATTATTGCTGGTATAAGCAAATATGTGTTGTTATTTAGATTGTGCAGTTTCTTCAAAAATCAGCTTATTGCCCTGCACAGACTTGTACAAATTCACACTATTGGTTTGCTCTGAATAAACATAAAGCCACTCCTGGAACTGGAGGTCTATTTTTAAAATAAGATTCTAAACTTGCTTCTTCTCCACACCATAGGCTAGAATTTCAGAGGAATTTTGTCTGACTATATAAAGATTCCCAATAATAGAATCAGCAAGATTTTCTGTCACCAACTGTTAATGTTTGCATTTGTTTTTCTGATTGTGATCGAATTAGTTCCAAAAAGGTGTTTCCTTACACTTTGAACTTTGCCAATCATGTAGCAGTAGAACACCCTGTAGCGAAACATGGATTCCAGTACATCAAAATGCAATGTTACTTGAAGCAAACTGATAGTCTATGGACAAAGATTGCAACTTTAAAAAAAATCATTTCAATTCTTGCAAGGACCTTGTTCACACGGAGTCAAATTTTCCTTTGAAAGGAAATTGCACATACTGTCTGAATGGATACTGCTTTTTGATTTGATTTATTATTGTCACATGTATTAGTATTGTTGTGAAAAGTATTGTTTCTTGCATGCTAAACAGACCAAGCTTTCCATACATAGAGAAGGAAATGAGAGAGTACAGAATGCAATGTTACAGTCACAGCTAGGGTGTAGAGAAAGATCAACTTAATGCGAGGTAGGTCCATTCAAAAGTCTGATGGCAGCAGGGAAGAAGCTGTTCTTGGTATGCGACTTTTGCACCTTTTTCCCAATGGAAGAAGGTGGAAGAGAGTGTGTCCCGAGGTGTGTGGGGTCTTAATTATGCTGGCTGTTTCTCCGAAGCAGCGGGAAGTGTAGACCGAGTCAATGGATGGAAGGCTGGCTTGCATGATGGACTAGGCTTTGTTCATGAACCTTTGTAGTTTCTTGCGGTCTTGAACAGAGCAGGAGCCATACCAAGCTGTGATATAACCAGAAAGAATGCTTTCTATGGTGCAACTGTAAAAGTTGGAGAGAGTCGTAGCGGACACGCCAAATTTCCTCAGCCTCCTGAGAAAGTAGAGGCGTTTGGGAAGGTTGAGGGAACGTTCCTGTAGCCTGATACAATTTAAAGGAATTAAACTGAGGCAGTATTGACGTCCTTTAAATGTATGCTTCAGGTCAAAGATTATCCACAGTTTACTAAATTTTTATCAAAGCAAATTCCTGGAAATAAGTGAATCACTGATCAGGATTATGTGTAATGTACTAAATTGGACCAGTGATATTGCTGAAGGGGAAAGGCAGCAAGAAAACTGGAAGAAATAATAGAAGTGAGTAGATGTTTGATTGATGTGCACATTGCAGATTCAATGTGCACTCCATGTTATTTTGATTGAAGTGATCACTGATTTATCATGTTTCAAAATGATATTATACAGAAGAACCAAATGTCTCAAGTATTTTGCATTTATCCAAATGTTAATGTTTTTCATTTAAGTTAACTAAATGTACAGATGTGTATGTTTCTAGACTGTAGTGAATATATAGTCCATATTTAACTAACATGTCTACCTTTTGTTTTTTATTCTAGTTCTGCCACCAGTGTTGGTTCCAAGACACAGTGAATTTAACCCTCAGCACAGCCTTCTAGTCCAGTTCAGGAATCTGACTCATAATGAACCCCATATGCCACACAATGCCACGTTTCCAGATTCCTTCCAACAGCCAAATAGCAATCCGTTTCCTATTTCACCAAATAGCCCATATCCGCCATCTCCTGCCAGCAGCACCTACCCCAGCTCTCCAGCCAGTTCTGGGCCAAGCAGTCCTTTCCAGATGCCAGGTGAGGTCCAAACTAATTTTTTTTTTCCCGAAATGTTATAACAGGAAAGTGCTTTATTTCATTATGGAGTAATGCAGACTGTTTCTACATTAAAATTTAAGTCACATGAAAATAACAGAAGAAACATGCCAGGTGTAAGAGGTGAATGTGATGGGTAGTACCCCCTGAACATTAGTTTGCTTTAAAATTGTGGATTTTAATTTTAAACAATATCAAGTAAGCTCTTTTCATGAATGAACTGTTCATAAAGTCATAACAGCACAGAATCACACCCTTCGGCTCACCTGTCTTTGCTGACCATTAAATACCAATCTACATTGATCCCATTTACCAGCACTTGGTCCATGTGCCTTGACAAGTACTCATCCAGATGCTTCTTAAGTGTTGCGAGAGTACCTACGTCCACCACTCCCTCAGGTAGCACGTTCCATATTTCCATCACCCTCTGGGTACTATCTACGTACAGGCACGAAAAGCTCTCCTGAATGCACTTTAAAAATTCCACCCTGTCTAATCTTTTCACACTAAGATGATTTCAGTTAATACTGGCGAAGTTGAAATCCCCTACTACTATAACCTTATTCCCTCCTCACCTCTGATTTGCTTACATATCTGCTCCTCTTCTGTGTGGAGTTTGCACATTCTTCCCATGTTTGCGTGGGTTTCCTCCAGGTGTTCCGATGGGCTGAATGGCCACCTTCTGTACTGTAGGGATTCTGATATTTTCACGTGCTAATTTACACTTTGCCTTACCAGACTGGCTCCTTGCATTAAAATAGATGCAATTTAGCCTTCCAATCCTCCCAAATGCCCTATCCTGTCCATGTCTTTTCCTATTGGTCTGACCTGACTGAACCTCACTTCCGAATGTACATCTGTGTCCCACCCCTCTGCCAAATTAGTTTAAAACTAATTAGGATGTTATTAGGATTTTCATTGAGTTTTGAATGCTTATGTTGAAGTTCAACAAGGTGTCGTCGAAATAGTTCCTTCATTCAGGCACCATATGAATTAATTGCTTGATTTGGTTTGAAGGAAAATGCGCTTTACATCTCCTGAAATAAGATGGGACATTTCTCAGTGCTAAAGATGCTTTATAAATGCAAGTTTTATCATGCATATAATTTGATATGAGGTACGAAATGGGCTGTAGAGCATGCTGCTGCCAACTTCTGTAAAGCCCCAGTATCTTTTGAAACAGCATTAATTTACTTTTTCTCAGCTAGAAGTTTATTTTCTGCATTCCCCACAGCATGTTTTTCATGTTCTAATCAATCCTTTAACTTCCAATTTTATCACAGTTTGTAAGTTATCTGAACTGATCCCTCAGTTTCACAGCTTGTGCTTAATTTTATTTTTTGTTAGTTTGCTTCTGGTTCTCTCAGGTTTCCATGCTGGAGTTTGAAACATCAGTGTTATTCTTTACTAGCTGACTTTGTTTTTTTAAATTAAAGCTAATTACTATCCTTCTTGTGACACTATATTTAAAGAGAAATGCTGCAAAACTGGTTTTGTAAGCTCAGCAGCAGCTAGTACTAATTTCATTACTTTCATAACACGTTGTGTTAAATGAAGAAAAGGTTTAAGGGAATTGGAAAATGAGCCACTCGCTGCAGATTCGTCCCACTCTTTATTTGCGCTAGAAACCATGGTGTTTATGTGGCTGATCCAGTTGAGTTTCGATTCGCTAGTGTCCCTTCCCTGGATGTTGTTGATTGGGGATTTGAGGAATGTAATGCCATTGAATGTTGGATTGATGGTTAAACTTTCTCTTGCTGGAGACCATCATTGCCTGACAATGAGTGTTAGTCCAAGCATGGCTGTTGTCCAGGTCTCGTGCAAGTGGAGATGGAATGGCTTCATTTTCTGGGGTATTATGAATGGAGCTGAGCAGTCATCAGCAAACAGCCCTGTTTGAATTTATGATTGAGGATAGGCCATTTGATGAAACAGCTGAACAATTGGCCAAAACTGCTTCCCCGAGGAACTCCTGCAATGATCTCCTGAGGCTGAGATGATTACAGGCCATTCACAGCCAGGCTTGACTACAGCCACAGGCAGGTTTCCCCTGATATAAATTGTCTCCACAATTACTTTGTTGCCACACTATCATTCATAACTCACCCCTAAAGTTTTCTCTCTGGGATAATTATTGATGAATAGATGCTTTTGATGGCACTATGGGCATCTTCAATTACAAGGCTGATTGATGGTTTGAAGGAAAGTAGGAAGGTAATTGGTCAAGTTGAATTGGTCCTGCGTTTTGTGGAAAAGATGTATCTACCCAATGTGAAAGATTATCCAGATACATGTTCCAGGTATACTGGAACAACTTGGCTAGAAGCAGGCTTCCAGTTATTGCTTCTTGATGGCATGTTGGATGAATAGAATTGGCTAAACAGCTTGTAATGGTGAGGATCTCAGGAGGCAGCTGCAAATAATCATCCACTGAGCACCTCTAGCTGAAAATGGCTATTCTTCAACTTCCTCTTATTTTTTTGCTTAATTGATGTTACCTTTATGTGCATTTTAAATCAGATTGAACATCATTTGTGACTTTGGCAGTGTTTCATCAGAAGTAACTCTTCAAATGCAGACAAAAATGGAACAAAAAAAACTTACTCCAACTTTGAAAATAAAGAAACATCATTACTCCAAACTTGAGGGCACACCCTGGGTCACTCCAAACTCCCCACAATTCCAAACACGTTCTTATTTATAGTGGGTCAGCTGACTATTACATCATTCTGTAATTGGTTCCATGGTTTACTGGGTCAGCTGATCCTTGCATCTTTTGACCATTGGTCACATTACATCCAATACAAAGTTGTCACCAGTTACGTTCTAACAGATTCCCTTTATTTTTAATTTTTTTCCCAAAATAATTTAAGACAACCACCTTCCAGTATTAATAACTTTCCAGTGCCTGCACCCCTTTTTGTAAAACCGTTGAATACCTATAGATTTGCACCAACCCGGTTGAGCTTTGAAACTTCCTTGTTTTCCAGCATTTGTTTAATGCTGGTCAAATCAATTCTTAGTCGTTTTACTGTTACACTTTTTGTTCAGTGAACATTGTCCCATAAAGACAGACTGTCCACTTAATTGGTACTTTCTGACCTGATGTGCCCATAAAAAATAATTCTGTTAATGTGTCAGACAAATATATCCCCATGTCCAACGCCTCCACTAATGCTCGGGTTTCAGCCGCCAATGTACTTTTGACTATTCTTTTTATTTAGCTGTCCTACTATACTCAACAATTCTGTTTCTTTTTATTGGCCCGTTCCTCTTTTTCCATTGATCTTTCTCTCGTGATGGGAATAGAATCAATGCTGTTTAGATATCCCTGTTGACTCATCATTTCACCAGATGCACTTTGTCGGATATCAAGACCAAGATATCGAAAAGCACCAGCTGCTTGACTCCCTACATTAAATTCTGTTTTCAGTTTCTCAATTATCCTTTTTTCAAATTCTTCTGAGGCACCCCATCGGAAATCGTCCACATGCATCATAAAAATTCCAGCTAATTTTCCTTTAGCCTTCCAGTAAAACACTGCTGGATCTGCATTTAACTGGACACAGCCAGTCTTCAGCCATACAGAGAAATACCAAACCCTTGATGCATCACTTAACCCATATACACATTTGTTCAATTTCCACAAATGTCCCTGTGGGACCTGTCTCTTTGGGTGGCCTCAAAAAAACTCTTCCCTGAAATGTTTCGCCCTGCAGAAACACTGCTTTGATATGCCTCTAGCATTCCTTTGATTTAAATGTCTTTTATCAGTTTCCCATGTGCATCTTCTTTCCCCATTTCAAATCGATTGTAATTGTTTTCAACACTATAAGTCTGTTAACCTAACTGTCGCTGTTTAAAGGCCTTCGTGTACCATTTGGTCTGGCACGCGGTTGAGTCACCATTGACTCCTCCGTTCTGGGCGCTCTGCCATTCCAGTCTGTATTGAATGAGGTGACGGGGAAGGATTGTTTCCTGAAAAACCTTTTTAATGATGTTGCCATTTGATCGAAGAGGGGCTTCGTTCCCCTTAATTGTATTCCAGTTATTACTAAGAGTAACCATTTGCGACAGACATGCACAGTCCAACAACTTGAAGGCCAATACTGCATCTGGAATCTCCAAATTAAATTTCATTAGCCTGTTATGGCCCCTATCAAAATCCATGATATACTCTTCCATGGACTGGGTGTCTTCTCTCCTAATCCTGTCAAACATCACCCATCCTTCATAATTCTCCAAGAACTCATCTTTTTTGTAAAACATATCTAAGTATCGTAGCAGGAGCTGTAGCCTTTCTTCTTTTATTTAGGGCATCTGCTGTCCAATCGTTCCTTATCTTGCTCTTAATTGGAAGTGACAAAGGTAATGCCATACCTTTTTTTTCCAGTATCGTGGTGACAAGATTCCACATTTCAATTTCTGCCTTCCATTACTAATATGGTTCAGCATCTGAAAAGCAGGGGAACAATCCAATCCTACCAGTTTACTCCTACCTTCTGCCATGGTTGTAGCACTTCAAAAACAAATACCAAGTTACGATGGGTTTTCCTCTGCTACCAATGTTTCATCAGAAGTAACTCTTCAAATGCAGACAATAAAAATAGGACAAAACTTGCTCCAACTTTAGAAATCAAAGAAAGGGTTTAATAAAGCACCATCATTACTCCAAACTTGGGGCCACGCCCTGGGCCATTCCAAGTTCCCCACAATTCCAAACAGGTTCTTATTTATAGTGGGTCAGCTGACTATTACATCATTCTGTAATTGGTTCCATGGTTTACTGGGTCAGCTGATCCTTGCATCTTGTTACCATTGGTCACATTACATCCAATACAAAGTTGTCACCGGTTACATTCTAACAGGCAGGACCCCGAAACTGGAATTCCTTTGTTCCTTTAGAGAGTTTTACAACCATCCTTGATACTGAATCATTTGCTTAATTACTGTGGTTTTATTCTCTTCTACTGCTCTATTATGAACCTTTGTACTGTTCTCTCCTACCTTCCTTCATCTTTTACCTTGTCTGTTCCTGTCATATTTTATTTCCTAAAGTGATTATCATATTTGCTTAATTTATGGGAATATATTTGTTTGTCCATTACCATAACTAAGCATACATAAATATGTACCAGTTACAGTCTGGATAAAGCTACATTTCAGTCTATAGCTTAGCGCTTTTTTAAATTTGGAGATAAATTATTGAGAAATTCGTTACAATGTGTGTTCAACAACATACCATGGGAAAGTATGAAGAAGAATTTTCTTTGTTCAGTTGTTAAACATGAATATGATTGCAGAGTTTTAATTTATCATTTGGCTGAAATCATAGAAACCCTACAGTGCAGAAGGAGGCCATTCGGCCCATCGAGTCTGCACTGACCACAATCCCACCCAGGCCCTACCCCCACATATTTACCCGCTAAACCCTCTAACATACACATCCCAGGACACTAAGGGGCAATTTTTAACCTAGCCAATCAACCTAACCCGCACATCTTTGGACTGTGGGAGGAAACCGGAGCACCCGGAGGAAACCCACGCAGACACGAGGAGAATGTGCAAACTCCACACAGACAGTGACCCGAGCCGGGAATCGAACCCGGGACCCTGGAGCTGTGAAGCAGCAGTGCTAACCACTGTGCTACCGTGCCGCCCGGGAAATGTTGCTTTATATTAACTAAATTAGAATTTCTGTCGATCGATCAGGCATGCTGTGCATGTCAGGGCCTTCAGTAAGCACTGATATGTGAGGGAGAGGCCAATACAGTACAATGGTAATATGTGATTGCTCCTTTGGAGCAAATTTTCAAGACATGCCTGTTGCAATATGCTTTGATTCTCAGACATTGGTTTGGAATCTTTGAGCACATGAGCATTTATTGAAGTCATTTGCAAAGTATGTGAAACAGTGGATCTTCTGTGGCTGTGGAAATCTGTGATGTTTAACTGTTTCAATTCCAACTCCAACCCACAAAAATGAATTACAGACATGACCAGGTTGGATTGCATAGCTTTTTGAGGATTACTTTGTATCCGTAGTAGTGTTGTCTGGGGTGTGACAGATGTACACAAGACATGTGACTTAATATGCCAATAAATTTTGATTTGGTGCTGACTTAGTGGCTCTTGAGCTTATTTTGAGCCCTGGTATGCGATTAAGTCATAAATGCGCTCTCTTCCACGCAGCTGATACGCCTCCACCTGCTTACATGCCACCAGAAGAGCAGATGAATCAGGACAGTACACAACCTATGGATACTGGGAATGTCATGATGACCTCCAACATAGCCAATCTGCCTATCATCTCCACTAGAGGTAAGATCCCAGAGCTAATGAATAATCAACCACAATGTAGTCATTCAGAGAATTAAACACAGACTTGATCTTCTTGATAAATAAGATTGGTGAGTTACAGGTGTAGATCACTACGTGCAAATATGTTACTGTGGTAATGACAGTGATCTGGCAAATACACAGTCCTGTCCTTCTTTGAGCCAGATCACTGTCTTGAAGAAGGACAGGACTGTGTATTAAATATCTCTGGATAAAAGATGTCCCGAAATGATGGGAATAGAAAGAAAGGGGGAGGGGTGGCAGTATTGATAAAGGTGAGCATTACAGTACTGGAAAAAGAGGATGTCCCAGAGGGATCAGAAACCGAATAAATTTGGCTAGAGCCAAGGAAAAGAAATGGTGCAATTATATTGCTTAAGGAAAAGAAATGGTGCAGTTACGTTGCTTGGTGTAGTCTGGGCCAACAACTAATGGGAAAGATGTAGAGGCACAAAGAATTTACAGAGAGCTGCAAAAATTTATAGAGCACTTACAATGGGATATTTTAGTGTAAAGGGCAGAGGGGGTCAAGAGTTCGGTGTGTGTTCAGGAATCTTTGGTATGTTTCCAGGCCAATGAGGAAGGAAGCACAGATAGACCTGGTTCTTGAAAATGGGGTGGCCAAGTAGGTCAAGTGTCAGTCTGCGAGCATTTAGGGTACAAATGATCATTATGTCATATGTTTTAGGCTGACTATGGTAAAGGACAAAGAACTGTCCAGTACAAGAAAAAATAATGGCGGAAAGCCAACTTCAGTAGGATAAGAACAGATCTGGACTGAATAAATTGGAGTCAAAGGTTGTCAGGAAAAACAGTAGCTGATCAATGGGCTACCTACAAAGAAAAGGTGATTTGGACGTAGTCAATGTATATTCCCTCAAAAGGGAAAGGGGGGGGGGGGGGCAAACAAATCCAGAGCTCCCTGGGTGACAACAGAGACCGAAACTAAATTAAGGAAAAGTGTGCTTAAGACAGGTGCCACGTAGAACGTGCAACTGAGAAATATTCAGTGTTCACAGGAGAGGTTCTGGAGTACTGAACAGTTATGGTCCCCTTTATTTAAGCAAAGATATTTCTTTGGAGACAGTTCGGAGAAGGTTCACTAGAATGATCCTTGGTATTGATGGATTGTCTTATGAGGAAAGGTTAACCGGGTTGGGACTCTACTCATTGGAATGTAGAAGAATGAGAGATTATTTCATTGAAACATATAGGATTCTTATGGGGCTCAACAGGGAAAATACTGAAGATTTTCCTCCTCATGGAAGAGTCTAGGACTGGAGGTCATAGTCTCAGAATAAAGGGGCACCAATTTAAGACTGAGATGAGGAGGAATTTCTTGTCTGAGGGTTGGGTATATTTGGAACTCCTTGCCACAGAGAGCTGTGGGGGCAGAGTCCTTGTGTATACTTAAGGCTGAGATAGAAAGATTTTTGATCAGTAAGGGAATCGAGGGTTATGGGGAAAGTGGACGTGAGGAATGTCTGATCAGCCATGATCCTATTGAATGACAGCGCAGGCTCAAGGGGGTGAACGGCGTACTACTGTTCCTATTTGTTATGGTCTTTTGTGAAAAAGCAAAGAGGGATTATGAAAAAGGACTGACCGGCAATAGGAAAGGGAATTCCAAAGTCTTCTATAGGCATATAAATAGTAAATGCGTGGTAGAAGGATGAGTAGGGCTGATTAGGGACCATAAAGGGGATTTACACATGGGTGCAGAGGACGTAGCTGAGGTACTAAATTAATACTTTGCATCTGTCTTTACGAATACAGAAGATGTTACCCAGGAGATGGTAAAAGAGAAGGTAATTCAGACACCAGATGGGTTTAAAATTGATAAGGAGGTGGTATTGGTAGGTTATCTATACTTTTGAAGTTGATAAGGCACTGGAACCAGATACCGGGAGAAGTGAAAGTAAAAACTGCAGAGGCATTGGCCATAATGTTTCGGCCTTCCTGAGACTCGACGGTGGGCCTGAGGGCAGGAGAATTGCAAACATTATGCCCATCTTCAAAAAAGGGTGAAAAGATGAGCCCAGCAACTACAAGCCATTCAGTTCAATTTAGTGCTGTGGAAACTTGTACAAACAATAATTCTGGGCAAAATTAATAATCAAATGGACAAATACAGGTTATCTAAATAAAGCCAGCATGAATTTCTTAAGGGAAAACCTTGTTTAACTATCTTGCTGGTGGTTTTTGAAGAAGTAACAGGGGGTTGATGCAAAGCTATTGATGTGGTTCCCCAGGATTCACTGTTGGGACCCTTACTTTTCCTGATATAAACTGTACAGGGCTCAGTTTCAAAGTTTTTAGATAATGCAAAACTTGGAAGCGCTGAACTGTGGGAAGGATAATGTAGAACTTAAAAGGAACGCAGACAAGTTGATGGAATGGATGGGCAGGTGGCAGATAAAGTTCAGTGCAATGCCAAGAAATGTGAAGTGATTTCATTTTGATTGGAAAAACGGGAAAAAGTTAAATAAAGCATGCAGTATCCTGAGCTTTATTAATAGGGCATGAGCCAGGAGGTTATGCTGAATTTGTAAGTCACTAGTTCAGCCTCGGGTAGAGTATTGCATCCAGTTTTGTGATGCATTAGATAGAGTGCAGAAAAGATTCACAAGAATGATTCCAGGGATGAGGAATTTCAGTTATGAAGACAGATTGGAAAAGTTTTCCTGCAGAAGATTGAGAGGATATTTGATGGTAATATTGAAAATCATGAGGGCACTGGACCGAGAATCATAGAATCTCTACGGTGCAGAAGTAGATTTGGAGAAACTGTTTGAGAGCAAGAGGGCACAGATTTAAATTAATTGGTAAGAGAAGAAAAACTGATGAGGGGAAAATGCTTTATGCCATGGGTGGTTCAGGTTTGGAATACATTACCTGAGAGTGGTAAAAGCAATTTCAACTGAAGCATTCGAAATGGAATTAGACTGTTATCAAAAAAGAGAATGTGCAGAGTTACAGGGAAAGGTGCGGAATGGTGCACGACAAGTTTCTTATTCAGAGAGCCAATGCAAACACAACGGGCCACCTTGTGTCGTCCTGTGCTACAATTCTGTGATTTAGAAAAAAAAAATTCTTATACTCTAATGACTTTCTTTTGTTCCCAATCTAGTCTTTGTAAGAACACAAGAAGGTGCAGGAGTAGACCATATGGCCCTTCAAACCTGCTCCACCATTCAATATGGTCATGGCTGATCTCTTGCCTTTCCACACCGTCCCACATTCCTTGATACCCTTTATAGTCAAAAATCTAACTACTTGTGTTTTAAATATATTCAATAACTATGCATCCCCAGCCCTTGAGGTAGAGAATTTCAAAGATTTACAACTCTCGAGTGGAGAGAGCAGCACGGTGGCACTGCTGCCTCACAGCGCCAGGGACCCGAGTTCAATTCTGGCCTCGGATCACAGTGTGGAGGTGGCATGTTCTCCCTGCATCTGCGTGGATTTCCTCCTAGTCTAAAGATGTGTGGGTTAGGTTGATTGGCCATGCTAAATTGCCCTTCAGTGTCCCAAGATGTGTAGGTTAGGGGGATTACCAAGGTATGTACGTGGGGTTACAGGGATAGGGGTTGGGTGGGATTGTTGTCGTGCAGGCTCGATGGGCCAAATGGTGGCCTCCTGCACTGTAGGGATTTCAGGATTCTATTCCTCGGTTTAATGGCTGCTATTTTATTCTGAAACTGCGACCGCTACTTCTAGACTCCCCAGCTTTTTGGGGGGGTCCACAAAGCATCTATCCTGTTGAACCCCTTAAAAATGACATCTGCTGCTGTGAAAGTGAACACCACATATTCTGTTATAAATGGAAGCTTGCCACTTGAATACAGAACCGTTTAAAAATATTTGGTACCTGCTACAAACTCCGTTCCATAATTTCCAATTCTAGCCCCATTCCCTGACAACTGAGGCTGAGCAAGACTGTTCATAACCTTAGTGTCATATTTAACCCCGAGGTGAGTTACTAACTGCCTATTCATGCCATCTTTATAACTCACTCCACTGAAACCTTCATTCATGTCTTTGTTACATTTACACTTGACCGTTCCTCTGTATTTTGGCCTTCTACCCACTTGAGAACATGCAAAACTACTTTGTGTCCTTATTTACACCAAATCTTGTTCATCCATCACCTCTGTGTTCCCTGACCTATATTGGTTCCTGGTCACCTTGATTTTCAGGTTCCTCCATGGCCTCGTCTTTCTCTATCCGTGATCTCCAACCCCACCACCCCCACGTATCTGCTTATCTAATTCTAACCTCTTGAACATCCCTGATTTTAATTGCATTCTATGCAACCCCTCGAAGCATTCTATGAATTGCTTTGAATCCATGAATTAGTAAGGAGATAATAGCAGGATATTGAGAAAATCATCATGCAATCAGGCAGAATCAACATAATTTCATGAAAGGGAAATTGTGTTTGCCTAATTTATTTGAGGAAGTAACAAGCAGGGTGGATAACCAAAGGTGTGGCGTACTTGCATTTCTAAAAGACATTCTATAAGGTGTTGCATAAAAGGTTATTACACAATAACAGCTCATGGTGTTGGTGGTAACATTCGCATTGATAAAGGATTGGTTAGAGAGTTGGAATAAATGGGCCTTTTTCGGGTTGGCAAGTTCTAACTAGTGAACTGTCACAGGAATTAGTACTGGGGCCTCAACTATTTACAGTCTGTGTTAATAACTTGGATGAAGACACTGTATGGTAGCTAAATTTGCTGATGACACAAAGGTGGGTAGGCAAGCAAGTTGTGAAGAAAAATAAGAAAGCTGCAAAGGGATATAATAGGTTAAATGAATGGACAAAAATTTGGCAGATGGAGTATAATGTAGGAAAATGTGAACCGAAAAGCAGTACAATATTTAAATGGAAAAACAGTAGAAATCTGTGGTTCAAAGGGATTTGGTTGTTCTCATACATGAGTCACAAAAACAAACTAGCAGACAGGTCAGAAAATGATTGAGAAAGCAAATGGAATGTTGGCTTTATTGCAGTAGGAATGCAATATTAAAGTACAGAAGTTGTTCCACATCTATAGAGGGCCTTAGTGAGACTGCATCTGGAGTATCAAATACTGTTTGGCCTCTTTCCTTGGGATTTAATTACATTGGAAGTAATTCAGAGAAGGTTCATGTGGCTGATTCCAGGGGTGAGCAAGTTGCCTCAGTTAGAAAATACTGAACCTCCCATTTAAGACTGAGATGAGCTACTTTTTATCTGTGTCATTTGTCTTTGGAATTCTCTACCACAGAACTGCGGAGGCTGGGTCATTGAATATATTCAAGGCTGAGTTAGATGGATTTTTTAATCTACAAGAGTATTGTGAAGGGCAAGCAGGAAAGTGGAATTAATGCCACGATTATATCAACCATGATTTCGTTGAATGACAGAGCGAGCTCGAGGCACCAAATGGCCTACTCCTATTTCTCATGATCTAAATCTCTCAACCACTCAACCGCTCTTTGCTTCTTTAAGATGTTCCTTAAATGTTGCTGTTGATATGATTTTGTCCTACAACCTCCTTATGTGACTAAGTGTTGAGTTTTACTTCACAATGCTTTTGTGAAGTGTATTGGGACATGTTATTATGTTAAAGATGTTATATAAATACAAGTTTTTATAACAATTGCATCATGCTTGTTGTACGGAATTACTTGTGCCAGAGATTATATAGACGCTGAAAGTTAGCATCGCTAGCTACTCATTCAGACTAATATTTGCATCACTTTATGAAGCAGTCCCCATCTTCTGGCTGAACACTTAACATATTTTTTCAGTTCTATATTAAGTGTATAGTAAAATTAAGCCTGTTAATGCTAGCATGCAGTTTCTGTAGAAATACAATGGATATCATTGTAGAGCTCACATTCAAACATTAAATATTATATTCTTTTAAAAAATACATGTGATAAAGTTTTTATGTCACCTTGTTTGCCTTGATGTGATTACACCAAGATGGATAATGTTGAACACTATATACATCAAATTTGCATTCAGCTATTTCGACAGCTAAATTTAGTCAATTGTAAACCGCTGGTCCTAACTCGGAATATATTTCTGTTAAATTATAAGCAGTTGCAATTGTAAATTCTGTTGCTGATTTCATTTCACTGCCATTCTTTGGTTGAAAGATTGCTTTTGTACCTTCCTGATTGCTGGGATAACCTTTTGAGATACAGCTTGATTGTTTATGTACATGTATGTTGCATATTATTTATGTATTAGATGCAAGTTGCTGAAGTTGGCAGGGTGTGTTGAGAGCAGTTAATAAAACAAATAGTATCTTGGGCTTTAATAGGGGCATTGAGTACAAGAGTAAGGAGGTAATGTTGAAATTGTATGAGACTAGTTAGGCCTCATCAGGAATACTGCGTCCACTTGAGGAAGGATAGTGAAGGCATTGGAGAGTGTACAGAGGATATTCCCAATGATTCCAGTGATAAAGACCTGTAGCTATGAGGATAGATTGAAGAGGTTGGACCTGATCCTTGACGAGAAGAAGGCTGAGAGGAGACTTGATAGAGGTACTCAAGTCCCTGAGGGATCTTGGTCAGGGTGAATAGAAACTGTTTTCCCCACTCCAGCATCATGAACTAGAGAGCACAGATTTTAAATAATTGGCAAAAAGAATCGAAATGAGAGAATTTATTTTCACCCAGAAGGAGGATGGAATGAATATTCTGTGATTCTGTTTGTAATCAACCAAAATTTCATCAATACTGTTTTAAAATGGATACTTTCAGTACAATGTCAATAAGTTACCAAGTTTGATTATAAACTATAAATGTCGGCTCTCCTCCACAAACCAAAGGAAATATTTGTTTAGAGGATGGTTTTAAGAGCAATTTTGCAGATAGTAAGGCCAAAGGTTCATGGCTGATTTACCTCCACTTCAAAGTTGACGGTCAAAAAGAAGCCGCAAAACCTTGAGCCACGATCACGATCTACGATCACGAGGGGTCACGGGCTCAAGCTGAGAGGGGCGAAGTATAACTCAGACATCAGAGGGACGTTTTTTACACAGAGGGTGGTGGGGGCCTGGAATGCGCTGCCAAGTAGGGTGGTGGAGGCAGGCACGCTGACATCGTTTAAGACTTACCTGGATAGTCACATGAGCAGCCTGGGAATGGAGGGATACAAACGATTGGTCTAGTTGGACCAAGGAGCGGCACAGGCTTGGAGGGCCGAAGGGCCTGTTTCCTGTGCTGTACTGTTCTTTGTTCTTTTTGTTCTTTGTTCACCCCAGTTGGGTATCTTCCATTCCCTTTTCCCAGTTCATGTTTTGACCACCTCCCATAAAACACTTTTTTGCATCCAAGCATTTCCAGTGCTCCTGACATAAGAAATTGGACACTGTTCCAAATTGTCATCTTTTTTCATTTCCAAATTTTAAATGTATCCAAGTTAATAGGAAAACAACACTGGTTAGAGTGACTAGTTTGTAATGTTCAGCAATCCAAAAGCAATGCTTTTCTGCCGATACACTGCACACTGACTGCAAACTAGATTCTTGGAACAGCAGTGTATTGAAGGAACAGGCTAGTGTTCAAATCTAACTTTAGTTGTGTGCTGGATATTATAAATCACTCTTCTGTTCAAGTTAGCCATTTGATTCCTGTGAAGACAAAAGACGTCATCCTATCAAATGAAGTGGCTTGATGTAATGTATTTAATGGCTGAAAACATCGCCAATAAGTTTGACGATGTCTGTAGCCACGAACTGACATTACTTCAAATGTGCTCCAGAACAACATTTGTAGGAAATTACTGTGCTTTAAAATCTTGAGGTGCCTGGACAGAGTAGATGGGCAGAAAGGTTCATCCTGGTAGAAGGGTCGAGAACAAAGAGGCTACTAATTTGAATAAATTGGCCAAAGAAGCAATAGTATCATGATTTATTTTTTAAAACGTATTTTGTGCAACAAGTGGTTAGTATCTGAAATACACTGTCTGTCTGAAAATGGGGTGGAGATAGATTCAATCGAGGCACTTGCGACAAATGGAGTTTTATTTCATTTTTTAGAGTAGATGTTGCTAGATTGGTGCTACAGGAGTATCTGGTAAAGATTACTGGTGTATACTGTAAAGTCATGAAAGTAATTAACAATATAGGTTGGGGCTTGCAATTTTTTTGTAGACTGCAAGTTATAAATTTGAGAGTTTTTAGCGAGACCAATTTTTAACTTTAATGCAATCATTTCTTAGTTTTGTTAAGCAAAAATAATATTTTTAGAATATATCCCACAGATGCTTCAAAAATGATACCTAAATATTTTCTAGTTATGAATTTTTAATTTCCTCCTCCTCTTCCATGCACTATAATTCAAATTTAAGATCACATGCAGTTATTCTTAGAGAGGGGAAAATATCATGCAAAACAAATTAACTTGATTTAATCTGCTGTAACTTCCTTTTATTTCAGATGTTCAACCTGTTGCTTATGAGGAGCCTAAGCACTGGTGTTCCATTGTGTACTATGAGTTAAATAATAGAGTTGGCGAGGCCTTCCATGCTTCCTCGACCAGTGTTTTAGTGGATGGCTTTACTGATCCATCCAACAACAAAAACCGTTTCTGTCTTGGCCTTCTTTCCAATGTAAACCGCAACTCCACCATTGAGAACACCAGGCGGCACATTGGTAAAGGTATGCTTAATTTTCAAAGTAACTGAACCAGCAATATTACAAAATATTACAGAATTAACCTGTGTTGTCATTAACGAGAATTGCTTCTAGTTCTCAAATTGAATGTATGCAAAGCCTTTATATACATGCTGTGTTTCCTGCCAACACTTTGCATGCTCTGAGCATGCTCAGTTCAAGCATGATGTCATTTGAACTGCCCAGGTAGACTGACCAGAACCAAAGATGATGCTGTTGAAATCATCACGGGCACTGGGAAATAAATGTGAAACTGTATTAATTTGTACTTGTGCATTGGGGGTTGCTTAAATTATAATGTACATAAAGAAAAGACAAAGATTTACGGCATGACACTGCATTCTCTCCATCATGGATACCAGCTGCTGGTGTATATCACAGCTGCTTGTAACCAGAATGCATACAACTAGTTAGCTTGAAAAAATAGCATTTTAGCAAGGAATAATTGCACAGTTGCCTGAGAGTCAAGAGGTGACAGTAAATCATTGGGTTTCACAATGAAAACTGTTGTCTACCATCTATCAAGCCCGGAGAAAGCATATGGCTGCATATGCTTGATCACAGTAGCCATTACATAAGCAAACATTGACAGGGGATTTCCCCGAGAGTGTTTGCCGAGGGAGAGGAAGGGATGAGGTTGACTCCCATGCCTATTGACGCACTCCTTGGAACCACTGAATACTGAAATTTATGCATACTGTTGGGATGACAGATCAGAAACCCCAAGGTATATTATGAAGCCAGACAAGGCCCCAACAATTTTTCTATTTTGGCATTGTGAGGAAAATGTGCTTCGCCTCAGGAGTGATTCCATTGACAAATTGGGGATTTTTAAAATCAAAACCACCTTTATTCGTAACACGGTTTTAGTGTAACTCTAATAAAATGAAATAGATTAACTCATTAACAGTTGAACCGTCTTTAAACATGAAAAGAAATAACTTCTAACTTGTCACTATTTCGTTCTAATTAAGCAATATTTCCCTCATAGAATTAAACCCCTCTAAATATAGTTAGCAAAACACAGATATACCTGTTGTGACTTGGGTAACAGAGAATGATACAGTGCAGAAGAGGCCCTTTGACCCATCGAGTCTGCACCAACATGTGAGGAACACCGGGCACAGCAGAATGACATCAGTAGATTTTGGTGCATGCGCAGGCATTTTGCACTGGCAGGAGATAGCATTGTTTATATAAGCATCTGGGGGTCGGTTATTCAATTGGCTGGATGGCTGAATCGTGATGCAGAGAAATGCCAACAGTCTGTGTTGAATTATCGTACTGGCTAAGGTTATTTTTGAAGGCCTGCCTTCTCAACCTTGCCCCTTGCCTGAGGAGTGGTGATCCTTGGGTTAAATGACCACCAGTCAGCTCACCCCCAAAAGGGGAGAGCAGCCTATGGTCATCTGAGATTATGGTGACTTTACCTTTACCTTACATAAGCACCTACAATAAAACAGAGATAATTTGTTGCCTACCTTTATAAAATACTTGAATATTTTTGGACCAAAAAAAGACAAGAAAATGAAGTTGGAGAATACATTGACATATTTTGCTCACTTGCAAGGCAGCATCCATCATAAAAATTGGAGCTAGTCCCATTTCAAGCAGCAGCTTGAAAAGCATGTTACAAATTTCCTTCAATACTGTCTATATTGCAAATACCCAGAACAATTTGTATGTTCTCATGAAGGACAATTAAATACTTTAGAAGTTCAGGCTGATAATCAAGTCGCCTTCTGCGTTGAGATTCCATTATCAATTTCAGTTCTGCTGGTTTGAAAAGACCATGAATCTTGAAATTGTTGAATTGCCAACAAAGGTATGGCCTTCCTCATTGAATTTTCACATTTAAAACTTCTGTCCAACGAGTGCCTTACTGAAGGAAGAATGTCTCCCACCCCCTTTTCTGCCACCGTGGCAATTTTCCTCTGTGCTCTCACTCGCTGCCCTATCCTTTCTCGGCCTCACCTTGCACCTTCAGTTTGACCTATGTAAGGGCAGTTCCAGTTTGTATGTAAAGACTCAACTTTTTACATTATATATACTGGGGGATTTTCACAGTAACTTCATTGCCGTGTTAATGTAAGCCTGCTTGTGACAATAATAGATAAACTTAAATCATAATTATTGCAGTGATAACTTAAATCTTTCATATCTTGCAGGTGTCCACCTATACTATGTGGGAGGTGAAGTCTATGCCGAATGCCTTAGTGACAGCAGCATTTTTGTCCAGAGTAGAAATTGCAATTATCACCATGGCTTTCACCCAACCACCGTCTGCAAGATACCTAGTGGTTGCAGCTTAAAGATATTTAACAACCAAGAGTTTGCTCAGCTCCTAGCTCAATCTGTAAATCATGGCTTTGAAGCAGTCTACGAACTCACCAAGATGTGTACCATTCGCATGAGCTTTGTTAAGGTGAGGAAAGAGGCCAAAAAGTTTGACCACCAATTCAGAAGGATTTTAAATTAGCTTATATATAGTGCTGTTTTTAAAATTGAGAAATCTATCGTCTAATGCTGCTGAAAAATGTTTTATTTGACAACATTGTATTTATTGAGTTTGAGAAAGTGGTGCTAAAGCACATTGCTACAAGGTTTTTGGATGCATCTCCCTACACAATGTAGTCCTGAAATCAACTAGGCAGTCACTGTAATCCTGAAGGGAGACTTTCTCAGAGGGAGAAAAATAAGATAACTATTCTTGCTAAGATCATTTTGCTCTTCAGTACCTTGTATGAGCTAGATTAGGAGCAACAATAATTCAATTCATGTGGTCTGTTGAATCATAGACTTTCACAAGGGGTATGTTAATGACAACTGCTGGTCAGTAAACTTTTTTTTATCATCTTCGCTTTTCAATTCCATTAAAAGTAAAATGGAGTTGAGAATTATGACAATTATCTATTTGTAAGAAACTATCAAGCATCGCTATTGAGACACATCAGTCAACATTCGGACACTCAGCAAATCATGACTTACTGCTGATAATTGGGGTGGCACGGTAGCACAGTGGTTAGCACTGCTGCTTCACAGCGCCAGGGTTCGATTCCCGGCTTGGGTCACTGTCTGACCCTGTGGAGTTTGCACCTTCTCCCCATGCCTATGTGTGTTTCCTCCAGGTGCTCCAGTTTCGTCCCACATTCTAAAAAGCGTGTTGGCTCGGTGCGTTAACCAGAACAGGTGCCAAACTGTTGCGACTAGGGGAATTTCACAGTAACTTCATTGCAGTGTTAATGTAAGCTTACTTGTGAGTAATAAATAAACTTTACTTTTTAAAAAAAAACTTTAATTCCATCACCTTCGCCAAAGCATCTTTATCTGGTTATCCCCTTACTATTTTCCCTATCTAAACACAACTATTTCACGCTGCTCCATCCTGCCCATCTTGCTTTCAAAGTCTTTGGGCATGACCTTGTAATGTCATCCCGCCCATCATTTGGCAAGGTGGTAAGATTGGGTGAGGTGAAAAATCAGGTTCACATCCGGTTTCGTGCCTCCTTCATTGTTACCGCCCTGTTCTGCAAATGCGTGAAGCCAATTTAAATATTTATGATGTTTAACATGTTATCAGAGTGTCCCGGAAGCTATTGTCCGGGCTCACTTGCGTTAACGCCCTCGTCGATTGAGCTTCCGACCGGTGAGAATCACAGCTGGTCCTCATTGGCACAGACTGGATGTAATGGCCTTGCCAGGGGGATTGGAGGCCATTGAAGCCCCTGGCTAGTCAGGGGCAGGGCCGGTCACTGCCCATGCTGACCTCTGGAGGAGACCAATGTGGATCATCTGCTTGGCATTTCTGCTTGAAGATTGTTGCAATTGGCTTACTGATGTGATGGGTTCCCCCGTCATTGAGAATGGGGATATTTGTGGAGCCTCCTCCGGTGAATTGTTTAATTATCCATCATCATTCATGATTGTATGTGGCAGGACTGCAGGGTTTAGATTTCATCCATTGGTCGTGGAATCGCTTAGCTCTGTCTGTTGCTTGCTGCATATGTTGTTTGCCACACAAGTAGTCGTGAGTTGTAGCTTCACCAGTTGATCTCATTTTTAAGTATGTCTGGTGTTGCTCCGAGCATGCCCTCCTGCATTCTTCACCGAACCAGGATTGATCCCCTGGCTTGGTGGGTATGGTGGTGTCGATACGATCTAAGGAGATCTATCAAAGATGCCAAAAGACAATACCGGACCAGGCTAGCCACATCGACCCTTGCCGACTATGGCAAGGTCTGCAAGAGACACCAGGCTACAAGATGAAGGCATGTAAAATCGCCAGCTCCAACTGACTCCTCCCTTATGAGCTCAATGCATTCTACGCCTGTTTTGAGCAAGAGGTCAGCGAGAGCATGCCCTCCACCCTGGAAGCCCCGGATGAACCTGTATCTGGGGGTCACCATTGCAGATGTCAGAGCAGCTTTCTTGAAGGTCAACCCACAGAAAGCAACTGGCCCGGATGGGGTACCCGGACGTGAACTCAGATCCTGCGCGGATCAGCTGGCAGAGATATTCACAGACATCTTCAACTTCTCTTTACAACAATCTGAGCTCCCTAACTGCTTCAAGAAGACAACCATCATCCCGGTACCTAAGAAAAACCAATCCGCGTGCCTTAATGACTATTGGCCGGTGGCTCTGACATCCATCATTATGAAGTGCTTCGAAAGGTTAGTCATGGTACGAATCAATTCCAGGACTACTTGGATCCACTACAGTTTGCATACTGCTGCAACAGGTCCACAGCACTCAAGCCTGAAACAGCTAGACAACAAGGGCACCTATGTTAGACTCCTATTTATTGACTACAGCTCAGTCTTCAACACTATTATTCCCACGAAACTCTTCTCCAAACTCTGTGGCCTGGGCCTCTGCACCTCCCTCTGCGACTGGATCCTGAACTTCCTAACTCACAGACCACAATCCAGTAAGGGTAGGCAACAACACCACCTCCACGATCATCCTCAACACAGGTGCCCCACAAGGCTGTGTTCTCAGCCCCCTACTATACTCTTTATACACCTATGACTGTGCGGCCAAATTCCCCTCCAATTCGATTTTCAAGTTTGCTGACGACACCACCGTAGTGGGTCGGATCTCAAACAATGACGAGACAGAGTACAGGAACGAGAGAGAACCTGGTGAACTGGTGCAGCAATAATAATCTCTCCCTTAATGTCAACAAAACAAAGGAGATTGTCATCGACTTTGGGAAGCGTAAAGGAGAACATGCCCCTGTCTACATCAATGGGGACGAAGTAGAAGGGTCGAGAGCTTCAAGTTTTTAGGGTGTCCAGATCACCAACAACCTGTTCTGGTCTCCCATGCTGACACTATAGTTAGGAAAGCTCACCAATGCCTCTACTTTCTCAGAAGATTAAGGAAATTTGGCATGTCAGCTACAACTCTCACCAACTTTACAGATGCACCATAGAAAGCATTTTTTCTGGCTATATCACAGCTTGGTATGGCTCCTGCTCTGCCTAAGGCCACGAGGATCTAGAAAAGGTCGTGAATGTAGCCCAATCCATCATGCAAACCAGCCTCCCATCCATTGACTCTGTCTACACTTCCTGCTGCCTCGGCAAAGCAGCCAGCATAATTAAGGACCCCACGCACCCCAGACATTCTCTCTTCCACCTTCCTCCATCGGGAAAAAGATAGAAAAGTGAGGTCACGTACCAACCGACTCAAGAACAGCCTTTTCCCTGCTGCTGTCAGACTTTTGAATGGACTTGCCTTGCATTAAGTTGACCTTTCTCTACTCCCTAGCTATGACTGTAACACTACATTCTGCACTCTCTCGTTTCCTTCTCTATGAACGGTATGGTTTGTCTATAGCGGGCAAGAAACAATGCATTTCACTATGTTAATACATGTGACAATAATAAATCAAATCAAAGTCAGGGACATGATCTGTAAGGTATGATTCTGTGAGAATGACTTGTGTCTGGCTGTTGCTTGAGTAGTCTGAGATAGATCTCGCAATTTTGATACAAGCTCCCAGATGTCAGTAATAAGGACTTTGCAGGGTTGATGGGGTTTGTTGATGTTTCCGGTGCCTAGGTCAATGCCAGGTGTTCTGTCTATCTCCATTCCTGTGTTTTTTTTTTAAGAGGTTTGATATGAACTGCTTAATCGGCTATTGAAGGAGTCAACCACATTGCTGTGGATCTGTGTTACGTGAAGGCAAAACCATGCAAGGGCAGCAGATTTCCTTTCATAAAGTGGCATTCATGCCCCACAAATGCTAAGCAATGACCATCTCCAACAAGAGCGAATCTAACCATCTCCCCATAACGTTCATTGGAATTACTGTCGCTGAATTCTCCACTATCAACATCCTGGCTCTTTCCATTGACTAGAAACTGAACTGGACTAGCCATATAAATACTGTGGCTACAAGAGCAGGTCGGAGATTATGAATCAGTGAGGACCTCATCTTCTGACTCCCCAAACCCTGTCCGCCATCTATCATGCATTAGTCAGGAGTGTGATGGAATGTCCTCCACTTGCCAGGATGAGTGCAGTTCTAACAACATTCAAAAAGCTTTGCAGCCTGCTTGATTGGCACCCCATTTACAAAAATTCACTTTCTCCATCATTGCTGTACACTGGTATACCACCTGCAAGATGAACTTCAGGAGCTCACCAAGACTCCTTAGACAGTACCTTCCAACCCATGACCATTACCATCTAGAAGGACAAGGACAGCAGTTATCTGGCAACACCACCACCTAAACGTTTCTCTCTGAGCCACTCACCATCCTGACTTGGTAATGTATTTCAATTCCTTCACTGTCCCTAGAAGTCCCTCCCCAATAGCATTGTGGGTGTACTTACACCACATGGATTGCAACAGTTCAAGAAGGCAGCTTACCGTAACTCCTCAAGGGCTATTTGGGCTGGGCAATATATGGTGGCCTTGCCTTTGAAGCCCACATCCATAAATACATTTTTAAAAGTTCTTCCTCCTCCAAGTGATGTGCAATACTAGTGTTTCATTAGCTGAGGAGGCACTGTATATGGTAATCAGCAGGACTTTTCCTTGCCCAATTTTGACCTGATGCCAAGAGACTTCATCTGGTCCCAAACTGGTTTGCCTTTTTGAGGTTGAGGCAGCTTTACTTTGCGTCTGACCTTGGGGTATATGCTACCTGCAGGACATACAAAGAGGCGAAGTTCCGTTCTCGCCTCATCCACAAAGCTTGTGTTAAAAGATACAGGGATGTTACTTGAGGTTTAAGTCAAGACATTTCTTTCTTCCTGTTGTGCGACTTTCCAAATTGAAGAATATGGTTTGATAAGTTGCATATTAATGGAATACTTTAGTCTTCATAATTAGCTTGTGGCACCGATGATGACTTGTCAATCTAAGTTATGATTTACTATTTTGTTCCTTATTTCCACAGGGTTGGGGTGCAGAATACCATCGACAGGATGTGACTAGCACACCATGTTGGATAGAAATTCATCTTCATGGTCCACTTCAGTGGCTGGACAAAGTTCTTACCCAGATGGGCTCTCCTCATAATCCTATCTCCTCTGTATCTTAACAGTGAAATATGATCTACAGGCTGTGGAAAACACCAGAGGGGGGAACTTTATTTAAACTGGACACTGTGAAAGATCTACTGGACGAAGAACAATTTAAAAATAAACTTCAAATGGCAATCTTTCAGATTTTATATTTTGGTTGCTTTACCATACTCATGAATTACGTATTGAGTGGTATTTAAAGTTTTTTTTTTGTCATTGCTTATATGTAACTGCTAACATTTCAAAACTATTGATGGATGTCTTTAGAATCTTTGATACTTTCATTCTGATTTGAATGCTTCCAACATTTTGCTTTGGTATGAATTCTATTGAATGAGCTGTGATGAACATTTTTAGGTGGCTAATTGTGGAGTTGTAGCATGGTGATGCTAACGAGATGCTTTTTTCAGTTATATTAGCATCTTGCAAAAATGTATTTTTTTTTAACTGTTCCTGTCATGAACATTACTATTCCAGGGAAACTAACCATTAGTGGAGTTTCTGATCAACGAACTTATCAGTTCAGAACACGGTTTCTCACTTTTATCATAGTGAACATGGCCATTTTCTCAGACATGCAGTAATCTGAACCTGTTCTGAGCATTGTTTTTGAAACATTGAGCTGTTTGTGTTTGTAGAAAAGCATTGCCATTTGTCATCTTGTAGATGTAAATTGCATTAAGTATTGGAACAAGTCTTAAGTTTTGTATTATATATTCCTCCATGAGTTTTTCTTCAGGTTGTATGGTAAGTAAAATTGATTGGTCAACAGGCTTCATAATGAAACTATCTGTAGCTAATGATCTACATTTGCTACTGTGGGACTTAATTGATCCTTTGAGCAAGAAAAGTGCTGGTGGACCTAAGAATACAGTTTATCGTGCAGTGTGTCTTCATTGCATCATGACTATCTATAAATACAAGCATTTCTGCTGCTGTGCAGATGCAGCCAGCTTTCAAATTTGCATGCATTAAAAGCTTTTATTTTTTAATACGTTTCTTTTACCTGTCTATTCTAATAATAAATAATATAAGAGAAAATTGACTTTAGTGTAGATTGATAGCTTAAATGAGCGACAATCTAATTTGGAGTTCATACTGTACCAAATAAGACACAAATATTTGCTTCTCTTTGTAATGCTTGAGTACTTGATATTTACATGAACTGTAGGTTAGGAAAGTGGGATTGTAATCTGGTATGTATATATTGTCAAAATAATCTGGAGTAAGACTGCATTATAAATACTCATCACTTTGACATTTGGAAGAGATATTTCACTAAAAAGCAGCAGAAAAGAAATGGAAAGTGTCTTGTTGCAAGCTATGGCATTCCTTAAGTAGTATTTCTTGCAGATGAATGCTGTAGGCAGGAACTCAGCATAAAGTTTGTTTCTGTTTGGTGCTTGGGTCATCGTGGAACCAGAAGTACCTCTTTTTACGCTGAATGAATCATGTTTTGCTGTATTTTGTTTTTCCTTTTTGAGGTGCTTGAATTATCAGCATTAATGGCAGTGAAAATTCCCAACTGCATAACATAAACTGGCAAATCCTGCATAATGGGGTTATGCATTCAGCGTATTTATATACAAATAGTAGCAGTTGTATTTTTGTTTACTGTGTTTCAATAAGTATGTTTAGGTTGTGTCCAGGAATAACATCAACCCTTGGACAAATTGTTACAGTTTAATAGGGATTTGGCAATTTTGTGAAATATATTGGGAATTGTCCATCTATCTCTTCAGGTATTCTCCATTTCTTTTGGACATCCATATTTGTTATGCAAATGCTGAATAAGGTTTAACAATACAAATATACTGTTTGTATGATAATTTGGAGGATGTGACATTCTATTCTTGTAAAGTTAGTTTTTTTTTTGTTTAAAGATGGAAATTCGGGGCGAAAAATGGTCATTAATAGCTGGAAAGTAAATGCTGAAAGTCTTTAAATGCACCTTTGGTTTCTTCCCCAGTCCCTTGCTTAATAAGTTGCAATTTGTTAGAAGGGAGGGGAATAAGTGAATTTGACCATATCCTAATTAAAATTGGATTTTGCCATACTTTACTAACTTAGTTTGATGTCTGAACTTGTTTGGCAGTGCTAATTGCTTTGCTGTTCATGAACACCTACATTTTTTAATATTTGTGAATCTGTCATTGCTTACTCTTATGTTACGCACACAAAGTGGGAAGGTTTGAACATGTTTGAGTCCACAGAGCATGGATATTTCTGTGTACTGCCAAATTTCTCAAATAAAGACAAATGTCTATGAATGGGATCTTTATCATTTTCTATGAAGTGGTGGAGTTTATTTGGATACTAGCCAAGCTACATATTTTAAGTAACTTAATTTATTGTTGTATCAATTTACAATTATATGGTACTATAACATACATGATCCAGCTCACATAAAAAATGAAAATAGTCAAGGAAATGGATACTGAACCATGTAGGAAATGATTATTTAAATGATAGTTGAATGAGTAAGAGAGAATATCGTGATACCTCACCAATGTATAGACAAGTGTGATGTACAGCAATATTCTTACAAATATTAAAATAAACACAACAGTTGAAATGCAAAAGCAAACTTGAAAAAATAACATTAACTTTTAAACCTCAAAGAATTATTTTTAAGTTTAATGTATAATATCATTTTACTGTTGGCTTATTATAGGTTCTGGCTCAATCTCTGTTGTGGGCAACTTTCAGTTAGGGAACATGGTTCTTGTGCCATGTGGTGGTACCCCTGACAACTAGATGAAAAGATATCTAGGGAAAACTCCATGGTGCTGATACTCGGGACCCCTGCTGCTCATGAGCCAACCTGGGTCAGTTGAAAACAAAAGTAATACACTGAGCTGGTTAATAATGTAAATCTGTGTAAAATGCAGATAGACGTTGATGTGGGTTGTACGCATATTTTGTGTGTTTAAAATAGCCTTGATCGTCTCAGCGTTGTCAACACCCATAAGCTTGCTATGGGAGGGCAGTTAAAGAGAGATGAATGCCTGAGCAGACAATAATAGACTATCAACGTTCATCGGCATTCGCCTCCGATCATTAACAAGCTATCAGTACTTGAGTATACCTCCGGATGCATTGTAATATGAACTTGACTGTACAATTGTTAATGAGATGGGAAGCAATCTCCGCGTATTGTTTATTGTTTACTTTCTCCACTGTTAGCCATGACGATGAATGAAACTATCTTACTATAAAAACTGGCCACCCTATTTCGACAGGCAGCCCTCATCAAATTAATAGACCCTAAAAAGCGTAATTGAAAAATCCCCACGACAAATTGATGTGGTCAGCAGGATTGTCCACTTCTTGATGAAGGCCTTGAGTGTCGTCTGGACTGAATTAACAGTGAGTACTCACTGCTGTCAAGTATCAGGCAGAGATATAAGAGGGATGGGAGGTGGCGGTTTAAAGTCCTGTGCAATGGGCTGGATGCAGAGGCACAGGGGATTTGGCATGCACGGGCGAGAGGAACTTCAGGGTTTTGCTGATTGGGGCAGTTCACTGCCTGTTTACCAATGGGTCCTCTGGGAGAAGATCCAAATTTATTTCGCTGTGCCACTGCTGCAGGTCCAGGGGAGAAAGTGCTGCTTAGTAGTATCCGACCAATTTACTAGGTGGGTTGAAGCCTTCGCCATGTGTGTCTCTGGCCACCAAAAGTGGTACCCTAGTGATGAGGCTACCTGGGAATATTATCACAGGAGAACCACTTAGTGAGCACATCAGGCAAAACATTGTGGAGTTCGGGAAACAGCTGAAGGATGCGAACAACAGTAGGGACCCACCAGAAAGCAGTTGAGCATGCAAATCTGGAAACAAGGGATCTGAGATTCTCGAGTTTGGGGAGTGGGTTATGGCTAGGGAACTGCCTGCCAAGCTCAGATTCGCACCACTTTGGTTGATATTGTGCTTATAACAACAAATGAAGAAGACTCGAAAGTTAATTGATGCAGTCGTAAAGGAAAGTGATAGATACGAGCCTGCACTCAACTCCAAAGAAAGAATGCACTATTAATGACAAATAGGACATTCTAGTATGCATCGTCACAGTAAATGGAAGCGGGTTAGAATACACCAATCAATTCATAGTGACAAAAATGGAACTGAAACCCGAAAAAGAAATCAAGAAGTTTAAAAAGTATTTTTTACAAAATTAAGCAACATTCTCAGAAATGTCAGCTTTGGTCTTGAAGGATACACACACTGAAACAGCGTTTGGTCAGTACAAATTATGGATGTTAAGCTTGGAGTATTAGGAAAAAGGAAGAATAGAAAATCAACAGCTTCAAAATCTAGAGCTTTAGGAAGGCTTCTAAGGGTGAAAAGAACTATTAACGAAGTAATGAATGAGGCCGGAAGAAAAAGTGAAGTCTTAAATAATACCAAAAGCAGATAAATGGATCAGGTGGTGAGAAGTGCCTAATGGCCATCGAAGGATTAATAGAAGAAGAACAAGAGGTGAGCTATGCGGAAGAAGTTAGACAACATTAAAGATTAGCTTGACCAGAACTGCCAACAACACCACCATCCACTTGCTATGACCAGAATGTTTGGAAGATCATGCTACTCTTAGACTGTGCTGATAAAGGTCACGTGATAACATTTTCTTTTGCTTTGAAAAGTGTCCGATGTACCACGCAAGAGCATGTTGGTATTAAATGTAATGCTTGCTGATGTCACAGGCTCAGGAGTTTGCACTGAAGGTCAATTTGCACTAATCTTGAGTGAAGATTGTGTTCAAGTCCCCTTCTAGATTTGACTACATAATCTTGACTGGCACTGCATTGTGGTTAGTGTGGGAGCCAATGTAAGGAAAGAACATAGTTGAAACAAGATTTTTTAATTTTGAAAAGTGATTTGGGAAGGCTAATTCCAAAAATGTTCATGAAATCCATCTTGGATCAATCGGAATACACATGCACGATCAGATTATTAGAGATCATTTTAAATTGTTCATTGCTCTGCTGTTTTCAGGAACCAATTCACCAGAGGTTTTGTTTATGTTGTGATTCGTGCAGAATATTTTACTTAACACACAAATAACTGAGCTAAAAAGTCTTAGTCAATGGAATGAAATACCATGAGGCCTAGCATCCTGGTCAGTTCACAGCGGTGGCACAGTGGTTAGCACTGCTGTCTCAGCTCCAGGGACTCGGGTTCAATTCCGGCCTCTGGTGACTCTGTGGAGTCTGCGCATTCTACCTGTGTCTGCGTGGGTTTCCTCCGGGTGCTCCAGTTTCCTCCCACAGTCCAAAGATGTGCGGGTTAGGTTGATTGGTCATGCTAAATTGCCCTTAGTGTCATGGGGGCTGACAGGGTGTTTTTGTGGGGTTATAGGGATAGGGCCTGGGTGAGATTGTTTTTGGTGCAGGCTTGATGGGTCGAATGGCCTCCTTCATAAAGAACAAAGAACAGTACAGCACAGGAAACAGGCCCTTCGGCCCTCCAAGCCTGTGCCGCTCCTTGGTCCAACTAGACCAATCGTTTGTATCCCTCCATTCCCAGGCTGCTCATGTGACTATCCAGGTAAGTCTTAAACGATGTCAGCGTGCCTGCCTCCACCACCCTACTTGGCCGCGCATTCCAGGCCCCCACCACCCTCTGTGTAAAAAAACGTCCCTCTGATGTCTGAGTTATACTTCACCCCTCTCAGCTTGAGCCCGTGACCCCTCGTGATCGTCACCTCCGACCTGGGAAAAAGCTTCCCACTGTTCACCCTATCTATACCCTTCATAATCTTGTATACCTCTATTAGATCTCCCCTCATTCTCCGTCTCTCCAAGGAGAGACGTAGGGATTCTATGATTCTATTCATTGTAGGGATTCTATGATTCAACAATCCCTGAAAATTATTCAGATGTCTATGTGACTGATGAAGCAGAATCACAATCCACAAAAGCTCGCTAAATACAACAGTGTTGGAAATACTCAATGTCTGGCAGCATCTGTGGAGTGAGAAAACCCCTTTCAGGTCAGGAACCTTCTGAACTGAAGGAAGATAGAAGTAATCGGTTTTGTGCAAGTGAGGGGATGGTGGGGGAGGAGGGAAACGGAGCCAGAAAAACAAAAGAGAAGGGGTGTAGTGGGATGGATGGCAAGAGAGGTTGTGCGACAAAAGATTTCATTCCACAAAAGGGAATGAATGGTAGGTTAAAAGCAAAATGTCCTTGGCAGACAGGATTAAGGAGAATCCCAAGGCATTTTATTCATACGTTCGGAACAAAAGGGTTGTCAGGGAAAAAATCCGACCTCTCGGGGACAAAAACGGGGAATTATGCTTAGAGCCCAAAGAAGTAGGGGAGATCCTAAATGAATACTTTGCGTCGGTATTCACAAAGGAGAGGGATGTGTTGACTGGGAGTGTCTCGGAGGGGAGTGTTGACCCGTTAGAGAAAATCTCCATTACAAGGGAGGAAGTGTTAGGTTCTTTAGGGAATATAAAGACTGACAAATCCCCAGGGCCTGATGGAATCTATCCCAGGCTGCTCAGGGAGACGAGAGATGAAATCGCTGGGCCTCTGACGCAAATCTTTGTCTCATCACTGGACACAGGTGAGGTCCCAGAGGATTGGAGGATAGCTAATGTGGTCCCGTTATTTAAGACGGGTAGGAAGCTTCTCGGCCTTTTGGCTAAGATCAAGTGTAGTATGGATTGGATGCTGCACTTGGTTGAGGTCATTGGGTTACATTGAAGCTTCATATGTTTCATATGAAGCAATTTTTAAAAGCTGCATCCCGGCCTTTTGGCTAAGATGCAAATGAGCTCAAGTCTTGGAGGAGGTGTTGCTTTGCTCCTCCAATCAACTTGGCTCATGTAGATCAGGCCCGGGACAGGGTGATTTGGTCGCTCGCCCTGTCTTGTCAGCCTGGATCTGAAATGTCTCAACTTGTTGAGACTCTGAATTGGATTTGATTTGATTGAATTGGAAAAGTATAAAAAAAAGGGTAGTAAGGATAACCCGGGAAATTATAGGCCGGTGAGCTTGACGTCCGTGGTAGGGAAGCTGTTGGAGAGGATTCATAGAGATAGGATGTATGCGCATTTAGAAAGGAATAAACTCATTAACGATTGTCAGCATGGTTCTGTGAGAGGGAGGTCATGCCTTACTAACCTGGTGGAGTTTTTTGAAGAAATGACTAGAATGGTTGACGAGGGAAGGGCCGTGGATGTTGTCTATATGGACTTTAGTAAAGCGTTTGACAAAGTCCCTCATGGTAGGTTGGTGCAAAAGGTTGGATCTCATGGGATAAAGGGGGAGGTGGCTAGATGGGTGGAGAACTGGCTTGGTCACAGAAGACAGAGGGTGGTAGTGGAAGGGTCTTTTTCCGGCTGGATGCCTGTGACTAGTGGTGTTCCGCAGGGCTCTGTATTGGGACCTCTGCTGTTTGTGATTTATATAAACGATCTGGAAGAAGGTGTAACTGGGGTGATCAGTAAGTTTGCGGACGACACGAAAATGGCTGGACTTGCAGATAGTGAGGAACATTGTCAGAGGCTACAGAAGGATATAGATAGGCTGGAAATTTGGGCAAAGAAATGGCAGATGGAGTTCAATCCAGATAAATGCGAAGTGATGCATTTTGGTAGAACTAACGCAGTGGGGAGCTATACGATAAATGGCAGAACCATGAAGGGTGTAGATACGCAGAGGGACCTGGGTGTGCAAGTCCACAGATCCTTGAAGGTGACGTCACAGGTGGAGAAGGTAGTGAATAAGGCATATGGCATGCTTGGCTTTATAAGGTGGGGCAAAGAGTATAAAAGTTGGGGTCTGATGTTGCAGTTGTATAGAACGTTGGTTCGGATGCATTTGGAATACTGCGTCCAGTTCTGGTCGCCACACTACCAGAAGGACGTGGAGGCTTTAGAGAGAGTGCAGAGGAGGTTTACCGGGATGTTGCCTGGTATAGAGGGGCTTAGTTATGAGGAGAGATTGGGTAAACTGGGGTTGTTCTCACTGGAAAGACAGAGGATGAGGGGTGATCTAATAGAGGTATATAAAATTATGATAGGGTGAACGGTGGGAAGCTTTTTCCCAGGTCGGTGGCTATGTTCACGAGGGGTCATAGGTTCAAGGTGAGGGGGGGGGTGAGGTTTAACACTGATATACGAAGGATGTATTTTACACACAGGGTGGTGGGGGCCTGGAATGCGCTGCCGGGCAAGGTGGTGGAGGCGGACACACTGGGAACGTTTAAGACTTATCTAGATAGCCACATGAACGGAGTGGGACTGGAGGGATACAAAAGAATGGTCTAGTTTGGACCAGGGAGCGGTGCGGGCTTGGAGGGTCGAAGGGCCTGTTCCTGTGCTGTATTGTTCTTTGTTCTTCTTTGTTCAAAATGCTGTGAATGCTGGAATCTGAAACAAAAACAGAAAATGCTGGAAAATCTCAGCAGGTCTGACAGCATCTGTGGAGAGAGAATAGAGCCAACATTTTGATTCTGGATGACCCTTCGTCAGAGCTGAATGGTCAGGGTTGTGGTAAACAAAACATTTGTCCAGAGTAAGTGAATAATGAACAGCTGTTATCTAGAAAAACATAAAACAACATTAAACACAAAGAAATAAGAAACAAAGTAAAAAGTTGGGAGGAGAAAGAGGAAAGAAACAATTTATGATCTGTAATCATTGAATTCAAATGAGTCCAAAGACTGCAGAGTGCCTAATTGAAAGAAGAGGTGCTGTTATTCAAGCTTGCTTTGAGCTTCAGTGGAACACTGCAACAGGCTAGGATGGAGATTTCCGCGTATGAATGAGGAGGAGAATTAAAATGGTAAGCAAATGGAAGCTCGGGGTCCTGCTTCTGGACTGAGTGGAGGTACTCTGCAAAGTGGTCACCCAATCTATACTTGACCTTCCCAATATGGAGGAGACTCTATTGTGTGCAGCGAATATGGTATACTACTTTGAAAGAGGTACACAGAAACTGCTCCTTGTACATAGGAAGAGGCAGAAAAAAATTAAATTGCATTGGAAGTATTAAAAAATACTCAAGAAAATAGTGCAACATTCTTGTAAGATTGTATCCATAAGTACATTATCTGAGGGCCTGGCACAAAAGTTGCTAGACCAAGCTGGAGATGTCCTGTAGAGATGAATAACTAGACCCATTGAGAGCCATGGTAGAATAAAATGTGAAGAGGTGTGCTTAACAGACAAGAAAGGTAGGGGACTGGTGGGTAAGTAGCATGGAAAATAGCAATATGCAAGTCATTCCTGTTGTTTAAAGGGGTGGGTCCATAGGAGGAAACAAGCAATCTGTCCAAGTTAGATGGCAGAAAAAAAATAAAAGCAACGACATCAGGGAGTCTGACTGACTGAAATGCAATCCCAATGGGGATAACTGAGCAGCAGAAACTGGTTGGTTGGGGTCGGGCCAAACCTGCCAAATGTGTGGTATGCCTCCTGTACAAGTAGATGGCTAACTATTGACCTTGCTCTTGAATATGCTCATCAACTGAGCATCCGCAGCCCTCACAGACACAAGATTTCAAAGATTCACAACTCTGAAGAAAATTTATCGTCACCTCAGTCCTAAATAACACTCCAGTTCAAGAGATTATGATTAGATCTAGACACTCTGGCCATAGGAAACAGTTTCTCAGCATCAATTGTGTGTTTCCGTGCTAGTTTTGATTTGATTTTGTGGAATGATCTTTAGGGACTCGCGAGATTTGAGAACAAGGGTTGTATTTGGCTTTGATGGTCTCGAAATATCCATGAGGATCTTTCAGAGAGGACTGGAAAACCACAACAATGTCACAACATGTGACATTGCAGCACCTACTTGTTGCCCAAATAAATCTCCTATTTCCGTTTGATTTAGTGTTTGTTTACCAGTTGTTAGATTGCTATTTACAAATTTCTAAATGCACAGATTAGTATCTTCAAGTCAATTCCCGATAATTGATTCCATCGGTTTACATGGAATTGAAATAATGCTAATAGATCTGCTATTACCTCTGGTTATTTCTGAGTATTGGAACGATGTTAGTTTTTTTTTTCAATCTACGAGTCTTCCCAGTATTTGTTAACTTCCTCACGATGATTATTGATGCCCTACTAATCTCTCCAGAATCTTGCAACTCCCTGGAGTAAATGTCATCTATTCCTTGGGATTTATTTGTTTCAAGTTCTTTCAGATTCTGTGCAACTTGCATTTCATTTATATCAAATCCCTTAATTTTGATTCGGTTCTTTTTGGCGAAGGGGCATATCGCCTGTAACAGCCTGCAGCTAGGTGAGCAGAATGGACTGGCAAGTGGCAAATGGAATTTAATGCAGAGAAATGTGAAGTGATGCATTTTGGTAGAAGAGATAGGGAGAGCAAAAGATAGACTATTGTGTGCAAGAACAGAAAGACCTGGGTGTGAATGTGCATCAATCTTTGAAGATGGAGGAACATGTTGCAATTTCTGGCTCACTCCCTTTCCCCTGCAGAATATGTTTCACCCTTCTGATTTCCTTTACCCTGGCATCAGGGAGGCAATTCAGCACACAGGACTCTCAATGATGGACACAATAGCACAGCGCCAGGGACCCGGGTTCGATTCCCAGTGGGTCACTGTCTATGTGGAATTTGCACATTTTCCCTGTGTTTGCGTGGGTTTCCTCCGGGTGCTCCAGTTTCCCCTCGCAGTCCAAAGGTGTGCAGGTTAGGTGAATTGGCCGTGCTAAATTCTCCTTCCATGCACCCTAACAGGTGCTGGAGTGTGGCAACTAGGGGATTTTCACAGTAACTTCATTGCTGGGTTAAGTAAGTCCACTTGTGACACTAATAAACTTTAAACTCCCCGCTCCAAACTGTGGAATCTCCTATAACAACTGCATTTCTACACTTTTTTTGCTGTTCCCTTTTGGTACCACGGTCAGGGTTGCGCTCCTTTTAGTGTACCATCACTTTTATGGCATCATCTAATATTGAGTAACTGTTTGAGAGCGACACGTACCCTGAACTTTGCTGTACTTTCTGCCTCTTCCAACTCTTCCAGATGGCTCACTGTTTACCATCCTGACCTGTCACTGTCTGTAAGGTGACTACCTCCTGGAATGTTCAATCGAGGCAACACTCATCTACCCTGATGCTCTGCAGTGACTCTAGCTGCTGCTCAAGCTCAGAAATGCTGAGTTGTAGCTGCTGGAAATATTTCCAACACATGTGGTCACACAAGACAAATGAAGCATCCTGGAGTTCCCAAATAGTACAGGAATTAAAAGCAACTCGTCTTGGATGCCCATCCATTGTGTTTAAAAAAAAAAAAAAACTTCTTTCCCAGTTGGCACTTTATTTGCTCTGTCTTTATATGTTTGTTAATTTTTTTTACTAGCCCCAACTGAAATTTAATTTCCCGACTCCTAATTTGGTTATCCTAGTTTAGAGAGAAAGTACTTTCCATGTTGCATCACATTTGATGCATCATAAGATGCAGGTTTCTGTGGCCTGCTTACTCAGCACCTTGTTGTATGGTCATGAAACATTAGACAACTCGCAGCTATCAAATTCTCGGCTTGGGTCACGTTGTCCCCGTGTTGTCTTGTGTTTCTTCCGGTCCTCCGGTTTCCTCCCGCAGTCCGAAAGACATGCTGGTTAGGTGCATTGGCCATGCTAAATTCTCCCTCAGTGTACTGGACTATGGCGACTAGGATATTTTCACAGTAACTTAATTGCAGTGTTAATGTAAGCCTACTTGTGGCATAAATAAAATGAAGATCAATAACTTTTTTGCTTTGCATTCTGACTATCCCTTGGAAGGGCAAAATGCAGCAGAATCTCAAAGGCCCAAGTTTCCAAGTGTGTTGGCAGTCATCAAGCAGGGGCGACTTGGCAGGTTCAGCAGCGATGGATGATAGCTGCATACCTAAAAATTTTCCGCATTGAAAGGTTGCTGGAGGCAGATGACCAGTAGAACGCCCAATGTTCCACTTCAGAGATGCTTGACGTGAAGATCCTAGCCATCGCTTCTAGCCCCTGGGAATCACTAGCTGATGAAGAAAATGGTGACAACTATAGGCTGGTGTACATCACCATGACCATCAGTGGCTTTACTGGCATGACAACAGGTGCCAACACCAAAACAACAACGTGCAATGACAGCGGATAACCACTTCAAATGTGGAACTTGTGCTAGAAACTGCTTTTCATGGATTAATCTCCTCAGTCAACAGCAACAATGCACCATGTGAAGCTTTTGATTTGCTGCATGTCCATCACATAGGTGGGAGGATGCTGTCGCTAATGACAGGCACCTGTGTAGTGAAGTAAACTGACCTTGTACCTTTTGGAGAGTTGAAACCCATCAAAAGTCTAGTTTCTGTGGGTTCCTTTTGGAGATGGTGTTTCTTTTGGCAATACTTTATAAACACTGGTGTTGGAAGTAGGCGTAGCCAAGGTTTGTGACATCCTCGGGCTGAGTGGTGCTTAGCTCATCTGTACAACCTAGCAATTCAATGTTTAGGATGATCGTGGAGGAGGTGTTGTTGCCTATCCTTACTCATTGTGGTCTGTGGGTTAGAAAGTTCAGGATCCAGTTGCAGAGGGAGGAGCTGAGGCCCAGGCCACGGAGTTTGGAGATGAGTTTCAGAGGTATAATGGTGTTGAAGATTGAGCTGTAGTCAATAAATAGATGTCTTTGTTATCTAGGTGCTCCAGGGTTGAGTGCGGGGCCAGGGAGATGGTGTCTTGCATTAAGTTGATCTTGCTCTACACCCTAGCTATGACTGTAACACTACATTCTGCACACTCTTGTTTCCTTCTCTATGAATGGTAGGCTCTATCTGTATAGTGCGCAAGAAAAATATTTTTTCTGTATGCTCATACATGTGACAATAATAAATCAAATCAATGTTCCTCTTGGTTACTGTACTATTTACAGTGGCCAAGGAAAGAAGTTACAGATCACAATTTCACAACTGTTTTTCTTTTATTCCTCATGCTAAACACCATAATTTTCACAATGCCCAGAGGTCGAGACAGTGTCGCAGAACTACTTAAAACGAAAGGAGAATACCAGGCCTGATGCACGTACATTTACAGACAGACGCACACATTATCAGTGCAGTCGTGAATACTGGAAAAACTGTAGAACAATTGAAGGTTCACCTTCCAGCAGGAGCCTGGGTTTTGATGCTGAACCATAGGCATTCCCAATTCCTCAAGATTCTTCTCAGTGGCTGATTTCTGAACGAGTGCAATCATTGTCATGTAAGTGTAAATATGTAAATTACCCTTACAATTTATTGTGCCATTTAGATGGGATGTGTTCGTTAAAAACTAGCACGGCAGTTCTGAAACTTTTCCCGTCTAAAATACTAAAGTTGTTCCCTTCTGTGTAGATTGGAGCTCTTTTGAGGCGTTATCTATTAATATAGTCAATCAAGGCACTATTGCTGTTACATTCTAACAAACCTGTCAGAAATTGGTGTGCTTTCTTATGCAGAGTTGAAACAGTGTTCTTCATGTTAAATTAGAATGGTGTTGTTAGAATAACAACCCTCGGATTTCCCAGGACACCCTCAGACAGGAGAATTATTACGTTTTTCGATTTCCCGCCTCTCGCCCTGTGATGTCACTGGGCGGGGCAAAGAATCAGCCAGCCTTGTGATGTCATGACCCTGCCCTGCCCCCACCCAGGAGTGACCTTCAAGGGGAGTGTCTGATCTGGGGTTCTCATGAAAAGGGACTGAGGGCAGAAGAATTGTGCTGGGATCAGTGGAGAGGCTGATGGGAACAAGGGGCTGACAAAGTGGGTCACTGGCATCTGGACGTTAGTAGGGTGGATGACCTGGGATCTGTAGTGTGGGTGGTGAGGTTAGTAGACTGGGTGGAACCGAGTGAGATTATAGTGACCAGGAGCTTAGAGAATAGAATGGGTCACGGGACTGGAAGTTGAGGGTCTGAAGTGGGTGACCAGAGGCTGGATGTGACAGTAAAATGTGCAACTGGTTGATCGAGCAGGTGACTGGGCCTGGGGGTGAGGACAAAGGCATGTAGGAACTTGAGATCAGAGGTGGGATTGAGGGAAGATTGGAAATTTGGAACGAGTAAAGGGCGGTGGGAGATTTCACCATGGGAATTGAAGGACAGGGGACTGAGGAACAACTTCTCAGGGAGATGGGGAATGGATGTTCAGGAGGGAGACTGTGGAATGCGTGCTCAGGGGAGAAGCAGATTAGAAAGTAGAAGTCGGGTGATTGAGGCTTAAGTGGAGGGAGTGAAGCAGACAAGGATGGAAATGAGGCACCATTTTCTGAAGAGCTGGGAGCAGCAGTGAAGTGAGTGGGAGTGGCGCTGAGCGAGAAGGAGCTGCAATAGGTGAGTGAAACCCTGGGATTTTACCAAGGGGAAAACAATAACTGATGAGACTGAAGGGTCTCGCTAGAAATGAGATGGAGAGTTCCTGAACACACTCTGATAACAGATCACCATAAGTGACTATTGGGGAGCAGACTAGAAAATAATTGGGAAGGAAATGAGATGGGTATTTCATACAAAAGGAAATAAAAGGATCTGGGATGAATGGACTTGCAGGAGATGGCGTCAGCTCATACTATAGTTTCTATAATACGGTAAAGACAACTTTATTGTTGCGGACAGGAGAGGGGTTGAATTTAAACAGCACCGATTTCTCCTCCCATCACCTATCTGCAAACAGAAAAGTGGTTTTGTGTTTTTTTGTCCCCCTTTATATATGATGTATTTTCCCATCCCCTCAGTTTTGGTGTGATTCAATTCTTTATTAATAACCTCACAAACTCGAGATAGTGTGAACTAAAAGGGTTAGCTTAGTTTTTTGTTTATTCATTTACAAGATGTGGGCATCACTGGCTAGGTCAGCGTTTATTGCCCCTCTCTAATTGCCCTTCAGAAGGTGGTGGTGAGTTGCCACCTTGAACCACCGCAGTACATGTTGTGTAGGTACATCCACAGTGTTGTTATGGAGGGAATTGCAGGATTTTGACCCAGCATCAATGAAGCAATGGTGATATATTCCCATATCAGGATCGTGAGTGACTTGGAGGGGGAACTCCAGCTGGTGGTATTCCCAGGTTCCTGCTGCTCTTGTTCTTCTTGTAGATGGTACACACTGCTGCCACTGTTCGTTGGTGATGGTGGGATTGTTTATGGAAGGGGTAGCAATCAAACGGGCTGCTATGTCCTGGATGAGCTTCTTGTGTTGTTGGAGCTGCATTCATCCAGTCAAGTGCCGATTATTACACCACATTACATCCACTACAACTCTCTCCAACTTCTACAGATGTACCATAGAAAGCATTCTTTCGGGTTGTATCACAGCTTGGTATGGCTCCTGCTCTGTCTAAGACTGCAATAAACTACAAAGGGTTGTGAACGAAGCCCAGTCCATCATGCAAACCAGCCTCCCATCCATAGACACTCTCTACATTTCCCACTGCCTCGGAAAAGCAGCCAGCATAATCAAGAATCCCATGCACCCCGGACATAGTCGCTTCCACCTCCTCCCATCGGGAAAAAGATACAAAAATCTGAGGTCTTGTACCAACCGACTCAAGAACAGCTTGCTTCTTGCTTTCACAGAATTTTGAATGGACTTACATTGCATTAAGTTGATCTTTCTCTACACCCTAGCTATGACTCTAACACTACATCTTGCACACTCTCCTTTCCTTCTCTATGAACGGAATGCTTTGTATAGCGTGCAACAAACAATACTTTTCACTGTATAATACATGTGACAAATCAAATCACACTCCTGACTTGTCTTGTAGATGGTAGAGAGGATTTGTGGAGTCAGGAGGTGTGTTATTCAGTGCAGGATTCTTATCCTTTGACCTGTTCTTCTAGCCACAGTACTTTTATAGCTAGCCCAGTTCAGTTCCTGGTCAATGACAACCCTAAGATGTTAATAGTGGGGGATTCAGCAACGTTAATGCATTGAATGTCGAAAGGTGATGGTTAGATCCTCTCTTGTTGGAGATGTTCATTGCCTTGCACTTGTGACATAAATTTTATTTGCTAATTGTCAGTACAAGCCTGGATATTGTCCAAATAAAGCAGGACCTGGACATAGACTGATTCAGTATCCGAGGAGTTGCAAATGATCTTGATAGTGTGATCATCATCACTTCTAAACTAATGATGGAAGGAAATCATTGATCATTAAGACACTACCCTGCAGTGATGTCCTGGAACTGAGATGATTGACATCCAATCGCCACAACCATCCTCCTTGGTGCCAGGTTTGACTCCAACCAGTATTTCCCCCTGATGTGTAAACACTTATTTCTTCAAACTTGTATTTTGGTTAAGAACATGAGAAATAGGAGTAGGCCACTTGGCCCTTTTGAGTTCACTCTGTCATCGAACATGGTCATGGTTGATTGTCCTCAGCTCCATCTTTCTGCACTATCTCTATCCCCTGATTCCTTTGTACCCTATTATCTATCAACCTTGTCTTAAATACTCTGACTCAGTGTCCACATTTTTAAAGTTTTATTTTGAAGTTTATTTATTAGTGTCAGAAATAAGATTACATTGCAGTGTTAATGAAGTTACTGTGAAAGTCCCCGAATCACCACACTCGGCGCCTGTTCGGTACACTGAGGGAGAATTTAGCATGGCCAATACACCTAACCTGCACATCTCTCTGACTGTGGGAGGAAATCGGAGCACCCGGAGGAAACCCACGCAGACATGGGGAGAATGCGCAGACGGTGACCTAAGCCAGGAATCAAACCTGGGTTCTTGGCTCTGTGAGGCAGCAGTGCTAACCACTGCCACCTTGCTGCCCCATCTCTCTGGGGCAGAGAATTCCCATGATTCGCAACACACTGAGTGAAGAAATATTTCCTCATCTTGGTCTTAAATGGCTGACTCCTTATTCTGAGACTGAGTTCAAGTTAGTTAGGGTCCAAGCACAGGACCAACTGAGGTTCCCAATGCAGGTTTGTCATTGCACTCCGTCTGAGTCTAAACCAGAATCCAGGGAGATAGGGAGGGACATGAGGCCAGTTGACAAATCTAGATTGCACCTTTTGCAGTTGAGAGGATTCTGACTGTCGTTACAGGGTAAACATCATTGGCTATTGCCATTGGTGACATATGGCATATCGCGGGAAGTGGTGGTACAGTGGTATTGTTGTTGGATTAGTAATCCAGAGACTCGTGGTAATGCTTTACGGACTTTGAATCCCACCACACCACAACAGATAAAACATCTGCAATTAAAAGTCTATTGATGACTATGAAACCATTGTCAATTTGTCTTGATGTGCTTTGGGGAAGGAAACACCTGGTCTGGCCCACATGTGATTCCAGACCCACAGCAATGGGATTGATCTTCAAATGCCTTCGGAAATGGCCCAGCAAGCCACTCCATTGTATGCAACCACCACAAAGTCAATAAAAAGGACCACCCGTCATTGATATAGCCACTGGAAACCACAATGGCAAACCCAGCCCTGTTGGCTCTGCAAAATCCTCCTTAATAACATCTGGAGGTCAAACTTGGGAGAGCTGTCTCACAGACTAGTCAAGCAACAACCTGTCATAGTCATACTTACAGAATCGTACCTCAATGTCCCTGTTGACCGAGATTCTGCTGCTTGAACTTTTGGTGAACACAAACTCACAAGATTTACAGGTCATTCAATCAATCTTTATTTATTACAAGCTCAAATAACTATGACCTGATTTTACAATATTATAAGACCTCTTTGCCAAATAAGTGATGCTTATCTTCTGAAATAAGATCAGTAAAATCTGAGTCACGCTGGCCAGGTGCTAACGGGCGTTGACTGCCGCTCCTGCAGTCTCTGGGCTCCAGTTCATGGTCTTCGGGCCTTTAAGCTCAGGGTTCGGCTTTCTCCCTCTTGTGATGGTTGTTGCCAGGCTGTCACTGTCAGTTTCTGTTCATCAGTATATTTGTACCTTTATTTCTAAAAGGAGGCATGAGACTCGGTACCTGCATTTCTGCATGCAGCAAGCTACTAAATCCTATCATTGCAGCAGATAACCTAGTAATTGAATTAACGAGATCTTGTCGGTTGAGATAAACACCAGGAGATAACCTGATTAACTGGGACAATGAGATTGCAGGTAATTGCAGCTGCATCAGCAGACACAATGAAATATTATCTGTTGAGCCCATAGCTTGTTGTGCCAATATTTGGTTAGAGCCACTCCACTCCTCGGAGTTGGCCACTCTTCATCAGCATGCATTTCAGTCTGGCAACATCCCAGACGCCACCATCATCATTCTGAGAGGTGGTGGCAGCACAGTGGTAAGGAGTTGGGCTGGGAGTCCACAACATCAACTCTGGACCCCATGAGGTCTCATGGCACCAGGTCAAACCGGGGCAAAGAAATCTCCTGCTGATTGCCACATACCCCTTCTGCTGATGAATCAGTACTTCATGTTGAAAACCACTTGGAGGAAGCACCGAGGCGAGGGAGGGCACAGTGAATTCTGGGTGGTGGACTTCAATGTTCATCACCAAGAGTGGCTCAATCGTATCACCACAGGCCGAGCAGGCCAGGTCCTAAAGGACTGGGACTGTGACAGGTGGTGAAGGAACCAACAAGAGGAAAACATACTTGACCTCATCCTCTCCAACCTGCCTGCTGCAGATGCATCTGTCCATGACAATATTGGTAGGAGTGACTACCGCACAGTCCTTGTGGAGCCAAAGTCACATCTTCACATGAGGATACCCTCCATCGTGTTTTGTTAGCACAACCACTGTATTAAATGAGAGAGACTTCTAACAGATCCAACACCTCAAGACTAGGCGTCCATGAGGCACTGTGGGCCATCAGAAGCAGCAGAATTGTACTCAACCACAATCTGTAACCTCATGGCCTGGCATAAAGGGGTAGCATGGTGGCACAGTGGTTAGCAATGCTGCGTCGCAGCACCAGGGACCTTGGTTCGATTCCGGTCTTGGGTAACTGTCTATGTGGAGTTTGCATGCTCTCCCAGTCTCTGCATGGGTTTCCTCCCACAGTCCAAAGATGTGCAGGTTAGGTTGATTGGCTATGATAAATTGCCCCTTAGTGTCAGGAAGACTAGCAGGATAAATACAGGATCTCGGCGGGATTGTTGTGGGTGCAGGCTCGATGGGCCAAATGGTCTCTTTCTGCACTGTAGGGATTCTATGAAAAGTATCCCCCAGTCTACTATTACCACAAGCCTGGGGATCAACTCTGGTTCAATGAGGAGTGCAGGAGGGCATGCCAGGAATAACACCAGGCATACCTAAAAATGAGGTGTCAACCTGGTGAAGCTACAACACAGGACTACTGGTGTGCCAAACTGCATAAGTAGCAAGTAATAGACAGAGCTAAGCTGTTCCTCAACCATTAGATCAGATTTAAGTTCTGCAGTCCTGCTACATCCAGCTGTGAATGGTGGTGGAAAATTAAACAACTCGCTGGAGGAGGAGGGTCTACAAATATCACAATCTTCAATGATGGAGAAACCTACCACATCAGTGTAAAAGGTGAGGCTGAAACTTTCACAAGTTGGGATACAGTGAAAAAAGTGTCAGCCTAGATTTTGTACTCAAGTCTCTGGAGTAGGACATAATACCTTTAATGTAATAATGGGCGACATTTTACAGCACCTCTCTTCCAGAAACTGTAAAATCCCGCCTGAGGTCAACTGACCTTCCCATGCTCCGCCCCTCACCCACTCCGATTCCTGAGGCGGGCGGGCTGGTAAAATTCTGGCCCATATGTAACAAGGTGCTTCATTTGATTTGATTTATTATTGTCGCATGTATCAATATACAGTGAAAAGTATTGTCTCTTGCGCGCTTTACAGACGAAACATACCGTTCATAGAGAAGGAAACGAGAGAGTGCAGAATGTAGTGCTACAGTCATAGCTAGGGTGCAGAGAAAGATCAACTTAATGCAAGGTAAGTCCATTCAAAAGTCTGACAGCAGCAGGGAAGAAGCTGTTCTTGAGTTAGTTGGTGCGTGACCTCAGACTTTTGTATCTTTTTCCCGAAGGAAGAAGGTGGAAGAGAGAATGTCTGGGGTGCATGGTTATGATTATGCCGGCTGCTTTTCTGAGCCAGCGGGAAGTCTCGACAGAGTCAATGGATGGGAGGCTGGTTTGTGTGATGGGTTGGACTTCGTTCACAACCCTTTGTCGTTTCTTGTGGTCTTGGTCAGAGCAGGAGCCAGACCAAGCTGTGATACATCCAGAAAGGGTGCTTTCTATGCAGCATCTGTAAAAACTGGTGAGAGTCGCAGCTGACATGCCAAATTTCCTTAGTCTCCTGAGAAAGCAGAGGCGTTGGTGGGCTTTCTTAACTATAGCGTCAGTGTGGAGGGACCCGGACAGGTTCTTGTTGATCGAAAAACTTAGAAACCTGACATTCTCGGCCATTTCTCCTTCATTTGCCAAGATGGCGCCGGAGCGATTTCTTACAAGCTGTGCCCAGCATACCTTCTAATTCTATTTTTTATTCTCGTTCCATGCTTCTAAAACTTCATTCTACCTTTTTTAAACTCGCTAACAATGATCTTTCTCTACACCCTAGCTATGACTGTAACACGACATTCTGCACTCTCTCGTTTCCTTCTCTATGAATGCTATGTTTTGTCTGTATAGCGCGCAAGAAACAATACTTTTCACTGTATATTAATACATGTGCCAATAAATCAAATCAAATTATTACCATTGACGTAGATGGGCATGTCCTCCACTATGCTTCCTGAAGTCGATGTGTATGACAATAATTAATCAATCTAATCAGTGCAGTACTGAGGGAGTGCGTTGTCAGACGTGCCATCTTTCAGATCAGATGTTCATGGAAGATGCCATCGCATGTGGTATCAGAATGCCATAGTGAGTTATACCTGGTGTCCTGGCCAATATTTATCCCCTGATGAATGCCATAAGCACATATTAACTGGTCATTATCACATTGCTGTTCGTAGAATTTTCTGTGCACAGATTTGCTGTTGTGTTTTCTACATTACAATAGTGACTACCTCGCCAAAGTGTTTCTTTGGCTTTACAATGGCCTAAAGCTGCGAAAGGCTCTATACAAAAGCAAGTGCTTTTAAAATAAATACAGGTTGTTTTTATTTGAGGAATTGTACATATTGATATGTTCAGTGACGGTGGTAAAATCACTCCAAAGGCTACTTTTATTTGGGTTAAAAATAATACAGTGTACAAGAGACTTTTGACATTAACCAGTTAACTATTGGTGTACTCAAACAATTTTTAAAAAAAAACTTGGCTAGCTACTTGTACAAGTTGTTGTATTTATGACTACAAGTGAAACAACTATAAAGTTGGGGGAAAGAAATCAGCCTAGATTTTAGTGCTCTAAATTTTCAAATAACTTTTAGGTTATTTAAGTTATCTGTCTATTTTTCTCGGATAGTGACACCCTTATAGAACTTATAAATTATCATGAGTTTTGAACAGCATCAGATGAACAAAAGGATGCCCTGTGTGATTTGTGAAGCCAATTCAATATGATGGATCTAGCATGAATTATTTAAATCAGCATTTAAACAGATTGAACAATGGGTGCATTATCAGTCGAGTTGGCACCTTTTGCCAAATCCAAAACCGAACAAAGGGTGGGTTAGAAGCAAGGCAAAGCTGGGATCATAGTTTGTGTTCTAATGTTTGCTTTGCTGAATAAAGTTTTTTCAAAGTCTCATTAACATATGCTTCATGTTGTAATTCGCTGACTGAAGTGGTTAAAAAAAATCATTTCTGTTTTAAAACGGGGACTTTTGATCTCGATTTGAACAGATTTCAACATTATAGTCTGAAATGGAATTGATGGAAATCCTAGGCATCGGTGACATTTATTGGCTTGCTACCAATTTCCAGTTAACTCTAGCATGTTGGGGACACATTCCTTTTACAGTTTGGAATAAAATACAGTGGATCAGGCTTTGTTGCCAACCCATGCTAAAAGTCTCATGTTTTCGTGTAATGGCATGTTTTTGAGCACGAGACCAGCAGCAGTTGTTGAGAAAGGCCTACAATCCTTGGATGTTGATAGCTATTTCATACTTTGCACTGGATGCAGAGTTCAGCTGCATGTATCAGATTCTGATTCTGGGATACCAGTTAGTGTTCCACATTCTACCTGCTTCAGTCTTCACACTATCTTGTCCTCTCGTTGAATTTCAGTCCATTTTCGTCCCCCCGCCCCCCCACCTTTCATTGCTGGTTTATCTTTCAGGATCATCTCATGATGAACAATGAAATAAACTGCCCGTGTGAGATCCCATTGTAGAAAGTCATCCGCTTCTTGCCTTTTCTCAAGCAAATGTGCTAAACATCCCATTTCTTTAAAGTTTACTGAGATTAATCGTTCTCTTTATTTCAGTTACTTTTTCAAGTTTTTGCCAAATTTGTCACTGAGTTGTTGTATGAGTTGTGCTAACTCCCCTGTTGCTTGTGACTTTTCCTCCAGGAGTTCATAACGAAGACTGGAAATGTCCTGTTTGATTTCCTTAAGTTCCCCTGAAATACAAATAAAATGTTAGGAAAGCAGTATCAGAACGTGTGTACAGAAGTGTAGGCAATGCACCTCCTTGAAAAGGGGACACAATGCCGTTCTGTCATCGGGAATTTCCGTCACTATAGAGATGCAATCTATTGTTTTAAGTGTGGGATTAGGAGAGGTCGTCTTATGACTGTGTAGTAATCGCATGTCTGGTGTGCTCTGCCATTTGGGCAAGGCTCCCGACCAGCAGCTCTCAATGGTGCGCTTGGATTTACCCCAAACACTATAGCTGGAATTTTACCACCTTGCCCGCCTGAGGCTCGTAAGATCCCGCCCGAGCCAATGGAGAATGGCATTCTGCGAGCCTCGCCTGCCCCAATTCTGGGGCAAGCGTGCCGGTAAAATTCCGGCATATATGCTCATTATAAAATTATTTAAAACCACTTGAACCAGAAACAATGATTTATATTTTAATAATTTCCAGGCTCTATAGGATCATTCTTTGTTGGGTCAACTCTTGTATTTGTTGCCTACTTTCTTGCAGATGCTAAATGTGATCGGTACTCGTATATCCCGGAATAAACAAATATTTTCTGTTGTGTACATCTGCTATACATTGTCTCTATGGTTTGATGTCACTTCATTAGTGGAAAGGCAGAGCAGGGGTAAAGGGGAGGCAGTGGCGCAGTGGTATTGTCAGTGGACTAGTAATCCAGAGACCCAGGGCCCCAGGTTCAAATCCCACCACAGCAAATGGTGAAATGTGAATTCAGTAAAAATCTGGAATTAAAAGTCCAATGACCATGAAATCACGGTCGATTGTCATTAAAACAAAATCCCATCTGGTTTACTCATGTCCTTCAGGGAACATAAGAACATAAGAAATAGGAGCAGGAGTAGGCCATCTAGCCCCTCGAGCCTGCCCCGCCATTCAATAAGATCATGGCTGATCTGAAGTGGATCAGTTCCACTTACCCGCCTGATCCCTATAACCCCTAATTCCCTTACCGATCAGGAATCCATCTATCCATGATTTAAACATATTCAACGAGGTAGCCTCCACCACTTCAGTGGTCAGAGAATTCCAGAGATTCACCACCCTCAGAGACAAAGTTCCTCCTCAACTCTGTCCTAAACTGACCCCCCCTTTATTTTGAGGCTGTGCCCTCTAGTTCTAGTTTCCTTTCTAAGTGGAAAGAATCTCTCCATCTCTACCCTATCCAGCCCCTTCATTATCTTATAGGTCTGTATAAGATCCCCCCTCAGCCTTCTAAATTCAGACAAATACAAACCCAATCTGCTCAGTCTCTCCTCATAGCCAATACCCCTCATCTCTGGTATCAACCTGGTGAACCTTCTCTGCACTCCCTCCACAAATAAGGGGACCAATACTGCACACAGTATTCCAGCTGCGGCCTCACCAATGCCCTGTACAGATGCAGCAAGACATCTCTGCTTTTATATTCTATCCCCCTTGCGATATAGGCCAACATCCCATTTGCCTTCTTGATCACCTGTTGCACCTGCAGACTGGGTTTTTGCGTCTCATGCACAAGGACCCCCAGGTCCCTCTGCACAGCAGCATGTTGTAATTTCTTTCCATTTAGATAATAATCCAATTTGCTATTATTTCTTCCAAAGTGAATAACCTCGCATTTGTTAACGTTATACTCCATCTGCCAGATCCTCGCCCACTCACTCAGCCTGTCCAAATCTCGCTGCAGACCTTCTACGCCCTCCACACGATTCACTTTTCCACTTATCTTTGTGTCGTCTGCAAACTTTGTTACCCTACACTCAGTCCCCTCCTCCAGATTGTCTATATAAATGGTAAATAGTTGAGGCCCCAGTACCGATCCCTGCGGCACGCCACTAGTTACCATCTGTCAACCAGAAAAGCACCCATTTATTCCGACTCTCTGCTTCCTGTCGGATAGCCAATCCCCAATACACGCTAACACCCTACCCCCAACTCCGTGTGACCCAATCTTCTTCAGCAACCTTTTGTGAGGCACCTTATCAAACGCCTTTTGGAAATCCAAAAACACCGCATCCACAGGTTCCCCTCCGTCAACCGCACTAGTCACATCTTCATAAAAATCCAACAAGTTCATCAAGCACGACTTTCCCCTCATGAATCCATGCTGTGTCTGCTTAATCGAACCATTCTTATCCAGATGGCCTGCTATTTGTTCTTTAATAATGGATTCCAGCATTTTCCCAACTACAGACGTTAAGCTAACCGGCCTGTAGTTACCCGCCTTTTGTCTATTTCCTTTTTTAAACCGGTATAACATTAGCCGTTTTCCAATCCGCCAGCACTACCCCAGAATCCAACGAATTTTGATAAATAACCACTAACGCATCCGCTATTACCTCTGACATTTCTTTCAGTACCCTGGGATGCATTCCATCCGGGCCCGGGGACTTGTCCACCTTCAGTCCCGTTAGTCTACCAAGCACTGCCTCCCTGGTAACATTAATTGTATTGAGTACCTCTCCTACCAACCCTCTTTCGTTAATATTCGGTAAACTATTTGTGTCTTCCACCGTGAAGACCGACACAAAAAACTTATTTATAGTTTCAGCCATTTCCTCATTTCCCACTATTAAATCCCCCCTCTCGTCCTCCAAGGGTCCAACATTCACTCTTGCCACTCTATTCCTTTTTATATATTTGTAAAAGCTTTTACTATCATTTTTTATATTTGGAGCTAGCCTAGCTTCATAACCCATCTTTCCTTTCTTTATCGCTTTCTTAGTCGTTCTTTGTTGTTTATTAAAGTTTTCCCAATCTTCCGATTCTCCACTATTTTTGGCCACTCTGTACGCATAGGAAATCATTACTTGGTCTGGCCTACATGTGACTCCAGGTCACAGCAATATGTTTTATAGCATGTTTCAAATGCCCTCTGAAATGGAGGGCAGCTAGTGATGGGCAATAAATGCTGGCCCAGCCAGCGACGCCCATATCCTGTAAATGAATACAGAAAGCAGGCACACAGTTCTGATTTTTCTCTGAAGCATTTAGAACGACTTGCCTTCGTTGACTTCATCATTTCCTCTGTCCACCTGTGCTTTGAGCACATATCGCTTTATCAATCGTTTCATAATTCTCTGCAAAATGTTAAAGAAGATATTTTTGATACACAGCATGCTACAATGCCACTTCAAACTTCCTAGGAATGTACATCTTACAGACCTGCGAGTGGTTGACAGTTTAACATATTCTTATCAAGTTATAGTTGATAAATACTTAATTATAACTTCTGACGGCAATCTTTATTTACAATTCAAAATTTAATTATATGCATGTACTGATGCTTGTGAAATATCTCAGCTGAGTTGTTTTAATAATATCTTTATTAAACAGCAAGTCCCTACATAAAATGGAGGTGAAATAATTATTTTAAGTTCTAGGAGATCTAAAGAATCATGTGCCAAATGAGGGGTGGCACAGTGGTTAACACTGCTGCCTCACAGCGCCAGGGACCCAGGTTTAATTCCAGCCTCAGGTGACTGTCTGTGTGGAGTTTGCACATTCCCGCCGTGTCTGCGAGGGTTTCCTCTGGATGCTCCAGTTTCCTCCCACACTCCAAGGATGTGCACGTTAGGTTGATTGGCCATGCAAAATTGACCCTTAGTGTCAGGGTGTTTTAACTCTGCAATGAAGTTACTCTGAAAATCCCCTAGTCGCCAGACTCTGCTGCCTGCTCAGGTACACTGAAGAAGAATTTAGCATGGTCAATGCACCTAACCAGCACGTCTTTCGGACTGTGGGAGGAAACCGGAGCACCTAGAGAAAACCCACGCAGACACGGGGAGAACGTGCAGACTCCACACAGACAGTGACCCAAGACGGGATTTGACCCAAGCCAGGGTCCCTGGCACTGTGAGGCAGCAGTACTAACCACTGTGTCGCCCCAAAATGGGGAAGAAAATTTGCATTTCCTGGCACTGAACCCTGGATGAGCACATAAGTTCAAAATGATATGGTATTTAAACGATAACAAGAACTTAGTGAAGTGATCACACCTCATTTTGGGCATGAACGAGGCCTCAGGCCTTCCCATTCAGGGGTGCATTCAGTCATATAATTAGTCGCCATATTATTATCATGGTAGATACATGCTGAAATATTTCTGTCTATCTCATGTTAAGAAAGGGCATGTATGCCCTGGAGTGGGGTACACTTCCTATAGGTCTCACTGATTCTGATTGAGATCTAATTTTCAAGTTCTTGGCAAACCCCAAACAGCCAAATTGAGAAATTGTTCCGATTTTCAGGCGCACCTTTTGGCTCTGAAATTCTGTGGGAGATTTGCTAGCCTTTGGCCAGAGTTATGGAGGGACTCCGCAGAATTGGAGGGGCTATCTGTGTGGAAAAGTTAAATGACGTTGCCTAACAAGGTGTGGTTGGAAGCTCTATCACCAGTCGGAAGGTGGAGAATCGAAACCCCGCTCAAACAAATAAGCATGCAAAATTAAACAGACAATTTAATGCAGTACTGAAAAAGTGATACACTATCAGAGCTGGCATCCTTTGGATGAGGCATTAAAATCAAGGCCTCTGGCTGCCAGCTGTGGTTCAAGCATTTGCTAAAGATCCTGTGACACCATTTAAAGAGGTTTGTTCTCCAAGTGTCCGAGGCAATATTATTCAACACGAACAAAACAAAAACAGGTTAACCGATCACTCGTCTAATTACGAATCTCACTTTACAGCTGTATTAGCCTATACAATCACTGTCACTACACTTCAAAGTTATTATACATAGCTGAAGCGCTTTGAGACAATGTGAGGTGTAATAAGGCGTTTAATAAATGCAAGTATTTATTTCAAAGCAAAAGGATATGGCAAATTCTAGCGAGGTCATTGTGTTTACGATTCCATTAATGCAAAGGGATTCATAAAATCCCTACAGTGCAGAAAAAGGCCATTCAGCCCATCGAGCCTGCACCAACAGAAATCCCACCCAGGCCCTATCCCTGTCACCCCACACGTTTACCCCACTAATCCCCCTGATACTAAGGGGCAATTTAGCATAGCCAATCAACCTAACCATGCACATCTTTGGACTGTGGGAGGAAACGGTAGCACAGTGGTTAGCACTGCTGCTTCACAGCCCCAGGGACACCAGGTTCAATTCCGGCCTCGGGTCACTGTCTGTGTAGAGTTTGCATGTTCTCCCCGTGTCTGCGTGGGTTTCCTCCAGGTGCTCCGGTTTCTTCCCACACTCCAAAGATGCGTGGGTTAAGTTGATTGGCCATGCTAAATTGATCCTAGCATCAGGAGATTAGCAGGGTTAATATGTGCGGTTTCAGGAATAGGGGTGGAATTGTGGTCGGTGCAGACTCGATGGGCTGAATGGCCTCCTTCTGCACTGTAGGGATTCTGTGATTCTATAAAACCGGGGCATCCAGAGGAAACCCACACAGACACAGGGAGAATGTGCAAACTTCACACTGACAGTCACCAAAGGCCGGAAGTGAACCCGGGCCCCTGGCACTGCACGGCAGCAGTGCTAACCACTGTGCCACCACACCGGATTGTGCATTAGATGGTTTTAATTAATTTAAAATGCTTGTTTTTCATTCTTGTATTGTACGGAATGAAATGTGAAATCCAATCTAATGTCTCCATCTTGAGGGAAGCGCGAGCAGTGTAACACAATTGGGTAAATCTGCGGTACAGTACAAGTTACTAACCTGATATCTTGTCGGATTGCTAATAGGCTTTTTCAGACCGCAAACTTCTGAACCTCTAGCATTAGATTTAAAATGGTGACCTGGCTGGAATGGAATTGAATGTAAATTTGTTTTGTCATTACGTTATTTTGCTTATATAACCAAAGTGTCTACATGTCAAACAAAAAATGACGAGTTGGAGGTCAAGAACTTTGAGATGTCCTTAATCGCATGATAAGGACACCAAGAAATACAAGTTTTCCATAATTTATTTAGAACAGAAAACCAGAAGTAGGTTTGGAATTAAAATATTTTGTAAATAGATCGAGTAGCAATACTTTCAACTTGTGAAAAGGAACCAGTTTGAAAAGCACATCATTTACAAATATTTTCAAATACGTGAAAGGATTGCAGATATTACCTTAGAATTCAGCATGCCCATTTCAAGGTCACCCTCAGATTTTTGCACCTTGGATTTGCACAAATTTATAAGGCAGGTTTTTATTTTTAATATAAAGTAGTAAACTGATTTTGGGCTTGGCACAAGATTAAACGGAGCAGGTAAAGTTCTTCCTTCATCGAAATAAGACAGCCAGAGCTTAGCTCGAGCAAATTTCCACTCAACATCTGCATCCTCCTGTACGAATAAAAAGTGGCAGGTTGATAAATATTCTGCAGTTCAGTGGTAGGTGATGCAGTGAATTAGCTGCACTATTTCTCAACTTTCCGATCACTAGGTACAAGCACTGGCTCTAGTCATGGTGGATAAATAGGACTTAATATGATACTCAGCTGTGTATGTCCATCTTGTTTTTCACACTTCTTTCATTTAGGGCAGTACTTTTGCTTAAAGCAACGTAGGCTAATTTATTTTGCTTCAATGTACCACATATAATTCTATGTATAATTCTACCTCCGCATGATGAGGAGCCTCTCAGGAACTTAAGCGAAAGTAATGTATCATGGAGGGAACTGTGGTAATGTGAAGCTAATTTAAAATAAACTGTACTTGTGTTACCAATTGTATAGGATAATGAAAGGGTCTTCTTTTTGGATACAAGTTACTGTATGAAAGACTCTAGTTGTTTTCATGTCATAACTTAATTTGTTTCTCCTTCACCTATCATCTGAAATCTTGGTTGAATCATTGCTTGTGCACCCTATTTTTGTTGTAGTTTGGCTACTTCTCCCATTCTTCAAGTGAGATTTTAAAGTATTTTAACCATCCTGTGCATACCATGAACATTTATGATAATAGTGTCTTGAAGGTCTGGTTCACATCACTGAACAGGATGGTTTGCAATCTTAATGATATTTGGCAGCATTCTCCCATCCCGCTCGCCACAGGAATCATCTGAGCTGAACAGTGAGTCTTGCAGGTTATTTCTCAATCAAAATATCATTGACAAGACTGATCCCAACCTTCACACACTGCCTGATGCTAATCTGCATTCCTGGACAATCATCAGAAGCAGAAACCCTGGGACATTTTAAGCTTTTATGCTGATAGTTGTTCAATATGGACCATGGGAGATCTGTGTTTGCACTTGTTCTACCATTCTGTGGCTGGAATAGCAGAGCCACATTTAATCCTGCAAATATTTGTTTTCTAGTACAGAAATTAAGTATTGCTGTAAAAAGAAGAGACATGTTGAAGCTTCTCACCTTGCACTCATCAGGATACTTTGCAAGAATACTGATATAAAGGAAAAATAATTTAAATTGTGCTAGAGGAAAGTGCTGGTTAGTTAGCAAGTATAATGTGGTAGAGGCATTGCCATGGAGAATGTACCAGGTAACTGATAGCTAACTGCCAAGCACTATTTTAAATTTAAACCAGGCAATTTGAACCTGATTGGTCAAGGCATTGACCTGCGGAGAGAATCAGCAAATGACTGTCACTTATTTTGTGTAGCTGAAACAGATGCAATGTGTGTATGTGCTCTTTCTGTCTGTGCAGAATGGAACCCTTTGTATTAATATATGTAGCTTCCAGTACACACACGTGCACCACACTGTGAGTCTGACTGATAATCTTCAATTGGTTGTCAGCATAATTCTTAGCACACTGAGGACTATTTAACGAATGTTATCCAATCATAAAATCACATCTAATGTTGGACACTGTGTTTTGAGTTTTGCAAGCAGGGACTGGTTGGGTACGGTCTGTATCTTACCCATTGTGAACACTGGCTGGGACATGTTGTTTGATATGGTCCCCAGTCCTTGGGATGTATGGCCTACATAGCTAGCATCACACTGGCACTGAAATTCATATACCGCAGTACTCATTTGTGTGATAGGCAGAACGTCTTTTTGGCTTGACGAGAGTCCTGTTCTTTGCAGACAGAACTGCACACACATTGCGCCTGTTTCAGCAAAACAAAATAGTTGACTGTCATTCACTGACTCATTCCTTAAGGCAATGCCTTGACCAATCGGGGTCAAATTACCCGGTTAAAATTTCAGACCACGCTTGGCAGTTTACTGTCAGTGAACTGGTGCATTCTCCATGGCAATGCCTCTACCAATCAGCGTCTACGTGCCAGCCAATCAGCAATATAAAATGTTTTCCCCTTATATCAATATTCTTGCGAAGTGTCCTGATGAGTGCAAGATAAAAAGCTTCAACATGTCTCTTTTTTATAATCCAAATATTTGGGAACTGATGCATCGATGCCAGGTTTCTATAATTGAAACAAGAAAACAGCAGTGTAACACTTCTGCATTTCACTCATTAAGACCTAAGCCACAATTAGTATCTCTACAGCTACTCCCAGAAGTGATGAACTACATTAACAGAGACTGGTAATTAAATCTGGGATGTTCTGGTCTGGATCAGTCTACGCACTGGTTTTGCTAACGAACCGGGGTGGGAGAATTCCTAAAAATTCCTTTATTTGCATCTGGTCAGTCTTTTTGTTTTGGATGGAGTCTTCATTTCATTTGGGACTTGATAATTCTTCTGACCTTTTGTTTCTCTTATAGACACTGAAATGACCTGCCGTGTATTGCCAACTTTTTAATGCAAGTGGGGAAATAACTGGAATGATACTTATGATAATTTCACATTTCAGAACTTGAGTATTGCTGAAAAAAGTCACATGGGCTGGAATTTGACTTTTTTTGAGCAGGCACACGGGAGTCAGGAAGCACTGTGAAATAGAGCACGATGGTATCACAATGTCATTGCACTGCATCACAATATTTTGGTTGGTGGGCTCAGGCGGAAATTGCGTATTGGCAATTCAAGGTCAAATTAAGGCCATTAAAAGTCCAAATACACCATGGTTTTGAGTGGCTCATTCACTTTTACACTTAGGTTCAAACCGCTAATTGGTCAGGCATTGACCTGAGGAGAGAATCAGCAAATGACTGTCACTTATTTTGTATAGCTGAAACAGATGCAATGTGTGTATGTGTTCTTTCTGTCTGTGCAGAATGGAACCCTTTGTATTAATATATGTACATTCCAGTACACACAAATGGACCACACTATGAGCTGACTGATCATCTTCAATTGGTTGTCAGCATAATTCTTAACACACTGAGGATTATTTAACAAATGTTGTCCAATCACATCTAATATTGGACAGTGTGTTTTGAGTTTTGCAAGCAGGGACTGGTTGGGTAGGGTCTGTACCTTACCAATTATGAACACTGGTTGGGGGGACATGCTGTTTGATATGGTCCCCAGACTTTGGGAGATATGGCCTACATACCTAGCATCACACTGGCATTGAAATTCATATACCACCGTACTCATTTGTGTGATGGGCAGAAAGTCTTTTTGCCAATTAGGCAGGTAGCCTTCACATTTTTCAAACATTCTACATCCAACGTGGGATAAAAGATTCTGGAGAGATGGGGAGCTAGGAGTATTGTAGTGAGGTGGTAGTGTGTGGAATACAATTCATTTGTGAAATAGTTTTGTTCCTTTGGATCATTCTCGGAGGGTTAAATCTTTGCAGAGCTTTCTGCAGACAGGCCCTTTCATTGCTGAAAGTTTTTGATGCATTGGGTTTGACATAGGGATTGTATACTCAGCCAGAGGCACCGCCTCAGCAGGAGAGGAGAGGGCAAGGCGGGAGAGGAGGCCAATTGCCCGCAGACATTGCCAGCCGTAGAGACTGCGAGGCACAGCCAGAAGGAAGTGGTGGGCCAGCAAGCATTGCAAGGGAGAAGAATCAGCAGAAAATGCCAATAGCCAGCTAGTAGAGCATATACCAGCTGCAATCCAACTACCTGCACATGATTGAGGTACACTGCCACACTGAAGGCTCCACCTCTCCAGTGAAATAGACACCTCAATATGTGACATGATTGGCCCTGCGGAAGCCTCAAACTTTGTACGTGGCCACCTTATGCCAGTGGTCTTGGGATCGTTCCAGGGTTCTGTGGGAGATTGCCAAGGAATGTTGCAATCCGCTGCACACAGCTGCATCAAGTTGGAGACAGATGCACTGTTCTGAAGGGTGAACACCTTCATTCAGTACAAGACAGATGAGACCAGCCAGACAGAGTGAGCCAGAGGTTTCGTTGTAGTTGCAGGATTTCCAGGGATGCATGGAGCTGTTGACTGCACACGTCCCCATCAAGGCACCAGAGGGGGGGAGCAGGTGCCTTTGTGAATAGAAAGAGGGTCCGTTCTCTCAATGTTCAAATAGTGTGTGACCACAGGAGTGAGATACTGCAGGATTGCATTGTCAGGGCACAAATGCTGAAAAGGTGGCTGATGACACCATTCAGACACCCAAAGACATCTGAGGAGGAGAGCTATAACTGGAGTCATGCCTCCACAAAGGCAATCATTGAGAGGACAAGAGGCCCACTCAGAGGTTTTGCTGCCTGGACCACTCGGGAGAATCATAGCAACATCCTCCACAATGCATCTCCCTTGTAGTAGTCTGCTGTGCCCTACACCATCTGGCACTCTCAGGGGGGGGAACCTATGAAGACACTTACATTATTCCAGAAACCACAGACAATGAATCCATTGTGTAGAATATGAGGAGGAGCCTGATCAGCCTCAAGGTGACAAACAAGATCCAGCACTGAGGATGCTTATGAAAACCAGAGAGACGGGGAAGGTCCTGATCCAAAGAACCTTCCGGTAGGAATCCAAGGCCAAGAGTCCAAATGATCACAAGTGGACTGTCCGCCACCTTACCTCTTGCTGCTGATGAGGCCCTCCTGACACCCTCCATCCTGTCCCTCCCTCTGAAATAAACTTTACAACCCAATGTGTTACACACGAGTTCCAGACCTCATCCCTATATATTACGTAAAGCACAATAAGGTCATTTGGCATGATCTCACAATTTAATAGTGAATTGTGACATATACAAACACCATTACACAAGTGTCACTGAGAAATGATTCACTCGTGAAACCCCTGCTGTGATTATAGTGACTTAAATTTCCACTTACGAGTCTTGCTTTGGCGCTTCCCTCTCGCTGGCAGCTGCATTGAAGGCAGGCTGCTGACTGATGCCCCATTGCCCGTGATGCCTCCGGTGGTTGTCTGCTGCTCACTGGGGTCTGTATGTGTCCTGATGGGACATTGAGGGGAGGGAGAGTCCAGCGTCATGGCTGGACACTTCTCGGTTGCCACCGTCTCCTCAGACATCACAGGCAAAGGGGCAGAGGATCAGCTGCCATCATCAGCAGAGGCCTGAGAGGATCATCAAGATGCATGGAGCTGCAAGTTATCCACCAACATGAGGTTGATTTGAACCTTGCTTACCAGAGATGGACTGGATGCCTGCAGAGTCACTTTCTCCATCTCCCACCTCTACTGAATGTAGGCTTACAGGTCTGAACCCAACCCCAGAAAACCCGCAATGGCATCTTGGAGCTGCCTCTCCATGAGAGTCACCACTCTCAATGGAGGAAGCGTGCGTTCAGAGCTCTGGGTCAATGCGGCGCTCACACTCTGCATGGACTCCTCCATTACAGAGACCAAGGCACGCAGACCCTCGGCAATCTCTGCCAGATCTTCATATGCATTCTGCTGGACATCCAGTATTTTCTGCCTAATGGATGACTGCAGAGGCTCATCATCTACCTCGTCATGGTCTCCAGCAATCCTCCGACTGCTGGCACCCTACGGATTCTCTGCCTCTGCCAGCTCAAGTGAGAGTGTGTCTTCCACAATGTGCACTCCCGTCTGATCTCATATGCTCATGCCCACCTGTATCTGCGATGTGGAGTTACCAGCGTTGGAATGGGGTAGGCACAGCAAGTAGTCTCACAACACCAGGTTAAAGTCCAACAGGTTTATTTGGTAGCATGCGCTTTCGGAGCGCTGCCCCTTCATCAGGTGAGTGCCTGTATCTGCTTTGGTGCATAGTGCAAAGTGAGGATGTGACCTGGGTGCATCTGGCTGCAGACCTTCCTCTGATGGCCAGGAAGAGTCTTTGGGATCCGTTTGCAGTCTGGAGGATGTTCCATCTGAGAGAAGGAAGACATACGTAAGTCTTGAGAGGCATTAACAAATCGGGAGTACATGCATTCTGGCAGCTTCTCAGAATGGACATCTGACTGAGAAAGACTTCTGAAGGGATGGGCAAAGCAGATTAGTAGATTTCACCTGTCTGTCTTATGACAGCTGTTTTCCATCTCTCATACCCTCTCTCAATCTCTCCTTCATCCACTGGACTCTTACCATCGTCTGAAACCTCTGCTTCTCCCAAACCAGTGGACCCAGCTCCATGTTCACAAAGACCTGCTCCTCCGTCTGACTTGGGGTCAACAGATTAGGGTCACACCCACCACCTGTTTTATTTGTTCCTGTGCATTGTGGCTCCTTTTCTGCTGTAATGACAATAGTTCTTTCATTAATCCCCGCTTGACATGCCAGAACCTATCATCCTCTCCCATCCCCAGAAGATGCAGTTTTAGGTGCTCATTGCATTGTGGCACTTGCATATATGTCAGCTGTCCTGGCCACTCACATGCAGTCTTTAAGGGCACAGGAATATCTGCCAAATTAAGCTCGGGGCTTCACATCCTAGAGCCCCAACAAGTGCTATCACACACAAACATCTCTCCATAGTTCCATGGGTACTCAATATACACACTGGCAGAGCACTGAATCTCTTCCTGCACTGCACCCAAGTCCTTTGGAAAACATCATGGTTAGACCTGACATTTCTGTCCATGCCTTGGTAGTTAAGTGTGGAGGCCTCCTCTTGCCATTGGATGTATACTCACAACCTCCAGGAGAATCCATAAGCACTCATCTGGAAAAACGGGGTGGAGTGGCTCAAGCATTTCCAGCCAGCCTGGCATGGGCCCCAGGTCCGGAAAACCTTACCACTCTTCCAGGCTCTCTTTCTTGCGCAGGGTATCAACACTGCTGTCTGCCCCTTTGGAAATTTCAACTCCTCTCTGACGCTGATCCTCAGCACTTACCAGCCTTCAGGGAGCTCCTTTTAAACTCCCCACCCATGGCTACACTCATTCTAGCACCTGCCCTCTTCCTGCACCCAAGCCACCAGCAACGCCGAGCCTCTCTTGGGGCGCATTAATTAGTCAGGTATAATCACTGATCATGGGCGGGAATGGATTTCACATCCATTTCCAACCCTGTCAATTGCTTTGGCCTGACTAGTCTAAAATTCAGGTCATGTTGTCTAAGCATTTGGTCACACCTCTACTAAGATTCATAGAGTTTTACAGCACAAAGAGAGACCCTTCAGCCCATCATGTCTGCACCGGCCATCAAGCACCTATCTATTCTAATCCCATTTTCAACAAATCAATAAAGGGAGAACAAATTGAGGGTTAAGTTAAAATACAGCTCCTTCAAAGGATACTGCATCCAAGTAAACAGAATTTCAAAGGCAACTTAAAACAGCAAAACAAAATGTGATTGAAGGGGTTCATAAAACACCCAGTCCACGTGGTGTCCACAAGGAAGGCCTCAATAGTACCAGCGGACACTGGGTACTACTTTTCCAGGAACTCCTGGCAATGAATATAGCCTTGGAAGAGGGACAGCCAACCAATCAGCACTCTCTTCTCATGAAGTATAAATTGTTGCTCCCTTCACATTTGGTAATCTTGCAAATTGTCCTGATGAGTGCAAGACCAAAAGCTTCACCAACATGTGTCTTTTTTCAGCAATACTCTAAACAGCTATTTGTTTCAGTTACACATTATATGATTGGAAGCAATCCATTTGTTATACTGTACATTTCTTACTGAATTTAAGCACATGCACACTGATATTTGAATTAAGTTTCAAAACATCCCAAAACTTTATTTTCTAAAGAAAAGGCTCCAAAATCCATACCTCGATTTCTTGATATGAGCTGTTGATCATGGCTATTAGCATATTAAGCAGCACCACCACCATCGTAACATTGTACACTCCATACAAAATGTATCCTATGTTCTCAATGAACTTGTGATCGTACTTGAGAACAACAGATATCACCTCTGACAAGCCAAATATCGACCAGAATAAGGTTTTGAAACTCTCTTCAACACTAAAAGAATGGAAGAGAATACTGAACAGATGATTCAATATTAATTTAAATCATTTCAAAGACTGCATTGCTTTCAGGACAATATACCCTCTGTCTTTGAAAGTATGATTATGATTGTTATATTACAGTTTTTTAACACAAGAACTGGACTGCGCAGTTTGAACAGAAAGCCCACCTGTGGTATTTTGTTAGAATCAGAGCACAGCATTTTGGTGAGTGAATAATTAAATAATAAAGTATGGTATTCATTGTTTTAACCAACTGGCAATGTGTGAAAACGTGTGCAGTATTGAAATGGAGAAGTCAGCAACATCATTAGGGTGTTACATGGGCATTTGAATTACTTTAAGCTTCTGTATTAAATGCAGCTGAAAACCCATAGGGCGAACACTCCAATACAGGATATGGCTATCTAAGGCTTCAGGTGCTGTCTCTGTAAAAGGCACAGGGGTTGGGATACTCTTTTACCCTTAACATCTTGGGTAGATGCCCACATAAACTAAGGGTACATCTTATCAATCAACCTTCTGAAGGAGACCAAAAAGTCCCAAGGAGTGAATGGACCTAGATTCTTGGATGGACCCCACGTCTATGATTTAGCAGGCCAGAATGGTTGTTTTCGCTCAGCCTACTGGCCAACTATTCAACACCATGTTGGGGGAAAACATGAAAGCCAAAGCTAAGTTCCCCATGCTCTCCTACGTATTTGGAGTGGAGAGAAGCCCTGAACCTTTTTGTATTATAAAGCTTATTAAGTTACTGTGAAAATCCCCAAGGCGCCACACTCTGACGCCTGTTCAGGCACATTGAGGGAGAACTTAGCATAGCCAATGCACCTAACCAGCACGTCTTTCAGACTGTGAGAGGAAACTGGAGGAAACCCATGCAGACATGGGGAGAACGTGCAGACTCCACACTGACAGTGACCCAAGCCGGGAATCAAACTTGGGTCCCTGGCGCTGTGAGGCAGCAGTACTAACCACTGTGCCACCGTAAACCTGAGAAGGCCATTCAGAAAACAGACAAAAAGCTGAGATCCTGTATATTGAGGTTCCACCTAATTTGTGGGACTTCAGTTGCAGTCTTACTGTAGTTATAGAAGGGTTGTGGATTTTCAGTCCCAGTGTATTTATTATCCATTCTGATATTAGCAGTCTGAAGTATTCCAATCTAAATGTTATTCCTCGTGGCATATGCAGAGTTTCAGAAAGGAGGGAATTATAAACAGCCTAATTTTTAAAAAAATGTTGTGTTTGTTTCAAACCCCTAGACTGCTTTTTAAACTTATTCTTCCACCAAACCCCACACCCTTCCACTCCCAACCCAGCAACTTCTCTACCTCCAACTATCTGCATTTAATCACCCTTAAATAGTCATTAAGTTTCTTGGTCAGGGAAGAATTCTACTAATTTGTAGCAAATAAAGAAGTGAACAATTTGAATTTGCACTGTTAAAATCAGTAGAGTATTGGTGCTTGTAAGAGTTAAATTTTAAGAAATATCGAATAGGAACCGTGGTGGTTGTGCACTTGTATATTTCTTAAAAGTTGTTATTCATCAAATGATATACACCATAGCACATTCTGTTCTTGGAATCAGAAGACACATAGCACGTAATTCAATTCAATCTTTGGCTGAGCACAGAACCTAATGTGATTTTAGCATGCTTTACAGATGATGGTATGAGTTGAATGGTCTAATTTAGTTCAATATAACAAAAAGTTGCGAAACAATATCTTTGATGTCAGACTGACATGGTTCAGCCGTTCTAAAGCTCGGAAAGAGTGGAAACTATGTTTGTATTTCACCTCCCCATTTTTAATAATGTGATATTTTACAAGGCAGCTGAGTAATTCTTCAAGGCTTAATTGTTAATAATCTGATTTTGTAGAGAACATTGGTACGGCTACACTTGGAATATTATGACAATGCAGTGATCAATAGGAAACATTTCAAAGACGAATCAGAATTCTATCAGGACTTGGACTCTATGGGCCTGATTTTACCATCAAGTTTTTGGCCCCTTTTTGGCACAAAAACTTGGTAAAGTTGGGTGTGAGTCGAGTAGTGTGATTCCCCCTTTACCAAGGCTCGAAAATGGCCGCGATCGGGAGGGCGCCCGAAACTGGCGTGATGGCCATTTAAATGCATTTGCATGCATTTAAATTGACTTAATGCGCTTCACGTCCAACCTTACTGGCACTTCCCCTTTTACCACCGTGTTCGCCCGTCCGGAATCAGCGCGAAACAGACAAGCTCCACAAAAGTCCGATTGGGGTGCTCCAGTTGGTGAGGAGATAAGTGACGAGTGTCTGACGGCTCTCTGCTTGAGATCAGTGGGGGAGGGGGAGGAAGGTGGGGTGCGCTGCCACTCTGTCTGAGATCAGTGAGGGGGAAGGGGGGGGTCCGCTGCCACTCTGTCTGAGATCAGTGAGGGGGAAGGGGGGGTCCACTGCCACTCTGCCTGAGATCAGTGAGGGGGAAAGGGGGGGTCCACTGCCACTCTGCCTGAGATCAGTGAAGGGGAAGGTAGGCCCGCTACCACTCTGCCTGAGATCGGTGGGGGGAAAGGGGGAGAGGGGCCCACGATCGGTCTGGGTGGTGGGGGGAGTGGGGGGATAAGGGGGTCAGTAATGTTGGGGGGGGGTGGGGCAATGTCTGTGGCGGGGGAGGCATTATCCGGCCCAGAAGGGATGTGGCAGGGGAGCCACATTCTATCATTTTTTGTCTGCGCATGCGCAGTTGGAGCCCACAGGCTTGTGCAGCGCGATTCAGAATCGCTGATATTTTTTCAGGCAGAGTGTGTATGAGGGTGCCGGAGAACGGGTCTAAAAGTCAGATCTGAAACACTCTCAGTTTCGAGTCTGCCCAGCACTTAGGGCCCAATTTACCATTTTGATTCTATGTATTGAAGAAAGTTGCACATAAGCTTCTTTATTTTCAATGAAAAAACAAAGATTAAGGGTGATAATTAAAATCTTGTAAATGTTGATAGGATTGAGAATGTAGCTAAAAGTAGATTATGTAACATTGGCTGTGAGCACAAAATTAGGGAATCTGAGTGCATAAAATTGAGAGATCTCAAGAATAATTTCAAATTGAAAGAAATTTTTAACAGAGTAATGATGAAATGGAATAGGCTCACGGCAACAATAGCTAAATGGATATCTGGTTATGAATGTGAATGAGGGTTAAAAAATTGGTTGCAGATGGAGATGTTAAGTCTTGTGTTGATCCTGATGGCCCCTCAGCTACTGCAACTATGGAAAAGACCTAATAAAGAAGGCAACAAGATGAATGATACATAATGATGATGCATGGTGAGATCAGTACTCCAGAGTGTTCCTCAATTTAGCTTGTGGAGCACGGGGAATCCTTGTGGAATGCTTTCTCAGGAGATGTCAGAATGAGGTATTCATAGTCAATAATAAAATGTGTTTAGGTGCTGAATGGCTTTTTCTTGTTCCATATTTTCCTACTCCTAATCGACGTTATAGTCATTGAATTTTCTTAACAGTAAAATAACGTGTCCGGCAAGACATTTGTAACATTTTGTTTTTAAGGTAGTGTTGGTACTTTACTAACATAGTAATTACTTTTAGATTTGGAGAAGAGGGACATAATCTTCCCTAGTTTACAGAACTGGGCGCAGTCGGCAGTTAGAAACTTTGGCTGTGGCTCGAGTTTTTTTCTTTACACTTGCTAATGCCCACAACATAGCTGTTTCTACTATAGTTCGTACAATAATATGTGGTTTACTGAATACCATTGAGTAATAAACAACAATGCCTGAATTAGGTAAACTAGAATTTAATTTCCATTATTGAAATATTTGCCACATTTTTAGTGGAACAGATTTGCATTGAAAATAGATTTTAAAAATGCTTCTGCCAGTGTTTATCATATCATGACAGCAAATCAATTCCTACTGTATAAAATATGAATATCGATATCATGAAAGTGGGAACTCTGTGTTTACTTACGTTGTAAAGGCCGGATTATACTTTGCTCCCAGATAGTAGGAATAAAGATTGAACATTCCAATCATGAACGCAACAAATACCATAATGAATATGACCATGAACTTGAAGATGTCTTTCACCGTCCTTCCAAGGGAGATCTGCAGAGGACCAAAGCTTTCATTTGCTGGTAGAATGTAAGCAATTCGGGAGAAACTTAACACAACAGCGATTGCATAAAGTCCTTCTGATATGATTTGTGGATCAGATGGAAGCCACTTGTTCCTAGCTGGGAGAAAGTGAGGGAGAAAACACATATCTCCTGAGAAATAAACTCCGGAGCTGACAAAGAAACAGATGTGCAGGTTAGACAAAGTTATGCCACTCATCAAAGTGTCTTCCACTTTCATTATTAATGTGGAAAAGATCAGCACCATGGTAAAGCTGTTTCTGAATCCATTTCTTTTCAGAAAATTTATATTGAACCATTATTAGCATCTTGACATTTAATCATTAAAGAGATTTCCTTGGTTTATGAAGTATATCCCATGTGCTGGAAAATCAAATTCGCTGACTTGGGGATAGTCTTTTTTTTAGCTGTTATGTGTACTGCTGTTATGCTGCATGAAATTGTGCTGTTGACCATTATTCGAATACATTTGAAAGAATATTGGCAATAACATTTCATGAAATGTCACTTAGAGCAGTCATAATGGGTCGGTGGATAACCTTGTGTTAAAATGGGCCATTCCAGGCATTCTAACATGATCGAATGATACACAAACTGAACTGTGGTTGTTTGGAGGTACATGCTTACAATGTGTAACTCGATAAATAAATATTTATAAAAGGGTGTGAATATTGGCTCCGGTTCCATCCTTCACCAGTTGGTTTTCTGGACTATAACACTAAGGTTACCTTTTAATAGTTTGAACATGTGCTCCCTTGTCCTATTCCCACAATTTGATTGAAAGTAATATTCTTTGTCTTTCAATTCTGTACTATTTACTATTCTGTAAACTGATGTGAAAGGCTGCATTTTCAAATGAGCACCTGGTTTGGACCTGGTGCAGATGCGATTTCAAAATCATGGTTCATGAGGTTGAAGATCCCGACACCTCTGAGATGGTTTGGAATTTTCAAAGGAGGAATGGAGGAACGGGAATGGGAAACCTGCTTGCCGCCGAATAACAACTCATCAACTGCTTAAGGAGCTTGTTAAATGGTGCAGAATGTGATTTTTAGTCCTTATTTCAATGAAATAAGGTCCCCCATGCAAGACTTCTTGAGAAAGTGAGAGGGCATGGGATCCAAGGGGCTGTTGCCTTGTGGATCCAGAACTGGCTTGCCTGCAGAAGGCAGAGAGTGGCTGTGGAGGGGTCTTTCTCTGCATGGAGGTCAGTGACCAGTGGAGTGCCCCAGGGATCTGTTCTGGGACCCTTGCTGTTTGTCATTTTCATAAATGACCTGGATGAGGAAGTGGAGGGATGGGTTGGTAAGTTTGCTGACGACACCAAGGTAGGTGGTGTTGTGGATAGTTTGGAGGGATGTCAGAAGTTGCAGCGAGACATAGATAGAATGCAAGACTGGGCGGAGAAGTGGCAGATGGACTTCAACCCGGATAAGTGTGTAGTGATCCATTTTGGCAGATCCAATGGGATGGAGCAGCAGTATAAAATGAAGGGTACCATTCTTAGCAGTGTAGAGGATCAGAAGGACCTTGGGGTCCGGGTCCATAGGACTCTTAAATCGGCCTCGCAGGTGGAGGATGCGGTCAAGAAGGCGTATGGCGTACTAGCCTTCATTAATCGAGGGATTGAGTTTAGGAGTCGGGAGATAATGCTGCAGCTTTATAGGACCCTGGTTAGACCCCACTTGGAGTACTGCGCGCAGTTCTGGTCACCTCATTACAGGAAAGATGTTGAAGCCATTGAAAGGGTGCAGAGGAGATTTACAAGGATGTTGCCTGGATTGGGGGGCATGCCTTATGAGGATAGGTTGAGGGAGCTTGGTCTCTTCTCCCTGGAGAGACGAAGGATGAGAGGTGACCTGATAGAGGTTTACAAGATGTTGAGGGGTCTGGATAGGGTGGACTCTCAGAGGCTATTTCCAAGGGCTGAAATGGTTGCTACGAGAGGACACAGGTTTAAGGTGCTGGGGGGTAGGTACAGGGGGGATGTCAGGGGTAAGTTTTTCACTCAGAGGGTGGTGGGTGAGTGGAATCGGCTGACGTCAGTGGTGGTGGAGGCAAACTCGTTGGGGTCTTTTAAGAGACTTCTGGATGAGTACATGGGATTTAATGGGATTGAGGGCTATAGATAGGCCTAGAGGTGGGGATGTGATCGGCGCAACTTGTGGGCCGAAGGGCCTGTTTGTGCTGTGACTTTCTATGTTCTATGTTCTATGAATCTGAACAGTTTGGTGCGTGTTAGTGCCTCGCTGTTGGGTTCACTGTGGGGACATGGGAAAGTTGATTTGACTTTATGTAAGACTAAATTTTGATGGGCCAACTAGCGGCAGGGTCCAGGGCTGCACCTTTTCTCTGTTTGCCTGGCCACTTTCCTCCACATTCCAGCTCCTCATCTTCTGATGAACTGCCTGCTATGTTTGGCAAGGCAGCATTAGCCCCCAATGTGGCAGCATTCTTGCTGCTTGCTTTTGCTGGTGGTGTCAGGCAAGTGGCTCCCGTCTCCTGGAGGTGCTCAAAACCACTAACTTGGTGCTGAGATCACCGCCTGCCCAATTTGAGCCCTTGAATTTATAAATAGTACTGCATGAATGAGGCGCGGGACCCAAAATCACCTCTTGGATGCTGTCTTCCGGTTTGAAGAGCCTATGTCTCGTAAATATTTTCTCATAATTCAGACCCTGACATTTGGGATCAGCTTCATGATTTTGCTGTGCATAGCCTCCAGCGCCTGAATGTCCCTCTTGTTTCTTAGAATCATAGAATCGCTACAGTGCAGAAGGAGGCCATTGAGCCCATCGAGACTGCACTGACTTTCCAACAGAACATCCCAGTCAAGCCCTATCCTCGTAGCCCCACGTATTTAATCAGGAGATCCCCCTAACCTACACATCTTGGGAAACTAAGGGATAATTTAGCATGGCCAATCCACCTATCCCCCACATCTTTGGACAGTGGGAGGAAACCGGAGCACCTGGAGGAAACCCACGCAGACATGGGGAGAATGTACAAACTCCACACAGTCATCCAAGGCCGGAATCAAACTCAGATCCCTGGCGCTATGAGGCAGCAGTGCTAACCCACAGTGCCACCGTGCCGCCCTACTTGTCGAGAAGAATGAGACATAGTATTCAAACTGTATTCTGACCATTAGACAGTATAGTATGACTTGACTTCTACTGACATATCCCAGGCTAAGCATTCTACTGACATGGTTGATTGCTACTTTGCATTTGTTGAAAAAGTGTCAAGCTTGATGAGACACTCCTATGTCTTGTTCTATTCGGCAGTCCATCCATTGCTATTCCTACAGGGTTTACCGAGTATATGTATTGTTTATTCTCAGCCTGCTGTTGTCAGTACAGTAGGTAAAAGCAGCAGCCAATTTGTACACACTAAAGCCCAGCAAAAGAACGATCAACCAGACAGAGTTAGCGTTTAAGGTCAATGACCCTCCGTCATCTCTTGTTACAAAATGAGAAACGCTAGCTCTTTTTCTGGTCTTCACAGGTGCTGCCAGACCTGATTATTTGCAAGACGTTCTGGTTTCACTTCAGATTTCTCGCATCCACTCTACGTTGCTCTTGTGGGACGGTTAGACAGTGTGTTTGTGATGGTAATGGTTTACAGAGAATGTTGGTCAGGACACCAGAAGAACATCCTGTTCTTCTTTGAACAGTGTTATGGACTCTTTAATGTTGATGGAGCAGAGTTTTAGTTTAATGTGTCAGCACAAGGATGGTTTATACCACAAGGTGGCACTCTATAAGCTTGTATGGTCTGTGGATAGTTGGAGGTGGGAGATAAGTGATACTCGGCTGTTTCATATGGAAATGAATTATAGTTGAATCATAGGAATAATTTATTTTATATAATTGTGAGTTTTCAGACAAATCAAAGAATTTGAAGTGGAACATTTAATTATACTTCCTGCCAATGGACTGCAGCAAGTAAAAGAAACCAGAAGCTCAACTCACCATAAGTGAAGTATGCAACCTCTGGAGGCAGGGATGCCTTGGAGATATCGCTGGCCTTTATGTACATATCTACATACAGTTGCGCTTCAGAAGCCTTTAGGAATGCCATAAACCTTGCAGTGAATGAGGCAACAAAGATTGACAACATCCCGAAATCTAGAATGTTCCACAGATGCATGACATATTCTTTGGGCCCTTCTGCCCATATTTCTTTGCATTCTGTCCATATCATACCTGCGAGCAAGAAATTTCTCTTTATTAGGAGACTCTGACAAAAGCTAAGTACCGCAGATTGCAGCATACAAGTCCATAACATGACTCAATGTTTCTGACTACAAAGTCGTGCCTTCGCATTTACTCAGCCTATAAGTCGGCTCCCCCTTTTCAGTCATTGCATGCTATACTCCCATTGGTAGTCAGCCTCAATTTTTCACCCCACATTATGCATGTGTTAATTACCGGTACCATTACAACTGGGCACAAGGGATCAAGCAGGTGATACGGGTTGTGTTGCGAAGATGCGTGGGTGTTTAAACACTCTCACACAGAGCAGACTCCATGTGGCAAATGGCAGAGAGAAATGAGTCCAACAAAATGAATGAAGTATGGAGCGGGTTTCAAGCTAAAAGCGGTACCATTTGCTAATTCATCAAATAACTCTGCTGCTGCACTGAGGGGATGCTGTGGATGGAATCCCTCGGCCATTCACGCCGGCGAGATTTTCCGGTCCCGCTGCAGCGAATGGAGATTTGGCTGAGCGCCAAGTTCTCCGTCCTCGCTGCAGCGATGGCGTGGCGTGAATGGCTGGAAAATTTCGGCCTGTATTAGTGAAAAACTGGTACAAGAATGGAAGAAGAAGAAGTACCAGGAAGCAGGTGTTTTATCCGAAAGGGCGGGGGGGGGGGGGGGGGGGGGGGGGGTGTGGGGGTTCAGTAGGATCTCATGAGATCAAACAGAGGAGTCCTGGACATTGGGAAGTTGCAGCTTACCTCATGGGGCTCACAGGATCATTCCGGCTCCGTCTGCCACCCACAAAAGAAAGGTTTACACTTACCTTGGAGCATCTCCCCATCCACTTGTCAGCTGCTGGCCTCTTTCAGTTTAGCAGGAAAGCTATGGCAGCACAGTGGCACAGTAATTAGGACTACCACCTCACAGCTCCATGAACCCAGGTTCGACTTCAGCCTTGGTGACTGTCTGTGTGGAACTTGCACATTTACCCTCGTGTCTGGGTAGGTTTCCTCCGGATACTCTGGTTTTTCCCCACGGTCTAAAAATGTGGCATGCTAAATTGCCCCGAAGTGTTCCAGAATGTGTAGGCTAAGGGGATTAGTTGGGTAAATGCATGGGATTAAGCGAATGGGGTGGGGAGGTGGGCTTGGGTAAGATGCTTTGTCACAGAGTCGGTGCATACTCGATGGGCTGAATGGCCTCCTTCTGCACTGTAGGGATTCTATGATTCCCACCCAGGTCCAAGTCAGGTCTAATTGACTAAAAGTGGGTGCTAATTTGCATAATGTGCATAATTGGTTACTGGTGGGCACCCCAACCACCCGACTGCATTGATAGAATAGTGGTCAGTGCAATTATAGCGTGAAGGAGGGTAGTAAAACTGAACTCTGCACATTAAGAGCCCCCATCGCTATCCTGTCCATTCATCCCCAGAGTATAGTGGGTTAAAATTCTCTCTGCAGTTATGGTTTAAACTATAATTCATCAAACAAGCTAAACTTAAGAAAGGCAGTTTGACATAATTTAAAGTAAGGGTAAGAATATTGCAACAATATATCTTATTGAATGCTGCTAGGTAACTTCAATTCCAATGTTAGAATTTAGTAATACCAGCATATTCTAAGCAATGAATTACTGGGATATGCATGATATATTGTAATATGCTATGAAGTATTAATAATTGACTTTAGCTTGTCGTGGATATGGGATTACTTATGCTATCTATTGATACATAGTAACAATGCCAATCAGGCCCCCAAAGATGTCACTTTTGTCATAACAAAAATTCCACCAAATCTAAAATATTAAATAATTCTGATAATGTAAAGGCTGGGATAGAAAATTAAAAGGCACTCTTCCACTCACTGAGATGACAGTCAAGTTGTAATTATAGTCATCAGGCCTTCTATCTCTCACCCCTGTGCCAGCACCCACCCCCCCCATGCACTTTCATATCCCTATGCCCTTCACCCACCCGCTCCCCATGCACTTTCACATCTCGTATGTCCCTCATGCCCCCCCCCGCCCCGCCCCATCCCATATCCCCCATGGCCTTTCCATGTCCAGTCACCCAGTATGCACTCGGTACTCAACCAGTGAATCATATAATAATCATAGAATCATAGAAATCATAGAAACCCTACAGTACAGAAAGAGTCTGCACCGACCACAATCCCACCCAGGCCCTACCCCCACATCCCTACATATTTTACCCGCTAATCTACGCATCCCAGGACACTAAGGGGCAAATTTAGCATGGCCAATCAACCTAACCCGCACATCTTTGGACTGTGGGAGGAAACCGGAGCACCCGGAGGAAACCCACGCAGACACGAGGAGAATGTGCAAACTCCACACAGACAGTGACCCAAGCTGGGAATCGAACCCAGGTCCCTGGAGCTGTGAAGCAGCAGTGCTAACCACTGTGCTACCGTGCCGCCCTAATACTGGACAGTCTTGGAAACGCACAGGAGGGAAAAAAACAACCATTCAACAATTTTGCAATATATTTCCCCTCCTACATTCTCATAAAGCTGTCAATCAAACACAGGCAGTGAAACTCCCACTGAGGAGATGTGATAGACAATGGTTGAGCGTGAGCTTGAGAGGGCGGAACGACGATTAAGCGCGGGTCCAAGAGCGTGGAGTGGCAATTGAATGTGAGTCCAAACCCACGCTGCATTGGTTAGAGAGCCGCTGTTGAAGAATGGCAGTTGGAGAATGGCAGTTGACCCTCGGGAGGTGAACAGTAAGGAAGTCTTCATTGTCATCCTCTGTACATTGTTTGCTTTGAATAAACAGAGGCAGGTGGGTGGCTGCAAGGGGATGGCTGTGGGAGGATTTCTTGCCATGTGGGGCAGCATCAATAAGATCCTTTGAACTTACCTTTCAAAAGTTTCTTTCATTTCAGACTATGTTCCACCACACCTCTAAGGTGCTGTGAACCACGTGTCCTTTGGGCTGACTTTATGAAAATTACAGAGGGTTAGGATATGCTTATCGCTGCAATGGCTCGGCCAGATTGGGAGTACGGAGGGAAGGTTCATGGCCTGCACCAGCCCGCACCCTTAACCTGCACTTGTGAGAATTGGGAACTTCATGAAAGTTGCAGTCGGATGATTCCAACAATTTTCAAGGACACATCCTGATACTTGCTTCTCAAGATCAGGCCAGCAACTGGTCCCTATCCTCATGGCAAATGTGGCCATGAGTACCTTCTTCATGAAGGGGAAAATGCATCCATTAGCACAAAGGCTCATGAAAACCTAAGTGCCAGCAGGAAAAAAAAGGAATAAATGAAGAATGATGTGGAAGTTACAGAATTTATTTTTTGAGATTTCTTGCACATACCTGGGTGAACACACACACAGTAAGAAGTTTAACAACACCAGGTTAAAGTCCAACAGATTTATTTGGTAGCAAAAGCCACACAAGCTTTCGGAGCTCCAAGCCTGAAGAAGGGGCTTGGAGCTCCGAAAGCTTGTGTGGCTTTTGCTACCAAATAAACCTGTTGGACTTTAACCTAGTGGTGTTAAACTTCTTACTGTGTTTACCCCAGTCCAACGCCGGCATCTCCACATCATGAACACACACAGCCAGGTTAACGCAATTGTAGTATAAAGGGTTAATATTAAATATGTGGGCGGGACTTTTCACGCAACCCGCTGCATGCTTCATGGTGGCAGAGGCGGCTCGCCATTGGTCGGTGGTGGGATCTTCTGGTTTCCCATTGAATGCACCCCTCGCCTCTGAGAAACCCGTGGTAGGGATGCGCCATTGGCGGGACTAGAAGATCTGGGACCAGAAGATGGCGTGAATGGCCGGATATTCCGTACATAGTCTATGTCATTGGTGGTATGAGATCACATGACAATAGAATAGGCTGAGACATAATTCTATGAAGAATCTCATGTATGTAGTTAGTGTAATATTCAATGTTGAACACAGCCTTGCCTCCAGCTGTATCTATAAATTCAGACCGCACACAATTCATCTAAGACCCACAATGATGATAACAGGCCAATGGCATCTGAGGGATAGCTTTTTAAGTATGCGCCACTAGCAGGGAACCTCATCCACTGACTGGGCCTAGCATGAATTCAGGTGCTGGCTTTCCGATCCTGTCAGTCTATTTAAATTGAAATAATGTAGCTGGTTTAAATATTATCAAAACATGTTGAAAAGAAAATTATTTGTTAGCATCATGGACAATCCATATGAACTATCCATTCCTCCCAATACTAAGCATCAAAAGAAAAATAACACTTGATTACAATAGGCCTGAAGTGAACTTGGTACCATCAGGTTACATTTAAGCATAATTTAAACCATTCAACTCCTTGTTGGTGGAGTTTAAAATCTCAATAGTAACACCAAAGGTTATATGGACAGGGACAGGGACAGACAATTCTCTTGTTATTAAAAAGATCAATTTCTGGGTTTAATCAATGCGATTTGGCGCTGGAATAATAGAAGATGGGAATACACAGAAAGATAAACTATCAACCTTGACCATCTGTTATAAAGCAGCATGTTCACAGCGCTGACTCTAATTCAATCAAGGCACCTAAATGATACGAGTAACCATTAGTGTAAAGGCTGAGCAGCCTACTACGAACGTCACTTAAGTGGCAAAACCAGATTACAGCTCTAAACTTGCATTCAGGTATTTGTCATTTTATATAATTCAACAAAGTACATTTAGCATGACCTTCATTTTGTTGCCATTTTGCTCTGGCTGCCCTGAGTGGGTGACTGTTAAACTTAGGCAACATGACATAAGACCTGAAGGCATGAAACGTCATGTGACAAGTCAATGCAACTTTACTGGCTTATACAGTGTTCTTATATTTCTATTTAATATTTTGTGTCATTTCAGATTCCATATATCTTGCACAGTTTTATTACAATGCTAATACGTGTCTGAATAAATGAATGCACCTGTCACTTGTAGAATATACATATTAACAATGTGTGTGCACAAGGGAAATTAAATGTAAAAGCTGACGGGAAATATTTTAAACATGGCAATTTGTATTTTTCATGTATAAATAAATACAGGTCCTTACCCAGTATCCATTTCATTATCAATAATTCGGTCCATGTAAATTTTGTCGTTTTCACTCTGAAGATCTGTCTTGGATTATCTGTGACTGTTTCGTTGGGCAAAGTCTTTACACCCTCAAATCTGTCTGATGCATTTAGCACCAGTAGTCCTAGAAAGATGGTGAATGAAACTGCGTGTGCTACAAACTTCATAAACGGACTCCTTAAAATTTGTCCCAGCTGAAACCAAAGAAGCATCAAGAAGGTAAGATGGTAAAGCATCAAGGGATTGAATCCTTTGAATTAATTTGTGAATGCGATTCCAAAGACAGCTTGCATTCAAACTATCCTTCCTTCCTCTTTCAATGTTTCCCATGTGACGTGGTATTGCCACAATGCTGCTTGATTTTATTTTTATTCCATTCATAAAACCAAATTCAAATTGAACCCAATTCATGGTCCCCAAGAGAGGGACAAACAAGATCCAAGCTGACAAGATGAGGCATTGCACCCCATCCTGGGCTTGGACTAACGCTTGATCTTAGCCAAAAGGCCAAGATGGCTTTGAAAAATTGCTTCAGGCGACGCCTCGGTTGAACCTCAACGGCTACTCTGATCATTGAATCTACCCTAGCCTGGGTGAACCACCTGCATGATCATGGTTTCACCCCTGCCAGGCCAAATCTTACTTGATCACCTTCTTAATCAATCATTTTTTTAAATGGATTTGGCATGTGGCTTTACAGTCAGATGTCCTTCCTGCCCAAAACCCATCCCCCATCTATTCAGGCTGGGGATTGGCACCGACACACACTGGCTTGCCAGCTCCAGTGACTGGGTTCTTTCAGGCTCAGCAAGACCTGGGCTGAGACTTGAAAGCAGGCAGGATAACTATCCACTGAGCCACTCCAGCTCCCTAGCTAGCTGGCATTTGAACTATACTAGTTATGATTTACATGTAAAGAAATTAGACATGTTAAAGAAACAGCAAGATGGATTTTCCTTTGTTTTACAATGGAAATTAGTTTTACTCCCAATCTAAAATAGGGAAAATAATGCAATGGGAAAGTGACACATGCTTCCTGATATCAGGCGCTGAGTTATTTTTGAGTAGAGGGAAGGACTTGGCCTTTTTGTGTGATCTACTGGAGCACTGATGCACAAGGGCAGGGCATGTTTGACTAATTTGGTGGAATTGTTTGAGAACATTACATGTGCAGTGGACAATGGAGAACCTGTGGATGTGGTGTATCTGGATTTCCAGAAGGCATTTGACAAGGTGCCACACTAAAGGCTGCTGCAAAAGATAAAGGTGCACAGTGTTACAAGTAATGTACTAGCATGGATAGAGGATTGGTTAACTAACAGAAAGCAAAGAGTGGGGGTAAATGGGTGTTTTTCTGATTGGCGTTCAGTGACTAGTGATGTGCCTCAGGGATCAGTGTTGGGACCGCAATTGTTTATGATTTACATAGATGATTTGGAGTTGGGGACCAAGTGTCGGTGTGTCAAAATTCACAGATGACACTAAGATGAGTGGCAGAGCAAAGCATGCAGAGGATGCTGAAAGTCTGCAATGGGATATAGATAGTCTCAGTGAGTGGGCAAGGGTCTGGCAGATGGAGTACAATGTTGGTAAATGTGAGGTCATCCATTTTGGTAGGAGCAACAGCAAAATGGGCTATTATTTAAATGGTAAAAAATTGCAGCATGCTGCTGTGCAGAGGGACATGAGTGTCCTTGTGCATGAATCACAAAAAGTTGGTTTGCAGGTGCAGCAGGTAATTAAGAAGGCAAATGGAATTTTGTCCTTCATTGCTCGAGGGATGAAGTTTAAAAACAGCGAGGTTATGTTGCAGCTGTACAAGGTGCTGGTGAGGCCACACCCGGAGTACTGTGTACAGTTTTGGCCTCCTTACTTGAGAAAGGATATACTGGCACTGGAGGAGGTGTAGAGGAGATTCACTAGGTTGATTCTGGAGTTGAGTGGATTGGCTTATGAGGAGAGACTGAGTAGATTGGGACTGTACTCATTGGAATTCAGGAGAATGAGGGGAGATCTTATAGAAACATGTAAGATTATAAAGGGAATAGATAAGATAGAAGCAGGGAAGTTATTTCCACTGGCGAGTGAAACTAGAACTAGGGGGCATGGCCTCAAAGTAAGGGGGCGCAGATTTAGGATTGAGTTGAGGAGGAACTTCTTTACCCAAAGGTTTGTGAATCTGTGGAATTCCCTGCCCAGAGAAGCAGTTGAGGCTACCTCATTGAATGTTTTTAAGGCAAGGATAGATAAATTTTTGAACAATAAAGGGATTAAGGGTTATGGTGAGCGGGCGGGTAAGTAGAGCTGAGTCCATGAAAAGATCAGCCATGTTCTTATTGAATGGCAGAGCAGGCTTGAGGGGCCAGATGGTCTACTCCTGCTCCTAGTTCTTATGTTCTTATGTCCCTACCAAACCTTCGACTACCAGTTGTCTGGCCTTCAGCCCAGATACAGACTACCAGCAATTGGAGGGTCTTCTCTTGCTTTTTACCTTGAGTTAAAGTGCTTAGATTAAACAAAAAGAGAACTAATTTATTGCTTAAGAGAAGAAAAAGGAAATGGATGAAAAAGATAAAATTACCAAAAATGTCATAGCACAGAGATAATCTATCAAGTATTAGCTTCATGTTGTAAAAAGAAATTCAACAGTTCTGATTTATTTTAACAGTAAAACCAATCAATTCAAAATTGTATCAGAACTCATGACTGGGTCCACCAGTTTGTTTGTCTGTATTTGGGCTCCAGACAGACTTTCCACATCAAATGATATCACGAACAATGAGGATCTTTTTTTCACCTTTTCCAGGAATTTACAACCACCTTTCAAATGATTCAGAGTTTTGTACTTGTTCTGCTCTGTTGGCAGTTTATTCAATACATCTATCAATGTGAGGAGGCTGCTTCTCAGCTCAGATTAACTCATGGCTTCTTACGTCTTATTCAGCTTCTTCTTTTTGCTTTTTCTTTCCACGTTTTAGAAACATAGAAAACTACAGCACAAAACAGGCCCTTCGGCCCCACAAGTTGTGCCGGACATATCCCTACCTTTTAGGCCTACCTATAACCCTCCATCCTATTAAGTCCCATGTACTCATCCAGGAGTCTCTTAAAAGACCCGATTGAGTTTGCCTCCACCAGCACTGACGGCAGCCGATTCCACTCGCCCACCACCCTCTGTGTGAAAAACTTCCCCCTAACATTTCCCCTGTACCTACCCCCCAGCACCTTAAACCTGTGTCCTCTCGTAGCAGCCATTTCCACCCTGGGAAAAAGCCTCTGAGAGTCCATCCGATCTATGCCTCTCAACATCTTATATACCCTCTATTAGGTCTCCTCTCATCCTCCAAGGAGAAAAGACCGAGCTCCCTCAGCCTATCCTCATAAGGCAAGTTTTACTTGCATTTTGAGCAGGAATACTCCATGTTGACAGACCACAACGTAGTGTCAGTACAATATGTAAGCTGGTGTTTAGACCATAAGACCATGAAACATAGGAGCAGAATTAGGCCACTCTGCCCATCGAGTCTGCTCCAACATTCAATCATGGCTGATCTTTTTCTCATTCCCATTCTCCTGCCTTTTGCCCATAACCCCTGGTCCCCTTTGACCAGAGTCAATATTTATTTTATCCTCTGAACGTGGGCAATGTTGGCAAGACACCATTTAATGACTGCCCCAAGTTACTCCTGTTTTAATTGAGTGACTTCCTTAAAAGAGACAGTTAGATGTTGGACTGGAGTTGTGTGTTGGTTATATCAGATTGGGAAGGCATCAATGCCAATTGGGTTCTTACAAGAATCCAGCAATTTTCTTGGTCAGTTTTCTGGTGCCTGAGTGCAGATTCACAAGTGACCTTTGAATTGCTAGTCTGATATACACTCCCATTACCATTCTGGCTGCTACCTTTCAAACGGTGTTTACTTAGAGATCTTTGTTCTAAGCCTGTAGGTTGCAATATGCTCCTTAAATTGGCATTTTAACACTTTCTCCTCATTAATTGGATAATCAAAATGAAACCACTTTCATCAAACAGCTATGAGAATTATTTGAACAATATCTGGGTCTAGGGTGGGGGGAGTAATGAATGGTTAGTTGTGGGGGGAAGGGGTGGGATCTGACGTCTGTGAGGAAGATCAGAGGCCTTGGGGGAGGTTGGAGACTTTGTGGAAGGGAATGGGGGAGGGGTATCAGAGATCTTTGGGAGGCGGGTGGTGGGATTGGAGGGGATGTTGGAGGCATCGTGTGGAATGGGTTTTGGGGAGTGTGTACAACCATAGCCGGGCATTGGATCCAGGTGGTAAAGCTCCTAATTCAGCAGCCCATCACCTCCGTTTAACTGAAGGCCAGGAAATAGGCCCATTTCACACACAATTTTAATTGGTGAATACAAATGAGCCAAAACCAGTCCATCTTTTGGGAATAAAATTTCTTCGGTAATAGGCACAAATTTCAAAACGAAAGAAGGCCTACTTAACAATCTATGCACGTATCGATTCTACAAATCAATGTAACAGCTCTTAAAGACTTGAATGAAGAATCTGTACCTTGCTGTATGGAGCAAACCAGTATCCAACTGCAAGGAATGGAAGGCCTAGGGTGACCCCAAACACAGCCAAACACTTCACAGCTATTGATCGCTGACGTAAGCCTGAGAGATTTTCGTACCAAATTGTAAGCAACTGCTGCTGGCAGTTAGGATGAGCAACAAACTAGTGGGAATAAAATAAATATTTCACAGTCAGTGTCTTGTTTTCAATGCATTAGGCAGGGCTATTGGGTGGGAACCCCCCCCCCCCCCCCAGCATTTCAAAGAAAATAGTTTGAATGAGATCAGTAAATGCATTTTCTGATTTCCTTTAGAAAACAGTCTGTAAGCTGTTCCCACTCTTTTGTCATAACTTCACTGAGGTATAGCGAAAACTTCATTTTCGTGCGTGAAAGGAATTTAAAACCTACTTGCGTTGACGTCAGTGGGCTTTGTTTGCTTTCAGATTGGCACAACAGTACAAATGGTGCTGAGGTGAAAACGTCAAACTTTGAATGCAGCCGCCAAACAACAGTACAATACAATGAGACAAAATGGCCGTGCCCAGGACGGAATCAGGACTGCCAACCACCTGAGGGCAGTAACCTATGGTGGCACAGGTTACAGCAGAGGAGTAGCAGCAGCTCTGAGTGAGATTCTGTATTGAAAAAAAAGTTAGCAACGGAGAAAAGTAATGAAGAAAAAGAGCATAATACATTTTTCAAATATTATTAAAAGCGTATGAATAATGTGTTTGCCTCAATTTCAATCGCAAAGTCAAGGTAAAACTGAAGAAGAGGTAACTGATTGAAAAACCATTTCAAAGACACCCAGCAGGAATTTTCTCACCGGGATGGCGATGTGTACAAAAGCTGAGGATAATCCCACCTTGACTGTTTGCGAGACCCCTGGCCACATTTTACGGTGGGTCAGGCAACTAAGTAGCTGCCACCTGGACTTCCGTCCCTGTAGAGGATGGCCACCTACCCCCAGGAATGGTGGCCACTGCTGGAACTCTACCTGGAAGAAGGGAATACCATGGGAGGATGTTTCCCTCCCAGCCAGTAACTGGGGTCTGGCAGAGGTGGAGAGGGGGTTGGGCGCTGGGGTTAGTTAGGTAGGCGATGGTAAAGAGGAGGGAAGTATGTGACGACAGGCAGTATTATAGCCACTGGGGCACAACTCTGTAGCCCGAAAAGTACCTAAAAAGGAGGGCCTCCCTCGAGCCCACTGGGAGACTTCACCTGGCACTGGTAAGGTGCCAGTGGTGGCAGGAAGAGGTCCTTAATTGGCCATATAAGTGACCAAGTTGGTCTCTGGGCAGGGGGGCTGTTCTCCACCTGTCTTCTCCTGGTAAAATGATATGGCAGCAGGCATACGACCAGGCATTCCTCTCTGATTTCCCTCACCATTTTACAGGTTTCAGTGCCTCCCAACCCATCACCAGAAGGCTGGTAAAATCCAGACCACTGTGTGTGTGGGACCTCCAACTTCAACACTTCAGCTGATTGGAGAAGGGGGCAGTCGATCCAGTATTGTCTCTTTTACACAGGAGACAATAAGATACCTTTTTATTTTAACCTGTGAAACATAGAACATAGAACATTACAGTGCAGTACAGGCCCTTCAGCCCTCGATGTTGCGCCAACCAGTGGAACCAATCTAAAGCCCATCTAACCTACACTATTCCAATATCATCCATATGTTTATCCAATGACCATTTAAATGCCCTTAATGTTGGCGAGTCCACTACTGCTGCAGGCAGGGCATTCCACACCCTTACTACTCTCTGAGTGAAGAACCTACCTTTGACATCTGTCCTATATCTATCACCCCTCAATTTAAAGCTATGTCCCCTCATGCTAGCTATCACCATCCGAGGAAAAAGGCTCTCACTATCCACCCTATCTAATCCTCTGATCATCTTGTATGCCTCTATTAAGTCACCTCTTAACCTTCTTCTCTCTAACGAAAACAACCTCAAGTCCCTCAGCCTTTCCTCATAAGACCTTCCCACCATACCAGGCAACATCCTGGTAAATCTCCTCTGCACCCTTTCCAATGCTTCCACATCCTTCCTATAATGCGGCGACCAGAACTGTACGCAATACTCCAAGTGTGGCCGCACCAGAGTTTTGTACAGCTGCAACATGACCTCCTGGCTCTGAAACTCAATCCCTCTACCAATAAAAGCTACCACTCCGTACACCTTCTTAACAACCCTATCAACCTGGGTGCTAACTTTCAGGGATCTATGCACATGGACACCGAGATCTCTCTGTTCATCCACACTACCAAGTATCTTACCATTAGCCCAGTACTCTGTAATCCTATTACTCCTTCCAAAGTGAATCTCCTCACACTTTTCCGCATTGAACTCCATTTGCCACCTCTCAGCCCAGCTCTGCAGCTTATCTATGTCCTTCTGTAACCTGCAACAACCTTCCACACTGTCCACAACTCCACCGACTTTGGTGTCATCTGCAAATTTGCTAACCCATCCTTCTACGCCCTCATCCAGGTCATTTATAAAAATGACAAACAGCAGTGGCCCCAAAACAGATCCTTGCGGTACACCACTAGTAACTGAACTCCAGGATGAACATTTCCCATCAACCACCACCCTCTGTCTTCTTACAGCTAGCCAATTCCTGATCCAAACCACTAAATCACCCTCAATCCCATGCCTCCGTATCTTCTGCAATAGCTTACCGTGGGGAACCTTATCAAATGCTTTACTGAAATCCATATACGCCACATCAACTGCTTTACCCTCATCCACCTCTTTGGTCACCTTCTCAAAGAACTCAATAAGGTTTGTGAGGCACGACCTACCCTTCACAAAACCGTGTTGACTATCCCTAATCAAATTATTCCTTTCTAGATGATTATAAATCCTATCTCTGATAATCCTTTCCAAACCTTTGCCCACAACAGAAGTAAGGCTCACTGGTCTATAATTACCAGGTTTGTCTCTACCCCCCTTCTTGAACAAGGGGACAACATTTGCTATCCTCCAGTCTTCTGGCACTATTCCTGTAGACAATGACGACATAAAGATCAAAGCCAAAGAACATAAGAACATAAGAAATAGGAGCAGGAGTAGGCCATCTAGCCCCTCGAGCCTGCCCCGCCATTCAATAAGATCATGGCTGATCTGACGTGGATCAGTACCACTTACCCGCCTGATCCCCATAACCCTTAATTCCCTTACCGATCAGGAATCCATCCATCCGCGCTTTAAACATATTCAGCGAGGTAGCCTCCACCACCTCAGTGGGCAGAGAATTCCAGAGATTCACCACCCTCTGGGAGAAGAAGTTCCTCCTCAACTCTGTCTTAAACCGACCCCCCTTTATTTTGAGGCTGTGCCCTCTAGTTTTAACTTCCTTACTAAGTGGAAAGAATCTCTCCGCCTCCACCCTATCCAGCCCCCGCATTATCTTATAAGTCTCCATAAGATCCCCCCTCATCCTTCTAAACTCCAACGAGTACAAACCCAATCTCCTCAGCCTCTCCTCATAATCCAAACCCCTCATCTCCGGTATCAACCTGGTGAACCTTCTCTGCACTCCCTCCAATGCCAATATATCCTTCCTCATATAAGGGGACCAATACTGCACACAGTATTCCAGCTGCGGCCTCACCAATGCCCTGTACAGGTGCATCAAGACATCCCTGCTTTTATATTCTATCCCCCTCGCGATATAGGCCAACATCCCATTTGCCTTCTTGATCACCTGTTGTACCTGCAGACTGGGCTTTTGCGTCTCATGCACAAGGACCCCCAGGTCCCTTTGCACGGTAGCATGTTTTAATTTGTTTCCATTGAGATAGTAATCCCATTTGTTATTATTTCCTCCAAAGTGTATAACCTCGCATTTCTCAACGTTATACTCCATTTGCCATATCCTCGCCCACTCACTCAGCCTGTCCAAATCTCTCTGCAGATCTTCTCCGTCCTCCACACGATTCACTTTTCCACTTATCTTTGTGTCGTCTGCAAACTTCGTTACCCTACACTCCGTCCCCTCCTCCAGATCATCTATATATATCTATATCAAAGGCTCTGCAATCTCCTCTCTAGCCTCCCAGAGAATCCTAGGATAAATCCCATCCGGCCCAGGGGACTTATCTATTTTCACGCTTTCCAGAATTGCTAACAACTCCTCCTTATTAACCTCAATCCCATCTAGTCCAATAGGCTGTATCTCAGTATTCTCCTCGACAACATTGTCTTTTTCCTGCGTGAACACTGACGAACAATATTCATTTAGCGCCTCTCCTATCTCTTCAGGCTCCACGCACAACTTCCCACTACTGCCCTTGACTGGCCCTAATCTTACCTTAGTCATTCTTTTATTCCTGACATACCTATAGAAAGCTTTAGGGTTTTCCTTGATCCTACCTGCCAAAGACTTCTCATGTCCCCTCCTGGCTCTTCTTAACTCTCTCTTTAGGTCCTTCCTGGCTAACTTGTAACCCTCAAGTGCCCTAACTGAGCCTTCACGTCTCATCTTTACATAAGTCTCCTTCTTCCTCTTCACAAGAGATTCAACATCTTTTGTAAACCACGGTTCCCTCGCGCGACCACTTCCTCCCTGAAAAGTTGCATTATCTGTATAGCCTGGCAAGTACCATGAGCCATGCTATTGTATGATCATTAACTATGACCTTTCATATGAAATGTGTTAAAGCCTCAGTTAAAATAGCAAAGAGAAGAATTTGATATACCGTTGTGAAAGGTAATTTCCAGATGAATGTTTGTGTGTCTTATACACTTGTTTCAAAGCTATAAATTCCGATGAATCTTATTTAGGAATAGAACCATTGGGAGAATTTTTCCACAGCAATGGAGATGGATTTGGGGACAGCAGGTAAGGAGTTATCAAAATTCCAGAAATGTTGTTGGCCCAGTATCCCAATGCGCTCCTGCTTTCTTCCAACCTTCCCGGGGCAGGCAGGGCGTGAATTAGGGAAAACCATGACTGAGGCAAAAACACAATTAAAGTTGTTAAACAATTAAAAGGAATGGTGCATCCATATTCCCTTTTTCCCAGCAAGAAATCAGTCCATCCTTGGCAGGCTGGAGAAAGTGGGAGCACAGTGGGAAGGATTTCTTCAATGCAACTCACAAGTTGTGGAGGCTTTGATCAGTCACACTGCAGGGATGCAGACATGATCAGATAAAGGCTGCTCTGGAGAACACTCCTTCTGTCAGAGGGTTCTATCACTCTGTGACAGGCAAGTTTCAGCTCCTTGGAAGGGGTTTCACCTGAGCAGCATCTCACTCACCTTCACAGCACAGTGGCACAGTGGTTAGCACTGCTGCCTCACAGTGCCAGGGACCAGGGTTCGATTCCAGCCTTGGGTGACTGTGGAGTTTGCACCTTAGAATCATAGAATCCTTGCAGTGCAGAAGGAGGCCATTTGGCCCATCGAGTCTGCACTGATCACAATCCCTCCCAGCCCATAACCCCATTTATTTACCCTGCTAACCCCCTGACACTAAGGGACAATTTAGCTTGGCCAGTCAACCTAACCCACACATCTTTGGACTCAGATGATGTAGATGTTCAGTATAAGGCCACTGAATGAGGACTCAGACCTTACATCATAGCAAGTGGTTTGGGAACTTAACGGCAATAGCAATAAACTAATTTAACTAAAACCATAATGATTTCCTTATTTCATGGTAATTGTAGACTCTTTGCACAATTGTCTTCTATCTATAATTATGTGATTCGAACTTGCTAACGTTCTGGAGAGTTTGCAATTTTAGTAAGAACAGATTTATTTAAGCAGCAATTGTGGTGAAGAGAAGAGAAATTAATTCACTGCACATTTTCTGCACAGTGACACAGTGGTTAGCAATGCTGCCTCACAGCGCCAGGGACCAGGGTTCAACACCTGGCTTGGGTCACTGTGTGGAGTTTGCACATTCTCCCCATGTCTGCATGGGTTTCCTCCGGGTGCTCCGGTTTACTCTCACAGTCCAAAGATGTGCGGGTTGGGTTGGGTTGATTGGCCAAATTGACCCTAGTGTCAGGGGGACAAAAGCAGGGTAAATATGTGGGGATATGGGAATAGGGTCTGTGTGGGATTGTAGTCGGTGCAGACTCAATGGGCTGAATGGCCTCCTTCTGCACTGTAGGGATTCTATTAATTAGTTGCTTGTGCTTACATTTATTCGTAATTAAAAAGCAAACACAATTTTAAAGTCAGCACTTTGAAACTTCTCTATCACTCCTGGAAATGATATACAGGGAAAAGCAAACACATTGCTTATATTGGACAATAAAGTGATATGAGAGAACTGAAAATGTTCCACTTTACATTGAATTACTTGCTTATTACTTTTTCCTGGTGTCTCAATTCCTTTTCGACATCAAAACCTATTGGGTGGCTATCATCGCAAACTTGTAGCTGGGATTCAGACCTGATCAGTTCGGTGGATTAAACCTGCATTTGTGCTCTGTTGAACTGTGACACAATGGTGCCCTATTTGGATGAAATCTTTGTATAAATGATAATCTATCGGCACCATTCATTTCTATCCAGACTCACATTTCAATGCGGTTGAAATATATTTCTGTAGTTTTGAGACAAACCTTTATGGCGGGATTTTCTGGCCTTGCTCGCCCCAAAACCGGAAAATCCCACCCGAGGCCAATGGGCCTTTGCATGGGCCGCCCCTCGCCCGCTCCGATTCCCAAGGTGGGCCGGATGCTAAAATTCACCCCCGTGGATTTTCTAGAATCTAAAAAATGTTTACATTAATTCTTCAAGTATCTCCAGCATAATTCACATCCTGACCACGTTCCCTATCTTCCTGTCCCCAGATGTATCTCTTTTAATAGCTACATGTCACATGCCAGTACTTGATTGAAAGGGCGGGCCAGCTACTTGTTTCCAGGCTTCAGCTGTACGGTCATTGAGGAAATGACGGTTACTCGTGCCTATATACTTCCGCTTTATTTCTAGAGATGTACCTAACCTCTCTTTGGCGGTTTTCCTGTTCACCCAGTTGTGAGCAGCAACTCACCATCTGAAAAGACATGAAAGCAACGCTACATTCTACCCCTGAATGGAATACTGCACTGGCACAGTGATCAACTGCATTATATAGGGACTTCATTTAAAAAAAATGACATCTTATCCAGTGAGGTCAATTTGGACAATCTTTATCAGAATATTGAGGAATTTCAATATGTTACACTCAAGACAGAATTCTCCAAGTTTGAGTGAAAACTGTGTTTCAAAAGCAACATGCAATCACTATCCGCTCATAATTTAAATCCACTAGCGTTGTAAATCAACAGATATATTTACCTTTTTAACTTCGTACTTAATGGCAAGTTTCACTCTGCTCAGAGATGGCCTATGATGATCATACTGAGGCTCAAAATCCACATCTCCATTAAGAATGGCTTCCACTTCCTCCGTGTCCCGGCACAGGTCAAGCACACCAACAGCGAAATCCTTGCATTGCATAGATAACTTCCTATAATCGTTCTAAACAGAAGAAAATGACACTTGCTAAGAGTTACTGCAGTCATTAATCCATCTCATTAAAATACTAGACAGAAGAGCAACTGACAGAAAGAAATAAGGCTGTGAAATTGGTAACAGTTTGTGCAACCTTCCAGGAAAGATTTTATGGAGTTGTAAAAGTTAAGTACAATTTATGTGTTCCATAAGTACAAGGTAAATAAATGTTCAGGTCAACCAGACATTAATAGTTCAGCAAGGGTGAGGTCAATCAGTTCAATTGTTCGTTAGAATGCAAATCCACTTTCAATGTGGGGAGGCAATGGCCTAGTGGTACTATTCTCAGCTAATGTTCTGGGGACCAGGGTTCGAATCCCGCCACAGCAGATGGTGGAATTTGAATTCAGTAAAAAGAAATCTGGAATTAAGAATCTATGGATGACCACTGTTGATTGTTGGAAAAACCCATCTGGTTCACTAATGTCCTTTAGGGAAGGAAATCTGCCGTCCTTACCTGGTCAGGCCGACATGTGACTCCAGAGCCATAGCAATGTGGTTGACTCTCAAATGCCCTCAGGCAACTAGGAATGGGCAATAAATGCTGGTCAGCCACTGCCACCCACGTCCCACAAATGAATAAAAGAAAAAATATGGGTCCATAGGGTGGCTTTAGAAATGAGTCAACTGCCAATTGGATTAATACAAGCCCAATACCTACTCTTGCCTGAGGAGGAATATACAGGCAGCATATGCAGACAAAAATACATTTGTATTGTGTTAAATGATTTAGTTTCCATTATCAATCATCATCATCATGACACATGATGTGAAAGAACGAACAACATTTATGACCCCAGGTTCCCTCAAAATACTTTACAGTCAATTAAATACTTTTGAGGTGTAGCCATTGTTGTAATCTTAGAATCTTAGAAACCCTACAGCACAGAGAGAGGCCATTCGGCCCATCGAGTCTGCACCGACCACAATCCCACCCAGGCCCTACCCCCATATCCCTACATATTTACCCACTAATCCCTCTAACCTACGCATCCCAGGACACTAAGGGCAATTTTAGCATGGCCAATCAACCTAACCTGCACATCTTTGGGTTGTGGGATGAAACCGGAGCACCCGGAGGAAACCCACGCAGACACGAAGAGAATGTGCAAACTCCACACAGACAGCGACCCGAGCCGGGAATCGAACCCAGGTCCCTGGAGCTGTGAAGCAGCAGTGCTAACCACTGTGCTACCGTGCCACCCAGTATGTGGGAAACACAGCAGCCAGTTGATACACAGATCATTTTACAGTTTCAGTGACATTCAGCGAGTGGAGAGAGGGTTAAGCACAGGTGAATTGTCTCAAGCCAGGACAGTTAGTAAGATTTTGCAACCCAAGCAAGTCATGGGGGTTACAGGTAGTGTGACAAGAACCCAAGATCCCGGTTGAGGCTGTCCTCATGTGTGCAGAACTTGGCTATCAGTTTCTGCTCAGTGATTCTGCGTTGTCGTGTGACTTGAAGGCCGCCTTGGAGAACGCTTACCCGAAGATCAGAGGCTGAATGCCCTTGACTGCTGAAGTGTTCCGCGACTGGAAGGGAACACTCCTGCCTGGTGATTGTTGAGCGGTGTTCATTCATCCGTTGTCATAGCGTCTGCATGGTCTCGCCAATGTACCATGCCTCGGGACATCCTTTCCTGCAGCGTATCAGGTAGACAACGTTAGCTGAGTCGCAAGAGTATGTACCATGTACCTGGTGGATGGTATTCTCACGTGAGATGATGGCATCTGTGTTGATGATCTGGCACGTCTTGCAGAGGTTGCTGAATGCACAAGTTCGAACAAGACCTCTTCACCGCACAGGACCTTCAACCGACGCTGTACACTAGATACATCGATGATGACATTTTCTTCCTTTGGACTCACGGCAAACAATCACTGAAACAACTTCATGATGACATCAACAAGTTTCATCCCACCATCAGACTCACCATGGACTACTCTCCAGAATTTGTTGCATTCTTGGACACAAGGATGGTCACCTCAGCACCTCACTGTACTGCAAGCCCATGGATAACCTCACGATGCTCCACTTCTCCAGCTTCCATGCGAAACACGTCAAAATAGCCATCCTCTACGGATAAGCCCTCTGTATACACAGAATCTGTTCAGATGAGGAGGAACGCAACAGACACCTACAGATGCTAAAAGATGCCCTCGTAAGAACAGGATATGGCGCTCGACTCATCGATCAACAGTTCTGGGCGCCATCGCGAAAAACCGCGCCGACCTCCTCAGAAGACAAGCATGGGACATGGCGGACAGAGTACCCTTCGTTGTCCAGTACTTCCCCGGAGCAGAGAAGCTACAACGCCTTCTTCAGAGCCTTCAACATGTCATTGATGAAGATGAACATCTTGCCAAGGCCATCCCCACAGCCCCGCTACTTGCCTTCAAACAACCGCGCAACCTCAAACAGACCATTGTTCGCAGCAAACTACTCAGCCTTCAGGAGAACAGTGACCACGACACCACACAACACTGCCACAGCAACCTCTGCAAGACGTGCCGGATCATCGACACGGATGCCATCATCTCACATGAGAACACCATCCACCAGGTACACGGTACATACTCTTGTGACTCGGTCAATATTGTCTACCTGATATGCTGCAGGAAAGGATGTCCCGAGGCATGGTACATTGTTGAGACCACGCAGATGTTACAACAATGGATGAATGGACACTGCTCGATAATCACTAGGCAGGAGTGTTCCCATCCTATTGGGGAGCACTTCAGCAGTCAAGGGCATTCAGCCTCTGATCTTTGGGTAAGCGTTCTCCAAGGCGGCCTTCAAAACATTCGACAATGCAGAATCGCCGAGCAGAAACTGATAGCCAAGTTCCGCACACATGAGGACAGCTTCAACCGGGATCTTGGGTTCATGTCACACTACCTGTAACCCCACGACTTGCCTGGGCTTGCAAAATCTTACTTACTGTCCTGGCTTGAGACAATTCACACCTCTTTAACCTGTGCTTAACCCTCTCTCCACTTGCTTTGTCTGCACCTGTAAAGACTTGATTACCTGTTAAGACTCGCTTTCCAAGCATTATCTTGTAATTGAGTCTGTGTCTATACATGCCCTGTTTGTGAACCCAACTCTCCATTCACCTGATGAAGGACCAATGCTCCGAAAGCTCGTGCTATCAAATAAACCTCTAGGACTTTAATCTGGTGTTGTGAGACTTCTTACTGTGCCCATCCCAGTCCAACGCCGGCATCTCCACATCATAGATGAGAAGAGACTTGATTTGAATCTTTAAGCTGCTTTATTTCAGAGAAATAGGATCTACAGAGTAATAGTTAGGATTCAATTCACATTGTTCAATTAGTGTTTGTTATTTCCACATAATAAAATGAAAATATTGAACACGCTACTCTAGTTCACTTCACTGGATCATCTTACTGTCATAAACAGACCAAACTCTGTACTCTGATTTTTTGAGGCTTCCTTTTCTGAAGTTATTTGGCCTCAGGCCTCTGTAGGAAAAGTTGGAGAATTTTTAACAAGTCTAACATTCTGCTATTCTTGACTGTTCACATTCAGAGATCAAAAACCTTTCAACACAGTTAGTATGAAGTCCTCATCAACTAAAAAGACATGCCAGTGAATTTTGCACTATTTAGTTATGATGAAGCAACATCAAGGCTAGCTCATTAGCATTTCAACTACCTACCTTCACAATCCTTCTTCCATTTGGGCAATAATATGTCATTCTTTTAAAACAAGATTTGAATAACTTTCATTTCCTTTGTGTGAGAAATTGGTCAAGGTCTCCTGAAATTAGAAATATCTCCATCTTCCCAGATAGTTTCCTTACGTTAGCTTGCAAAAACTGTGCGCATCATGGCACCAAATCCTCTGACCTTGCTGCAGCGGGCGCATGGCGTGAATGGCCGGTAAGATTGCACCCCTCGACTTTCAATCCTGCATTATCCCAGTAAATCATCTTACAGTTGGGGAGAAAGACTGGTGTTGTGAGTTAATTAAAAACTGCTTAATTTTCTTTTCCACTGGCTATCTTATATGTGATGTGGAGATGCCGGCGTTGGACTGGGGTAAACACAGTAAGAAGTTTAACAACACCAGGTTAAAGTCCAACAGGTTTATTTGGTAGCAAAAGCCACACAAGCTTTCGAAGCTCTAAGCCCCTTCTTCAGGTGAGTGGGAATTCTGTTCACAAACAGAGCTTATAAAGACACAGACTCAATTTACATGAATAATGGTTGGAATGCGAATACTTACAACTAATCAAGTCTTTAAGAAACAAAACAATGGGAGTGGAGAGAGCATCAAGACAGGCTAAAAAGATGTGTATTGTCTCCAGACAAGACAGCCAGTGAAACTCTGCAGGTCCACGCAACTGTGGGAGTTACAAATAGTGTGACATGAACCCAATATCCCGGTTGAGGCCGTCCTCGTGTGTGCGGAACTTGGCTATCAGTTTCTGCTCAGCGACTCTGCGCTGTCGTGTGTCGCGAAGGCCGCCTTGGAGAACGCTTACCCGAATATCAGAGGCCGAATGCCCGTGACCGCTGAAGTGCTCCCCAACAGGAAGAGAACAGTCTTGCCTGGTGATTGTCGAGCGGTGTTCATTCATCCGTTGTCGCAGCGTCTGCATAGTTTCCCCAATGTACCATGCCTCGGGACATCCTTTCTTGCAGCGTATCAGGTAGACAAACCTGATACGCTGATACGTATCTACCTGTCTACCTGATACGCTGCAAGAAAGGATGTCCCGAGGCATGGTACATTGGGGAAACTATGCAGACGCTGCGACAATGGATGAATGAACACCGCTCGACAATCACCAGGCAAGACTGTTCTCTTCCTGTTGGGGAGCACTTCAGCGGTCACGGGCATTCGGCCTCTGATATTCGGGTAAGCGTTCTCCAAGGCGGCCTTCGCGACACACGACAGCGCAGAGTCGCTGAGCAGAAACTGATAGCCAAGTTCCGCACACACGAGGACGGCCTCAACCGGGATATTGGGTTCATGTCACACTATTTGTAACTCCCACAGTTGCGTGGACCTGCAGAGTTTCACTGGCTGTCTTGTCTGGAGACAATACACATCTTTTTAGCCTGTCTTGATGCTCTCTCCACTCCCATTGTTTTGTTTCTTAAAGACTTGATTAGTGGTAAGTATTCACATTCCAACCATTATTCATGTAAATTGAGTCTGTGTCTTTATAAGCTATGTTTGTGAACAGAATTCCCACTCACCTGAAGAAGGGGCTTAGAGCTTCGAAAGCTTTGGTGGCTTTTGCTACCAAATAAACCTGTTGGACTTTAACCTGGTGTTGTTAAACTTCTTACTATCTTATATGTTCCAAAGTCATGCAACCTTCTAGTTTGCATTGCACAGTTTCTAATAGTCCATATGTGTTTCACATTATGGACAATATTGCCATATTTAAAAAAGCTGACCTCAATGTCTTCATTCCCAAAGAGGGGGAAAGACATGTTGGGAATCGGGGAAAGAAGGTTGAGAAATCTGGAACTGCAGTGATGGCAGCCAGAGATTAGAAAGCAGGGAGAGAAGGTATGGGAGATGGGGCACCACAGACAAGGAAATAGAATAAAAGATCAGGATGTAGGGAGAAGGGGAACAGATTTGCAACACAAATGAGGAATGGACTACAAGCTATTATTGAGAGGAAAACTGTACCAACCGCATAAATTCGACACTACGAGAAGATGCTAGTGGTTGGGTATTCCATGGCAAACAAAAACCCACATCCTGACTTTCCAAAACCTTTCTACCATCAACCACACACAAGGGCCGCGATTTTACGACCTCATTCGGGCAAGACTCGTAAAATCCCACCTGAGGCCAATGGAGAATTCCGTTCTGTGAGCCTCACCTGCCCCAGAATCGGGGCGGGTGTGCCGGTAAAATTCCGACCAAGGACTGTGATAGAATACTCTCCATTAACTCGGGTAAGTGCAACTCCAACAACACTCAAGAAGCTTGACACCATCCAGGTCAGAGAGGCCTACTTGATAGGCATCTCATCCATCAAAGCCCTGTACAATTATAGCAAGACGTCCTTGTTCTTGTATTCCAATCTGCAAAAAATAGTGGAAGTTCAAGCAGTAAACATATTCAACATAGATTATAGACATCTTGCTAATATTAGTGTTTTGTTAGGTTGTAATGGCATCAATATTGGATGCCTTAGAGCACAACAGCGCAATCAGAAATTAATAGGCAGTATTTTACTCTCGGAAAGAATATATTGGAGAAGTTGTGACTTTATGTAAGATTGCTACATATTGAAAGGCCCAGGGGAACCCTCACTTCAACTGCTTTCATCAATTTTGCAAGCCATTTGATCTAATGTCTCACAATGAATCTGTAAATTATATTTTTTACTCTTTCAATGGGATGTGAGCATTGCTGGAAAGGCTAGTATTTGTTGCCCATGCCAATTACCCATGTGAGCAGTTAAATGTCAACAATATTGCTGTGGGTCTGGAATAGGTCAGACCAGGTAAGGATGACAATATTTTCTTCCCTATAAATCATTAGCAAACTAGATGGATTTTTCCAATGATAGTTCTATAGTCACCGTTACTGAAACTAGAATCATAGAATCTTACACTGCAGAAGGAGGCCATTTGACCCATCGAGTCTGCACCGACCACAATCCCACCCAGGCCCTATCCCCATAACCCCATGCATTTACCCTAGCTAGTCCCCCCGACACTAAAGGGCAATTTTGCATAGCCAATCCACCTAACCCGCACATCTTTGGACTATGGGAGGAAAGCGGAGCACCCCGGAGGAAACCCACGCAGACACGGGGAGAATGTGCAAACTCTACACAGACAGTGGCCCAAGCTGGGAATCGAACCTGGGTCCCTGGTGCTGAGAGGCAGCAGTGCTAACCACTGTGCCACCGTGCCGCCCCTAGCTTTCCATTCCAGATTTTAAAAAACTAATTGAGTTTTGTTTATTAATTAATTAATTAAATTAAATCAATCAATTAATACACAAACCTCAATTAATTGAAAAAAAGATCTAGAATTGAAAGTTTGTTTCAGTCATGGTGACCATGAAACTATGGCGGGAATTTTCTGGCCTTCCCTACAGGGTTGGTTTGCCCCTGCTGGAAGCAGCGAGCCACTGGCCGCTGTCAAGATCTTGCCATCCCACCGGAGTCTATGGGCTCGCCCACCCTGCCGCCAAGGAACACACCATGGGGGAGTCGGCCTCAGCGTGACTGGAGGATACTGTCAGCAGCAGGGGTCAGAACATCCCACCCTATGTCCCCAGAGCATTAGCCTGGACCTCTGGATTACCATCACAGTGACATCACCATTACCCTATCGTGTACAAGGCCAAATATTGGATATTATCTGGCTCCAAAATCAATGTTAGAAGAAAGATCGAACCTATATATCACCAAAGTGAAGTGAGGCCAAGGTTACTTTCTTTTGCCCATTCTTCTCTGTATCTTCAACAATGTCACATTATAAAACATCTTGCACTCTGCTACTCCACCAATGGAGAACACAACTACTTCCTCCATCTGTCCCGATGATGCTATAACTCAAGAGTCAGACTGAACACCTTCTCAGTACTGAGTTTCAGGGGTGGCACAGAGGCACAATGGTTAGCACTGCTGCCCCACAGCGCCAGGGCCCCGGGTTCAATTCTGGCCTCAGGTAACTGTCTGTGTGGAGTTTGCACATTCTCCCCATATCTGTGTGGGTTTCCTCCGGGTGCTCTGTTTCCTCCTGCAGTCCAAACATGTGCAGGTTAGGTGGATTGATCATTCGAAATTGCCCCTTATTGTCAGGGGGACTATCAGGGTAAACAGATGGGGTTTTAGGGATAGGGCCTGAGTGGGATTGTTGTCGGTGCAGACTCAATGGAAGTGAATTGGTCTCCTTGTGCACTGTAGGGTCTCTATGATAAAAGCACAGAAGTCAGTAGGATGAAAATTTAAAAAATATCTTCCATTTCATTTAGGTAGAAAGCAGAATCATGTTTATTTCTAATTGTAACTTTGATTCTTAGACTGACGTCCTGACAACCATTTGCTCTGGGGAAAATTCACACCACAGGTTCCCCAAAAAGGCACGAACCAGTCGCAGAAACTTTCCTTAAGTCCTCTCCATAAGAAAGCCCAAAACATAACATGCAAAAATTCTTAGAGTGAGTAGTATCTGATTTGCATTAGTGGAGAAATGTAGACAGGAGCTTCACATTTGTATATATTGTCAGCTTTGTTTCTATTCCTTCTTTAGCATCGACTTAGGTGAAGACACAGGTTAATGGTAAGTTTATTTATTGCAAAAGGTTATTGGTATGAGAAAGGGAGAAAGACAGAATTAGTCATGTTGGATGATTCTTGGCCCAGGTTTTATGGTCACCAGTGGGGCACAGACTTTTCATGGGCTTTTGAGCAACGATTTATCATATTTAGAAATCTTTCTCAATGCAACCTCCCTCAGAGGCATGTAGGTAGCGGACAAGCAACAGAGTGTCTTTCCAACCAAACAAACCAAAGAACCTCAAATGGGAGAACAGTTTGTTTAGGCCCATTATTGGGCAAAGGGATCTTTATCAGCTGTTACTCTGCACCCTGTTCCATTGAGGCAGGCAGGGTACAAACTTCATGCCACTTTGTCATCACGAGGGCATCATGCTCTGCATTCTTCTTTCTTCCTCTTTCTCCTGCTTTTCTCTAATAAAAGAGGTTAGAAAGAATCATGGAAACCCTGCAGTGCAGAAGGAGGTCATTAAGCCCATCGAGCCTGCACCGACAACAATCCCACCTCGGCCCTATCCCTGTAACCCCACATATTTACCCTGCTAATCCTTCTAACCTACTCATCCTGGGACACTAAGGGGCAATTTAACATGGCCAATGCATCTAACCTGCACATCTTTGGACTGTGGGAGGAAACCGGAGCACCCGGAGGAAACCCACACAGACACGGGGAGGATGTACAGACTCCATGCAGACAGTGACCCAAGCCAGGAATCGAACATGGATCCCTGGAGCTGTGAGGCAGCAGTGCTAACCACTGTGCCACCCACAAGGAATTATGAAGGCCCCTTTTCTTCAGTGGCTTTCTCTCTCTGTTGCTTGTGTTCTTTCTCCACTATGATGCAGCCCCGGAGGAAAAATAACCCCCATTACTAAAAGCAGGCATGCAACCACAAACTTCTGTCAACTCTTCGTTATTTCCATTAACACTGCAGGAGCAAAAGAAAGTCAAAAGCACCTCCCTGGATGCTGAATGGCAATCCCTTTAAATAGCACTAAGGGGGGGATTGCTCATGCAGCTGAATATGCATCCAGCTAAGAGTGATCAAAGAAGGACATTAACAGAACCTGTGTGGTTTACAATTGGACGTTTGGGTAGCAAATTAATGTTACGTGCTGTTTGATATCAGAGTCTATCCACTCTGCATGCTTCTGGCGGATGCAAGCTCACCCACTCTAGCACTTATAATCAGATTGTGATGCACAAGTTATACCAGAAGTGGCAGGAAGTGGTCCAGCTCACATTTTTGAAGTTCTCAGTGCTACAGAGCAGAACTCTGCAGCCTTGGAATCTAAACTAGGAAGTATAAATTAGAATAAATTGTAAAATCATGTACATAAATTAAAGTAAAGACAGAGAAGGAAGGCTGGAATTAAGAGACACAGATAAAAGAGATGTGAAAAAAAGCAAAATAAAATTAAAAATTATTTTACATCTCAACAATTGTTGAATTCTGACGAAATGAGGCTCCACACTTGTAAAATTAAACTTTCAGTGCCAGGGAGGTTGCCAGATGGTCATTGAGATGTACACTATTAGAAATTCACTTACACCTGAATACACCAGTCCTGTAACTTCACACTCTTGTAGGAATTTTAATTCCATGTCAAGATACTGGGATAACAGAGTTTGTGGAGGAACTGGTAAACTGCACAGCACCATTTGGATTTCCGCATTTAATTGAGCATACGAGGATTCAGAAGTTGCTGTCTGGTTTGTTCCATTTAAACAATGGGTGTTTCGAGGCTGACCATTATCCTTAATAGAAAGTCTGAGCCGTTGTGTCTTATAATCTTAACTTAGAAATCCGCGCAATGTTTTTCATGGGTGGTAGACATTTTTACTGGATAAGTGTGTCTGGCCTGGCATCAGCCAGATCAGTATGTGATATTATTTAGGTTGACATGAATAAATACTTCAATTTAAAAGAATAATGGCAAATCTCAATGGAGTAAATTTTCATTTTGGTGCTCTGGGAGCAGAACTTGGTGCATTCGGAGTACAGGAACTTGTAGTTCATTCATGAGCATAATCTTCTATCCATTAAGATTTTGAAAATTTACTATTGTCGTTGCATTTGACAAAATCTGAGTTCCCTTACCTTGAAATGGGCTTAAAGGCCACATGTCCTCAGGCATTCAAATATGTGCAGCTTCCAAATTAACCGGAGCTCGCTCTTTTCCCGTCATCCCTGCCCCACCACTTTACCACCTCGCCCGCCCGAGACTCGTAAGATCTTCCCCGGGGCCAACGGAGAATGCCGTTCTGCGAGCCTCGCCCGCCCCGTTCTGGTCATCAGTGGGGCACAGACTTTTCATGGGCTTTCTCAATGCAACTTCCCTCAGAGGCATGTGGGTAGTGGACAAGCAACAGAGTGTCTTTCCAACCAAACAAACCAAAGAACCTCAAATGGGTGAAGAGTTTGTTTAGGCCCGTTCTGGGGCGGGCGTGCCGGTAAAATTCACAGCTCAGCGACCTGTTTCCAAATTTAGAAATTTCTAACCAACATTTTTAATGAATGAACATTTTGACCTGTGCCGCATTCAATTTTCAGGTGTTATTCCGTTATATGAAAAACTTTAGACATGTAAAAGTTAATCTTCTTGGGCGTTTGGTGGAGAACAAGCGGGACTTGATTCACATTTATTTTCATCAGGAATTTGCACACATCAAAATTTAGAATTTATAACTTCAATTAGCATTTCACTGAAGAGTACCTCCAAAATATTTAAAAAATGTAATTCCCAGCCTGAAAATATAAAATAATATAAAAGTCACAACTGCTGAAAGAATAATAAATATTCTAAATTTTGCTTCAGTGAGGTATGCTTCAGGGAAGGAGTTTTCTAATAACAGAAGTCAAACAAGCTTGGCGGCACTGGTCTAATTATGCTCACATTAATTGCTTTCCATTTCTCTTGAAAGAAAAATAATCCTCATTTGATGTATCGCATACAACTAGCGAATCTGTTCTTCAGGAGCTACAAGTGCAGGTTTCCCCAAGGCATTTAGGATGGTGTTTTTTTTAATGTTCTGTATCGGCAACATTGGGGGAACAGCAGAACATGAAATTAGATTTCAATTTTTAATGATCTTGTTGTCATTGAGATAAATTAAACAGAGAAAGGCTGAAACTACAATTGGTGACACAATCATAGAAATACTTAATGCAACCATGTTTATATTTTACTGAAATACCTCTGAGAAATTTGATTAAATTACCTTATGTTAACAGTATTAAAATTAAGTTCTACCATATTGTGTATCACCAAATCATAGAAATATACAGCATCGAAGGAGACCATTCAGTTGAGTGCAGCCAGGAAAAGATTTTCCAGCCTGGACACAGTTTGGACAGCTCTGATGTTCTTCAAGCTTTCTATCCATGTATATGTTCACATGTGCCTTTCCTTAATAAATGAACCCCACAACGTGTTTGCACAATCCTGTATGATTATAACACACACAAAATGGTGGCGGTGGTGTTTAATTCTAAACGACACAATGCTTAGCCTAGCAGCCAGATAAGTATAAGACCAATGTGATTAACATTATCAGTCATGCTACATGGCATGAAGTGACCCACGACTTTTGATCAGAGTACAAGAAGCAGTAGAGCCGGAGAGTGTTGAAATCACAGCATGGTGGCTGCACAGAATATCATTCTTATGGTCACTGAACTGCTATGCACACCAATGCATTCACTAAGGGAAGAAAGCATTTACGTGTGAGGTGTGCAGCAAATTGTTCTCATGGGACCTCCTGCTCCATCAGAGGATCCGCACAGGGGAGTAACCCTTCAAGTGTACAGTTTGTGAGAAAGCTTTTAAGATGTCTTCAATCCTCCTGGGACACCAAAGGACTGATACAGGGGAGAAATTCTTCAGGTGTGATGTTTGCAACATTGTAGACGATTCAGGAGAATGCTTGTCAGGATTTTTCCTGCTATGGACAAAAGCGAAATAGCAAAGAGTTCCTTCAGCATGATTTAGTTCCCTTCTTTAAGATAATCACAATTGTCGTTTTTCTGAAGTTGGGAGTTTGCTTTGTCCATTTAATGGCACGAGTAAGTTCAAAAAAGATTTGTATTTTTAAAATTCATTCATGGGACATGGGTGTCGCTGCCGGTCAGCATTTATTGCCCATCCCTGGGGCAGTTGAGAGTCAACCCATATTGCTGTGGCTCTGGAGTCACATGTAGGCCAGACCAGATAAGGACGGCAGATTTCCTTCCCTATAGGTCATTAGTGAACCAGGTGGGTTTTCCTGACAATCGACAATGGTTTCATGGTCATCAGTAGATTCTTAATTCCAAATATTTTTTATTGAATTCAAATTCCACCACCTGCTGTGGTGGGATTCGAACCCAGGTCCCCAGAACATTAGCTGAGTTTCTGATTAATAGTCCAGTGATAATACTACTAGGCCTCGTATATTTTACCTTCTCTTCATCAGTGAGGTCCTTGCTTTAAAGGGGTCTGACTGGCATGCAGGCAGCGCTTCCCTAGTCCTCCTTGTTAGGTTTGCGTCCAAATTGTCGCTGAGTGAGTGGCCTTCCTTGGGGGGAGTTTGATAGTGGGTGGGAGGAGATTATAGGGAGGGTGACGATGAGCTCGCTGGGTGTAATTCTGTGAGAAGCCAGGCTGCAAGGGCAGAGTGGGGGTTCTCACAAATGGGGTGCTTTCCTGTCTCTTGAGGCATGAAGACCCTCTCACTTGGGGGAGGGCGACTGCAGTATGGTCTGAACCCCACACTCAGACAACAGTGTGAGGCCAAAGGGGTAAATCTGCATGGAAGTTCAAATCCACTTCTCAGGGAAGTTTGAGTGTCAGGAATAAGTCATGGCTGTGGCTGACGGAAGGCAGTGCAACTCTACAGCCCTTGTGACCTGGGAGAATAAGGGTTCCCTCACAGAATGAGCTAATTGCAATCTTATCAGGAATCAGCTGTGCCGCATCAGCCATAAGAGGTCAGTTGCCAGAACAACAACCTCACCCTTCCTAAACTAGCCAATCCTGCTAACTAAAGCTTCAGAGCTAATCATCAGTGCCACTGATTAGGACCAAGTCCCTAACCCTTTGGAACACTAGATCTCAAGCAACATGACACAGATTACACTGATGTGAACCCTTATGTGAGGCATGATGGTGATGTCTATCACCCCCCACCCTGTTCAATGTCATAATGGGGGCCATCTTTGAGGTACCCCATCAGGGATGGAGATACTGGTCTCATGCATCCACTCAACTGTCCTTTTACATACTGTTAGGTTTGGGGGTGGGGGGGGTGGAGAATTCGGAGGTTAGATGCCACTAAGACTCTGGAGGGTCTATGCGTTTCATCCTGATGGAGTTGAGAGAGACCAATGTGGGGATGTGACTATAGTGTGAGAGGGGAGAGTGTGAGGGATGGTTGTGAGGCACTCATTAAGTGAGGAGCGCTTGGGTGGAAGTCCCAGAGGCGATGAGGGATGAGGGTCAGGGCTCTGTCAGGAAACCTCAGAGCTCACTGTGCTGTTCTCTCCTTTTCAGTGCGTGATTCTAGAGAAGTTGCCAATTCTACTCATCGCGATAGAGCAGCAGCAGCTGAGACACAATGTGCCGCTGCATGTGGCCAGGACCAGCGCTCTGCAGATGAGGGGGGGAGGCTGGGCTAATAGCTATTGCAGGAGCAGCACCACGGATGCTAGGGCCTTGTGGGATATATTACCAACAAAGGGTCTTCTGACGCAAATCTTTGTCTCGTCACTGGACACAGGTGAGGTCCCAGAGGATTGGAGGATAGCTAATGTGGTCCCGTTATTTAAGAAGGGTAGGAAGGATAACCCGGGTAATTATAGGTCGGTGAGCTTGACGTCCGTGGTGGGGAAGTTGTTGGAGAAGATTCTTAGAGATAGGATGTATGCGCATTTAGAAAGGAATAAACTCATTAACGATAGTCAGCATGGTTTTGTGAGAGGGAGGTCATGCCTCACTAACCTGGTGGTGTTTTTTGAAGAAGTGACCAGAATGGTTGACGAAGGAAGGGCCGTGGATGTTGTCTATATGGACTTTAGTAAAGCGTTTGACAAAGTCCCTCATGGTAGGCTAGTGAAAAAGGTTGGATCTCATGGGATAAAGGGGGAGGTGGCTAGATGGGTGGAGAACTGGCTTGGTCATAGAAGACAGAGGGTGGTAGTGGAAGGGTCTTTTTCCGGCTGGAGGCCTGTGACTAGTGGTGTTCCGCAGGGCTCTGTATCGGGACCTCTGCTGTTTGTGATTTATATAAATGATCTGGAAGAATGAGTAACTGGGGTGATCAGTAAGTTTGCGGACGACACAAAACTGGCAGGACTTGCAGATAGTGAGGAACATTGTCAGAGGCTACAGAAGGATATAGATAGGCTGGAAATTTGGGCAAAGAAATGGCAGATGGAGTTCAATCCTGATAAATGCGAAGTGATGCATTTTGGTGGGAATAATGTAGGGAGGAGCTACACGATAAATGGAAGAACCATAAAAGGTGTAGAGACGCAGAGGGACCTGGGTGTGCAAGTCCACAGATCTTTGAAGGTGACGTCACAGGTGGAGAAGGTGGTGAAGAAGGCATATGGCATGCTTGCCTTTATAGGACGGGGCATAGAGTATAAAAGTTGGGGTCTGATGTTGCAGATGTATAGAACGTTGGTTCGGCCGCATTTGGAATACTGCGTCCAGTTCTGGTCGCCACACTACCAGAAGGACGTGGAGGCTTTGGAGAGAGTACAGAGGAGGTTTACCAGGATGTTGCCTGGTATGGAGGGGCTTGGTTATGAGGAGAGATTGGGGAAACTGGGGTTGTTCTCCTTGGAAAGACGGAGGATGAGGGGAGACTTAATAGAGGTGTATAAAATTATGAAAGGCATAGATAGGGTGAACGGTGGGAAGCTTTTCCCCGGGTCGGTGGTGACGTTCACGAGGGGTCATAGGTTCAAGGTGAAGGGGGGGAGGTTTAACACAGATATCAGAAGGACATATTTTACACAGAGGGTCGTGGGGGCCTGGAATGTGTTGCCGGGCAAGGTGGTGGAGGCGGACACACTGGGAACGTTTAAGACTTATCTAGACAGCTATATGAACGGAGTGGGAATGGAGGGATACAAAAGAGTGGTCTAGTTTGGACCAGGGAGCGGCGCGGGCTAATTGTTCTTTGTTTCTCGTTTCAAGGCTTCATTCTATGATCATCTTGCTGGTGCCAGTACAGAGCGAGACTGCGGATAGTTGGGAACCTGTCTCGGGGGCAGGGAATTCAGATGGTGTTCGTAAAGCAGAAGTGGAAATGAATAGGGTTGGGAAGCATTTTCTGATCAGGGCCAGTGTGATCTCCTGGACTCGTTTCGATCGCCACAAGGGGTCGGAGAGGAATTTTCCAGATTTTTTTTTCCCCATATTGGCCCTGGGGTTTTCACTCTGGGTTTTCGCCTCTCCCTGGAGATCACATGGTCTGGAATGGGGGGGGTGGGGGTGAGTTAATAGGTTGTGATGAACAAAGCATCGTAGCTGTGAGGGACAGCTCAGTGGATAGGATATTAGGATGTAGATAGGCTGGAAAATTGGGCGGGGATCCTGGATTCAGGATTCAATCCTGGACCGGGGAGCGGCGCGGGCTTGGGGGGCCGAAGGGCCTGTTCCTGTGCTGTATTGTTCTTTGTTCTTGTTCCTCCTCCCTGGACAGCTCAAGGGCTCTCTCCTCAAAGGATGTGAGGGTTCTGAGCTCTCGCATGAGTTCGCAATGCTGCGGCCGCTCATGTCTGTTGTGGTGAACTTTGTGCTGCAATGAGACAGATGTGGAGAATGTAGGTGGGATTCCTGCCAGTTCAGATGGTGATGAGGTGTGGCATTGGTGGGACTTTAATGGGAGCTGGAGTATGAGGAGTTAATGGGGGAGAAGCATGGGGATTGGCGCGGGGAAGAGGGCCTTGTTATAGGTGTTGGTAATTCGCGAGATCATAGAATCATAGAATCCCTACAGTGCAGAAGGAGGCCATTCGGCCCATCGAGTCTGCACCGACCACAATCCCACCCAGGCCCTACCCCCACATATTTACCCACTAATCCCTCTAACCTACGCATCTCAGGACTTTAAGGGGCAATTTTTAACCTGGCCAATCAACCTAACCCGCACATCTTTGGACTGTGGGAGGAAACCGGAGCACCCGGAGGAAACCCACGCAGACACGAGGAGAATGTGCAAACTCCACACAGACAGTGACCCGAGCCAGGAATTGAACCTGGGACCCTGGAGCTGTGAAGCAGCAGTGCTAACCACTGTGCTACCGTGCCGCCAGAGATGGCTGGGTGAGAGATCGACCTGGAGGTGCAAGGGGAAGTGAGGGGGTCCAGCAGGAGACTGGAGGAGGCAGACTTACCCTGTCCTTTTGGAGATCATTCATCCCCTTGCAGCAGTGCTGCCCCCCCACCCGTCCTCTTCTGTAGTGAGCTAGCACTCACTCAGGCTTCCACAGCCTCCCAGGCAGGGGGGTCACCTTGCTGTAAAGACGTCTGTGTGACTGTGGAAGAGGTCATCCCACCTCTGCTGCACACTATCCAGGAGTCTGATCAGGGCTCCCTCGAGAATCATGGCGCTGGCTTCCTGGCAGCCATCCTCTCTAATGGATCTGGAACAAGTGCTTGGGGAGCATGTTTATATGGAGCTCCCCACTGATTGCAGAGATTAAGTGGACCCGAGGTGAGTGACTCAGAGGGCGGTTGCCATGAGCATGACATGAATCACGTCGGAAAAGAAAAGTTTGTTAATGAGGCTCAAAATTCCGTGAGCAATCCCACCTTTCGCCCACCGTTATTCACTTTTACAGAGGCCTTTTATTGAGGTTTAAAACTATTTTCAATATTTTGTACAGATAATGAAATTGTAAATTGGAATCAGTCATAAATCAGCCTCACAAAACATATAACCAGCCTAGAATTGAAGTAAAAATATCACTCCTGTGATTTATGAAGAACAGAATAAATGAGAAATATTTCACTATTTTTTTCTTTCTCAACCATAAATAAACTTACATGATAACTTAATATTTATATAATTGGCCTGTTAATCTGTCATGATTTTTGCTGAGTTCTAATGTAATTAAACATTTATCGAATGTGCAAGTATGCTTTTAATTTCACTTATGTTATCACATTTTGTTTGGTGTTTCACTGCGCCTACTGACCACTAGGTATGCAACAATCCAATGTTTTGGGGTTACACTGTCCTCCAGCTGAGTTAAAGCTTTGGTGCCTTGAAAACTATTGTTGATTTAATAGACTTGCACAGAGCAAGGATATTTGTGTGATGATGCTTATAAGTACATCTGATTGTCAGCACAGTATGTTTACCTATGATGTCAGTCAAAAAGCACAAATGTGGATGAAAAATTGAGCTCCCTTAATCTTATTGACCAACAGTCAGGTGGGGAGGCTGTGGCGCAGTGGTATTGTCACCAGTAATCCAGAACAAGATCTGAAGGACCTGGGTTCACAATCCTACCAAGGCAGATGGTGAAATTTGAATTCAATAAAAATCTCAGATTAAAAGTCTAATGAAACCATTGTTGTAAAAACCCATCTGGTTCACTAATGCCCTTAGGGGAAGGGAAATCTGCTGTCCTTGCCTGGCCCACATGTGACTTCAGACTCACAGCAATATGGTTGACTCTCAAATGTCTTTTGAAATGGAGGGCAGTTAGGGATGGTCAATAAATGCTGACCCAGCCACTGAACTCACATCCCATAAAGGTGAATTAAAATTGGATTTTTAACAAAGTTAGAAAAGTATTTAAGCGCTGTCTATTGATTGCAGAGCCCCTAACATCATAATCATTTTGGTTCAGATCTGAACCTGATCTCAGGCCCAGCTGATGATCCATACCACAGCCAGGGTACAAATTGAGTGTAGGCCCGTTGTATATGTGGGTGGAAGGCATGCCTTGGGGCTCAATATATGAAAGACACATGAAACATCCCTTCAGCCCTGACCCCGCACTCCCCCTCACCCCCACACCCTTCCCATGCATGGCACCCCATGACACCTTTTATCCCACACCCACTATTATCCCTCATACCCTCTATGCCAAGGTATGCCCAACAAACAGCTCCCATGACTCCTCATTCCCCATGCCAAGTTCTGCCCTCTCGCATCTCATTGTGTTTTATAAACCATTTTGCCAACCTATGTCCCGCTGCCTACCTTCTTAACCTTTTATAGCCCCCATGCCAACTTGCGTCCCTGCCACCCTTTGCCCTTACACCTACCATGCCAACTCACCTACTATCCACCATGGGCAGACACCAGGACCAAACAGAAAAGAAAGTTCCATAAAATAAAGTTGTAAGTGTCAACTGTAGGCTTCACCATATCAAAAAAAATATTCAAAAAACCCATTTAGTATGTTTGCATTCCTTCAACTAAATAAAGGCTTATAACAACAAGCATTTAACTCAAGTGCACAATGCTTTGTAGCATCAAGCACTGGAATTCATACTCCCATATTAAAGAGTCCATAACCACTAGCAGCTGTTAGATAAAGCTAAAGTTGCAATCATCCCAGATGACCATGAGCTGCTCTGACAGGTGGTGATGTAACCTGAGGATCACCACACTTCAGGTGAGGGACAAGGTTGAAAAGGCAGGCCTTCATGAATAACTTAAGTTGGTACAGGAATTGAACCTGTGCTGTCAGCATCGCTCTGCATTACTAACCAGCTAGGCCAGCTAACTGAGCTAAACTGACCCCCATTAGTTAGCCAAACTGTGATATGGCAGGCACCCTACTGTGATAATGGATGGTTGCAAAATCAGTCATGGAACACAAATCCGCTAATGGAAGCCCTCAGGCTTATTTCAACAGAGAATATGAAATAGCAGTGATTTTTATTAACATGCTAGGCATTTCTTTCTCAAAGGTTTAAAGGGCTGGGCTTTTAAAGTGCCTGACAGCTTGACAGCTTGACAACTCTCCTTGACAGGTGCTTTTGACATCGCTATTTGATAGGCTTGTTGACAATTTTAGCAGGTAATTTTGACAGCTCTCTTTGACATGTCCTTTTGATACTTTTGACAGGTGCTACTGCCAGTTCACTTTGACAGGTGCTTTAACAGTTGATTTTGACGGGACCACTGAGCAAGACAGTGATGAGTTTATGCACATTTTATGCACATTTATGCCTACTCTCAACATTTCCAGCCAGGACCAAACCCAAAGGGGTACCCTGCCTATCCAAAACAATCAACAAAGTTTAGACCTGCTATTACCAGGCCTAATCTGCTTTTACACTCCTGGGCTACTCAATTGCCACTTCAATGGGAACAGTTGATGACTTAAATGGCCAGTTACCAATGTAAAATGCATGTGCGCAAAACGAGCCCCACCCCATTCCCGCTTCCACCCCCCCCACACCTATTAAAGTAAAATAAAGTTTATTTATTAGTCACAAGGTTTACATTAACACTGCAATGAAGTCACTGTGAAGTTCCCCTAGTCGCCACACTACGGCGCCTGTTCGGGTCAATGCACCTAACCAGCACGTCTTTCAGACTGTAGGAGGAAACCGGAGTACCCGGAGGAAACCCACGCAGACAGGGGGAGAACGTGCAAACTCCGCACAGACAGTGGCCCAAGCTGGGAATTGAACCTGGGTCCCTGACACTGTGAGGCAGCAGTGCTAACCACTGTGCTACTGTGCCACCCCCTATTACCCCATTACCCCTCCCATCCCCGCAAAAATGGGAAATGCCATGTTTGGGCATGGAGACGCTCTCCATTGTGGCAAAAGTCTGTGCTATTGTCAGCAGAGGGACTGGATACGCATCTGGAAGAACTTTATTGGGAGGACTGTGTGCATCCCAGAAGGGCTTCACAGTACTCAATGGAGGCTGGCATTCTGCAGTGATCTGCTTGTCATTCTGGATCTACTCAAGCCCTGAGCATAAAACAGTGGCTAGCCAGCAAAATAGTTACTGCATTGGCTAGTTCTGGATTGGCCATCAGGCTGGTCTAATATGTTGATTCTTCCTGGAATGGATAGAGACAATACAAATTAAAGGGTGCAAATCAAAAGGGGGTGGAGGAGCAGAGAGACCAGGGTGTACAGGTGCACAAATCAATGACAGGACAGTTTGAGAGGGCAGTTAATAGAGGATACATTATTCTGGGCTTTATTAAAAGGGACATTAATTACAAGACCAAGGAAGTTACATTAAACTTGCATAAAACATTGGCTCAGCCTTAATTGGAGTATTGTGTCTAGTACTGGGCGCACACTTTGGGAAAGATGTGAAAGCATTAGAGAGAACACAGAGAAGATTAATGAGAATGGTCCAGGAATGAGCAACTTGTGTCAAGTAGATAGACTGGAGAAGGTGGGACTGTTTTCCCTGGAGGAGAGAAGTATGAGAAGAGATTTGATAGATGTATTCAAAATCATGAGGGGTCTGGACAGAGTGAATATGGAAAAGCTGTTCCCTCTGGTGGAAGAATTGAGAATGACAGGGCACAGGTTTAAGGTAATCGGCAAAAGAAGCGATGGAGGCATGTGGAAAATGGATTGGGCTGCTTGAGAGTGTGGTGGAGGTAAGCTCAATTGAGGCATTCCAAAGGGAATTGGATTATTATCCGAAAAGAACGAACATGCAGGCTGACAGGGAGAAGTAGGATACTAGCTCTAGGTGCATTTCTCAGTTGGACAGCCGAAGCAGATATGGAGTGGCACGGTGGCACAGTGGTTAAGCACTGCTGCCCCACAGTGCCAGGGAGTCGGGTTCAATTCCTGGCTTGGGTCACTTTCTATACGGAATCTGCACGTTCGTCCCATGTCTGCATGGGTTCCTTCCGGGTGCTCCGGTTTCCTCCCACAGTCCGTGCTAAATTTTTCCTCAGTGCACCCGAACAGGTGGCGGAGTGTGGCAACTAGGGGATTTTCACAGTAACTTCATTGCAGTGTTAATGTAAGCCTACTTGTGACCCTAACAAATAAGCTAGACTAAAACATGATGGGCCAAATGGCCACCTTGTGTGCTGTAACACTTCCCTGACTCTGTAATTCCGAGCTGCTCTGGGCACAGGTAGCCACCTCCTCATTTCAAAGATACGGCTCCAAGGAGAATTAAAAAGGTGGATCTCTATCAAGTCTGAAAAACAACTCAATTTCAATGAATAATAGGCAGATAAATAAATAGATTTTCCAGACTGCGATGGGGGAATCCTTCTCGGAGTTAATACTCGCCCTAAATTTTCAATACCCTTTAAGCAGATCAGTTTTAAAAGGCACAGCTTGTAAAAGGAAAGTATATATTGTATATGTTCAAGTTATTTTTCCATTACGTGGAAAACTAATGACCTTTTAATACATTACTGAAAATCAATTTTTCATAACTTGTCAATGTCATTATAACACTACCTTACTATATTTGACTTATTTTTGAAAAATGTGCATGTGGAAAGTAGAGTGTCACAAATGATTTATTTTTGTGGAATGGTACAATTTAAATTACCTGCTTCACATGACATTATTTAGAGCATGACCCATAGTTTTAATCAAGGCTGCATGTGATGGATAATTCCAAAAAGTATATATATAAAACAGGTTGCAATGTTTCATTGAGGTTGCCTTGTTACTACGAAAATACCGTCATTCTGTTAATAATGCAGAAACTAAGTGAAGGAGTTTATCTACCCTTTTATTCAAAGGCAAATATAAATACTTACGCTAAATATCATAAAAATTAAAACCAATTCATTTTACAGCTTTGGTCTTTAAACAAGTGCAGAATGACAACAAATCTAGTCGGAGTAATGTTTTTCAAATGCAAAACTTACTGCATAAATCTGTAAATCTTTGCATCAACCTATATAAATACAAACATCTAGTGCAAAAACAGAAAAATGCTCAACAATCTCAGCAGGTCTGACAGCACCTGTGGAGGGAGAACAGAGCCAACGTTTCGAGTCTGGATGACCCTTCGTCAGAGCTGAGAGGAAGGAGAGTCAGCAGAGATTTATACTATGGGGGTAGGGAGGGGTGGTGGAATTGGACAAAGGGAATGTAAATGAATATGCAGAAGGCTGAGAAGGTTTTGAAAGTGTCCATTAAGTGGTAAGAATGTGTGAATGGCAAAACAAAGGTACAGCTTGGTAAAGGACTGCCTGCGGAATGTGGCGGTTGGCCTGAAGAAGGGAGGGGAGGTGGCGGAGTGGAGGGTGGAAAGGAGAGCGATAAAATGGAGAATGACTTGAAACAAAATAAAATAAATGGAAATGGGGTAGAGGGGCGAGTGCATGCTCTGAAGTGGTTGAACTCAATGTTCAGTCCGGAAGGTTGTAAAGTGCCTAATCGGAAGATGAGGTGCTATTCCTTCAGTTTGCGTTGGGGTTCTCTAGAATGTTGCAAAAGGCCAAGGACGGACATGTGGGCAGGAGAGCCCACATAAGATTTTCCAGCATTTTTCTGTTTTTGCTTCAGATTCCAGCATCCGCAGTATTTTGTGCTTAACAACCATCGAGTGCTTTGATTACGATAAATGACATTTGTACAGTTACATTTGACATGTATTTATTTACATATTGCATGCACATGTATTCTGCGATTGTAAACTAGTGGAGGCATTCAGGCTGTCCATCAGAAAGAGCTGTGGAAGCAATTTGATTTATGCCTAAGGAGATGTGTTATTCTGGCTGAAGGCTTGCATGAGTTAATTCATAGAAATTCATAGAAACCCTGCAGCACAGAAAGAGGCCATTCGGCCCATCAAGTCTGCACCGACCACAATCCGACCCAGACCCTACCCCCATATCCCTACATATTTACGCACTAATCCCTCTAACCTACGCATCTCAGGACACTAAGGGCAATTTTAGCATAGCCAATCAACCTAACCCGCACATCTTTGGACCGGGGGAGGAAACCGGAGCACCCGGAGGAAACCCACGCAGACACGAGGAGAATGTGCAAACTCCACACAGACAGTGACCCAAGCCGGGAATCGAACCCAGGTCCCTGGAGCTGGGAAATGAAGTGTTTTTGTAATAATCATCCCCCACTTTCCCCTCTTCTATGATATGTAGTGCTATTTTGATATACAAACTGAAAATTTTGAGGTACAGAACTAACTTATTTGTATCTTGCATTGATCATGGTTTAGCTAAAGCAGTTAACAGAATTAGCTTTCATTGGTTCTAGTTGGTGATGCTGACTTTTCTTACAGCAATCTTACTCCACATGGAGCAGCGCACCATCTGGAGTGCCACAGGCTGGAGACCTGTCATTTTCCTCAACACTTTGTCTGCTTTGTACAGCTGCACATGTCACATTGGAGGGAGAGAGAATCTGTTGTGACAACTGCAACTTTATGATATTAAAAGCATTTTAAAATGCAGTAAACTTCTGGGCATTTGTTTTAAAACACATTAAACAGCTCCATCTGTTTCTCCAGATCTCAGCAAATGGGATTGAGTACTTTCACATCTGCATTGTGTTGAAGAGACCAGGGACAGAACCTATGCACTTTGAACCTTCAACCTGTAAAAGTCATGTTTAAAATCCTCCCACATGATAGATCGGCACTTGCTGTGCAATTGCATAGTCCAAGGCCATTTCTCTGCATGTGTTTTGCTCTTGGTTTTAGGTATGGTCACATCCTTCAGCCTGAACAGTTTTTGGTTCTTGGTTAGCTGTCACCTCCAAGATTAAGACTGTGTCCTATTGAGTTGACTCCAAGGGTGGAATAATAATCTGTGGAGAGATGAGGGGAAAAGTTGTTGAATTCATGGTCATTGTATATAAACTGAAGGCAATATCACACTGACTTTACAAACATTTTGAACATCAATTATGACTTATTGAACAGATAAAAAGCAAATGATTATGGACCAAAATTTTTATGTTTTAAGAGCATGATTATATTTTATTGCAATGCATATTGCACAATGCCGAATGTCAAATATGTTGTATCAAAGTAATGGAACATGGTTTCATAAAATATCTAATATTGAATATTCATCATAATCAGATATCAGAGCATTGTTTCAGAAAGGGGAATATTACTACCTCCATTTGGTTTAGCGAATGCTATGTGTTTCTCTTTTTGGATGCATTATTGTTCTCTTGCTTTTGGTGCTTTTCCTGTGTGCAGACCTTGCCTTAGGCCGAAGGTCAACAAAGCGTTGATAATAGTTTGAATTGTTCTCCAAAACCATTTAACATGTCTTTGTTTACAGATAACAAAAAGCAATGTGTGGGTTTTGTGGAGAATTCTCATTGAATTTAAGATGGTATGGTGTTAAGAGTATTTTTAGATAGTGCCCTGTCATTCCCTTCAATCCAGCTTTCAGTCTTCAGTACTGCATGTAACTTTAGGCCACACATTAACTTTGATTTGCAATCAGTTGCTACCCCAATTCAAGCCCTGTATTTTAGCGCCACATAAATTATTGCTGGATTTGGTAAATTTTTATTTAGAGTCACAGATTCATAGATGTTTACAGCATGGAAACAGGCCCTTCGGCCCAACTTATCCATGCCCCCCCTTTTTTTAACCACTAAGCTAGTCCCAATTGGCCCATATCCCTCTATACCCATGTAACTGTCTAAATGCTTTTTAAAAGACAAAATTGTACCCACCTCTACTACTATCTCTGGCAGCATGTTCCAGACACTCACCACTCTCTGTGTGAAAAAATTGTCCCTCTGGACCCTTTTGTATCTCTCCCCTCTCACCTTAAACCTATGTCCTCTAGTTTTAGGCTCCCTACCTTTGGGAAAAGATGTTGACTATCTAACTGATCTATGCCTCTCATTATTTTATAGACCTCTATACGATCACCCCTAAGTCTCCTACGCGCCAGGGAAAACAGTCTATCCAGCCTCTCCTTATAACTCAAACCATCAAGTCCCAGTAGCATCCTAGTAAACCTTTTCTGCGCTCTTTCTAGTTTAATAATATCCTATTCTGCTCTGTACGATCCTAGCTGTTTAAAATGAGGAAGAAATCATTTTAGTGTGATATTGACCCACAAGATTAGGTAAGTACTGCTTTGGCACCTGCTCTGTACTGCATTTGCTGACTGGAAAGTAGGGGCCTTGATATCTATGAACGAAGCAAACTTTAGTTGTTGTCCTTCCTTTGGAGTGCTAGTGCACATCTGTGCCAGGGGTGATGGCATTGGGCTTGACTGTAATGCCGCTAAAGGCTGAATGCCCCGAAAAGAATTGCCTAAGTCCAAGTGTGAACCACCTAGTTGAGGTGCTGCAGGACCACTAGCACTGTGGATCTGTACCACAACCTCAGTCAACCCATTTAGGATAGAATGGGAGAACATTGGGAAAAAAGCCTACAAAGAAAAAGAAAGGTGCAACTTCTGCAGGTCCGGTTGCTAGTTTTCATGATACATTTCAATAAAAATCCCAACTCAATGGAGTTCATGACTATCTATTGGCAATTCACCCATTGCATTGTATTGGGATACTGGAGGAACTGATGAGTTTCAATCGGGAAAATTAGCAGCTGGTATTATGTATATATATATATATAATATATATATCTGTGGCAGGAATTTCCTTGGGATTTGCCCAACCCATAAACGGGTTTTCTGCCCAAGTTACAACAGAGGAGTGGGAACTCCTGCTGCTGATCTCACTTAGAATCGCCAACCTTTCCCTCTTTGTAAATCTTTGTTACAACTCTTAATTCTATCTATTCTACACTATTATGGCCATGACTGAATTTTCCTTTGGTGTCTTCCGAAGCAATAAATATGCAACCCTCTCAACTTTTCCTTCTCTGCTTCCTTGCTATCCTGAAATCTTTCCCAGGGTTTTAAAGACTGTGGAATTACTTCCCTCAGTCTCCCCTCCCCTCACAATCTGGAGCATTTTAGACCCCAAGTTCGGCATCACTAAACTCCTATTTCTCGATTTCTAGTCCTCAGGTCTTGGCCATCAACCATGATTCTCAATTAAAAAATTTTTTTTTTAATAATTAGAAATCTCTACTGCAAATTAACAATTTGGTAGGGGTAAATAACTTATTTTTCACCTTGTAGAGTGTAAGCAAAGTGAAAAATTAATGTTGTTGACTGCAGACTCAAAGTCTAGGATTTTCGGACAGGTCTTATTGTAACACTAGCGTAAAAATATCTGAAAACTAAAGTGATCATTGTGCAGTTTACAAAGTGTCTGCTGTTGATGTGGTCAGCTCGCTGTAACTAAGAAAAAAAATTGTTTCTAAAGTTGTCAGAAAGTGTTTCGTTAACTGTCAAGAGGCTGGATAAGAAGCCAATCAAAGCAGACTGATCCAGAAATGCCTCCAGAAGGGGAAAAAAATGAAATGGGGAGAAACACATCTTTCTTAATGATCAGCTTTGTGGAACAATTGACTTTGCCGTGTCTTTCCATTATTTTATGAAACCATTTATGTTACTTCAATTATAACAGTTTAGACCATTGACATTATTAATGGTGTGATAGACATTGCAATAATATAGAATCCAGGTCTTAAAGCACCATGAAATATTTTTGGTCTATTATCAGTTGCTTTGTCACGCTCAATTATTGATGTTCAGTTTTCTTGCAAAGCTTTGTTATCGTGAAGCCCTTCAGTTTATGTATGATCAAACCTGAATTAAACAAAATCATGTCTTCCTTATATCTCCACAGATGGATCTTCCATATCTTTCCCACAAAATCTGGACAACAAGAAGGAATCATGACTTCAGAGGTGAAAGAAACAACACAAAGTGGTAGAAATGACAATTTTTGCAACTGAAATGCAGGTGGGAAGTAAATTCTTGAACGCACACAAGTGTATGGAGTTTTCTGTCTCTTACTAATGGTAAGAGGGACATATCAATCAAAGATTACTGGTTTAATTCTCACAAAGTACACATGAGGAACATAACATGACCCAGAAGCTGGAGTGTACCATTTGGCCCTTGCAGCCCGCTCTGCTTTTCAACAAGATCATGGCTGATATTCTATCTCAACTCCACTCTCCGTCATTATCCCTCTTTCCCTTAGTTCCCATGGCACCCAGAAATCTATCCACCTCTGTCTTAAAGATTCCCCATATCTGAGAACCCACAGTCCACTGAGCAGCACGGTGACACAGTGGTTAGCACTGCTGCCTCACAGCGCAAGGGAACTGGGCTTGACTGAAGCATCGGGTGACTGTCTTTGTGAAGTTTGCACATTCTCCCTGTGTCTATGTGGGTTTCCTCTGGGTGCTCCAGTTTCCTCCCACACTCCAAAGATGTGCAGGTTAGGTTAATTGGCCATGCTAAATTGCCCCTTAGTGTTAGGGGGAATAGCAGGGTAAATACATGTTTTTTAAATTTATTAGTGTCACAAGTGGGCTTACATTAACACTGCAATGAAGTTACTGTGAAAATCCCCTAGTTGCCACACTCCGGCGCCTGTTCGGGTAACACCGAGGGAGAATTTAGCACGGCCAATGCACCTAACATGCCTTTTGGATAGTGGGAGGAAACCGGAGCACCCGGAGAAAACCCACACAGACACAGGGAGAATGTGCAAACTCCAAACAGATAGTGAACCAAGTTGGGAATCGCACCCGGGTCCCTGGCGCTGTGAGGCAGCAGTGCTAACCACTATAGATTGTAAATAGCTGAGTCCCAGGGACCCTGCTAGTTACAGACTATCAACCTAAAAATGTCCCGTGTATTCCTGCTCTGTTTTCTGCCATTAACCAATCCTCAATCCATACTGATACATGATGGCAATCTCATGAGTCCAAAGTTTTTGTGTAGCAATCTCTTGTATGGCACCTAGTTGGATGCCTTTTTGAAAATCCAAACACATCACATCCACTGGTTCCCCCTTAACCATCCTATAAGTTACAGCCTCAAAAAATCCAACAGATTTGTCAAAGGAATGTTACCACTGTTCACGCCAGCGGGATTTTCCCATCCCGCTGCAATGAACGGAAATGTGGCTGGGCCCAAATTCCCGACCTCGCTGCAGTGAGAGCGTGGCATGAACGGCGGGTGAGATCACGCCCCATATCAGAACTCAAGATTCCTTCAAATTTGAGGTGAACAATGTGTGCAGGTCCCGCTACATTGCTGACTGTTTTTGAATAATACTTTCCGATTATCTGAGCAGTGTCGCTCAGTATGGTTTATGTGACACTAACACATGTCAAACTTGAGCAGATTTCCATGGAGTTAGTTGAAAGGAATCTTGTCGGAAATATCTTGGGTCCACAGACCCCATTGGGACCAGTAATAACCAGTAATAATTTTTCTTAGAGCTCGCTTAGTCCTGTAAAGTCTGAATTTAGCTGTCAATAAAACATGAATCATTTACTGAAGGACAATTTTGTTGTACTGTTGATTACTTATTGGACAAAACTAACGTGCAGCTAAGAATTCATATCTTTAAATTTACCTGCACAAATGTATACTGAGTAACCTCAGTTATTCTGCAGCTGCTTAATTGTTGTGTGGTTTGGCGAGCCTTCCTGAAAAGAGGCACTGTGCATCTTTCGCCAGCTCTCTTGCTGGCAAGTGAGACCCCTGACGTCATGACAAGATTCTGCCCACCATCGAGTATGCATTTGTAAAATAGATTAAAGGAAAGGAGTGTAATAGTATCACTGTTACAAATCTGGCTCTGCCTTACATCCTTTCCCATGTTGGTACTTACTGCACAATATGAATGTGAAATGTTTGTGGAAATTGGCTCACATTGCCCTACATCTACCTGTTACAATAATGCATCCTTGCAACGTGAATGTAATATTTGTGTTTTCTTTTAATATGCATTTCTTAAATCCTCCTGAAGGCTGATCAAGCAAATTCCTGGCAATATAAAGCCAGATATAAATTGATAATTTGCTTTCTTTGACAGTAACGCTTTGCATTTAGAATAAAAATTATATTTGGATTCAAATTCAATCTGTACAAAAACAATTCATACAATGTTTCCCCACGTCAATGGGCTTCACTTAAACAAGAGGATTTTTAACCACCTGCCATCATTATCGAACCTCTTCCACCATCTCAACCTTCACAGCTTTTCCTTTAAAAATGTGACTGCCCTTGCAGCATTTTCCAGACAGTTTGTATCTGTTTTAATTTCCTCCCTAGACTCCTTCCCAAAGAGGGATCAACCACTTTTCAATACAATGGGTTTGACATGTTAACAAATGGATTAATTATCTATGAAGAAACAACATGAAAGTTAACATCTCAACTATCCATCAAAAGTCTTTTTTTAAACTTGCATGCATACTCTTTGCTTTAAAACACAACATAAAAAGCAGCGCTTCCAAAATCTTTCAGTGGAAAATAGTCAAAAGGTCATGTTAGCTACTTTAAGTTTAAAGTTTATTTATTAGTGTCACAAGTAGGCTTACATTAACACTGTAATGAAGTTACTGTGAAAATCCCCAAGTTGCCACACTCTGGTGGCTGTTCGGGGACATTGAGGGAGAATTTAGCATGGCCAAAGCACCTAACCAGCATGTCTTTCGGACTGAGGGAGGAAACCCATGCAGACACGGGGAGAATGTGCAGACTCTGTACAGACAGTCACCCAAGCCAGTAATCGAACCCGGATCCCTAGCGCTGTGGGGCAGCAGTGTTAACCACTGTGCCAACACATAGATTGGCTGCTTCAGTTCTGTTACCAGAAAAAGCGTGCCTCAGTATCTTCAATTGACTTGACAGTTGGAACAGATCGAAAGCATTGCTCTTAAATATTGGCTCACCCTGATGCACTGCTTCTGATTTTAGCACAGACCAGTGAAACAGCAATTATATATCAGAAACGCTTCGTGGTATAATTCTAAAGTAACCTAAAATCTCAAGCAAATCACTTGGAGGCTGATTTAGCTGTGGCGGTAGAACTCCAGCAGCACTTCAATGAAACAAAGAAACAATGAAACGATTTAGGGTGGAGCAGGCGTTACTTTGAGTCGCCATTTCTTTTTTATCTGAATTGAGACGATTAGCTTGATGTACAAAGTTTTGACCCAATCTTGAGTCTTTGACCTCAGTCAGCAGTTGAGGAAAAGGTATGGGGCGTGATCTCACCGGCTGTTCATGCCACGCTCTCGCTGCAGCGAGGTTGGAGAATTTGGGCCCAGCCACATTTCCGTTCATTGCAGCGGGATGGGAAAATCCCGCTGGTGTGAACAGTGGTACCATTCCAGCCATGAATTTCAAGGCTTAGCCCTTTCAATTTCTCTCCGTTTCTTAGCTCAATTAGATTCTGGGAGAACGTGGATTCTATTCCTCCCACTTAAATGTAGAGAAATACTTCATGTTAGGAGCTGAATTCAAAACATAACATCCAAAATGTATCACAGCTGCATGGATGACTTGAATGCTGCCATCAGCCAGAATTTGTGTCACTGAGTTTACGAGGGAAATAAAGAAGAAAGAACGACTTGCATCTATATAGCACCTTTCCTGACCACAGGCCATCCCAAAGCTTTTTTCCCAGGATGGAAGAGTCAATTACTCAAGGGCATAGTTTTAAGGTGCGAGGGGCAAGGTTTAAAGGAGATGTACGAGGCAAGTTTTTTTACACAGAGGATGGTGGGTGCCTGGAACTCGCTGCCAGGGGAGGTAGTGGAAGCAGATACGATAGTGACTTTTAAGGGGCGTCTGGACAAATATTTGAATAGGATGGGAATAGAGGGATATGGTCCCCGGATGGGTAGGGGGTTTTAGTTCAGTCGGGCAGCATGGTCGGTGCAGGCTTGGAGGGCCGAAGGGCCTGTTCCTGTGCTGTAATTTTTTTTGTTCTTTGTTCGTTCTTTGTTTTTTGTTCTATTTTATTGACAGTTAAGTCATTTGAAGTGTAGTTGCGAGGCATTGGTTATTGGAAATCGGCAAAGGCTGATGGTGGGTGAGAAAAGCAGCGTTGAGCTTGCCGGTGGCAATGGTGACTTTTCCAAAAGTGCCAAAAATTGCACTTGGTGCCAAAGGTTTTCTGCCACCGGCTACACACCGCACTGCTAGCAGGGCAGCCTCTGTTTTTTCCCCCCTGCCATCACCTCAGTTCAGCAATCATCGGGGCACCATATTTCAAGGCTGCCCCAGCACACAGCAGCCAGTCGGGTGTCAAACAATGGTGAGACGGGGTACAGGAAAGAGATAGTGAATCTGGTAAAATGGTGCGATGACAATAATCTCTCCCTCAATGTCAGTAAAAGGAAGGGGATAGTCATTGACCTCAGAAAGCATTGTGGAGGACATGCCCCTGTCTACATCAATGATTTTGAAGTGGAAATGGTCGAGAGCTTCAAGTTTTTAGGTGTCCAGATCACCAACAACCTGTCCTGGTCCCTCCATACTGATGTTATAGTTAAGAAATGATGTGGAGATGCCGGAAGCCCAGCAATGCCTCTAGTTTCTTTGGAGGCTAAGGAAATTTGGCATGTCCACTACAACTGTCACAATCTTTGCAGATGCACCATAGATCGCATCCTTTCCAGATGTATCACAGCTTGGTATGACTCCTGCTCTGACCAAGACCATAAGAAACTAGAAAGGGTTGTGAACATAGCCCAGTCCATCATGCAATCCATCCTCCCATCCATTGACACTATCTACACTTCCCGCTGCCTTGGAAAAGCAGCCAGCATAATCAAGGACCCCATGCACCCCAGACATATTCTCTTCCAATTCTTCTGTCGGGAAAAAGATACAAAAGTTTGAGGACACATATTAACCGACTTAAGAAAAGCTTCTTCCCTGTTGCCATCAGATTATGAATGAATCTACCATATATTAAACTGATCTTTCTCTACACTATATTCTGCATTCTCTCCTTTCCTTCTCCCCTATGTACCCTGTATAGCCCACAAGAAGAATACCTTTCACTGTATCCCAATACATGTGACAATAACAAATCAAATCAAATACTTATCAGGTCACTGGGATGTGATGGCTGCCAGGAAATCTGCCCCCAAATTCTCCAACACCTATCTGGAGACTCCTGGATGCTGTTCAGACCAGGGTGACATAATCTACCCATGCTCAGTATGGAAACCTAGCAGCAAGGTCACCAATCCAGCATGGGAGGTGGGGCAGCAGTGGTCAGTGCCAACGCCCAGCAGAAGGGGACAGCCATCCAGTACAGGAAGAGGTGGAGTAACTCACTCTTCTCATCACTCTCAACTCTCACACCCATCACACACCCGCAAGGATCTCACTCAGTGCCAGCTCAAGGGACACCACCATTCACTCTCCCACGCACATCTTCACCTCCTTTGCAGATCGTGTCCGCATCATCTCACTGCTCCCACTCACCATCCGCACACGCCAGGCATCCTTATCATTTGCTCTGGCACATCTCCTGCTTACACTCTCTCCATCTGTTTTCATGCAGGAAAGGTTGGCTCCCAACAACAGCGAGAGATCCCAGACAGGTGGCGGGACGCCAGAACCCAAGATCCTCACAGACTTTGAGAGCAGAGCCATCCAGTTGGCGGGGAGGGCATTGACCACTTCTGTGCTGAGGGTGATGTTGGTGGCGAAAAACCAAGTGAGGATCCAGCACTGTAACATCCATCAGACAGCAATGCTGTGGGTCATGTCTCCTGTTTCTAAAGGCCCCTGCCATGCACTAATGACCTCTTCTTTCTATCATAGGCACATCTGGGAAGCAACCCAGAGAGTCCACTAGTCAGGTCCATGACTCCAGCCGCAAAACCAGCACAAAGGAGAGATTCACAGACCCTGATATAGAAGAACAATAACAGCGCTCACCCACACCCTGCACCTTGGTGAGACCTAGTTCTGGATTAGCCTCGGTGTCACAGTCTGGTGAGCACATCACTCTCAGAGTCACAGCCGGCAGAGGCAGGGATGTCCCAGGGTGCCGGCACTCAGAGGATTGCTGGAGGCCAGGAATCTGCTGAGTTCCAGTCAGATGACAAGACTCTTGGCTCGGTCATGTCTCAATTCATAGAATCATAGAATCCCTACCGTACAGAAGGAGGCCATTTGGCCCATCGAGCCTGCACCAACAACAAACCCACCCTATTCCCCTAACCCCACATATTTACCCTGCTAATAACCCACCCCCGAAACTAGGGTCAATTTAGCATGGCTAATCAATCTAACCTGCACATCTTTGGAGTGTGGGAGGAAACTGGAGCACCCGGAGGAAACCCATGCAGACACGAGGAGAATGTACAAACTCCACACAGGCAGTGACCCAAGCCAGGAATCGAACCCATGTCCCTGGTACTGTGAGGCAGCAGTGCTAACCACTGTGCCACCATGCCACCCCGTTGCTGGAACTCCAAAGGTAAACTTAGGAAAATCAGGAAGGGATGTCTAGAACACTCCTCGGATTGAAAAGCTGCAAAGAGGAATCCGTCTGCCTTATGTCTGAGGTGATTGTGTCAACACTGCAAAGTAACGAGGTCAACACAGCTAGGGTGATGGCTGCTGTGGACTTCTTGGTGCAAGACCTTTGTCCTGTACCGCTCCGGACATGCATTCCAGGATGCAAACATTTGTGGGCATCCATGAGGGCCAACGCCAGTGGATGCGAGGCTTCTCAAGTTCACTCCAACTGCTCTTTATCCCAAGGAGGAAGCCAAGGCCCTCTGGCACCCATATGGAGGAGGGGCAGCTAGTGAACACCTCGGGCCCATCCACCCAGGTGACTTTGGGAGTGTCCTGCTGCCAGGAGTGGTTTGCTCCAGCAGGGTTTGCTATAACTTCACACTTATGGGGAGCGGGTGGCCTGAGCCCATCATTGTGGCCCCCCAAAGGGTCGGGCGCCGGGTGGTTACTCCCTGGACATTACCACCTTGTCAGTGTCAGCCTGGGCCCTTGACACTGCCTAAGGGGCAAAGTGCCAATGTCTAGGGGACATCTCGGCACTGCCCACCAAGCATCTGAATCCCCTCTTCTTGTGACCGCTCCTGCTACACAGGCTGGGGAAGGTTCCCCCGCCACTGAGCAGGCCACCAAAAACAGGCCAGGGTCCTCCAGAGGATGTCCACCAAGGTCATCCCAGACAACAGGAGTGTAGCGGACAGCAGACTGCCTCCATCTCCGCTGTGGATGTTGGGGATGTTCAAGACATAGCAGCAGGTTTAGAAAGGTTAAGAAGCTGTAGCGGGGGTTTTAAGCATAGCGTTCACCTCCGTACAGAAGTTCTCACCAATTGCACCCTTTTTATGGCTCTTTGTTCTGATGAGCTGTGTTCCTGTAATCCCGACCTGAAAACCTGATTCTTGCACCAGGAAATAGCAGGGCCGTTCGAACATCATGTTGCCATGGATGGATTTTTTGACAGGGTTATGATTTCGGCATGGGGGCCCTATAATGAGACACAAACGGATAGAATGATCTACCGGCTTGCCACTGACAGGGGAGGGGCCGATCCCAGCAAGCACCGAGGTAAAATGCAATTTTGGTCTCCTTGTGATATTTTCTCTCCCATTGTCAAACCGGCCAACGCTCACCGGAGTGGAAAATCCTGGCCACTGTTGTAATGTAAAAACTGAAAGGAAGACTGAGGATAAATAAAATACAGGGAGACTGGGGATAATAATGGTCTAGAAAGTACAATTCTGCACTATCCCAGTTGGGTTTTGGGGGCTGGGGAGGGTGGGGGGGGGGGGGGTGGGGATGGGTAATTGATTCACATGTACAGGGGGCGATTCACCCATAATGCTGTGCTGCTTTTGTAGCGCAGCGGGCTGGGAGATCTGAGCGGAAGCCGTTTCGCGAGCTCCCCACTGGGTGCCAAGGCCTCCACGTGTCTCCGGCAGCTGGATTTCTGATTTCTGGTGCGGAGCTGAGTAATGCTTGTAAATTCTAATCTGCATGTATTTTAAATGCCACTAGCATGCCTGGGCCTCCGGGCCTGCTAGTGTCTTCCCCCGCCGCTAGGAGTGATTCGCTCCAGCAAGGTTTGCTATAGCTTCACACTTATGGGGAGCGGGCAGCCTGACCCCATCATTGAGGCCCCCCAAAGGGTCGGGTGCCGGGTGGTTACTCCCTGGACATTGCCACCTTGTTAGTGTCAGCCTGAGCTCCCTGACACTGCCTAAGGGGCAAAGTGCCAATGTCTAGGGGGCACCTCGGCACTGCCCACCAAGCATAGAGCAGTGCCAAGGGGACAGGGCCTAATGGAGACAGGGCCTGATGGGGGAACGGGACTGGGGGGAGCGGGGGGGGTGATTGGTGGGGGTGGGGGGGTTTCCACTGCCACTCTGCATTGGGACTGAGTGACAGAGGGAGGGAGGTCAGCGATCAGGGTGTCGGGGTTTTGGTGAGTGGGGGGGCGGGTAATAGGACATCAAGGTGGGCTGAGGGCATTGGGGGGGGGAGGGGTCGAGCCTGGCCCGGGCATGTTCGGGGGGGGGCAATGATCGGGTGTGAGGGGGTCACACGCCCGGCTGATGCGGGGTTCGCGGGTCTGGCCAGCGATCGGGAGGCCGGCAGTGCCAATCTCCACTCTGACAGATGGGCACATGCACAGTGGCCCGCTCAGCGCTATGCTGCTGGCCTCTCCAGCGGGAATAAGCCCCGTTCACTGAATTTGAGCGTGCTTCATACTGTGACACTCAGCAGTGCACAGAGCGTGGGAGATTCATTTTGAAACTCTCGCTGAAAAAACCAGCGTGATTTACTCCAGTTTTTATGCAAATTCGATGCTTAGAATCTTTCTGGGAGAATTTTGTCGGAGATGCTGATATGATATCTGTAGAGGGGAATAAATCAATGGCGACTAAAATTATGTCCTGTGTATATTGTAAAAACGGAATTCACGAAGGAATGTTCACTTAATTCCACAAGAGATAAACAACTTCTATTCAAGATACACAACATTTGTACAACATAAAAGACTCTGAAAGTGAAACAGCCATCATACACTGTGTAACTGCACAGAATTATAATTGAGCTTAATTAAATATTTGATTGTATCTCATTTGTTCCGGAATTTTTTTTTATCAGTAATGACTTTCTACTAATAGATTTGCTAAGCTTGTCGCTACATGTTCATAAATAGGAGATATAAAAATACGCATATTTGCAAAGTAGTATATTTTACTGGCGGTGTAATAATGCCTTAAAGAACTGTTTGGGAACTGTGGGGATTGAAATGTCTGCAAGTTCACAAATATTATCCATATGGGATTCTTGAATTGAAGTAATTTAATGGAAGAATAAGACTCTGTTGTAACACGCCAGGTCCCAGTATAAAAACCAAAAATATCATGAAGAATAGTTAGTATGGATTTCCAAAGGGAAGATCATACATGACCAACATTATTGAATTACTTGAAGAGATAAACAGATAGGCGAGTAAAACAATTCAAGAAACCTTCAATCAAGGTACTGCGGAGTAGATTCATGACAATTCTGGGCCTTATGGAATCAGGGGACAAGTAGCAGTTTGAATAACAAAGTGGCTACAAAACAGAGGCCGGAGTCGGAATTAAAGATAGTTGCTTAGACTGACAGAAGGTGAAAAATGGTGTTCCACAGGGATCAGTGTTGGAACCACATTTGGTTACTATTTACATAAATGATTTGAAACCAGGACAAAAATATCAAAATTTTCAGATCACACCAAATTGAGTTCTACAGTTCATAGTGAGGAAGTCTATGACAACACACATGATGGTATTAACAAACTTACAGAATGGTGTGTAAATGATAAATTAATTTCAATTTAGGTGGTGCATTTTGGTGAGAGGAGTAAGGAGGTTGTATATAAATTGGAAAGTATGTCTCAATGGAATCGAGGAGTTAAGGGATCTGGGGATAGAGATCGACCAGTGGTGATTGTAATTTGACTTGGGGAACCAATCGGGGACCAGGTTGGGGGTTCAGCTCAGCAAGCAGGGGTTTCTGTTCTACAACCTTCTTGGGAGCTGGCAGCAGCCATGAGGCTCCAAGTCTCTGTATAGCCTTTACCTGTAAATAAACGTGTTTTCCCTCAGCTAATTAACAAGAATTATTTCACTGGCAGTGAGGGTAAAAGTGAGCCTTGTACTGTGAATATACAGTTTCCATTGAAGTTGAATGAAGTTGAGACAAAGAAGAACAATTACAAAAATGCCCCTATTTAGATGGATAGATTCTTTTGATGCCTCCGAGAGAACTGGACACAATACATAGAGGGTGGCATTTTCTGCCCGCGCTTGCCCCCAAACCGGAGAATCCCACCCCAGGTTAACAGACCTTTGCATGGTCCGTGTTGCAGCCGCTATGATTCCCGTGGGGGGTGGGACGGGAAGATTCCACATTGAGTGTTGGGGTTATTACTTTCAGACCAATGGAAGCGAGGAGGAGTGGGAGAGAAAGGCAATCCTCCTGAGTGCATGTGGGACCCAGACTTACAACTTGATTTGCAATCTCACAACTCCAAGCATGCCTAACTCCAAGTTATTCAGTGCGATTGTTAAATTGGTAAAGTCACATTTCCGTTCATATTGCAGTGATTTAATTCAAGGGGAGAGCCCCAGTGGAAACTATTGCGACTGATGTCACCAAGTTGAAGCAAATCTTGGAGCACTGCGACTTTGCAGCCACTTTGAATGGTATGCTACAGGACAGATTAGTCTGCAGGGTGAATAATGCGGCTATTCAGCAGAAGTTACCAAGACAGGCAAATATGCCTCACAGTGGCACAGTGGTTAGCACTGCTGCCTCACAGTGCCAGGGACCCGGGCTCCATTCCCAGCTTGGGTCACTGTCTGTGCGGAGTCTGCATGTTCTCCCCATGTCTGCGTGGGTTTCCTCCGGGTGCTCCGGTTTCCTCCTACACTCCAAAGATGTGCAGGTTAGGTGGATTGGCCATGGTAAATTGTCCCTTAGTGTCCAAAGATGTGCAGGTTAGGTGGATTGGCCATGCTAAATTGCCTCTTAGTGTCCCAAGGTGTGTAGGTTAGGTGGATTGACCATGCAAAATTGTCCCTTAGTGTTAGAAGGATTAGCAGGGTAAATACGCGGGGTTGCGGGGATAGACCCTGCGTGGGATTGTTGTCGGTGCAGGCTCGATGAGCTGAATGGTCTCCTTCTGCACTGTAGGGATTCTTTATTATAAATTTTATGCAAGTGTTAGAGATAGCGCTGGCAATGGAGAGTGCTGGAAAGAGTGCGCAAGCCTTACAAAGTTCGCAAAATGGCGTACAGGTACACCGGTTAGGACAAGAACCTGCAGTCAACAGTGGCAGCTAAAATAACGACGTAGTAATGAAGCTGGAAGCGAATTCATCCACAAATAAAACAAGAAGATTTAGAAGACGTAGCAGGATGTTACCATTGTGGGGTTAACCATTCCCCTGAATCCTATAGGTATAAAGCGGTATAAAGAGGCTGAATGTTTTTTCGGTCACAGGAAAGGTCATTTAAGGCTTTGGTGCAAAAACAAGTCAAGTCTACCCAGTAGTTGATTCAGTAGAGCGTCACAAGTATATAAATGTGGGAGAAGCTAGCACCAAAGATAAAGGTGTTCACTCGCTTACTGTAATGCTCCTGGTAAATGGAAAGTCTCTCGAGATGGAAATAGGCACTGCGGCATCTGCTACTGTGATAGGTCAAAATATGTTTCAGTATTTGAGAGAAGGAGCCCAGCCTTTGAATATAAAGGGTACTACAGCAAAGTTAACAACTTACACAGGAGAAGCCATAAAAATAATGGGCATGACAACAGTACCTGTAAACTATTGGCAACAGTCTGCCCAGCTCCCAATAATAATAGCGTCAAATGTAGGACAAAACCTTCTGGACTGCTTAAGCAAATCAAGTTAAATTGGACCAAGATTTCCAAATGTGGGAAGAAAGGTTGCTCGAACTGATAAAGAAATATTAGAGCATGTTCAGTGATGAGTTAGGCAAGATAAAAGACCTGCAGGTGAACATCCATGTAAACCAAAGGCAAGCCTTCGATTGTTTAGGGTAAGACTAGTACCATATGTTTCAAGTTTTGAGGTACCTAGATCACCAGCAACCTGCCCTGGTCCCTCCATGTGGTTGCTATAGTTAATAAAGCCCATCAACGCCTCTACTTTCTCAGAAGACTAAGGAAATTTGGCATGTCTGCTGCAACTCTGTGGTGAACCATCGTTGGTTCCCACTGGATAGTGCTGAGCCAGGGGCTGGCCAGTACTACAAGGATGTACATATGTTACTGTTGGGTTGTGCTATTGTTGCTATTGGGGTTAGGGTGGGGTTGTTACACCTTTGTACTGTAGTGTTGTGGCACATCCCAGTCGGGCTCCGCCTCCTGGGAGAGGTATAAGAGTCCCTGCTCTGGCCGGGACCCCTTCAGTCTGGGATAGTGTATATAAGTTCTGGTAGCTTCGTTACAGTAAATAAAAGCCTTTCATTTACTGAGCTTCAAGCCTCGTGTTTGAATAGCGCATCAAACTCTCACCAACTTCTACAGGTGTGCCATAGAAAGCATTCTTTCAGGTTATATCACAGCTTGGTATGGCTCCTGCTCTGTCCATGACTGCAAGAAACTACAAAGGGCTGTGAATGAAGTTCAGTCCATTACTCAAACCAGCCTCCCATCCATTGACACTGTCTACACTTTCCGCTGCCTCAGAAAAGCAGCCAGCATAATCAAGGACACCATGCACACCGGACATACCCTCTTCCACCTTCTCCCATCGAGAAAAAGATACTAAAGTTTGAAATCACGTCCCAACCGACTCAAGAACAGCTTCTTCCCTGCTGCCATCAGACTTTTTGAATGGACCTATCCCACATTAAGTTGATCTTTCTCTACACCCTAGCTATGACTGTAACACTACATTCTGCACCCTCTCCTTTCCTTCTCTACGAATGGTATGTTTTGTATAGCGTGCAAGAAACAATACTTTTCACTGTATGCTAATGTGACAATAATAAATCAAATCAAAAGTATGCCTTACAAGAAAGGTGGCTACTGAATTAAAGAGATTTAATGACCTGGACATTCACCAGCCAGTTCAGTTCATGGAATGGGCAGCACCCATTGTCCCTGTATTGAAGCTAGATTAGACTGTCCGCATTTGTAGGGATTACAAGTTAACAGTTAATCGGCTGCCAAAATGGATAAATATCCAATCCCAAAGATTGAAAACCAGTGTGCCCAACTGGCCGGAGGTCAGTCTTATACAAAACTGGTTATCAGTCACGCATATCAACAACTTGAATTAGACGATGCTTCCTAAGGTTAAGTCAAGATTAACACACACAAAGGTCTGTTCCAGTACACGCGCCCACCCTTTGGTGTGTGGTCAGTATGTGCTATTTTCCAGAAGACAATGGAGAGTCTGTTGTAAGGACTGCCATGAGTTATGGTATACCTTGAAAATGCTCTTATAACTGCACTGACAGAAGCTGAGCACCTAGCTAACTGAGAGGAGGCACTAAAGAGATTTCAAGAGGCCGGAGTTCACCTCAAGAAGGAGAAATGTACTTTTCAAGATACTGAAGTAGCCAACCTGGGGCATTGCATAGATACACAAAGGTTACACCCTAAGGAAGATAAGGCCATAAAGGAGGCATCATCGGCCTCAGAAAATGTCTGAGCTCAAGTCATTTTTAGGAATGGTGAATTATTGTGGGTGTTTTTTTACCAAATTTGTCAACATTATTGGCCCCTTTGCATAAAGAAGCACCAGCGTTGGCTTTGGAAGACATCCAAAAAAGAAGTTTTTAACAGAATAAAGAAATTGCTGCATTCTTCAAGGATGTTAGTACATTTCAACCTGTCTGGAAATTGTTGTTAACCTGTGAAGCCTCTTCATATGGCATTGGGGCGGTGTTGTCCCATGAGACGGACAACAGATTTGTACGATCGGCACTTTACCCTGTTTCTGATCACAAACCGCTTTTGGCTTTTTTTGTAAAGAAAACAAGACTATTCCACCAATCGCATTGGTAAGAATTTATCACTAAGCGTTGTTCCTCCCCATTTACAAATATGCCTTCAAGCAACGGCCTAGAACACACATAGCAAATGTGGGTACACTTTTGCAAGATGCTGTTGCATGTCCCCCAGTGCCACAGGGAATTGTCATGGTGTTGAATTTCTTGAACACGTTGCCAGTCTCTGCAAAACATATCAAGTACTGGACCAGTCGGGCTCCACTGCTGCCCAAGTGAGGCACAGGACACTAATGGGTTGGGATAATGAGCCTGTTTCTGAAGAGATGAAACCATGGGAGAGGTTCTCCCATCGCGACCTGCACATTTTCTGGCGGGTCGGGTCGGAAGATGTGCGCGTCGGCCATTTTGCGGGATTCGCGCATGCGTTCCCGATGCATGCATATCTCCCAGAGCCTGAGAACAGGTGCAGTTGGCAATGTGCTGGAAACTGGTGGGAAGAGAGGTAAGTGATTTTAATCTGTTTTAAATGTATTTTTAATCTATTTTAAATGTCATTATCGGGCCTGGCACGCAACCTGCCGGGTCCGATAGCATCTCCCAACCCGCCAGGAGTATTTCACTTGGTGGGGTTTAGAGTAGCTCCCTACATTTGGGGAACTAGCGGGAGACTCCGCCGGAGTGAAGGGGGGGGGGCAATCTGGGCCCTCCAGGAGGTCGGACGGTGGGGGGTGGTGCCCCCTGGGCAAGGGCACCCTGGCAGTGCCAGTCTGTGCCCCTGGCACTGCCCAAGGGGCAAAGTGCCCATGCCCAGGGAGCACCTTGGCACTGCCCAGCAGGTATCAGGCACTGCCAAGGGAGTGGGGCCTATTGTGGGTGGGGCCGAAGGGGTAATTGGTGGGGGTGGAGGGGTTCTGCTGCCATTCCGGGGTGGATCAGTGGGAGAGGGGCCTGCTGTAGTGGAGGGGGGTGGGGGATCGCCATTGCTTGGGGGGAGCCTGTAGAACGGGGCGCTCAGGGATGCAGTGGGGGGTTCGAGGCTGGCCCGGGAATTGTTCTGGGGGCCGCGATTGGACCGCAGAGGAGCACTTTGAGGGTCCCGGGGTGGCCAGTGATTGAGCTGGCCGGCAAATGGGGAGACTGACAGATCGGGGCCACTGCGCATGCACAGGGTTCCGGAGCTGTCAGCTTCTGTGTGAACCCCACTGGGTTTTTAATGAGATTCACGATTGGCATCTCTGTAACAACGAGTGTCCCAGCTAGCAGAGTTATTAATGAAGCATCGTCTCAGAATGAGACTGAGCCTTGTGCTTCCAAATTTGCTGGGGAAGGTAGAACCCAGCCAAAGCAGTCAGAAAACAAACTATGATTCACATAAGTCAACACGGTCATTTTCAATGGATGAAGCTGTGTATGTGAAGAATTTTGGTAGTCGGTCGCGTTGGCTCCCTGGAGTCATTGTATACAAAACTGGACCCCTGCCTTATCAACTGGACATAGAAGGAAAGATCATCGGGAAACACATAAACCATTTGAGAGAGCAAGAGTTGCCCCAGCAGCTAGTACAGACATCAGGAGTTATATTGCCATTTGGGAATGTTGTCGACTACCCAAGCATTGAAGTACCAGAACATCCTGTTACAGGCGCAATTAATGTCCCATTGATACAGATGGAACTGAGATGTCTGTGCCTGAAGGGGCAGCTGTGGTTGTGGTTTCTACTGACAGCACGTCAGTGGAAGGATCCTAGACTTATGCTGCTCCAATTAGGAATTGGAGACCACCTGAAAGACTTAATTTATAATGGACATAATTCATGTCTTAAATGTTCAATTATCGGGGACTAAGTAAATTAATTATTGTCAATTGTATCAAAGAACTTTGAGGGGGAGGGATGTGGTGGCAATCCCTTTTAAAGGTCACATGCCCCAGGAAACCAGTCAGGGCCCAGGTTGGGGTTCACTCCGGCAAGCAAGGGTTTCTGTTCCAGAACCATCTCGGGAAATGGCTGCAGCCAGGAGGCTGCAAGCCTCTACCTGTAAGCAAACATGTTGTTGTTTTTCCCTTAACTGGTGAGCAAGACCTATCACAACCAGTCATTAATTCCGAAGCAGGTTAACAAAGCCAGAAAAACCACAAAGCATTGAGGTTTATTTCTTAAGGAATATATTTGAAAAGTAGAGAAGTTATAGTACCTTAGATATACCCCAAGTACTATGCACAGTCCTTTTCTCCATATTACAAAAGGTAAATAGAAGCACTGGAGAAATTACAATAAAACTTTACAAGGCAGACACCAGAATTGCAAAGGTGTAACTATCAAGTAAGGTTCAACAGGCTGGAGCTCTTTTCTCGAGAAAGGAAAAAAACTGAAAGGTGACCTGATTATGGTCTTTAAAATTATGAAGGGGTTTGGTGGAGAAGCAGTTCAAAAGTAGGAATCAAAAACATAAGATAGTCACTAATTAATCTGAAAAAGATCTCAAGAGAAGCTTCTTTACTCAGAGTGGTGAGAATGTGGCCACATTCTTCATGACCACATGGAATGAAGCGATCAGAATAGATGCATTTATGAGGAAGCTTGCTATGTGCTTGAGTGCAAAAGGTTATTTGGTTGAGGTGAAATGAAGTAGATGTGTGGAGGCTCGTGTAAACATTGACATAGGACATGTTGGGCTGAATGGCTGGTATTTGTGCTGTATCGTGGTGTGTCACAGATCCTTCAGGAAGTCTGAGTTGCTGTGGCAACATGCACTTCTTACATGAATGCTGTAATCTTGAGCTATGGATCATGACAGTAGAAGCTCAAACTCTTCTTCCATCGCGTGGCTGACCAGGAATCTCCTGCACTCTGGCTGTCTGCCATGTGACAGAAGGATATGCAACCTGTTTGGTCATGTTATAAACACGCCTCCTTTGGTCATCAAGTCCTGGGGTCATGGGACTCAAACCTGGAGTTTCTCACTCAGATGCGGGGCATTGCCCACTGGGGTCACACGACCTCTTTATCCGTGTTGTATAATTTCACATCATCACACCAAAAGCAGAACATAATTAATGCATAATCATTTGTCCTTTGATACCTTGCATTCAGATTAACTTGGATGATGGTTATCTTATCAAAATGAATAGTTTGTTGCCAATAATTACCATTTTAATCTACTTGCTAAACCTATTTAAGGATACTTAAGAACTTATGGCGAGATTTTACTCTCTTATGTTTTCTTTCTGGGTTGCAACTTCTGGCAGTAAATCTATACCCATTTTCAATTTATCTATTTGTTGTTCCATTCCGATATCTTCCCTGGATGACTGCTTTGAAGCACTCTCATGGGAGAACTGCAGAACCAACTTAAGAATTTTTATTAATATTTAAGAGATGAGTTGATTTCTTGTCCAACACCTCTTGAGGTATTTAATCACAAGGGAAGTGTGCATGATTCTTTCATTCTCTGTTGTCTCTGATTTGCTGCGAAATGATTGCAAGCCCTCATGATGGATGATGATGAAAAATGTCTTTAGCACGGGCAAAATGTATCTCCAATATGAATCATGATTTATTTTTAAAGTTAAGTCACAAGTGGTTTTGCAGCATGGAATTGAATTTGTCTTTTAACCTCAGATACAAATAATTAAAGACTGGAATTTAATTTCGCTCACCAGTGGGGGAATGAGGGAAAGGTGGTGTTCATAAAACATTGGGAACCCAGAAGCTGAGGCTCTCTCACACGCTGTGGGGTTTCACTGAAATGTTCCCTGTCAGGAAGCCAGCCTGTTTTACCGGCTTGGCTCCCAGTCAGTGTGGACTGGAATTGGGTAGAGGTCAGAAGAAGACACGTGCTCGATTACATGGGTTTGCCCAGGCAGACACCGGATTCAGCAGGTGAATGAAAAGGCACTCCACTCACCTTCTGGACCTGACAGTCCTGACCAAGGGTTTAGCTGCCACCTTTCCCAAGCCTCAGGAAACCTGTCCGTCCAAACTCAACTTCAAAATGGGGAATAAAAAAGTTTATTTATTCGTCACAAGTAAGGCTCACATTAGCACTTCAATGAAGTTATTGTGAAATTCCCCTCGTCGCCACACTCCAGCGCCTGTTCGGGTCAATTCACCTAACTAGCACGTCTTTCGGATTGTGGGAGGAATCCGGAGCACCCACAGGAAACCCAAGCAGACACGGGGAGAACGTGCAAACCCCACACAGACAGTGACCCAAGCCGGGAATTGAACCCAGGTCCCTGCAACTGTGAGGCAGCAGTGCTGACTACTGTGCCACCGTGCTGCCCGGCTTGCAGTCTCATTATGATATGTAAAGAGCCAATTGCCTCCATGGATTGCCCAACCATCATCTGCCTTTGTTAAAACTGGAAGTGGACGTGTTGGAGCTGGGTTTCAGCTGGACTTTGAGTTTTTAACCTTTGGCCTCTAACACGACCTAAACATACCCAATTTTAAGGTAAAGGTTCCCACGTAAATTTCTAAAGGGGTGGATGACTCTGAAGCACTGTAAGGAATTCTTCTAATTGTCCTCTATGCCTTTGGCAATTCACTAATGTCCTTTAGGGGAGAAAATCTGCCATCCTTACCTGGTCTGGTCTACATGTGACTCCAGAGCCTCTGCAATGAGGTTGACTCTCAACTGCCTTCAGAAATGGTCTAGCAAGCCACTCAGTTCAAGGACGACTAGGGACGGGCAATAAATGCTGGTAAGCCAGCGACTCCCATGTCCCATGAATGAATAAAGAAAGAAATTCACAGAAACAAATCACCTTTTACTTTCAGGTTTGTGCTAATCTTTATGCAAAGTTACAGCGGGCAATGTGAAGAACCTCTGTGGAAATGCAACCTCTACATGGAATAAGGCTACTCTGGAGAGTTTCATTCTTTAAAATTATTTGGCTGACAGTAGCGTGAACTGCCATTTCTGAAAATTAATTTGCCTCATACTAAAACCAAATTTGATTTGTGTTGCCTCATGGTATTCTGCACGGTTCATATGTATTGGTATAAATGCAATTGTTTTGTCAAATGATTGCACTTAAATACAAATTTCAAACTGCACTTGCTTGTTTCCACTTTCCATTGAAGGAAGGTAGATTGAAATAACTCATTTGAGCAACATATAAAAAGTATTCAGTTTGAGTGGCTAAGCTATCGCAAAATCCAATATATTAATCACATTTTAAAATTGTAATTTTGATTCTGCCAAGTACAGCAATCACTTGGTTATATTTACAAGCACATCAATTCTGCTTTTGCGAGTTGATGGGCCTGTCACTGTATGATTATGCCCTGCATTTCTGTAACTTATTGAGCTATGTACACATTAAGGTTTGATTGTCCCAGGCATGAGGCAAAGCCAAGTCCTAAACTGATTTGAAGCTCATTACTGCCATGAGATCACTGGACGCTTCCACAATACTTTTTGGGTTTTGAATAAAGTAAATAAAAATTACTTTAAATTTAACCATTTTTCACAGACCTCAGCGTGGATATTGCTCCATGTACTAATTTTATTTAATTTGAAATTGCTGATTTCACAGGAGAGAATGTAAAATACATTTAAGGGGAAGCTAAATATGCACATGCGAGGGAAAGGAAGGGAAGGATATGATGGTGGGGTTAGGTGAATTACAGTGGGAGGAGGCTTGTGTGGAGGATAAATACTGGCATAGGGTAGTCAGGCAGAATGGCACTTGATGTAAAATGCAATCTCCTCTAATGTCTTATGTGTAAGTTCTCCATATATATGATGTTAAGCCACACAGACCAACAATAATGCAGGTTCAATCCATGCCCTGGCCTCAGTAGGGATGCTAAAATTGATCTCAGAAACTTTGGGTAAGGGAGGAACATGATCACCAAGGAATCCCACTCCTGATTTTTACCCTGTGATCCCTGTAGAGATCACGCATAGATGTCAGGTCAACACAAGATCCCCATGATTTGTGATGGCACCTTTGCCCAAATAGCTTGACAAACTACTATCTAAGTTTCCACCTTAGCTATGGTGAGAAGCTGGAGGATCAATGAACTAAAGGCCGGGATGAGACAGTGGCCAACAAATCTGATTAAATACAGGCATGCGGGATGAAGGGGATGCATTGCTGCTACTTTCACAAGCCACTCTTCTCTCTGCACTCCTTCACCCTAAAGATAACTGGTGTCCTTCAGCTCAAATGACACCAAGACCACCTTATCTGGTAGACTAGAGAAAGGGTCTTCACCTGATAAATCACTGGTCAAAAAAGTGACCAGAGGAGCTAGGGGGGTTGGATGCTATAGGGGTCAGTGCACCAATGGCCAAGAACATGTCTCAGCTCTGCTGATGAAGACTCAAGGTCTGATATTGAGGATCCATGCCACCGGGGTGGGGGCGGGGGCAGGGGGGGGGGGCTGATGAGAATACAGGAAGAGTATATCACATTGCTTACCAATGAGCTCACATACAATAGTTCAGAAGGTGAAGGCATCCAGTTCCAAATTGTGTTAGATCTCAGCACAGAGCATACAGATCATTCTGTTCAACACAGAGCAAGTAGTCTGCTCCACAAACGTGACAGTGGTATCCACTATGGTGGAGATGGTAGCTCACACAATTCCAGTGTTGACAGAGGCTTCCAAAGTGTCACATCATGTCCACACCCTAATGTTGATTCATATGGATGCTAAGATGACGTGGGAGTGGCAGCTGTTATCCGCTCTCTGGATAACAGCATGTCTACCCCCTCAGTGCCTTTGTTAGTATCACAGAACCAACTGGATTACACACTCTGGCCCTGACTGAGATGCTGCATTCTATAGCCAAGCTCTCAATGTTCAGAGCTGCCCACCCAGCAACAACCTCTGAAGTGTTCTCAATGGACGCTCAACAGCCTCCCATCTTCAAAGTGTAGGCATTTGGGATATACTCTGTCAGAAGGCAAGGATAAGTCATGCACAGAAGTTGAGTACTATACTTGTTTGTGAATGGTGATTATAAATTATTGCTGTTAAATATCACATTAAGATTGAATTGAGGTGTTAGGCAATATCTATTTTGTTCTGGATTTTGGCTTGGCGTGATTACTTGTGTTGAAGTGTGGACAAAGCTCATAAAGCTGGACTGAATGAAGAAAGGCAATTGGCTGGTGGTAGTAAGTATGGTGATGATAAGATGATAAGAATTGTGGGATAGTTGATGTCTCATAAAGAGAGGGATGATTCATTTAAAGCCATCTTAGATAAGCTGCTGTAGCAGCAAGGGATACTGATGGTCAACATTCCTTCTGCTCTTCCTCCTTCATACTATTCTTCCTACTTTTCTTCCTATATAGAAACATTGAAGATAGGAGCAGGAGGAGGCCATTTGGCCCTTCGAACCAGCTCCGCCATTCATGACGATCATGGTTGATCATCCAACTCAATAGCCTAATCCTACTTTTTCCCCATAATCTTTGATCCCATTCGCCCCAAGTGCTATATACAGCCGCCTCTTGAATACATTCATTGTTTTTGGCATCAACTACTTCCTGTGGTATTCTTTGGGTGAAGAAATGTCTCCTCAGCTCCGTCCTAAATGGTCTACCCTGAATCCTCAGAATGTGACCCCTGGTTCTGGATGCCCCCACCATGGGGAACATCATCCCTACATCTACCCTGTCTAGTCCTGGAAGAATTTTATAAGTCTCTATGAGATCCGCTATGGTAATGGCTAATCCCTCATTATCAGAAAATTGTGCAGCATTCAGCAGACAACCACAAGTTTAGACACAAGCTTCAGGCTGCACCCAAGCTGCTCCTGAATAATCCAGGCAGCCGAAGTGTTGCTTGAACACATCAACTGTTTTCTTGATAACTGGTCTCACTGTAGGCCATCCCTGCAGTTGAGTCTGGGGTTTTGACAGGAGCTGTGAGACAGGTCTGATGGAGGTGGTCCTTGGCGTGCAGTGGCCTGCCCGTGACCTGCTGACTTTGTTGGTATAAAGGTGGCAGAGGACTGGCGCGTGATAAATGAAACATGACTATTGCCAGGAAACCAGGCATGGTATAGTGTGCTGCATTTAGTCTAAAGCAGACTGGACGTTGAAGGAGGAGAAACTCTTTCTATTCAAAATGATGTCAGGATGGTGATAGTCAATGTGGGTGTAGTGCATTGTAACCTGGTGAAGTCTGCAATACAGGAACAGCTCTCTTACTCAATTTTACTCTAAGTTGGCAAAGAAATCCATAGAATCCCTACAGTGCAGAAGGAGGCCATTTGGCCCATCGAGTCTGCACCAACTCTCCAAAAGAGCATCTTACCCAGGCCCACACCCCCATCCTATCTCCTAAACCCCGGGCATTTATCACGGCTAATCCATCTAACATCTTTGGACACTAAGTAGCAATTTAGTATGGCCAATCCACCTAATCTGCAAATTTCGGACTGTGGGAGAAATCAGGATCATCTGGAGGAAACCCACGCAGACACTGGGAGAACGTGCTAACTCCATGTAGGTATAGTCCTCCTGGCATTGAAAACCCTGATACAATGATGAGCTGCAAATTGGAAGATTGGAAGGGGCGGCACGGTAGCACAGTGGTTAACACTGCTGCTTCACTGCTCCAGGGACTTGGGTTCGATTCCTGGCTTGGGTCACCGTCTGTGTGGAGTTGCCACATTCTCCTCGTGTCTGCATGGGTTTCCTCTGGGTGCTCCGGTTTCCTCCCACAGACCAAAGATGTGCGGGTTAGGTTGATTGGCCATGCTAAAATTGCTCCTTAGTGTCCTGAGATGCGTAGGTTAGAGGGATTAGTGGGTAAATATGTAGGGATTTGGGGTAGGGCCAGGGTGGGATTGTGGTCGGTGCAGACTCGATGGGCCAAATGGCCTCTTTCTGCACTGTAGAGTTTCTATGATTCTATGATTCTATGCCACTGATGTGCTTGGAAGGAATATGTTGCATAAAGGTTAAGGTAACTTGACAGCCATTTGGCAGTATGGTCTATACCCTGGTTCAAAGTTGGAGTTGTGGCTGCAGCAGGTGACAGAACTGGATGACAGCCTCCTTTGTGACATTTCTCCTCGGTAAAATTAGGGTAGGAAAATGCTCCTTGAAGAATTGCTGTGGGCATGACTTCCTGCACAGTGAACTGTTTGCCCATTTTTTGCCAACTGCTCCCACTCCATCCTGTGGTCTTGGCCGCTCGCCTGCTCCTTCAGCCCAAAAGGCACCCAGGCCTCCAGGGAAACCACTTTGAAGCCAAACAAAAGCAGTCAGCCTGTCCAAACATCTGTAGCAGAAATCAATTCTCGAAGTCAGAAAATAGGGCAGAAAACACCCAGAGCTTACCCAGTAGTCCACAAAAGGACAAAACAGCAAACTGACCTGTCAATGAGACTCTAAATAGCATTGTTGGAGAGTCCTTGTCACAGATTGCTGAGCAAATGTTTCACGTAATGACTCAGAGACTGAGGCAGCCCAATTACATTTTCAAATATCTTTCAAATGCAGGACGTTTACTTCAAAATTTTACAGATGTCTTGAATTATTTTGGCATGTGCTCTGGATCCCGACAGAGGAGCGATATCCAATATCGTGGGTGTCACACTTACAACAATAAATTTTGGGTCACCATTTACAGGAGAGAATTGTAAAATTAGAAGAAAATTTGAAATAAAGATCTCCCTGCCAAATCCACAATGACACTTGGAAAACATGTTTGCTGCACCTTCCTTTAGCAAAGTATCTTCATTACCAAAGCTACAAAATCCTGCAAAAACAGCCAAAACACAAGTTACTGCACTAATGGATCAAAGTATTTGACACAGAAGATACATCACCAGTAGCCACTGTAGACAAATGTTAAGGGAAGGGGTACAGAGCGTTGCTAAGTGAGATTGAACTACTAGTACTAAACTCTGAATTCTAAACCACCATAAAAAGGAAACAGGATTAAATCAACAATGTTAGCTGGGCGAGAGGGAACTGAAGAGTGACATCAACATTGGATTTTGGACTTCTGCCAAATGCATTTGACCTTGACTCAATGTGTCAGGATAGTGATATATTTAGTGCAGGCAGCTGTACCACTTCGCAAATGTTTGGGAAATGTGTGGATTGGACATTGCTACAACAGCTTTCCATTGTGTAAGTGAGGTTTTGTGCAAGTTGATGAAGAAAAAGAAATATCTATTTGCTGTGGAACTTTAGAGGGTAGCGGTGGAAGTATGTTTTTTCTGAATGAAGGTCTAGTAACTAGTGGTGTTCCGCAGGGATCAGTGCTGGGACCTCTGCTGTTTGTAATATATATAAATGACTTGGAAGAAAACGTAGCTGGTCTGATTAGCAAGTTTGCAGATGATACTAAGATTGGCAGAGTTGCGGATAGTGGTGAAAATTGGCAGAGAATACAGCAGGATTTAGATAGGCTGGAAAATTGGGCGAGAAATGGCAGGTGGAATTTAATCCGGACAAATATGAGGTGATACATTTTATTAGATCCAATTCAGGTGGGAGCTATAAAATAAATGGCAGAACCATCAGGAACACAGATACACAGAGAGATCCTTAAAGGTGGCAGCACAGGTGGAAAAAATAGTGAAGAAAGCATGTGGCATGCTTGCCTTCATCGGATGGGACATCGAGTACAAAAGTTGGCAAATTATGTTACAGTTATATAAAACGTTGGTTAGGCCACATTTGGAATACGGTGTCCCATTCTGGTCGCCACACTACCAAAAGGACGTGGAGGCGTTGGAGAGAATACAGATAAGGTTTACCAGGATGTTGCCTGGTATGGAGAGTATTAGCTATGAGGAGAGATTGAATGAACTCGGATTGTTCTACCTGGAAAGACGGAGGCTGAAGGGCGACCTGATAGAAGTTTATAAAATTATGAGAGGTATAGAGAGGGTGAACAGTTGGAAGCTTTTTCACAGGGCAGAAATGATAGTTACAAGGGAGCACAAGTTTAAGATAAGGAGGGAAAGGTTTGGTGGAGATGTGGGGGGGAGGTTTTTTACACAGAGGGTGGTGGGAGCCTGGAATGCACTGCCAAGTGAGACGGTTGAGGCAGATATGTTAGCAACATTTAAGACTTATCTGGATAGATACATGAACAGACGGGGAATGGAGGGACACAAGTGGTTGGTTTAGATAGGACAAGATAGGATAAGGCTTGGAGGGCCAAAGGGCCTGTTCCTGTGCTGTACTGTTCTTTGTTCTTTAAGGCATTCAAGACATTCAAAACAAAAGCAAAGGGGACAAAGACTTGCTCTAACTTGGGGCATGGTCCGAGTTCATTGCCCTCTCAAACAGTTAATAACGCCAATAAGCTCACTTGGCTACAGAATTGGAAACTGATTGCCTTGAACAAGCTTCGGAATTTCTTAGCTAAGAATACATAATGTGGCTTGGCTAAGAAATGCAGCAGTCTGGTAATACACCTGAGCCCCAGAGAAAACATTGGTTGATTGACACCTCTGGCTCTCTGATCTTTGCTGTGAATTGTACAATGTTTATTTATGCACGGTTAAGATGTTTCAAGTGCTTGTAGTTTCAGCTATTGAAACTTTAAAGGGTCTGGATGATTGACACTTTTATTGCCCTCTATAAAAGGACTCTTTTTTAAACATAGTGGAATGTTTTGACTTAAAAAAAATTTTTTTTTACACCTGCACTTGTTACTAAAGGGTTCATTGGTCATATACATTGTATAGTGGGCCAGTGGAAAGGAAGTGCCACAGCTTGGCATGGGGTGCATGAGGAGTCATGGGAGTGTGGGGGGAGGGGGGTGTCATAGCTTGGCATAGGGGGCATTGAACTTACTTTTCAAAAGGTTCCCTCATGCAGATTATGACTGATGACACCTCAGAGGTACTGTGAGTCCAACTCTTTACAAAGCTGGTCCAACTCCAGGAAAGTTGTGGGGGATTAGGACAGGTCTATATGTGAAATGTTGGGAGTGCTGGGTGTGGGCTTTTGACCCCAACTAGCCTGCACTCTTAAAAGGCTCCGGTGAAAATCGGAAAGCACAGAATGGGGTTGGGAATCCCGGAATCGAGACCTGCCTGCCATTTTTAAAGGGCTCCCAAGTCATCCCAACTCAATGAAAACCAAGGCCTAAATTACAGCTGTAGCAGGTTCAAGGCAAATTGACAATAATGGGAATTTCTCATGAATAAATATGTTCCAATGAGTATTTTTAATCTTTATATTTAGCAGCAAAATGGGACATATGAAGGGTGCTTAAAAGAACTAAAATGGTTTACCTTAAACTCTGTCTCAATATTGGCTAATTGTGCTAGTTCATTACTTAGTTCCAAAGATGTAAGGACCGGGTCTTCACTCGATAGAGACAAATGAGCGGCACTTGCTAATCCCTTGTACGCATTCATCCTGGACCTGGAATGGCTAAAAGAATCTCGTTTTTGCTTCTCCGCACACTCGCTGCATTTGCAAAAATAGTCATGGGGTTTCTCAATCCGTGCACCCTTCAGTAGAAGTATATGTACAATCTCGTACTCCTGGCAATGAGAAGCAAGAATAACGGGAGTGATGTCTTGGGAGAATCGCGTACCGTCCTCGTCGTAGGCGTAGAAGTCATCATCCCGAAGTTCTTGTTCAAGTGGGCTGATGGCCAGCCGTTGTCCGTGGGCGAAGGCCGGATGATTTAAAATTGCTTCTACTATCCTCACGTAACCTTTACTAATTGCCAGCAGTAGCCCATCACCAATCCTTGCGAGATTGTCTTTTTTCAGAAGGAGCTCAGTTACTTCCAAATGCTCATTTCCCACTGCAAGTTGCAAAGCATTCTGTCCCATGTAGTCAACGCAGTTGAAATTCAAAGTCTTTGACTCCTCCAGCATTTTGCGCACCACGGGTATATTTCCATATTCCGCTGCATCCAGAAAGCGTTCCTCTTCAGCTGTCAAGTTTTTACCCCTCTCATTGAACATGTAAGCTGGACCCCGGACAGCCTGCCTCCTTCCTTTCTCACGGAGTGTAGTGTGTCTCCGATGCATGGCTTGATTGTCACTGTTATCCAAACTACAAAAGGAAAAATAATATATAAAATTATACACAGCTATTGAATTTGCTAATTACAAGAAGGTGTGAATAAAAAGTCAAATTGACAATTAGTATTTTGGGGAAAAAAAACAATAGGATAAGCCAGTGATAAAAAATGCATAAGTACTATAATTTGGTTAGGTTGGGAAGGAATTAGATAACTGCTTTTACATCAGTGAAAAGTACTTTGGGATGAACATTTATTCAAAGCTTATTTTATATTCATGAGTTTCAGCAACCAATTCCAGAAGGTTGCTATAGGTTTCAGATCTATTGCATTGAACTGATGTCTTATGCGGACTTAAGTTTAAAATGTCATTTTGAATATTTTAAATGTTAAGAGAGTTCTGCTCCCCTGGCTCTTACTTAACTTACTTAAGATTCAGAAACAGTGAGCAGAGTTCAAGTATTTAGTGGTTTCCTTTACAATTCCCTGACCTGGGTTCTAACACAGAATTTAAGCTGTATATAATGGCCGGAAGATGAGCCAAAAGCATAGCAAGTAGCAACTCCTGAGGATAGGTTCTGTAAGTTATCTTACCCCACTTTTTTGTTCTTATTGAACTTCCTCCATCACACACTCTGCATGATATCCTGGTGCTATAAACTCAACCGCCACTGTTCACCTTTGGCACTCAGTACAAAGCCTTGTCTATTTCTTTCTCTCTCCCTCTCCTCCTTCCAGACACATCATGAATCTGTGCCCAACAAAATGAAAATATGGAGGCCTGTTCTCTGGAAGATAGACTGCTCCTCACTCTCACATATGGAAGCACCCATACAGAAATCATGATGTCTGGATCTTTAGAGGGTTTGTTGAAGGGGTCAGCATTGGGACAATAACTGAGCAGGAGCAAAGGAGGTGGAAAGGTATTCTCAGCTACCAGCTTTATGTAGGACAAGTTTGCATCCTAACCCTACTGCAGATGCACAGATGAAAACTTTCCAATAAGAGAAGAGTGACAGAGCTGCAAACTGGCAAGCGTTTAATACATCGGACTACCTGCCAGGAGCTTGCCTATACAGTGTGGAGGAACTGACCCTCAGCTTGTGTGGAGTCCTTGCAAATTTTATCCATGCACTGCAGTGAACACTAAGTATGTGGTCACTTCCATGCAGACTGCAATGATTCTCTCGATTACAATGATTGTGGCAAAAACAGTTCTGATGGATACTCAGACTGTTCAGTTGCTGTACAGACTCAGAGATCCAACTATCTCCTAAATTTGAAGGAGAGTGTGGACAGGAGCCTCCAAACCCCAAATCACTGCTACATTGCAGTGGCATGTGAGAGAGACACGTTCTGTCCTTTCTCAAGATGACAATACACCTGATTCTCTTGCAATCTTGAACAGTGCTGAGAAGTCATCTGGCCCATGCGACTGCCAACCATAGTTAAGTTGCTGCACTCTGCAGTGGGGCGGGGGTGGGGATGAGGCATTTTTGCTCAGAGCTCTACGAAGACATTCATAATGTCTATTTCAAATGCCTTCTTTGGATGCCATAGGGTGGAGATGCCGGCGTTGGAGTGGGGTGGACACAGTAAGAAGACTCACAACACCAGGTTAAAGCCCAACAGGTTTATTTGGAAACATGAGCTTTCAGGGCGCTGCTCCTTCATCAGGTGAGTCATCAGAGCTTGTGAGACTTCTTACTTCTTTGGATGCACATCAGCTTTCTGTCTCCCAAGTTATAGCAAACCATTTAATATGAACAATCAGGTGCTGCCAAGTTTTCAGATCATTTGCTTCTGAGGCCAATGCAACAAAGGCACCAGTTTGAATTGAGATAACATATTTGGCCCCTCAATTCTTAACTCACTGATAATGCCACACAGTGATTCACTCAGGGCAATAAAAACAGTACGCATAAAATAGGTGATTCAATTAAAAGCACGTACACTTACACAAATAATAAAAATAGCAAACTGCGTACCATTGGATATGAACTTTGGCCATTCAATAGAATATTTATAATGTTACCTGCACCAAAGTATCCCCTTTTCCTCCAGTATTTAGAGGGGTTGCGTTGGAGACAGTTTGGGGAGGTTTACTAGGTAGATACCTGGAAATGAGCAGGGCATCTTATGAGGATGGTTGGACAGACTGGACTTATTCCTGCTGCAGTTAAGAAAAGTGAGTGGTGATTTGATTGAAGTATCCTGAACGGTCTCGACAAGGTGGACGTGGAAAGGATGTTTCCTCTTGTGTGAGAGTCTAGAACTGGGGAGGCACTGTTTTAAAATTAGGGGTCACCCTTTTAGGACAGAGATGAGGAGAATTTTTTTCTCTCTTGAGGGTTGTGCGACTTTGGAATGCTGCCTCAGAAGGAGGTGAAGGCGGGATCATTGAATATTTTTAAGGTGAATGTCAATAGATTCTTGTTAGGCAAGGAACCAAACTTTTCAGGGGAAGGTGGGGAATGTGGAAATCGCAACACCGACAGATCAGCCATGTTCTTATTGAGTGGCGGAGCAGGCTCGAGGGGCCAAATGGCCTCCTTCTGTTCCTATTTTGTGTGTTTGTATTGAGGCTAATTGCTCAATCTACTTTTGCTGCTCTCACTTTGTTCCCTGCACACATAAATTTCAAAATAAAGTATAAATTACAATTAGTTTCCAACATGCATTCCAAAAAAAAAACATCCACACTAAACTGCCTTTTCTAATTCATGGTCTGACTCTTTTAACCATTGATCCAAGGCAATTGAATAGAAGAGTTAATGACAAGAAATCTGTTGACCTGCAGTAGTCATATAATTGGCCAGTTATACAAATGTTTTCACTTCAGTACTTTAGGGTGAACATTGATGGAACTCTACTCGTTTAATTCATGAGTCTCAGGAGTTATTTGACTATAAGAATGGACTAAAAAGAAAGAACACTGAGACTCATTCAAGGGATAGCTGTATGTTTCAGATCTATTGAATTTAATTAGTGTACTGTGTGAACCCAATTTTAAAAAAGTAATTTTGAATATTTTAAGAGCTCTGCACTCCCCTGATTTTTTCCTAATTAAACGTTGCATGTGGAAACAGTGAGCCAAGCTCAGGTCCACAGACAAACCCTATCACCGTCAATGGATGAGAACAGCGACAGAGCCATCGATGTAACTCGCCTCTGCTGACTTTGCATCGCACTCTCCAGGTATGGAGTTGTGAAAACAATTAGTGTGAAAAAAACTGTAATCAGCCGGAGCCTCAAAAGAGTTATTGGTGGTTTCAAAGCTATCTACATTTTTATTTCACATGAAACCATTATCTATTCATTAATTATTTTTAGACTGAAATTCCATCTCAGCCAAATCGTTTCCACTTGAAAGGTGAAACCTTTCTCCTTATTATACTTACACATTCTCTCAATGATTTGTGGTGATTGGCAAGCTAGATTTTTTTTAATGCAAGTACAATTAAAATTTAAATTACTATAATGAACACAATTCTCACTGAACAAAAGAGGAGTTTAACTGAATGTCATTGAGTGAGTTCTTTGCTTTGCCTGACAGCAATGGATAGCTATCGGTGCAGCTCAACATTACTTACCCTGCGTCATTCTAACGAGTCCTTGAGGTCCCTAACCATTACTTTACACACAAATTGCTTTCCTTCACACCATCTAACTTTTATTTATTTTTTTGTATGTGCATCTATATTTATACTTCATTATTGACTGATATGCTGAACGAACTGAAGGGCAATTAAATTTTCAATAAACTGGCAGAAAAGGAATAAATATGTTCTGAAATTGTTGAACTCGATGTTGAGTCCAGAAGCTATAAAAGCTTAATGGAATTCTGAAGTGCTGTTCCTTGAGTTTCTTGAGTTCAAGATTTCAAATCATAATTTCTGTCCCAATTTTTACAGGAAGCAGTTGACAATAATGGTTCTGCTATCCCCATTCACACCTCATCAAAACCCATCTTTTGTTCCTTTTCTTTCTCTTTACCAAAGAACTTTTTGCCTTGCACTTTCATTACTCTCGTTATTTAATCTCTTCTGGCTTCTTTCCTTCTTTTCTCACCCTTTGCCCTGCTTCTCTGCCTCTGTAAAAGTTTAAATTCTGTCACTAACATTTTCCAGTTCTGACAAAAGGTCATTAACCTGAAACAGCGGGCGGATTCTCTGACCCCCCTTCCCCTGCTGTGGCGTGTTCTCCTGCAGAGGAGATGGCTCACCGTTGGTCCCGGGCAGGATCTTCTGGTCCCACCCATGTCCATGGCGTTTTGCGCTGCTCGCCCTTCCTGCCATCGGGGAACCTGCTGTGAGGGGTCATTTCTGGTGGGACCAGGAAATCCTGCCAGCGGGAAGGGCCAGAAAATCCCAAGCACTGTCGATGTTTCTCAATCCAGCGATACTTCCTGACCAGCTGAGTATAGCACAGAGGGAAGCCATTTGGCACATTGCATCCATGTCAGCTCTCTGAAAGAACACCTCTGCTTGTCCCACTTCCATGTCATTTCCCATTGCCCTACGAATTATATATCTTCAGAAGTTTATCCAATTCCCCTTTGAAAGGCATAATTTCTGTTTTTATTTCTTGAATTGATTTGCAGTGTTCTTCTGGTGGTATTTTATGTTAGAGAGATGTTGTATCGATATTGTATATTTTAAAATGGGCGTTTGTAAATCTTTGAACGAGATTTTGTGGTAGTAATGATGGCAAAACTGTCATTATTTGTGTCAACAACTGTCAACTTCTGGAGTCTACGCATGGCATATGTGCATTTAGATCACTGACAGAGGCCCTGATTTTACTGGCATGGCTGCCTGAGGTTTGTACGGTTGCGCTTGAGGCCAATGGGGAATGCCATTCTGTGAGCCTCGCCCGCCCCGAATTTGGGGCAGCCGTACCGGTAAAATCAGGGCCTAAGTCAGTGATTTAATGCCTTCCCATAGGGTGCATATATCTTGTGGGGGGGGGGGGGGGAAGAGTGTGGGGAAAGGTTGCAAGGGGTGACAGGGCTACCTGGCTGCATAAAGCATGTAACTGTCACAGCTTGTTAAGAGTTGATTTCCTGTCATTCTTCAAGTGGTGAGGGTCAGTTTAGGTGCGCTGAAGTGATCTCTCAGCTATAGGCTGAAAGGCAAGTGCGCTAGGCAGGCATGGAAGTTCTCCATGCCAGCATGGATTCACAGGCCACCCTGTGGAGGATTCTCTTCCAACAGTGGCGGCCTGGTTCTAAAAGTCATTTTTAAAATTTAGATTTAAGAATGTTGAGGAGTGGGTGTCTTCACCTTGAAGCACTGTCTTGCTTATTTACCTTCCATTACAGGGTCCCATTCCAGGGTCGTGGGGGCCTGGAATGTGTTGCCGGGCAAGGTGGTGGAGGCGGACACACTGGGAACGTTTAAGACTTATCTAGACAGCTATATGAACGGAGTGGGAATGGAGGGATACAAAAGAGTGGTCTAGTTTGGACCAGGGAGCGGCGCGGGCTAATTGTTCCTTGTTTCTCGTTTCAAGGCTTCATTCTATGATCATCTTGCTGGTGCCAGTACAGAGCGAGACTGCGGATAGTTGGGAACCTGTCTCGGGGGCAGGGAATTCAGATGGTGTTCGTGGAAGTGGAAATGACTAGGGTTGGGAAGCATTTTCCGATCAGGGCCAGTGTGATCTCCTGGACTCGTTTCGATCGCCTCAGGGGGTCGGAGAGGAATTTCCCAGATTTTTTTTCCCCATATTGGCCCTGGGGTTTTCACTCTGGGTTTTTGCCTCTCCTTGGAGATCACATGGTCTGGAATGGGGGGGTGGGGGTGAGTTAATAGGTTGTGATGAACAAAGCATCGTAGCTGTGAGGGACAGCTCGGTGGATAGGATATTGGTATGTAAATAGGCTGGAAAATTGGGCGGGGATCCTGGATTCAGGATTCAATCCTGGACCGGGGAGCGGCGCGGGCTTGGAGGGCCGAAGGGCCTGTTCCTGTGCTGTATTGTTCTTTGTTCTTTGTACAGTCTGATGCTCCTTTTAAGCTGGTAGGCCTCAGGCCCTTCAACTTTTGGAGCTGCCATCTTTAATTGGTTAGTGAACCTGTCTCTGGATCACTGAAGTGGATGGCCCAGCAAATTTCAAAATTATAGCTATTAAACAACCCAAAATGGTGATTTGTTAATGAGGATAACTGGATTTTTAATAACATACTAAGTTATTTATTACAGTTGAACAATCTTTCTGGCTCTGAACACGTAATTTTATACTTGACGAATGTTAAATTTATTCATTATGAAGAGTTTGTTTATATTTCAATTTCTACTTTAGTCCCATGTGCATCTTTATTTCGATTCTGGTAAAATAATACTAAATAGTGAAAGTTAATCGGTATTTTTAATATCCTGGTTTGCTGTCTAGGAGAATTCTTCAGTGTAATTGGCTGATTACCCTGACTCATGACATCACTATTCCTTGGCACCAGGAGATTCACCATTGGTGCCAGATTCAATCGAGTTTTACTGTTCAGAAAGTGGCCCATCGTGCCAGCGCCAGCCATCAAGTACCCATCTATCCTAATCCCATTTTGGTAGATTGCCAGATTGCTATACCTTTGAGGGTACCTCTTTTTGAGATCCCGAGCGGGTGCCGTTAATTTGGCTGCGTGCTGAAGGATCTGGCTTTTCTTGTTTGAAATGTTTCCTGTAGCTGCCATAATTTCTGCCATAGCTGAATTTCTAACGTTGCATTTTTACATTGCTATGATTTACTATCACAATTTAATGATTGGATTGAACTAAACAGTGAAACTGAAGGTATACGATTTAAATGTGAAAAAAAAAAGCAAATAACTGCAGATGCTGGAATCTGAAACCAAAAGAGAAAATGCTGGAAAATCTCAGCAGGTCTGGCAGCATCTGTAAGGAGAGAAAAGAGCTGACGTTTCGAGTCCAGATGACTCGAGCTTTAACAAAGGGTCATTTGAACTCAAAACTTCAGCTCTTTTCTCTCCTTACAGATGCTGCCAGACCTGCTGAGATTTTCCAGCATTTTCGCTTTTGGCTTCAAATGTGAAGAAAATGGCTAGACGACGACAGGTGGAAAATGATTATAATCTAATAAAGCAACCAATCGTGAATGTCCAGTTAGGATCACCCATCAGTAAGAGAAAGGTGAGTCAATCAAAAAGCTTGAAATATTTTTTGAGAAAAATGTGCCTGTTATTTTTCCCTCGGGAAAACCTCTACGTTCTTTAAATGTATGGCTTTAAATAAACCAAAAAAATTAAAGTATATGTTTCAAAATGGGGGCAGGGTGGCACAGTGGTGAGCACTGCTGCCTCACAGTGCCAAGGACCAGGGTTCAATTCCTGGCTTGGGTCACTGTCTGTGCTGAGTCTGCACATTCTCCCCGTGTCTGCATGGGTTTCCTCCGGGTGCTCTGGTTTCCTCCCGCAGTCTGAAAGACGTGCTGGTTAGGTGTATTGGCCATGCTAAATTCTCCCTCAGAGTGCCTGAATGGGTGCCGGAGTGTGGCGACTAGGGGATTTTCACAGTAACTTCATTGCAGTGTTAATGTAAGCCTACTTGTGACAATAATAAATAATTTTAAACTTACGATTAAATTTCCGACTGAAAATTCTTCATTTGCACCACCAAAGAAATCTTTAGGCCAAAAACCAACAGGTATCAACACTACTAACCCTCTTCAGCCTAAAGTGAATTGTGTTTTACATTTAATAACTTTATGAAGATTTTACTTCAGAGCCTATTTTAAAAGACTAGACTTTAGTAGCAGCATGGTGCACAGTGGTTAGCACTGCTGCTTCACAGCACCAGGGACCTGGGTTCAATTCCTGGCCTATGAAGTTAACAATCAAGCCGTTTATAATCAGAGAGGAAATAGTTACTAACATTTTCAATATGAAACTTTAATAATGTAATGTCCAGTTTGTTTCAAAGTCTTTTGGAAAAAAACAGAAAATCCTTGCAGGATGAGAAAATAATCCATCTCCTCAGCTCACAGAAACCTGCTGATGCATGTCAGCAAGTTGTACAAACAGTCTTTACTCTAAATGCACAGATGTGATTGGTAAACCCCTTCAATTTTCTAGGGATAAATGTGTAAATTATAAAGACCCTACAGTTCAGAAGGAGGCCATTTGGCCCATCGAGTCTGCACCAACAATAATTCCCACCGAGGCCCTATCCCCGTAATCCCATGTATTTACTGAAGTCTCTGGATCCACTAACTTCCTCCCCACCCCCTGCCAGGAGTATTTCACTCCAGCGGATTTACAATAGCTCCCCACCTGTGGAGAGTTGATGGCCCGATCTGACTGGAGTGAAGCGGGACCATGTAGGCCCCCCAGGGGTAAGGGGGGTACTCCCTGGGCATTGCCAGCTTGGCAGTGCCAGCCTGGTCCCCTGGCACTGCCCAAAGGGTGAAGCAGCAATACCCAAACGGGCACCTTGGCACTGCCCACCAGGCATTGGGCAGTGCCAAGGGGGTAGGGCCTAATGGGGGACGTATGGGGAGGGGTGGGACCTCTTGGGGGGAGATCGGTGGGGGTGGGGGGGGTCCCAATTGCCACTTGGGCTTAGAGAGAGAGCGGCCAGCGATCAGGGCTGGATATCTGGTGGGGGTTGGCCTGCCGGTCGGGGGTCAGGGCTGTGGTGGGGTGGGGGTGGGGGGGGGACTGTGCTGGGGTTGGGGCTGCTGACGGGGAGGGGGGGAATCAGGACTGCTGGGGGGGTGGGGGAGATCAGGCGGGCAAGGGGGGAGGGGTCGAGGCTGGCCCGGGCATGTCTGTGAGGCCGGTGATCGGGGAGGGGGAGGGGGGGAGAGGCGGTGGGGCAGCATTGCGGGGTCACCGGACAGGTCAGAGATCGAGTTGGCCAGCGATCGGGAAGCCAGCAGTGCGAGCTATTGCGCATGCGGCGATCTCCACTATGACAGATCAGTGCATGCGCAGTGGCCCGCTCAGCGCTATGTTGCCGGCCTCTGCAGCTGGAATAGGCCCTGCCCCCAGATGTTTTGCATGAATCTCCCTGAGCCACTCTGCAGTTCACAGAGTGTGGGAGATTCATTTTGAAATCCTGCTGAAAGAAAGCAGCATGATTTACTCCAGTTGTCACACAAATTCGACACTTAGAATTGTTTTGGGAGAAGCCCATCCCTTATTTTTAAACTATGTCCCCTAATTCTCACCTCTCCTACAAGGGGAAACATACTTTCAGCAACCACTCTGTCAAGTCCCTTCAGCCACCTCAGTAAATGTTCCCAATTTTATGCCGGGTTTGGCAGCGGGTGGAAAAGCTGGGAGAAGCTGCTGGTCCCAATGGTGACTTTCTCTGCCGTATTGCTTGAAACTTAGTTCAAAAAACTTGAAAGGCTGGTCCCACAACGTCATGTTGGCAGGCCGAGTTCTGACTGAGCCTGCCCTGCCAGCAACTTCACTTGTTAAAGAGCGGGAGCCATCGGCTGCCCCGGCACACAAAAATTAGAATGGAGCAACCACCCCTCCTACCCGGGGAGATTGCCAGGGGGAAGTGTGGGGGGCACTGCCGAGCAATGCTAGGGGGCGGTGTCTGTCCCAGTCCATGACCATCTCCCCCACTGAGCAATCCACTCATCTGAGGTCCTCTGGTGGGTATTTCTGTCTGGTGGGAGACTAGTCATAATTCATGCTGGCTTCCTCTCATGGATGGATTATTTAACAGTGAGGGAAGGGGGATTGGGGGGTATGATCATGCATAGAGGTCTGATAATGACGTACAAATTTATTATAATGGGGTTCCTGATGTGGAGTTTAAGTTTATTTATTAATATCACAAGTCGGCTTACATTAACACTGCAATGAAATTACTGTGAAAATCCCCTAGCATCAGGATTCACTTTATATCATGGTGGTATTGAGGACAATCACAGCAAGACTTCCCACCAAACGTTCAATGCAATTTGGGCTTCTCGCGAGATTTTCTGGTCCTGTCACCAAATCTGGCCGAGAAGAATGGGAGTCGAAAATCCCGGCCTATATTTCAATAAGATCACCTCTCGCTCTTCTCAGCTCCAAGGGATATAGCCCTGCCTGTCCAACATTTCCTCATAAGATAAACCCCCACCCTCCCAAATATCAGTCAAGTGAACCTTCTCTGAACTGCTTCCAATGTATTTATATTTTTCCTTAGATAAGGAGACTAAAATTGTACACAGTACTCCTGAACAGGACCTGGATTCTCTCATCTCGTTTGCCCTGCCAGCGAGAACGGCTCAGCCAAATTTCCGTTCACAGCAGCGGAACCGGAGAATCCCAGCCGCGTACGTGGTCAGAGAATTCTGACCGTGGTCTCACCAACCCTGTACAGTTGTAGCAAAACATCCCGACTTTTATATTCCATTTCCCTTGCGATAAACAACAACATTCCATTTGCTATCTTAATCACTTGCTGTACCTGCATAACTGAAATCTTGTGATTATTGTACCAGGACACCGGTGCCCCACAAGGCTGTGTCCTCAGCCCCCTACTATACTCCTTATACACCTGTGACTGTGTGGCCAAATTCCCCTCCAACTCCATTTTCAAGTTTGCTGATGATATCACTGCAGTGGGTCGGATCTCAAACAATGACGAGACAGAGAATCTGGTGAACTGGTGCGATGACAATAATCTCCCTCAATGTCAACAAAACGAAGGAGATCATAGAAATCATAGAAACCCTACAGTGCAGAAGGAGGCCATTCAGCCCATCGAGTCTGCACCGACCACAATCCCACCCAGGCCCTACCCACACATATTTACCCACTAATCTACACATCTCAGGACTCTAAGGGACAATTTTTAACTTGGCCAATCAACCAAACCCGCACATTTTGGACTGTGGGAGGAAACCGGAGCACCCGGAGGAAACCCACGCAGACACGAGGAGAATGTGCAAACTCCACACAGACAGTGACCCGAGCCGGGAATCGAACCCGGGACCCTGGAGCTGTGAAGCAGCAGTGCTAACCACTGTGCTACCGTGCCGCCCCTGATAGTCATTATCTTCATGAAGATAGTCATTATCTTCATGAAGTGTGGTGGAGAACATGTCCCTGTCTACATCAGTGGGGATGAAGTAGAAATGATCGAGGGCTTCAGGTTTTTAGGTGTCCAGATCACCAACAACCTGTCCTGGTCCCCCCATGCCAACACTATAGCTAAGAAAGCCCACCAACACTACTTTTTCAGAAGACTAAGGAAATTTGACATGTTCACTACGACTCTCAGCAACTTTTACAGATGCACCATAGAAAGCATTCTTTCTGGTTGTATCACAGATTAGAATGGCTCCTGCTCTGCTCAAGACCGCAAGGAACTACAAAGAGTTATGAATGAAGCTCAGTCCATCACGCAAACCAGCTTCCCATCCATTGATTCTGTCTACACTTCCCGTTGCCTCGGAAAAGCAGCCAACATAATTAAGGACCCCATGCACCCCAGGCACACACTCTTCCACCTTCTTCCATCGGGAAAAAGATACAAAAGTCTGAGATCATGTACCAACCAACTCAAAAACAGCTTCTTCCCTGCTGCCATCAGACTTTTGAATGGACCTACCTCGCATTAAGTTGATCTTTCTCTACACCCTAGCTATGGCTGTAAACATTACATTCTGCACTCTCTCCTTTCCTTCTCTATGAACGGTATGCTTTGCCTGTATAGCGTACAAGAAACAATACTTTTCACTGTATGCTAATACATGTGACAATAATAAATCAAATCAAATCATATAAGAACATAAGAACTAGGAGCAGGAGTAGGCCATCTGGCCCCTCGAGCCTGCTCTGACATTCAATAAGATCATGGCTGATCTTTTTGTGGACTCAGCTCCACTTACCTGCCCACTCACTATAACCCTTAATTCCTTTCCTGTTCAAAAATTTATCTATCCTTGCCGTAAAAACATTCAATGAGGTAGCCTCAACTGCTTCACTGGACACGGTAGCACAGTGGTTAGCACTGCTACTTCACAGCTCCAGGGACCTGGGTTCGATTCCCGGCTTGGGTCACTGTCTGTGTGGAGTTTGCACATTCTCCTCGTGTCTGCGTGGGTTTCCTCCGGGTGCTCCGGCTTCCTCCCACAGTCCAAAGATGTGCAGGTTACGTTGATTGGCCATGCTAAAATTGCCCCTTAGGGTCCTGAGATGCGTAGGTTAGAGGGATTAGTGGGTAAATATGTAGGGATATGGGGGTAGGGCCTGGATGGGATTGTGGTCGGTGCAGACTCGATGGGCCAAATGGCCTCTCTCTGCACTGTAGGGTTTCTATGATTCTATGGTTCTATGAATTCCACAGATTCACAACCCTTTGTGTGAAGAAGTTCCTCCTCAACTCAGTCCCCTTGTTTTGAGGCTATGCCCCCTAGTTCTAGCTTCACCTGCCAGTGGAAACAACTTCCCTGCTTCTATCTTACCTATTCCCTTCATAATCTCATATGTTTCTATAAGATCTCCCCTCATTCTTCTGAATTCCAATGAGTATAGCCCCAGTCTACTCAGTCTCTCCTCATAAGCCAACCCTCTCAACTCCGGAAGCAACCTAATGAATCTCCTTTGCGCCCCCTCCAGTGCCATTATATCCTTTCTCAAGTAAGGAGACCAAAACTGTACACAGTACTCCAGGTGTGGCCTCACCAGCACCTTGTACATATGCAACATAACTTCCCTGTTTCTAAACTTCATCTCTCTAGCAATGAAGGACAAAATTCCATTTGCCTCCTTAATTACCTGCTGCACCTGCAAACCAAACATTTGTGATTCATGCACAAGGAATCCCAGGTCCCTCTGCACGGCAGCATGCTGCAATTTTTTACCATTTAAATAAGAGTCCATTTTGCTGTTATTCCTACCAAAATGGATGACCTCAGATTTACCAACATTGTACTCCATCTGCCAGACCCTCGCCCACTCACTTAGATTATCTATATCCCTTTGCAGACTTTCAGCGTCCTCTGCACACCTTGCTCTTCCACCCATCTTAGTGTCATCTGCGAATTTTGACACACTACACTTGGTCCCCAACTCCAAGTCATCTATGTAAATCGTAAACAACTGCGGTCCCAACACTGATCCCTGAGACACACCACTAGTCACTGATTGCCAACCAGAAAAACACCCATTTACCCCCACTCTTTGCTTTCTGTTAGTTAACCAATCCTCTATCCATGCTAATACATTACCCGTAACACTGCGCACCTTTATCTTATGTAGCAATCTTTGGTGCGGCACCTTGTCAAATGCCTTCTGGAAATTCAGATACACCACATCCACACGTTCCCCATTGTCCACTGCACATGTAATGTTCTCAAAGAATTCCACCAAATTAGTCAAACATGACCTGTCCTTCATGAACCCATGCTGCGTCTTACCAATGGGACAATTTATATCCAGATGTCTCGCTATTTCTTCCTTGATGATAGATTCAAGCATTTTCCCTACTACAGAAGTCAAGCTAACCGGCCTATAGTTACCTGACTTTTGTCTACCTCCTTTTTTAAACAGTGGTGTCACATTTGCTGTTTTCCAATCTGCGGGAACCACCCCAGAGTCCAGCGAATTTTGGTAAATTACCACGAGTGCATTTGCTATTTCTCCCGCCATCTCTTTCAGTACCCTGGGATGCATTCCATCAGGGCCAGGAGACTTGTCTTCCTTTAGCCCCATTAACTTGCCCAACACTACCTCTTTCGTGATAATGATAGTTCCTAGGTTCTCACCTGCCAGAGCCTTCCTGTCATCAATTTTTGGCATGTTATTTGTGTCTTCCACTGTGAAAACCGACATGTATGGTATTTGTCTGTATAGCGCGCAAGAAACAATACTTTTCACTGTATGCTAATACATGTGACAATAATAAATCAAATCAGGACATCCAGATCCCTCTGTACCTTGGAATTCTGCAATCTCTCCCTATTTTAATAATATGCTGCTTTTCTGTTCCTCTTGTTAGAAATATATGTTTTTTTAAGGTTGCTATTTACAAGACAGGAAATGGCTGATGGAGGAAATTGGGGAAGGAAAGATTCTGATACTCCTAAATGGGATGTCATTGGAAGGAACAGCAAGAAACTAAAACGACAGTATGTACAGTGACAAAGATGAATGTATTCTTTGCTTGCTGCGAAAATGATCGAGATGTTTGAAAGTATTTTTTACAGGTCTTTTAACATAATGTTGTATGTGGGTGGTGCAATTGATAGGTTGATTCTCAGCCTGATGATCCATTCACTACTGTACTGAAGAAATGCTGGATTCAAAGACCTTTGAATATAGATATCAGTTAATCACGTCAAAGATACAATGAAGGTGAATTTCCTCAGAGCTTGTCCTGTCCTGGTGCAGTAATTGCATCTTTGGATAAAGCTCGAATGAAAATGAACTCCAATGATTGAAGCTGATGAATGAGAGTATTTGAACTTTTTCCATGTCTCCCATATCTGCAAATATTTTGACCACGTACAATTTGATTAGACCTTTTTTTGGTATCTGGGATCGGAGGCATGTTTTTCCCTCTAGGGTGGATGGGAAATAGTTTGGCACCACTTCCGGTTCCTGAATCCATCCCCAGTGGGAAACAATTACAGGCCGGATTTTTGTGGGTGCGTCCCTTAAATTGAGCTGGCAATGGGCTTGTTGTCCAATTAAGGATGATGGGCAAACTCTTGATGCTGGAGGATCAATCAGAGGCCTTCCAACTTGAAAGGAGAGGGTGGTTCAAAATGAAGGCACGCTCTCGCTAACATTTTTAAACTTCAAATTGAAAAATGGATCTTGAATTCAGGCCACCACTGTGAAGAAGGAGAACCTCTCTTCAGGATGCCCTGTGACTGGTCCTGCTGGTTTGGGCTGGCAAGTTGGGAGGCCCTCTAGGCCTGTCTGGAGCACTGCCTATAGCCAGTATGGTGCAAGGCCTTTCTGAGTTCCCCTCTCATTCTTCTGAACTCCAGCTCAGGTAATCCTAACTGATTCAATCTCTCCTCATATGTCAGTCCCGCCATCCCCGGAATTAGTCTGGTAAATCTTTGCTTCACTCCCTCCAGAGCAAGAACATCCTTCCTCAGATAAGGAGACCAAAACTAAACACAATATTCCAGGTACGGCCTCACCAAGGCCCTGTATAACTGCAGCAAGACATCCCTGCTCCTGTATTCGAATGCTCTCGCAATGAAGGCCAATATACGATAAAGCTAACCCCTCTGACAAAGGGTCATCCGGACTCAAAACATGGGCTTATTCTCTCTCCACAGGTGCAGTCAGACCTGTTGAGATTTTCTATCATTTTCTGCTTTTGTTTCAGATTCCAGCATCCGCAGTAATTTGCTTTCACCAATATATCATTTGCCTTCTCTACCACCTGCTGCACCTCTATGATTACTTTCAGTAACTGGTGTAAAAGGACACCCAGGTCTCATTGCATATTCCCCTCTCTCAAAATCTATAGCCATTCAGATAATAATCTGCCTTCCTGTTTTTGTTACCAAAGTAGATAACTTCACACTTATCCATATTATAGAATCATAGAAACCCTACAGTGCAGAAGGAGGCCGTTTGGCCCATCGAGTCTGCACCGACCACAATCCCACCCAAACCCTATCCCCGTAACCCCACATATTTACCCTGCTAATCACCTGACACTAAGGGACAATTAAACATGGCCAATCAACCTAACCCGCACATCTTTGGACTGTGGGAGGAAATCGGAGCACCCGGAGGAAACCCACGCAGGCACAGGGAGAACATGCAAACTCCACACAGACAGTGACCCAAGGCCGGGTCCCTGGCACTGTGAGGCAGCAGTGCTAACCACTGTGCCACCGTGCCGGCCCTGAAAATTATACTGCATCTCCCATGCATTTGCTCACTCACTCAGCTTTTCCAAATCACACTGTAGCATCTCTGCATCTTCCTCACAGCTCAATACTGTCCCATCCAGCTAGGTGTTATCTGCAAACATGGAGATATTACATTTAGTTTCCTCGTCTAAATCATTAATATACATTATGAATAGTTGGGGTCCTAGCATTGATTCCTGCTGTATCTCACTAGTCACTGTCAGCCACTTGTAAAAAGACCTGTTTATTCCTACTTTTTGTTTCCTGTTTGCCAACCTGTCTTCTATCCGTCGCAATACACTACCCCCAATCACATGTGCTTTAATTTTATACCCTTATCTTTTATGTCGGATCATAGAATCCCTACAGCACAGAAATAGGCCATTCAGCCCATCAAGTCTGCACCGACCACGATCCCACCCAGGCCCTACCCCCATATCCCTACATATTTTACCTGCTAATCCCTCTAATCTACGCATCGCAGGACACTAAGGGGCAATTTTAGCATGGCCAATCAACCTAACCCGCACATCTTTGGACTGTGGGAGGAAACCGGAGCACCCGGAGGAAACCCCCGCAGACACGAGGAGAATGTGCAAACTCCACACAGGCAGTGGCCCAAGCTGGGAATCGAACCCAGGTCCCTGGAGCTGAGAAGCAGCAGTGCTAACCACTGTGCTACCGTGCCGCCCATTTCCCATGCTTGTTGAAAGCCTTCTGAAAGTCCAAATAAGCCACATTCACTCGCTCCCCCTCAGCAACGCTACTAGTTACATCATAGAAAGAATCATAGAAAGAATCATAGATTACATCCTCAAAGAATTCCAATAGATTTGCCAAGCATGATTTTCCTTTCATAAATCCATGCTGACTCTGTTTGGTCCTGCCACTGTTTTCAAGTGTCCTGCTATTAAATCTTTTATATTGGATCTCGCCCCATAACCGCGTCAGGCTGACTGGTCTATAATAATGTTTTTTCTTGACCTCGCTTTTTAAATAGTAGGGTTGCAATTAGCTCCCCTCCAATCTGTAGGGACTGTTCCAGAGGCTACAGAATCTTGGAAGATGATGACCAATGCATCCACTATTTCTCGGGCTACTTCCTTAACTACTCTGGGATGTAGATTATCAGACCCTGGGAATTTATCGGCCTTCAATCCGATTAATTTCCCCAACACTATTTCCCGACTAATACTGATTTCATTCAGTTCCTTCCTTTCACTGAACCCTGTGTTCCCCAACATTTCTGATGTGTTATTTGTGTCCCACTTAGTGAAGACAGAACCAAAGTATGTATTTAGTTGGTCAGCCATTTCTTTGTTCCCCATTATAAATTCCCGTTTCTGACTGTGAGGTACGTACATTTGCCTTCACCAATCTTTTTCTTTTCACATACCGAAAGAAGCTTTTACAATCAGTTTTTATGTTTCCCGCAAGCTTACTCTCATACTTTATTTTCCCCTTCTCAATCAATCCCTTTGTCCTCCTTTGCTGACTTCTAAACTGCTCAATCCTCAGCTGTGCTATTTTTTCTGCCAATTTGCATCCCTCTTACTTGGATCTAATACTATCTCTGATTTCCCTTGTACGCCACGGTTTGGCCACGTTTCTCTTTTTATTTTTGCGCTAAACAGAAATGAACAATTGTTGCAGTTCATCCATGCGCTCGTTAAATGTTTGTCATTGCCTTTTCACCATTATTGCTTTAAGTAATGTTCCCCAATCCATCATAGCCAACTCGTGCCTCAGATCATTGTAGATTCCTTTATGTAGATTCACGACCTGAGTCTCAGAATCAACTACATCACTCTTCATCTTGGTGAAGAATTCTATCATATTATGATTGCTTATCCCCAAGGGACCTTGCACAAATAGTTTGCCAATTATTCCTGTATCATTACACAATACCCAGTCTCGGGTGGCCTGTTCCATTGTTGGCTCCTCAATGTATTGGTCCAGAAAACCATACCGTATACCAGTGGTTCCCAAACTTTTTTCACTGGGCTGCACTTTCGGAATAAAAATTTGCTCGCGCCACACCGAATTTTTTATTGATAAGAAATACATTCAAAAATTTAAAAAAAACTACTCCAAGCAGTGCTTGATTCATAACATAGAACGCAACTACTTTATAATATGGTCATGGGACATCCAGAAAGTATAAAACAATCACTTTGGAAAAATATCTAATCCATGTTTAAATGTTTCTTTGATTGTCCTTGAATCTTCCCGCCACACTTGCCATCCTCTCTTGCCGCACCAGTGTGGCGCGCCGCACCCTTTGGGAACCACTGCCGTATACACTCGAGGAATTCCTCTTGTATGGTATTGTTACTAATTTGATTAGCCCAATTTATATGCAGTTTAAAGCCACCGATTTTTGCAGATGTTCCTTTATCGCATGTGTCTCTAATTTTCTGTTTAATGCCATTGCCAACATCACCACTAAAGTTTGGGTGTATATATACAACTGTGAACAACCACCACTAACGCTTTTTGCCCCGTGGTATTTCTCAGCTCTGCCCATACAGATTCTACACCGTCGGAGCTAATAACCTTCCTCACTATTGCGTTAATTTCCTCTTTAACTAGAAATGCAATCCCACCGCCTTTTCCTTTTTGTCTGTCCTTCCTAAATACTGAAAACCCCTAAGTGTTCAGTTCCCATCCCTGGTCACCTTACAGCCATGTCTCCGTAATCCCGACTAAGTCACACCCATTTACATCTATTCACACGATTAATTAATCCATTTTATTGCGAATGCCCCATGCATTAAGGCACAAAGCCTTAAGGCTAGTCTTTTTAACATTCTTTGTCCCATTCCCATTATTTTTCACTGTGGCCCAGTTTGATTCTGGCTTTTGATTTCTCTGCCTTTCTCTTTTTTGTTTTTATCCTCTCCTCCCCCTCCTCTGGTTCTTTACACAGGTTCCCCTCCTCCTGACATTTTAGTTTAAACCCTCCCCGACCAGTCTCACAAATACACTCTCTGGGACATCAGTCCCGGTCCTGCCCAGGAACAACCTGTTCAGTTTGTACTGGTCCCACCTCCCCCAGAACCGGTCTAATGTCCCAGGAATCTGAAACCCTCCCCTTCTCTTCAGCCATGAAGATCAAGACTGTTTGTGAATATCAACAGCAGCAATTTCAGGGTTAAAGCATTCAAATTAAGACTGATATTCTACATTATTTCAGTTTTGCCATAAATTATTAAGGAATTACAAGCCAAATTCAAAGAAGTACATTTTTCTATTAAAGAATTACGAAAGGAGACTGACCTACCATTCCTTTAAATGAAGTTGTTCATTTGTGTAATCTCCTTAATTGCAGAAGTGTCGTTTGTTATTAAAGTAAGAGTAGACCTTCTGGCTCCATTACAAGCCGAGGGATGGGTTATTCGTTGGTTTACATTTTATGCCTTGTGATTACGGCAGCACAGTTGTTAGCACTGCTGCCTCACAGCGTCAGGGACTCCGGATTTGATTCCAGTCTTGGGTGATTGTCTGTGTGGAGTTTGCACATTCTCTCCATGTCTGCGTGGATTTCCTCCGGGTGGCTCCGGTTTTCTCCCACAGTCCAAAAATGTGTGGATTAGGCTGATTGGCCATGCTAATTTGACCCTTAGCGTTAGGGGGATTAGCAGGGTAAATACGTGGGGGCATGGGGATAGGGCCTGGGTGGGTTGTTGTCAGTCCAGGCCAAATGGCCTCCTGCTCTGTAGGCATTCTACATAAACACAAGTTGCCTTTTAAAAGTAATTAACGTTAGATGTACAGTTTCTTAACCAAGTGTTTCCATTTACCTTGCATTTAACACTTTAATTCTGAAAGCTAAAATTTATAGGCAGGACTCTCAGGCCACCCAGATGTGTGTTTCTCATTGGTGGGAAGCAGCATGCCATTCGCTGGATGCGGGATTCTCTGGTCCCGGTGCTGTCAATGAGATTTCCCACTGAAGCCACCTGCCTGGAAACCCACGGGAAGGGGTGCGATGCACTGTCGGCGGAACCAGAGAATCCTATCAGCGTGAACGACTGGAGAATCCCACCCGACATTCTTAAATATATGAAGTATGAACCAGATACTGGGACTAGTTGGAATATATTATTCTCAGAATGAACTTGTGAAGTATTATAAAGGCAAATTACTGCCGAAGCTGGAATCTGAAACCAAAAGAGAAAATGCTGGAAAATCTCAGCAGGTCTGGCAGCATCTGTAAGGAGAGAAAATAGAGCCAATGTTTTGAGTCTGCAAGGAGAGAAAAGAGCTGATGTTTCGAGTCCAGATGACCCTTTGTCAAAGCTAAAAGGCATAGAAAGTGGGAGATAGTTATACTGTGGAGGTGAGAGAATGAAAGATGAGTCATAGCCACAAAGACAAGGGGTGTTTTGAGTCATAGCCACAAAGATAAGAGGTGCTGATGGCAGCCCATAGAGATAATAGAAGGTGTGAATGGCCAAACAGCAGAGAAGTATTTTTGGTGAAGAAGTGAAAAAAGAAGTACTTTTGGTGAAGTATTATCGCTTGTGAAAGCTGCTATAAAATCAATATCCTATTAAATTTTAAGGATAAAGCTAGACTTCGGACTTTGATTGACAGAAACTTACAGGCTTTATCCCAGAATGAGATCAATGGACAATCGCAGCACATCGGGATCAAAGTGGTTGGGAGGGGGTGAGGGAGTGGTGGTGGGGGGTGTAAGGTTGGTTTTTCCTGATTTTAATTCCGGCAGTAGAGCTACATCTCATCTGTCCACAAGATAGTGGAGGCCACGAAACATAGTCTGTGCCCTATAGGGCGGCACGGTGGCACAGTGGTTAGCACTGCTGCCTCACAACGCCAGGGACCTGGGTTCGATTCCTGGCTTGGGTTACTGTCTGTGTGGAGTTTGCACATTCTCCCCTGCGTGGGTTTCCTCCGGGTGCTCTGGTTTCCCCCCCACAGTCCAAAAATGTGCAGGTTAGGTGCGTTGGCCGTGCTAAATTGCCCCTTAGTGTCCCAGGATGTGTAGGTTAGAGGGATTAGCAGGGTGAATATGTGGGGTTATGGGGATAGACCAAGGTGGGATTGTTGTCGGTGCAGACTCGATGGGCCGAATGGCCTCCTTCTGCACTGTAATGATTTTATGATTCTATAATAGTCCTTTCACTTGGCATATTGACCAATGCTGTTCCGATAGGTTGCTAACTATACTCTTCCAATATGGGCCAGATCCAACCACCAACTCCCTTGAAAATCGCTGGAAAGTCCAGCATCCAATGTTCCTCATTGTAAAAAGTTCTTGGTATGCAATTTTTTTTTGGTGAAAATTTGTGGACCTGGCGATGTGATTTAATGGAATATATTCATGAAGCTGAGGACTATAAACAGCATTATTTGCTTTTCTGTGGCTGCACTGCACTCAATTATACATAGCCTAGTTTATGGCTATTTTCAAATCAAATGGTTCATTAACATATTTGTAAACAATGCAGTATATTTCAGAAATTTCACTCAATGCAGAAAAACAAAAGTAAATTGAAACGACTCTAGTTTTTCTACATGACACTTACAGGGGAGTACATTTTCACTTTGGGATTGTTTGATGTAACCCAGCGCATGCTGGAGTCAAGGTAACCAGCTGATATTCCTTTGCCTCTTTTAGATCAGGAAGGTACTGTATGGCTTTTCTGCATAAAAGAGGGTCTTTCTGATTAGATTGTTACCTGGTCAAATGAAAAAGATCTTTCAATAATAAAAACAGCAATTGCTGGAAATACTCAGCAGGTCAGAGTGCGTTTATGGAGAGAGAAATAGAGTTCAGGTTTCATCAGAAAGGTCATCGACCTGAAATGTTGGGGGCAATCTTACCAAAAGAATTCTAAGTGTCAAACGAGCGTGAAAACGTGAGAATCACGTTCATTTTTCAGTGAGTTTCAGGCATGATCTTTTGCCACTTAGTGCAAAAAAAGAGGCCAAGTATGATTCACGCCAGTTAGGGGAGTGGATGGAGTCTATTCACACCGGAAACCTGGCTGCTCACTGCTAGAAGGTGCCATTGCACATGCGCAGATCTCTGTGTCCTGTGCAACAGAACAGAGAGATCTGTCAGTCCCCCACCCCACTGGATATCATTCCCCACCACCATCCCCCCGAATCGCTGGCCTCCCGGGCCAATCACCCTACCAGATATCTTCCACCAACCCCCCGATCACTGGCCTCCCCTGCTGATCAGCCCCCACCTCACCCAAACCCCCCCTGCAGATATCGCCCCAATACTCCCCTCCCCGGCCGCTCACCGCCAACCTGGCTCCCCCACCCTGGCTGATCGCAGCTCCAGTACCCCTCCCTTCCCTGGCCGATCACACCCCCACCACTCCCCAATCCGGTCGATTGCTGCCCTGGCCAATCTCTGGTTGCAGAGTGCACAGCTCCCCCCCACCCCCTCCTGCCCGCCTCCCCTTAGGCCTTGCCTATCATGGCCTAAGTTGGTTCTGGTGAATTCTGCAGCAAGTGAGGGTTTGCTTATCTTTCTGCCTCCATTTTTATTTTCCTCTCTCGTCCTTTTGGCCTTACTCCCACACTGTGTCGGGATCTTACTCTGTCTTCTGATCTGGAATTCTGCAATTGTGAAGATCTGGATTCAGGGTTCTGTTGGGAGATGGAGGTACTGGACCCAGGTCCTCAGCTTTCATCATATCTTGTTCAGTGTGGCTGAGTCCTTGAGGAAGGGTTTCCTCTTGAGGCAGTAGTGCTGCACTGGCTATGCTGAATGTGGTGAAATTTGTCTGATAGATACTAGGAGGGCTTATCTGGGTCAAGCTATGGATTTGCCCCAGTGGAACATTTTTTGCGCCAGGTTTGAAATCTTCACATCATGAATGTGTGCCTCTCTCAACTCCCTGTGTGAATCATACCTGTTTGGTTTGTGCATTCCCTGTGGCACTAAAATTGCTTTATCCAAAGTTGTGCATAATTTCCTCTGTAACTTGAGTGCATCATCAGTTTGTCATCTGTGACCATTCCACAGCCTTCATCACAGTTGATCAAGCAATTATCCTCCAACGCTTCTCCATCATTCAGCTCTGTGGGACAACTTTCCATAGTTCCGTAATCTCCCAAGATCTATCTGAATCTTGCTCCTTTTCCTTATCTACATGGCACCCACAGACCGCAAACAGTAAGGATAGGCAACAACAGCTCCTCCATGATTATCAACACTGATGTCCCACAGGGCTGCGTCCTCAGCCCCTTACTATAGTCCTTATACAGCTATGACTGTGTGGCTAAATTCCCCATCAACTTCATTTTCAAATTTGTTGATGACATCACTGTAGTGCGTTGGATCTCAAACAATGATGAGACAGAGTACAGGAAAGAGATAGAGAATCTGGTGAATTGGTGTGATGACAATAATCTCTCCCTCAATGTCAACAAAATGAAGGAGATAGTTATCGACTTCAGGAAGCATAGTGGAGGACATGCCCCTGTCTACGTCAATAGGGATGAAGTGCAAATGGTCTAGAGCTTCATGTTTCCAGCTTTCCAAATCACCAATAACTGTCCTAGTCCCATCACACCGACTCTATAGTTGAGAAAGCCCACCATGCCTCTACTTTCTCAGGAGGCTAAGGAAATTCGGCATGTCTGCTACGACTCGCACCAACTTTTAGAGATGCACCATAGAAAGCATCCTTTCCGGATGTATCAATGCTTGGTATGGCTCCTGCTCTGATAAAGACCACAAGAAACTACAAAGCATTGTGAACGAAGCCCAGTCCATCACTCAAACCAGCCTCCCATCCATTGACTCTGTCTACACTTCCCGCTGCCTCAGAAAAACAGCCAACATATCAAGTACCCCACACATCCCAGACATACCTTCTTCCATTCAGGAAAAAGATACAAAGGTCTGAGGTCACGTACCAGCAAGAGCAGCTTTTTTCCTGCTGCCAACAGACTTTTGAATGCACCTATCTTATATTAAGTTGATCTTTCACTACACCCTAACTATGACTGTAACCCTACATTCTCCTTTCCTTTGTCTGTATAGCACGCAAGAAACAACCAATATATGTGGCAATAATAAATCAAATCAAATCAAATCAAAAACCCCTTAGTTATACTATGGCTGGAGTTCTCCCATTCTGCCCACGACTGGAATTTTAGCAGGTGAGTTGCAGAGAATATGAAATGCCATTGACGGTCAGGCGGGAATTTCCGGCTTTTAGACCAGTGTGGCCAGAGAATTCTGCCTTATATCTAGACATGAGGTCACTTTCCACATAAATGCTGATGCCATTAAGTTTTATCTTTCTACCACCAGTCTCAATCACACTACCGTCAGACTGTCTAAAGTTGTCCTTTTCCAGCTCAACATTGAATAACTCGAATTCATAGAATCATAAAATCCCTCCAGTTCAGAAGGAGGCCATTTGGTTGATCGAGGCTGCACCGACTCTCTGAGAGAGCATCTTACCCAGGCTCTATCCCCGAAACCCCATGCACTTACCCTGCTAACCTCCCTAACCCACACATCTTGGGACACCAAGGAGCAATTTAGCGTGACCAATGTACCTAACCTGCACATCTCTGAACTGTGGAAGGAAACCGGAGCACCCGGAGGAAACCGATGCAGACACGGGGAGAACGTGCAAACTCCAATAGACAATCACCCAAGGCAGCAATTCTAACCACTGTGCCCCCCCAATCATCCATTCAAACTGTTTTCTTTTGCCATATTGCTGTACTAGTCAATGTCTCAGGATTGGCGAGATCATTTATAAACCTAAGCGTGCTACTCCATCATGAGCTAAGATTCAAACGCACACTCAGTCTATCACTAAGATTATTTCTAACTGTGTAAAGTTGCTGCTTCTACTGATATCCTTAGCCATCCACCTCTGAAATGCCTCACACCCCCTAATTTCTCTGACATACATCAGATGCCATGTCAATTAAAGCAGCCCAGCAGCCAGGACTTTCTTTTTACAGTTTTAACCTCTTTTGTTTGTTTTTAAAGGGCTGGGGATTTAAATAACTTCAGAACATGAAACTTAAACAAACCTGATCCGCCTTCAATAGTGTTTACACATCCTCCGTAAATTTGTGACACCTGCACTGCACGTTGAAATTTGTTTGACTGCACATAAATTTCAAAAGGCTCTGCTAAGTTCAGCTTTCCTGCTTACGTTATTCAAACACCTCCTCCTCCCTGCTGGCAAAAATGGGATCTGTTGGAAATGGGGGTAGGACTTATGAATCTAGATTTATCTGTGCATTTGCCATTCCACACTCACCTATTCCAATGATTTCCTGGTGTCCTTCCACCCTGCGCCCTTCATAAACTCCTCACCTGACAAAAACTTGTTGCACAAGTTCTGCTCCTGTTAAACTACATGGGTCGCCTCTCCCAAACTATTAAATTTAAAATTCACGTTCCTCTATTTAGATTCATTCTTGACTTTGAACTTTCTATTTCAAAAATCTCCTGCAGCTCTGTGTCCCCACATGAACACTTAGGGCTGGATTTTTGTTATTGGGGTAGGTAGCTTGAGTCAAAAAATGCAAAGGGCCTTGGCTAACAATTGCCTCACCAATTGTGGCAGAACCTTCAAACTGTTTCATTCTATTACATATAATTCAAGCCCCAAACTTTAACGTACTCCACCTCTCTCTCTCTCAGCACCTGTAAAAACCTTCTCAAAATTACTCTTTGCAGCCCTGTATTTGGCCACTTCAGAGAATAGAATCATAGATCGCTAAGTACAGAAGGAGGCCATTCGGTCCATCAAGTCTGTATTGACCACAATCCCACCCAGGCCCTATTCCCATGACCCTTATTTACCCTGCTCATCCCCCTGACACTAGGGTCAATTGAAGATGGCCAATCAACCTAACCTGCACATCTTTGGATTGTGGGAGGAAACCGGAGCATCTGGAGGAAACCCACGCAGAGACGGGAAGAAAGTGCAAACTCCAGGACAGGCAATCACCTGAGGCTGGAATTGAATCTGGGTCCCTGGCGCTGTGAGGCAGCAGTGATAACCACTATGCCACCATGCCACCCTGGCACTGCCAGGCTGGCACTGCCGATTTCTCCTAAAGTTTCCCTTCCTGGGCCAATGTCCATTTCCTTATGTCTATCCACAATCTGTGAAGCACCCATTCTATGATTCTATGATATTTCTTTATGCTAAAAGCACTTGAAATACAAGTTGTTGTTGTTAATGTTGTTTTCTGGACGTTAGCAATTGCATCAGGTCAGGGACAGGATCAACGGATGTTTTTAAAGAGCTGAGGTTCCTTTCAAGCTGATGTATCACTGCTTTCACAGGATGTTTCGAAGTCCTTGTCAGCCTTTGCAAATGACTAACGAAGGACATATTGTGTCAGGGATTGTTTTGGATGGGTCGTGTGGCAGGTTAAATTCCAGGCATCAATTTCAGGGAGATGGTAATGCCTGAGACTGGGCAGACTGAGTGCTCCTCCATGTCTGGAGATCTGCAGCCACTCGAGGGATTTTTCAGGTCACTGACTGTGTAGAGCAACTGAGAGATGTACCTGTCAATGTCTCAGAGCTGCTGCAATGGGAACATGGCCCGCAGCATTTGAAACAGAAGAGGCACGCTGGTTTATTAATTTCATCCATTCAGCTCAGCAAAAATGCTTCCCATGAATGGGACAGTGGACGAGGTGGTGGGGTTAGTGGTGAAGCTTCTTCCCTACAAATTTCAGAATTATGATTAATCCTAGCTTTGTAACCCACTGTTGATTAACATAGGGGTGTGACTTGCAAACATGTGTGAGACATTCTTGGCGAGGGACGAGCCCTCGGTTTTTGACTCTTTAAAGTAATTCCGAGTAATTTTGAAAGGGCTAGAATACAAGAGCAAGGATGTACTTCTGAGGCTCTGGTCAGACCCCATTTGGAGTATTTTGAGCAGTTTTTGGGCCCCATATCTAAGGAAGGATGTGTTGGTCTTGGAAAGGGTCCAGAGGAGGTTCACAAGAATGATCCCTGGAATGAAGAGCTTGTCGTATGAGGAATGGTTGAGGACTCTAGGTCTGTACTCGTCGGAGTTTAGAAGGATGAGGGGGGATCTTATTGAAACTTACAGGATACTGTGAGGCCTGGTTAGAGTGGACGTGGAAAAGATGTTTCCACTAGTAGGAAAAACTAGAACCAGAGGGCACAAACTCAGCCTAAAAGGATGATCCTTTAAAACAGAGATGAGGAGGAATTTCTTCAGCCAGAGGGTGGTGAATCTGTAGAACTCTTTGCCGCAGAAGGCTGTGGAGGCCAGGTCATTGACTGTCTTTAAGACAGAGATAGATAGGTCATTGTTCCCAGGAGCAGGCTGAGGGTAAGAGAGTGGGTTTTCTGACTGTAAATAATTATTTATTTTTTCAGTTAATTTTGGGTTTAAAATCGGAGGTTTTTTTCAAAACCGGAAGTCAGGCCAGGAGAGGCCAGGGGAAGTTTTTGGAGGGTTTAAAAAGGGCTTACCTTGGAGGTTCAGCTTCATTGTTCCCAGGAGCAGGCTGAGGGTAAGAGAGTGGGTTTTCTGACTGTAAATAATTATTTATTTTTTCAGTTAATTTTGGGTTTAAAATCGGAGGTTTTTTTCAAAACCGGAAGTCAGGCCAGGAGAGGCCAGGGGAAGTTTTTGGAGGGTTTAAAAGTGCACCAAAGTATACAGCGGGCAGCATAGTAGCGGGCAGCAGAGTGAGTGGGAAGTTGAGTGAGCTGTCAGGGCTTTGGCTCACAGGGCTTGGACGAGCAGGGGTGAGTTTTTGTTTCCTTACACTCTTATTAACTTTTCACTGTCTTACTTGACATAAAGTGTCCAGTATGAGTGTGAAACCAGTGTGTTGTTCCCAGTGTAGGATGTGGGAGGTCCTGGAGGCATCTTGCCTCCCGGACATCCACATCTGTGAGGGGTGTGTCGAGCTGCGGTTCCTGAGGGACCGTGTTAGGGAGCTGGAACTACAGCTCGAGGATCTTAGGCTGATGAGGGAGAATGAGGAGGTGATAGACAAGAGCTATCATCAGGTGGTCACACCAGGGCCACGGGAGGAGGCCAAGTGGGTGACGGCCAGGAAGGGTAAGGCTAGGGTGGTTGAGAGCACCCCGGTGGATTTGCCCCTGCACAACAAGTACTCCTGCTTGAGTACTGCTGGGGGGGCCAGCCCGCCTGGGGGAAGCAGCAGTGGCCGTGTCTCCGCAGTGGAGTCCAGCCCTGTAACTCAGAGGGCTAAGGAAAAGAGGAGGAAGGCGGTATTAATCGGGGACTCGATGGTGAAGGGGACAGACAGGCGTTTCTGCGGAGGTAGGCGGGATTCTCGCATGGTGGTCTGCCTCCCTGGGGCCGGGATCCAGGATGTCGCTAGTCGCGTCCCGGAAATCCTGAGGTGGGAGGGAGAGGAGCCTGAGGTAGCGGTACATATTGGTACCGCTGATGTGGGTAGGAAGGGAGAAGGGGTCATGAAAAGGGAGTACAGGGAATTAGGGAGACAGCTGAGAAAGAGGAAAGCAAAGGTAGTAATCTCAGGATTACTGCCTGTGCCACGGGAAGGTGAGGGCAGGAATGGAGTGAGGTGGAGGATGAATGTGTGGCTGAGGGACTGGTGCAGGGGGCAGGGATTCAGGTTCCTGGACCATTGGGACCTCTTTAGGGGCAGGGGTGATCTGTATACAAAAAACGGGTGGAACTTGAATCACACGGGGACCAATATCCTGGCCGGTAGGTTGGCTAAGGCTACTGGGGAGAATTTAAACTAGATAGGTTGGGGGGAGGGGAGCTAGAAGAGTTGACTAGGATCAAGGAACTAATTGATGGGGGGGAGGATGCAGGGGTAAGGGGAATTACAAAATTAATGGTAGAGGAGAGGGTGCAAGTGAATGAAGGCGGTAATTTAGATAAGGGAGTAGAGGGAGAGGGTGTTCGCGACTCATCAAAGCGGGTCCAGATAAAAGCTGGAATAAGGACACTTTGCCTGAATGCACGAAGCATTCGGAACAAGGTGAATGAGTTGATGGTGCAAATCAGCACAAGTGGGTACGATCTAGTGGCCATTACAGAAACGTGGCTGAAAGGTGACCAGGACTGGGAGATGAATATCCAGGGGTATCAGGCGTTTAGGAAGAATAGACAGGAAGGAAAAGGTGGTGGGGTCGCGCTATTAATAAGAGATAATATCAGGGTAGTACTGAGGGATGACATAGGCTCTGAGGAACAAAACGTGGAATCATTATGGGTAGAGATGAGGAATAGTAGAGGGAGAAAGACACTAGTAGGTGTGGTATATAGGCCCCCAAATAATAATGTTGAGGTAGGGAGGGCTATAAACAAGCAGATAAGGGATGCGTGTAAAAACGGAACGGCAATAATCATGGGGGACTTCAACATGCACATTGACTGGCAGACTCAAGTCGGTAAGGGTGGAATGGAGGAAGAGTTCTTAGAATGCTGTCGGGATAGTTTCCTTGAACAGCATGTTACGGAACCGATGAGGGAACGAGCTATTTTGGATCTGGTATTGTGTAACGAGGTAGGTAGAATTAAGGATCTTATTGTGAAGGACCCTCTTGGGTCTAGTGACCACAATATGGTCGAATTTCTGATTCAGATGGAAGAGGAGAAAGTTTGGTCTCAAACCAGTGTCCTCTGTTTGAACAGAGGGAAATATGATAGGATGAGGGATGAATTGGCTAAGGTAGACTGGGAGAGCAGGCTGGCAGGTAGGATAGCTGAGGAACAGTGGAGGATTTTTAAGGAGATCCTTTTCAGTTCTCAGCAAAAATATATTCCAGCAAAAAACAAGGATTGTAAGAAAAGGGAGAACCAGCCGTGGATAACGAAGGAAATAAAGGAGAGTATTAAAATAAAAACAGCTGCGTACAGAGTGGCCAAAAATAGTGGAGAAACAAGTGATTGGGAAAAATTTAAGAAACAACAAAGAGAGACTAAGAAAGCGATAAAGAAAGGAAGGATAGACTATGAAGCTAGGCTAGCAATTAATATAAAAAATGATAGTAAAAGTTTTTATAAATATATAAAAAGGAATAGAGTGGCTAGAGTGAATGTTGGACCCTTGGAGGACGAGAGGGGGGAGTTAATAGTGGGAATAGTGGGAAATGAGGATATGGCTGAGTCTTTAAATAAGTTTTTTGTGTCGGTCTTCACGGTGGAGGACACAAATAGTTTGCCAAATATTAACGATAGAGGGTTGGCAGCAGGAGAAATACTTAATACGATTAATGTTACCAGAGAGGCAGTGCTGGGTAGACTAATGGGACTGAAGGTGGACAAGTCCCCGGGTCCGGATGGAATGCATCCCAGGGTATTGAAAGAAATGTCAGAGGTAATAGTGGATGCGTTAGTGATTATTTATCAAAACTCGTTGCATTCTGGGGTAGTGCCGGTTGATTGGAAAACGGCTAATGTTACGCCGCTGTTTAAAAAGGAAGGAGACAAAAGGCGGGTAACTATAGGCCGGTCAGCTTAACGTCTGTAGTAGGGAAAATGCTGGAATCCATTATTAAAGAGGAGATAGCAGGGCATCTGGATAGAAATGGTTCGATCAATCAGACGCAGCATGGATTCATGAGGGGAAAGTCGTGCTTGACGAACATGTTGGATTTTTATGAAGATGTGACTAGGGCGGTTGATGGAGGAGAACCGGTGGATGCGGTGTTTTTGGATTTCCAAAAGGCGTTTGATAAGGTGCCCCATAAAAGGCTGCTGAAGAAGATTAGGGCACACGGAGTTGGGGGTAGTGTGTTAAAGTGGATTGGGGACTGGCTATCCGACAGGAAGCAAAGAGTCGGAATAAATGGGTGTTTTTCCGGTTGGAGGAAGGTAACTAGTGGCGTGCCGCAGGGATCGGTACTCGGGCCGCAACTGTTTACCATTTATATAGATGATCTGGAGGAGGGGACGGAGTGTAGGGTAACGAAGTTTGCAGACGACACAAAGATAAGTGGAAAAGTGAATCGTGTGGAGGACGGAGAAGATCTGCAGAGAGATTTGGACAGGCTGAGTGAGTGGGCGAGGATATGGCAAATGGAGTATAACGTTGAGAAATGCGAGGTTATACACTTTGGAGGAAATAATAACAAATGGGATTACTATCTCAATGGAAACAAATTAAAACATGCTACCGTGCAAAGGGACCTGGGGGTCCTTGTGCATGAGACGCAAAAGCCCAGTCTGCAGGTACAACAGGTGATCAAGAAGGCAAATGGGATGTTGGCCTATATCGCGAGGGGGATAGAATATAAAAGCAGGGATGTCTTGATGCACCTGTACAGGGCATTGGTGAGGCCGCAGCTGGAATACTGTGTGCAGTATTGGTCCCCTTATATGAGGAAGGATATATTGGCATTGGAGGGAGTGCAGAGAAGGTTCACCAGGTTGATACCGGAGATGAGGGGTTTGGATTATGAGGAGAGGCTGAGGAGATTGGGTTTGTACTCGTTGGAGTTTAGAAGGATGAGGGGGGATCTTATGGAGACTTATAAGATAATGCGGGGGCTGGATAGGGTGGAGGCGGAGAGATTCTTTCCACTTAGTAAGGAAGTTAAAACTAGAGGACACAGCCTCAAAATAAAGGGGGGTCGGTTTAAGACAGAGTTGAGGAGGAACTTCTTCTCCCAGAGGGTGGTGAATCTCTGGAATTCTCTGCCCACTGAGGTGGTGGAGGCTACCTCGCTGAATATGTTTAAAGCGCGGATGGATGGATTCCTGATCGGTAAGGGAATTAAGGGTTATGGGGATCAGGCGGGTAAGTGGTACTGATCCACGTCAGATCAGCCATGATCTTATTGAATGGCGGGGCAGGCTCGAGGGGCTAGATGGCCTACTCCTGCTCCTATTCCTTATGTTCTTATGTTCTTATAAGGGCATCAGGGATTATGGGGAAAAGGCAGGAGAATGGGGATGAGAAAAATATCAGCCATGATTGAATGTCGGAGCAGACTTGATGGGCCGAGTGGCCTAATTCTGCTCCTATGTCTTATGGTCTTATTCCCTTGGAGCCAACCAAACTGTGTTTCTTTGAGGGTGTGGGGAGTGAGATGTTGGGGATTGAGATGGAGGGGGGTAGATTGACAGAGTACACTGTTGGTGCACAGTAACATTTCATGTTTGGATTTTTCAGACTGTACAAAGTGTATATTTGAGGTCATTCTAATATTGCTGTCAGGGTCACATTGACAAACTCAAAGAAAAGGTGTGGTGTGCAGAGAGAATGTGGGGAGCTGATGTCATTGGTATGTGTGACACAGTTGAGATTGGAGTACAAGTTTTAAATTCACTTCTTGAATTTTATTTACCAAAGACTTTGAGAGTGATCTTCAGCCCACCCTCTCCGTCCGCGGGACTGGCAGCATGGCCTCAAGATCTGGTGAAACCCAAAAATTGCGAATCTCGCTGGCGAGATTGCGACTTCCGATTTTTGACACTCCTCGTTGCCAATGTAATCAGGTTCAAGCCCATAACGAGTGTGCGCTTGATTACAATACATTTAAATACATCTGAATACAATTAAAGTCTTCCCTCGCCACATGATTCCCCCCTCACCGTATTTTCAAACCATGCTGACGTGAACCTGCTGTGGAAATCCCCAAAGGTGAGTATATTCCCCCGGGGAAGTGGGTCATAGCCAGTCTGGCACAGGTTGGTGTAGGGCTTGTGTGTGTAGTGGGGAGGAGAAAGGGAGATGCTGACGATGGCTGGTGGTGGGGGAGGGGCAGTGGAAGAGAGAGGGGGTGATGACTGTGATGACTGGTTTGGGGAGAGGCTGAGTGGGGGATGTGGAGAGGGAGAGGTGATGCTGGCGATGACCGATTGTGGGGGTGGGTGGGTGGACAGAGAGGGTGATGCCGGTGACGACCGTTAGTGGAGAGGGGACGCCGGCGTTGAACACGGGGGGGGTTTGCATTCCGGGGGGAGCGGATATTGGCTTTGATTGTGGGGGAGGATGCCAGCTTTGATCGTGTGGGTGGGGGGCAGATGCCAACTTTGATTATGTGTGGGGGGGGGTTTGTGCCGGTTTTGATCGGGGAGGAGGCCTCCATGGTGGGCTGGGGATAGGATATTTCTCAGACTGAACAGGGCGCCCTTTAAACGTGCCCCCCACCCGATCTAAGTGCAGCCAGCTTTATTGGCGTGTTTAAGCCCTGACCCTTAATATGACAGCGTGAAACACGCCCCCCCTTTCCTGTTTTTTTTTGACAAAGTGCCATAAGATCTGGAGAGAAAACCTGCCCGTTTCACTGGAGAGAAGCACACCGGTTTTCAGTCGGATCCTGATATTTTGGCTGGACTTACCGGCTATTCGCGCTCCACTGCTGCTAGCAAGGACAGAGAATTTAGCGCTCTGCTAAATCACCGTTTACTGCAGCGGGACCGGAGAATCCTGCCGACGGGACCGGAGAATCCTGCCGACGTGAACGGCCAGAAAATTCCAGCCTGTGCCATTTTTTTGGTGAGATTCTCCCCATTGTGTAAAAATATTATTCCGGTAGATTTTAGTTTAGGTGACCAATAGATCATAGCAAGAGCTGTCCATACTGAAAACGGAATGTAATTTTACAAATGATTTAAACACTCAAATGAATCACCCACAATATATTTACTCATTACTTGATGAGGCCTATTTTCAAAATTTCACTTTAATTAACATAATAATGAGAAATTGAAACCAGCTGGGTGATGATACAATCTTGTGGCATGAGATTTTTTTCATTTCACAACCAGCACTTACTGCAGATTAATAATAAATGTTACAATGATTATGAAATGATTTTTTAGCTGCTATAGTTTTGGACGATCAGACTTGCTGAAATAATTAACAATTGTCACGACAGAACAGCTTTTTAGAGTCAACCACGTTGATTATTTTTAAGTAATATTCTTGCTTGAAACTTATTAAGCTGCAACATCAAAGCTTGGCGCACCATTAAATGCAATTTTCCAGCCGAAATTGAAGATATAAATAGATTCTGAATGTTCCAAGTACACTTGCACAGAAATGATGCTGGAATTAACACCAGTTTCTGCGCAGAACCAGCTGACAGGAATTAATGCAGCAATTCCTGCGGAGCCCATTTGCTTATGTCATGTTAAGAACTGGTGTAAAATAAGTGGAAATGTAGCTTGCGGTGGGTAATAGGGGATGAGCTGTTGTCTTTGACCGTGGCACTTCACTCTCAGGACTTCTTGGCTATGTTGTTGTTCTTCCATTAATGTGTGGCACAAGCATCTGCCTTGTGGGAAAGCATTGCCAACTACTTAGTCCTTCTAACTGTGTGCTGGTGGGGAGCACATTGATCGAACGCTCTGATGAAGGGTCATCCAGATTCGAAACGTTGGCTCTATTCCCTCCCCACAGACACTGTCAGACCTGCTGAGATTTTCTGGCATTTTCTGTTTTTGTTTCAGATTTCAGCATCCGCAGTAAAACTATTCGGGGGATCTGCGGCTGACTTTGATTAAGTATGGGGCAGGTCTCAATCAGAATATTTTTTACTAATTCATGGGCTGTGTGCATTGATGGCGAGCCGAGCATTTATTGCCCATCCCTAATTGCCCTCGAGAAGGAAAAACGACAAACAAATCACTGAGATAATCACAATTAAACTCCAGTAATCTCAATTATAAAGTTTATTTATTATTGTCACAAGTAGGCTTACATCAACACTGGAATGAAATTACTGTGAAAATCCCCCAGTCGCCACACTCTGGCACCTGTTCAGGTACACTGAGGGAGAATTTAGCACAGGCAATGCACATCTTTCAGACTGTGGGAGGAAACTGGAGCACCCAGAGGAAACCCATAAAGACGCGGGGAGAACGTGCAAACTTTGCACAGACAGTGACCCAAGCCGGGAATTGAACCCGGGTTCCTGGCGATGTGAGGCAGCAGTGCTAACCGCTCTGTCATCATGCCACCCAAGTGCTTGAGTCTGTGTATTGCTAAATATTTGGGCATGGGTCAATCTCAGTGCTTGTTCATATAAATTCAAGAAGCTTGCACGAGCTTGTCTTTTACATAAGAATGGAGTTATGTAAATAAGCGGCAGAGGGTTTTGGTTGCTATTTTCCACAACTAGTGCAAACAGTAAAGGAGATTCTTATGTAGTGGTGCATTAACCTGAAACTGGTGTACATCAGTTACTCAAGTTTTCCCAAGAAATGAAAGACACAACTTCACTTTTACACTGAATTATGCCAAAAGATTCCAGGAAATTCTGGGTCTTAGCATTATTGGAAAATCAAAGCATGTTTTAGCAACACTGTGGAAGGTCGGGGTGCGAATGCTCAATGGAGTTATTTTAACATTCACCCTCCATTGTTTTTGTGAAGGCGCTAATGAATTTTAAAATAAGTACGCTGAGGCAGCGTCTGAATTTAAAAATCTGAACAATTTCATGAACTCTGTTCACGTGTTCTGTTGGTTCTCAGTCAGCAAGTTGTTTAACATGTGTGGAAATTTATTACCCTGTCTGAATCTTCATGACTGAAAAACCTGCATCAGAAAATTTTGTTATCACAATACCTTGCTTCCCCTGATGCCAGTACATCTGCCAACTGACCACAGGAGGATATTCATTGTCTTCTTGAGTTCTCTGCCAGAAGGTAAGTCTTCCCCACAGTGTCACGCTCTCCACCATGGGTAAGGAGGCAGAGACTCGAATCCACCCCAGCCAGAACCGGGATCAAACCCAGTGCTGCTGGCACCAGTCTGATCCACACTAGCCATCCTGCCAGCTGTGCCAACCGGCACCCCAAAGAGTCTGAGTTGCTATGGCAACATAGAGTTTAACATGCGCGTTGTAGCCTGACGCAGTGGGCAGTGATGGTAGAGACTCCAATTTCTTTCCATCAGATGGCTGTCCATAAATCTCTCCTGCTCTTTACTGCTTGCTATTGGCGTACATTGGAAGGAATTACAAGTTGACACTCAACCTGTTTAGCTACATTATGAACATACCTTCTTGGGCCATCAATTTATGGGGTGAGACTGGAACCTGAAATTTCTGGCTCATAGGCACAGATGTTATCACTGCGACACTAAGACCTCCCAGAGGATGATGTTAAATATGTTAAATATTAAATACATTACATATAATTCAGTTTGACTTGATACTGAACACACCACCCAACTTACAGAAAAGGCGTTCTTAAAGGCAACCAATTGCTGCAAAAAAATATAGATAGTTAAAAATCATAAAGCAAACATTTGCCATGAAGTCTACTTGAAATCCAACTCCTGTTTGTTGTAGTTTGGGTGCTTTTCATTTATCTTGCTTGTAGGGAAAGCCCCAGTTGCCTAAGCTGGGAAAGCTCTAAGGAACTTTCACTCAAGTTAAGGCTTGAGAGACTTCCAAGTGTATGCAAACAATTGCTGAAATTTAACCAACTAAAATTACACAAGTTACGATACAGATCTCTAGTGAGCTTCCCACTGCTTATTCAGCTTGGGCCAGGACTTTGCATTAAATTGATGTATTGGATTGAAGGGTTGTCTGACTAAGTGAGGAGAGTTCCATCCCTCAGAAACATAGCTATCGCTACAGATCACTCAATTATCAACAGTGTCCTGGAATAGAGTAGATCTAACCTCAACACATATCAAGAGAGAATTTTACAGTTCTGTTGTGGTGGGGGCAGGGCTGAAAAATGTGAAGAGCCATTCAAAGGTCCATTGACTTCAGCAGGACTGGAAAACCCTGTCGGCGGGAGGGGCTGTAAAATTCCACCCCAAGTTTCTGATTTCCTTCACAGAGGACAGACCTAATTTCAATCCTCAGTGTCATCTTGGGGTCAACTTGACTACAAAGCAATTCTATGCACCTCAACCAAAAGAGTAGTCCCTGATTAGTGGTTAGACAACTGGCAAGCATTGATCTGAACCCTCACTCAGTAGACAGCAAGCATCAGGAACTGATCCACTTCAGATCAGCCATGATCTTATTGAATGGCGGGGCTAGATGGCCTACTCCTGCTCCTATTTCTTATGTTCTTATGTTCTTATGAGGAAGTCCTCGTGAGCAAGATAGGAAGTAGTACAATTTGCTGTAAAACACGTGACTTGCACTCCCACCCTGTTACTGAGCACAGTATGCTGACAGACAATATCCCAATCAAATATAAGCTACCAGTTTCAAGTGCTAAATTTTAGCAACAACTATTTTATTCTTTGCAATCCAATTAAGGGATGAGCCAAGCCAATGAATGAAAAGAAATAAAACCAATTAAGCACTTATGCGTAGTGACAGTTGAATTTTGGGAACATGACAACCAATTTGCATACAGCAAACTCTACGACAGCAATGTGATAATGAGCAGATAATCTGTTTTTGAGATGTTGATTGAGAGATACATATTGCTCAGGACACAAGCAATAACTCCATCCTCTGCTTCAAAATAATGACATGGGATTTCTTCCTTCCACCCAAGGGCAGCACGGTAGCACAGTGGTTAGCACTGCTGCTTCACAGTTCCAGGGACCTGGGTTCGATTGCTGCCTCGGGTCACTGTCTGTGTGGAGTTTGCACATTCTCCCTGTGTCTGTGTGAGTTTCCTCCGGGTGCTCTGGTTTCCCCCCCACAGTCCAAAGATGGGCAGGTTAGGTTGAGTGGCCACGCTAAATTGCCCCTTAGTGTCCTGTGATGCATAGGTTAGAGGGATTAGTGGGGAAAATATATGGGGTTCCGGGGATAGGGCCTGGGTGGGATGGTTGTCAGTTCAGGCTCGATGGGCCGAATGGCCTCCTTCTGTACTGTGGGGTTTCTATGATTCTAAGCAAATGATCCAAAAGACGGTACCTCTGACAATGCGGTGCTCTCTCAGTACCGCATTGGTGTGTCAGCCCTGATTTTTGATAATGATGTACAATTTTTGATTAATATATAATTGTGTGCTTCCAATCCTGATCTCTCCAAGCAATTCCTTTCAGAAACTGTTGTTCAAAGTCTGCATGGAGAGGCACCCGCCTTTAGCGTAGAGAAAATAACTCTGACAGACAAGCTGCAATGTGCCGGTCAACTTTACATTTCAGATATCCTCAATTACCAAATCCAAACACCTGGGCTACTCAATACCAATCCAGCTTCCCCGTAAAGGTTTTAGCAAAGCATACCATGTGAGGCTGGATCCTTCTTGGGAATATGAAGTGATGCTGCACTCGCTACCATAATTTTTCAAAAGTCGTCCTCCAGTAAAGCTGTGCAAGAAAATAAGGAATAGGAGCAGGGAAACACTATATGGCCTGTTGAGCCTCATCCACCTTCCAATGTGATCCTGGTTGATCTTGAGCTTCTACTCCACTTTCCTGCTCTCTACCTCCCTTGACTCCCCGAGAGGCCATCCCAGCCTTAGATATTTTTAATGATGGTGCACCGCGAACCCTCTCAGGCACAGAATTCCAAAGATTCACAATCTGAAAACAGGAACCCTCCATGCTGGTCTTTTCGGTGAGCTCTGCACTGCAATCTTCCACCACTCTGTCACTTTTTTTGACAGCTGGGAGCTTGGTGCTAGTACGGAAGGGGGGGTGGGGTGGGTGAGGAGGGGGGCAGAGCCTACACATGCCAGTGAAACTGGCTTCGGAGCACTTGGGCACCATTGCGCAGGGTGCCTCGATCTGCTGGCGAACTGAGAGACATCCTCTCACTAATTCATATATCTTATTGCAGATGCTCCACACACACAGATAAAGTGACTGGCATTTTATTTTTAACTACTATTTCTTGCATGAACCTTGCCCTCTGATGCACTATTACTGCTAAACTCTCTGTCTCTTCCTAACTTGTCTTTACCCACATTGATAAATGTTTTTCTTGCCTTAATTTCTATGTTTGGATTTCTAAATCTCCCTTCACCCAACCCCTCCTCCCCCTCTGTTAGGTTAAAGCTATTTTTCCATACTCTTTCTATATTTGCTGGTTCATCCTTATGTTTGTACGTTCCTTCCCTTCCTCTCACATTCTGGTTCTCATTTGCCATAATGCTCCCCTGCACTATTGCCTTGTCCTTTCTCTTTAACTTTCCTAATATCTCCTCATGTGAATATTCCAGCCCCATTATTTAACTTAAAGCTCTCGCTCCATCCCTAGTTAATGATTTGCCAGCTCACTGATCCCAGCTCAGGTCAGATGAAGACCATCCAAACAGCATAGCTCCCTCTTTGCCCTGGACAATGCCATGTGAATTGAAAGCCATTTCTCCCATTCTAATCTTTGGGCCATGCCTCTATCTCGCAATGCCATTTTGCCCATGGCTCAAGTAGTCCAAAGACATCCATCTTTGTGTTTCTAGTTTTTATTTAAGCCTCTAGCTCCCTCAACTGAGCTTTTTTTGGGGTCCTTCTCATGTCATTGGTACACAAATGCATGCACCATGACAATTAGATCGTTCCCCTCCCAAAGCAAATTCCTCTCTGGTCCCAAGGAAATGTTCTTAACAGTGGCACAGAGCAGGCAACATATCCTTTGGAATTCACATTCTTGGCTGCAGGAAGCCAAGTTAATAATCCCTCTAACTTTAGCGTCCCCACTACAGCTACATTCCTTTTAACTCCCCCCACTTGAATGTTTTTCTGCATCAAGGTGCCATGGTCCATTTGTTCATCAGTGTCTGCTCTCAGCTACACAAGATGCAAGAACCTCAAACCTTTCTGGAAAATTGCAGGGATTGACTGAAAATTGCTGCCCTATTGGTCCCCATACATGCCTCAGTCACAGTCACAACCTCCCATCCCTGATTACGGGCGAAATCTGAACTGTCTAGCAAAGGGGGTATGACTGCCTCCTGGAACAAAGTGTCAAGATAACTTTCCCTCTCCCTCATGCATCACAGCTCGAAGCTCAGACTCCAACTCATCAATGCTGCAGACACTTACTACAGATGTGATATCCAACAGTTCCCGCATGTTACACTGGCAGTGCAATTAATTAATTAAGTTTCAAGTTTTGAAATATAACTCAGCTGTCGTATGAAGTTATGCTCAGTTAAGTTTTATTTATTAGAGTCACAAGTAGGCTTACATTAACACTGCAATGAAGTTACTGTGAAAATCCCCTAGTCGCCACACTCTGGCGCCTGTTTGCGTACACTGAGCGAGAATTTACCATGACCAATGCACATCTTTCAGACTGTAAGGGGAAACCGGAGGACCAGGAGGAAACCCACGCAGACACAGGGTGAACGTGCAGCCTCCACATAGACAGTGACCCAAGCCGGGAATCAAACCTAGGTCCGTGGTGCTGTGAGGCAGCAGTGCCAACTACTGTGCCACCGTGCCGCCCCTAAGTAGTTTAGCTAGTTAATCGATAAATATGATACAAAACCGGTTTAAACTACTGCTTCTGTTTAGAAGAATAAAATCTCAGAACTTACCAACCAATCACCCACCTGCTCACCTTACTAATGCCTCTGATCATTCACAAAGGCTGGAAATGGTATAAAAAGTAGCATCCACCCTGTGCACCAAATGTTCAAGTTAGTACTCTTTCCTCATCCCCCTCAGTCTTGTTTGTCTCCACTCTCTCCCAGCTTTTGTTCTATAACAAATATTGCAGTTTTCACAAGTTGCAACTTTCGCTCATGAGAATATGCATCGGCCAATTGGGGAAAGGTACAGTATCCAGCTTTTAAGCCATTGTGTCTCCAAATAAAAATCTTCATCCTTTAATCCCAGGGCTTACTAAGATTTGAGATCATGTGACCAGATGTTACATTTTGGCGATCAGAGGGCAAAAGTACGCTTGCCCTGATCCAAGCGCACGTGTCAATATCTGATCATAGGGTGATATTAAATATGATGAATACTAAATATATTACACATCATTGACATTTGCCCCGATTCAGATCGCACTAGTCGGCTAACAGAAAGAGCATTTGTTGAGGCAAACATTACTGCAGGGAAATAAAGGAGACGGGGAAAAAGCCATAAAGCGAACATTTGAAATGAAGTCTAATTGAAATCCAACTCCAGCATGTTATAGTTTGGGGGCTTATCATTTCTATTCAAATGTTTAAATGATTGCCAAATGATTTTCTGTGGTGGCTGAACGAGAGAAATTAGAATCCTAGGGCAGTGTTCACAGTGGCCAGATTTTGTATGTAAACATGTGGGAAAATGATCAAATCTAAAACTTGCTGGCTCTCGTCCTTAATCTTCCTTTCAGGGGAAATCACAAAGGCAACAAGTGTGGTAAATGAAAATGTCACAGCAGTGGACCGGGTTTAATTCCAGTGCGGTGGATGCCTGAAGCTACCAATTTGCTATCAACCCACGACTATTCCCAGTGGAAACGGCTACATCATACAGTTGATAAATGTTACACTATTCATGCGTATAGTTTAATTAATTTCAGTTAAGTGTTTACCCCCGCTCCCTGTGACATAGCTTGATTTATTGGGAGGTATGGTTCCGACAGACCTTCCTTTATTCTAGGCAACCCGTAAAGGCGGTTAAAGCATCTACAAAATACTCTAATCTCACACGGGAGAGAAACTCACTTACCCACACCCTTCACACAGCCAACAAGTCTTTTAACCAGGCTTTGCAGCTTGGCAAGACAACCCCCTTCCCTCCCCCCAGCTCACGATTTGTCCTCCTGATGTGTAGGTCCATACTTAAGTCCTGCTATTCTCAATATTTCACAGCGACACTGTTTATTACATGGCCATGTAGTTTCCGATTGTTCAATGGACAATCCGTGGAGACAATGTTTATATAGTCATAAACAGAGCTTTACACAGAGCCATGGTGACAATTTGTATTTGAGCTGGAAAAGTAATTTCATTTCTCATAGTTATCCCAAATGCGCGTTCACACTCACGCCCCAGGAGACCAGGATCTTTACTGTGGCTGTATTTGATTTTCGCTGTGGGGCGAAGGAGGAATTTGAGGAGGTGATGTGATCAAACCTAATGACAAGGCTTGTTGCCAGCAGAGGGCGGTTGTTTTACCTTTTTCTTGTCAGTGACTGGAACTGAAGGATATTCACCCCAGAAAACCAATTGTAACACTTATTGCTTTAGAATCATTTTTAATCATACAATTTTCAAGGAAAGACAAGACACGACCCATGTAATCTGGTGGAACGGAAACACTGCAGGGAGGTAGATGTAGATTCTGCGACAGTAACAGGTCAGTGATCACAGGCATTTTCTTCACATCAACTGTACTCATTTAAGATGCTATTGTGTGCCCTTGATGTCACCATCATTTTAAGGGGCGGACAGACGGTGTCCAACAAGTTTAATTGTTTTAATTGGCGCCTGTCCAGTTATTCCAACTTCCTTTAGGGGGAAAAATAGCTTCACGTGAAACCCAACAGTTCTGCTGGCCCCTGATTTTAGTGAATTTTATGCGGCTTGTTTCGATTCTAGTACAAAAGCTGACAGTGACTATCGAAACAGCTTGTAACCGAGATAACAAACTTTAACAATGCTTCACAGTCTAAGCTGGGTCTGTGCAGCCAGTAATGGGAAGGCTCAAACACACAATTCAGTCTGACACACAATTCAGTTTCACACACAATTCAGTTTCGCACACATTATTCAGTCACCCACATTTAAGTCTCACACACCATTACTTACATACGCTGCTGTTCCAAGCCTCTGTCGCCGCCGTGTGGGTCTAGATCCTGGGATTCAGTGCCGGTGTAAGTAGGGGTGTGATGCTCGTCGCCAAGTTGCGGGCAAGGTCCGGACAGGTTGAGGCGGCTCCGCCGGATAACATTGTTCCTGGTGAGTTTGACTGACATAAGCTCCAACCGGCCGCGCCGCTGCTCATGTCCCTTGCGCTTTAATCGGCAGCAACTTGACCCAAACTCGGTGTCTCCTCGCCCTGTGTCGCGGCTCCAGGTCCTCTGCTCCCAGCCTGGCTTCTCATCTCCAACAAGTTGCCAGGAGGGTCCAGGCGAGGTTGGAGCTGGGACTCGCTACGTCACCACATTTAACCACTGACACAGTCGGAGTTTCTGATCGGATGACGTGCTGGAGAGAGAATTAAATTTAAAACAGGAGGATAAATCACCCAGAGACACATTACACAGGCAGGGGACGATCCCCACCCCCACGCCTTTCACTTACCCTGTCCTTTGCTCCACTCCAAATGTCTGTCTAAAATTAAAATGCAGCAACACTGTTGAATTTACACACCGAGATGTGAAAGCATTCACTTGGTTGCATTTCTGTGATGGTTGCAATCTTTTTTACCTTCGCGCCAAAACAATAGAATTTCGGTCCAGCCATTCATTTGGGCGCACATTCTGCATTCACTTTCAATGCTTTTCGGAGATGCGGAGTGGGTTTCATTCCGAGCGATGGCCAGGGCTCAGAGTTCTCGGATTAACAACGATGGGATAACTCCAGGATCTCCCAGTTTGGCGGTGGCACCCTTGGCAGGACTACATCTACATGGAGACCAAGGAGAAACTGACCGTTCTTGACTCGCACAGGGGTGGGGGTGAGGTTTGTAACGGGTCAGGCATGTGCCCTGCCTGTGGTAGAATGAGATAAAGTGAGGACTGCACAGGAACAGCCGAGGTAAACTCTCTAGATTTGCACTGGTCGTTTCTGCATTGCAAGCAGTCATGTGTAAATGACAAGTCACTGGAGTGTGGATTGTTTCTAAAAGGTGTGAATAGACGCAGGGATGAAGTGGGTGAGAAAAGGCAGCAGGCGCTAGGGGCTTCCATTAGCACGGATTATTTGATGTTCATCAGTATTGACGGTAATGAACACACAAAACAGTCGGACATGGAATTGATCCCAGGTATTAAGTGCAGAAACCAATTCTACACGCTATCACCCCTGACCAGAGTGTATATCAGCCCATTTCTCACACTTGAGAAATGTATTGAATGCGCTTTGAAATTCTGCTCGCAGCTGAGATATTGAAACAATTTCTTTGCTATGCCTTTATGTGGCTTGTATTCATACTCATCATTAACCTATGATTTCATCTCCCTCAGCCCAAGAGCTAAGAGTAAATATCTGTAAATTTACAATAAAAAAGGTGAGTTGCCAATGTCTGATGAATAAATCCCAATGATCTTTGTGGTGCGCGCTGATAACTGGTAAGGGGTCACTTGCTGGACAGCTAAACAAATATAAAAAAAACTTCCTAGATTGTCTTAATATGTTAACAATTTTGTCGCAAAGTTAGTTTATATGTTCATAATTGTTCGCAGTTCTGCTGCAAACATTGGCGGCACAGTGGTTTGCACTGCTGCCTCACAGCGCCAGGGACGTGAGTTCGATTTCCAGCCTTAGGTCACTGTCTGTGTGGAGCTTGCACGTTCTCGCCGTGTCTGCGTGGGTTTCCTCTGGGTGCTCCGGTTTCCTCCCACACTCCAAAGATGTGCGGGTTAGGTGGATTGGCCATGCTAAATTGCCCCTTAGTGTTAGGGGGGCTAGCTAGGGTAAATGCATGGGGATAGGGCCTGGGTGGGATTGTGGTCTGTGCAGGCTCGATGGGCTGAATGATTCTATGATTACAAGATGTTGTTGAGGTACAGCTCCATGATCGAGTTGAATGTCAGAGCTGGCTGGGACCTAGCTACTCCTGTTCCTGTGTAAAATACATTCTAACACCAACATTTACTGTAGAACCCTATAATTCCTTGTCTTTCCCCACTTCAGCTCTTTTTAGGATTGTAAAGATCACCAGCTATGAAGGTGAAGCAAGATCCCAGTGTTCACCACATCAGTGTAAGTAGGGGGGGCGGGGGGGGGGGGGGGGCGGTAGCTTGATTCGTTGATGGGCTATAAGTGGGTGAAACAGCCTCCTTATCCAATGCTTTTCTTTGTACTATCATGTTAAAATGTCATTTTTATAACATTCATAATTCAGATTAGTTTCTGAGCTAAACGTGAAAGTTAAACCTGTTGATTTGATTAAATGGTGTTATTTGAAACTATTTGAACCGACAGTTGAGCAGCAAAGGAGCGCTATTATGCAAAGGGTTATAGGTAAGCCTGGGTATGAGTCAGTACAGGCTCAATGGGCTGAATGGCCTCCTACTGCACGGAAGGGATTCTATGTATCTATGAAGTCTGATAGTCCAAGGAGTAGAGACCGTCGTTCTTTAGGCAGCTACTTTTCAATGTGGGGAGGCGATGACCTAGTGGTATTATCACTAGACTATTAATCCAGAAACTCAGCTAATGTTCTGGGAACCTGGGGTTGAATCCCGCCACAGCAGATGGTGGAATTTGAATTCAGTAAAAAGAAAATCTGGAATTAAGAATCTCCTGATGATAAATCTACTGACAATGATAAAAGCATTGTCGATTGTTGGAAAAACCCATCTGGGTTTCCTTTCGGGAAGAAAATCTGCCATCCTTATGTAACCCCCTGCCGATCACTATATGGGGCTACTATTTAACTGTTCTATTTACAGGATCCTGAATTCCTAGCGGTTGATGGTGAGCTGGCTAAATTTCCTGTTTACCCATAAATGCCAGTACAGGCTTGCATGAAAAGGATTTGAGTATGTTTAGCGCGGTGCCTCCAAAAATGTTATTGAGATAAAGCTTATAATGAGAAAAGGTTTGGAACAACAAGGTAAACGGAATAACAAAAAAATTTAATAACAAATATAATTAACAGATATAAACAAGTAAAGAATCCCAACTGAAGATTTTCCAATTAACAGTTTCAATCTGAGAAATGTTCAGAATATCACCATGCACTTTGAATTTTAAAAGTTGGGGCCCATCCGTTGGTGCACATCTGAAGAAAACCACATTCTGTTACCGTTCCTGTCTGATAGTACTCACTTAACCCCGACACACACACAGTCCAGACGGGTCTACGAGAGGGAAGATGATGGAGCAAGCACACGAGGCAGAGGTGCCGCGAGCTATCTGTGTAGTAACGCAGGTCCAGCGCACTGAAGGCTGTCCTCCTCGGCAGTCATGAAAAACCAAGCAGCTCTACCTGAGAAAGATTCACTTCGAACTGACTTTTTACTGCCTCTGAAAAGCTTCTCTTCAAAAAACGTGGCTGTCCCTCTTCTGCACACTCCCTCCTCAGCTCTGCAGCTGCTTCACTTCCTGGCGCCTTTTTTTTCTTCCCGCCCCCAGAGCAATCCCATTGGCCCAGCCCACATCACTCAACCAACTGCATCCCGTTCACAGCACCCGCCCGGCAAACAGGACACTGAAACCCACAAGGGACAAAGAACATTGGTAAACGTCTTCCCCACAAAATTTCCTCAGTCCCTTACACTTATCTGGTCTGGCCTACACGTGACTCCAGAGCCACAGCAATGTGGTTGACTCTCAACTGCATTCGGGCAACTAGGGAATTAATGATGGCCAGCCAATGATGCCCATGTCCCACGAATGAATAAAAAAAAGAATGTGAGAAGATCATTACACTAAAATGTCAATTCACAAATCTCTGAGGAGTCATGGAGATCACATGCTCTTTACACCCATGTGGAATTATAATGATTCCAATGTGAAGTGGAACTAATGTGACAATCTGTCTTGTCCTTGCTGGTCTGTACCACCTGGCTCCTGCGTCATAGTATCATTTGCACATAGATACAATCCAAACTTGACTAAACAAACAGGAAGAGAGCAGGTAGCTAATTGAAACTGGTTTCTCTAACCAGTAGTACCTGACTCAGCTCTGTAGAATTTCAGCTACATACAAGTGGTCATGCTAAGTGCAAGCACCAATATAGCTTTTGAGACAGAGTGTAATATTGGCAATTTGTTAACTATAGTATATACCTACAGTGCAGAAGGAGGTCATTTGGCCCATCTAGTCTGCACCGACTCGCCAACAGAATACCATACCCAGGCCCTATCCCTGTAGCCCCACATATTCACTCCAGTAATCCCCCTAACCTACAAATCTTTGGAGTGTGGGAGGAAATTGGAGCACCCAGAGGAAACCCATGCATACATGGGGAGAATGTGCAAACTCCACACAGTCATCCTAGGCTGGAATTGAACCTGGGTACCTGGTTCTGTGAGGCAGCAGTGCTAACCACTGTGCCATTTTGCCACCTTGTGAGGGAGCAGATGCTGTTCTGACCTCTTCCAAAGAAGGAGGTTGAGAGAGGGAGCCGGAGACCAGCTGTGGGATCTGACATGTGGAAGCATTAGTTAGGTGAGCAAGTAGGTGAGACCTACATTTTTAAAAATAAACAGGGCAGTTTACACTGGTGCTGGGGAGACAGAAGCATTGCATTAAACTTAACAAAGCTTAACTATTTAACCGCTCCATGTAACTACTGATAATCGTTCAGTGATATTTCTAAACCTACTTTCTTAAAATAAGACTCAGAGCAGATGGCAGAGCAGGTGAAGCGTAGCAGCTGTAGCCTGGTGGACACTTGAGTAATCTTGAGCAATTACATCTTTGGTAAGAGTCTGCAGCTCGACTCATAGCTAATGAGCGAGAGTCTGAGCTTTGGACATTGTGATGTGTCAGGAGGGGGCCTAGTTACCTGTACACCTGGTTCCAGGAGGCAGTTACCTAAGGCTAGCTACTTTGAATTTGGTCTGTAGCCAGGGACAGGAGGGTGTGACTGTGAGTGAGGCAGGTGTGGGGATGCAGAAGGACCATCAGCCCTTATAACTATCCAGCAGGTTTGAGGTTCTTGTACCTTGCAGGGAGGATGAGCTAAAATCTGTTAAGACTGACACATTCTCCAAGGAACAGTCTCTAAATACTGATACTCTATCCTGTAAACATAAAAGCAGAAAGAAAACTCTGGGTAGAAATCTCTAAATACTAACGCATTTTGCTGGACACAACCTGTAAATAGTGATTAATTCTGCAGGGAGATTTTTCTATTCACTGACACATCTCTGGGCAACAATCTCTGAGCATTGGCGCATTCTCTTGGTAAGAAGATCAAAGTTCTTGAAACTTCCCCTGGCAAAATCCTTTATATACAGCAAAATACTCTGGGTAGCACTCTGGAAATGCTGAACATTCTTTTGGGAACAATCTTTAAATGTTGACACATTCTCCCAGGGAAAAAACTCTGAATACTGACAAACTATTGTGGGGCAATCTCTTCTACGCACTGGTACATTCTCCAGGGATAAATTCCAAACACTGACACACTCTGCTTTGAACGATATGTAAATACTGACACATTCTCTGGGAAGAATCTTTAACTACTGACACATTCTCCAGAAAAGAAAATCTAAGGTCCGACTCATTCTAAGGGAAGCAACCCGAAAATTCTCCTGGAACAGACTATTTAAATGAAGAATGCCTCCAAACCCAGCATTCCCTCGCGGTACGATTGCAAGGTTCTCACACTGGTTGAAAACCAGTGTCCCAGATTGCCCTAATAATATCCCAGCTCTTGGGGAGCAGTCCTTTCCCAGGGGGTGCTTGGATGCTCTGGCCTCGATACCTTGGGGGGGGGGATTTGGAAGTGGATTTTGGTGCTGGGGGTAATTTGACAGCGGGGACCCCGGACGGTAAGAGCAAGCCACACATTTATTTACACACCACCTGGAGAATGGGCTCCTCATTATCTAGCGAGCTCTTAATCAACAGCCCGTGGTCTACCTGTATGAACTCATGTGGCCCATGTGGCAGGCTCTTTATGATGTGGAGATGCCGGCGTTGGACTGGGGTAAACACAGTAAGAGTTTTAACAACACCAGGTTAAAGTCCAACAGGTTTATTTGGTAGCAAATGCCATTAGCTTTCGGAGCCCTGCTCCTTCGTCAGACGAAGATGGTGTGCTCCATCTGACTCTGGTTAGGGGGGGAGGAGGGGGCTCAGATGGATCTCTGGTTGGGGGGGGGGGAGGAGGGGGCTCAGATGGATCTCTGGTTGGGGGGGTCCGCCGAGGGGGGCCTGCCTCCCAGGGGGGGTCTGTATTATTAAACTGGCAAAAGGTAGGTGTCCTGGGTCATGTGACCTTGCTTCTCCACAAAAACTTCAGAAGGGATGTTTATCTAATGTCTGGGATAGGGGGCATAACTCAAAAGACTGAACGCACATATATCACAGCGTGAAAAGCCAGCATTCTTTTAGATGAAATATACAGTCACCATAGACTTTTCTTCAACTGCAGTAATGAGTGAAGTGGCCAACATAGGACAAGTTGGAAGAGAGCTGACAGCCTCCAGTGTAAAGTGCAGCAAGACATTGCAGAGTCCGGTGAATGGTGAGATTTTTATTTCAGCATCAAAGGCAAAAAAGATAATTTATTGACCAAATTCAGTTGTTCCAGATGAGACTCAACGATTTCCAGGCAGCTGGACAGAGATATTGGCACAGGATAGATCAGTGGGAGCACTGACTGACAGACTAGTCCATGGAAATCTTTCGGCACCCACTCATTATCTGTGTTTAACAACACAGATTTGTGGCATCATGGAAATATTAAAAGTTACTTCTGATCAGCAAGAATGATGCAAATTGCAAATGTAGTTAAATACATGCAGCTGTGTTTATTGATTCTGAGTGGCTTGCACAGGAACAGGTTATATTTTTAAACTAACAAATAATTGTCATTCTGAGTGAGAAATTTACTCGCAGGTATGATTTTAAGTCAAGGCATCATTTCTACTCCTCAGATCTGCGATCTGACACGGGCGCGCCTTTTCAGATATTTTTTTCGAACTGCGCATGCGCAGTTCGGAGCTCCGATCCTTCCGGCAGCGCTAAGCCCCGCCCGCTGCGCGGATCGGATTGGAGCCAGCAAAAAGCATATGGGCGCGCTGCAAAGAGGATTTCAAGGTCGGGTCTGTACTACGCCCAGATTCGGCACTTAGAATCAAAATGGTAAAATCGGGCCTGTAGAGTGACTACAATGGTTTCGGGACGGGTGACGCCGGAAAATCCCGCCCGAGAAATTTCTTCTCTCAGAGGGTTGTTAGTGTTTGGAATTCTCTTCCCCAGCGACCTGTGGAGGCTGGGTCATAGAATGTGTTCAAATCAGAGTTGGACAGATTATTGATTCATGAGTGAGTTACGGGTTATGAGTTGGGGCAGTGGTTGTGGCCACAATCAGATCAGCCATGATCTTATTGAATGATGGAGCAGGCTCGGGAGACAGAGTGGCCTAGTCCTTCTGATTCTTATGTTCCAATGGCCAAATTTTCCAGCCCCTCCCTGCAGCAGGATTTTCCTGCCCTGGCAAAGTTAATGGAGTTTTGAATGCTGCATCTTCTGGCCCTGCCCCTGCCGCAATAGGGGCGGAAAATTCCAATCCATATGTGCATCAATGGCAATATAACTGTACGGTAAAGTAAATTTAACCCTGTCATATCACCAGCAGAAAATATATTTATACCATTACCCACATTTATAATAGTATATACTTACTGTAATTAAGTGATTGCATGTTTATTGACTGATAATGATTACACTAGAATTAATGTTCAATGTAGATGTTATTACATTTAAATTCTATAGCATACAAAAATCAGGGACATGGAAGAGTTTTCAATGCTTTTGCCTCATTTCAGTGTTCACATGGCATATACTCTCCGTTTATAACAATGTCTGAGAACTGTTATGGGACTATTACTTTATAAGCAGTCCACACATTTGTTATTTTCTATTGTCACCATCCTAATTATTGCACCACTTTAATTCTGGTTCTGGACCACTAGTTCACCTATGTGAAACTTTGGGTTCAAGTACTCTCTTGATGACGTAGCCAATGAAGACATCGCTTTGTATGATATTAATAGATCGACAATGTTTTTTTTCCTTCGGTCTAAGTCGAATTAATTTGTTTTTGGCGCAAGTAACAACAAAGAATTGTAATTCATATTAAAATGCCTGGACCACGAAGGGAAGTAAAGCAGCCAGGGTTCCTTCTTCTGATTGCTATCACATAACCATATTGGAGCTGTTCATATGTGAGCATCAGGTGAGGACAAGGTTAGGCTCAGATGTGATGCAATCCCCTCAGGAATTGGAGAGCCTATTAATACTCTCTGTGATGAGCAGCAGAGGATAGATACAGCAAGCCGCTCTCAACCATAGAACTACACAATGTTGAGTCATCTCCATGAGAGGGGAAAGAGGTGGGCCCATGGTTCCTGGTCATCAATAATAATATTGATGTTAGATTATGTTGATGTTAGATTTCTGTGGATGTGAACTTGCCTGCATGTACAAGATGGAGTTTCTTTTGGATAAAATTGCACTTATAAAGTCCAGTTACTTTATAAGTGTTTAAATGTTTAATTTTTAAATACTTCGGTCAGGATGTAATCATTAAACAAAGCCATGTTTTTAAAAGAATTGGATTTATTTGAATGAACTTTACACATGTTAATGCATCTTTGAGTTTATATTAATGTAAATTAATTGAAAATGTTTCTTTAACAGTGCTAAAGTTATGAAAGTAACTTGGTTTAAAGGTACGTTGCATTATTAGCATTGCCATCCTGGACTCAACACATTGCAATATTAATGTTAAACAGTAAAGTACATTAATGAGGCATGAAAGCAGCATGGGGATATTAACTGGTATTTACCATAATGCTGCCAAGTTTTATCCCACTTTTTGGTGAACACATGGAGGTGGCTTCCATTGTAACCATTCCAGTGAGTTAGGTGACACCAGATGCTATACTGGACTTTGGCAATTTGTTCATTGTCAATGCTGTCCATTATTGTGGGTGGATAGAACTCATCTCTGCACATACTGGTTAAGTGTGAATCAGACAAGGTAAAGTTATAATTACTTACAATTGACTCTGGTTTCTATTTGTATCATGTATTTTATTCTACTCATTTGACCTTTTGACATTGAAGAAGAGTCAAAATGATTATAGTAGGAGGTGTCTTCATGGATTTTTTTACCATTCTTTTTTATCTTGAGCAAGTTATTTCCACTTAGCCTCATCTACTTAGCCTGGTTTCACAATTCTTTTTATGCAGCCTTTACATCTCGTTCGCTCCCCACTATGAGATTACTTTCCAGTTAATGCTGCATAAAAGATCAATGTGATTCAATCATCAGACATTCACTTCATGTGACCTCACCAGTGTAGCATGCCTTTATGATCAAAACAGTAAGGATCTTTTCTTGTCATCTGATCTGCATTAGAGTCCTCTTAGGAAGCCCCAGTGAAAATGGTTCAGTTACTTAATAAGGTATGCATGTGTTGTCCATGCTTCACACAGATAAAGTGGGGTTGTCACTCTAGCAACCCTGCAATGTTTTGGTTCTCTTGTCCCAGAAGAGCTAACAGAGTTGGTCAAAAGCCAAGCTGGCTCTGGCGATTCTGCAGCATGCTTTTGTAGCAACTTAATTAGACAGAGTGCTTCCCAGGTAGGCTAATCTGACCGTGCCTTGAAGAGTGTGATCATGATTAGTGTGTAGAACTTGTTGCAAGCTGGAAAAGTTACTGTTTTAAGGCTGTTAGTCTTGTGAAATAATATGCCTGCAAAGTGATTTATAACTTTTTCCATGTCATCCCTGGAGTCATCCATGTGGTCACAGCCATCAACAAAAAGGAGTTCAGGAGCAAAGTCTTGCAACACTTTTCTCCAGCTTCGAAGGTTGAAGAACTGCCCATCTCTCCTGAATAGAAACTTGGTGTGGAGATGCTGGCATTAGACTGAGGTGGGCACAGTAAGAAGCCTCACAACACCAGATTAAAGTCCAGCAGGTTTATTCGGAAACACGAGGTATTCAGCCTCCGATCTTCGGGTAAGCATTCTCCAAGGTTGCCTTCAAGACACACGATAACGCAGAATCGCCGAGCAGAAACTGTTCCGCACGCATGAAGATGGCCTCAACCGGGATCTTGGGTTCATGTCACACTACATGTAACCCACACCATTTGGCCTGGGCTTGCAAAATCCTACAAGCTGACCTGGCTTAAGACAATTCACACCTCTTTAACCTGTGATTATCCCTCTCTCCACTCACACTGTCTGTACCTGTAAAGACTTGATTACCTGAAAAGACTCACATTCCAACCATTATCTTGCAATTGATTCTTTGTCTATATATGCCGTGTTTGTGAAACCTACCTCTCCACTCACCTGATGAAGGAGCAGTGCTCCGAAAGCTCGTGATTCCAAATAAACCTGTTGGACTTTAACCTGGTGTTGTGAGATTTCTCACTGAATAGAAACTTGCCTTTGATTTTGAAATCATGGGAAGCACCAGCAAACAAAAGCAGGACAGGCAGCTTTGAACATTTACAGGTGATTATTACAAGCTGGATCTCTGATACAGAGATTAGTTATAATATGATCAAACTGTTAGTCTTATTATCGGCACAGTTAAGAGACTTTGAAGAGTGCCCAAGAAGTCTTCATTAAATTAGTAATTCATTGGGGCATGTTGCAAATATAATTTGTGATCTGCACAAATGCAGTATTAGAGGTTGGATGGACATCAGAAGAATAGACAAATGATTGATGTGAATTACAGGAACATTAGTACAAGACTGAAAAAAAACTGCAATCCATTTGGTCAGTCCCTAAAACCTAGTTTCCCATCCCCATCATTTTTAAAATTCTTTATAGGATGTGGGCATCACTGGCTCGACCAAAATTTATTGCCCATCTCCAATCGCCCTTGAGAAGGTGGTGCTGAGCCACCTTCAAGAACAGCTGAGATTTGTGTGGTGTAGGTACACCCAGACTGCTGTTAAGGAGGGAGTTTCAGGATTTTGACTCAGCGACAGTGAAGAAATGGTGCTACGCTTCCAAGTCTGGATGGTGCATGGATTGGAGGGGAGGTGATGGTGCTCCTATGCATTTGCTGCCCTTGTCCTTCTATGATGTGGCGACTCACCTGATGAAGGAGCAGCACTCCGAAAGCTCGTGATACCAAATAAACTTGTTGGACTTTAACATGGTGTTGTGAGACTTCTTACTTGTCCTTCTACATGGTGGAAGTTGTGGAAGGTGCTGTTAAAGGTAACTTGTTAAAGTTGCTGCAATACATCTTGTTTGTGGTGCATATTGCTGCTTGTTGTTGATGGAGGGAGCAAAGGTTTAAGTTGTGAATGGGTTTACTATCAAGTGGGCTGCTTCAACCTGTAGAGTGTCAATCATCCACTTATATAAAGATGCAGTAATATATATGTCAGTGGAGCTAAAGTGTGATTATTGTGACTAAAATAAATGATCTTGGGTTCTGGTTATTCCTGTGTGCTTTAGCTTTTGAGGGAGAGAAGTGTGAGGAAAAGCAATGTGGAGCTACACCAAAAGCAAAACATTACAGCTGCTGGAAATCTGAATATAAAAACAGAAAATGCTGCAAGTACTTGCTTGGTCGGCAGCATATATGGCAGTATAGAGAGAGATCAAAGTTAAAGTTCCAGGCCAGTAACTTTTCATCAGAACTGGAAAAGAGTTCAAAATGTAACAAGATTTAAGCAACTATAGAGGGATCGAAAGGGCTGAAGGGAGGAATGAACAAAAGAGAAGGTTTTCAATGATGAAGGCAGGAGATATTGGCAAAATTGGTGATGTGTGCAAAATAAAAATCTGTGGTAATGGGACAAGTAAAGAAAGAAAAGATGGGTCAAGAGGAGGTGTAAATGTCAATAGCAATATGACTACCAACAACTGGTAATTAAAGAGTTATGTCCTGAACTGACTGAATTCAATGGCCCGAATTTTGCTGTGACAATAATGGTGAGGCTTTCAGTGGGTAATTTGATGGCAACTTTTGGTGACTGCACATGAGCAGTCAAACATTGAAATGCAGTAGTTGTTGTCAGTGACATGCTGCAACCTTTGAAGGAACAGGCAGAGATCGTTGTGATGGCATCTGCACAGGGAGAGACAGTAGCATAGTGGCGTTGTTATTGGACTAGTAATCTAGAGACCCAGGGTCATGCTCTGGGGACCTATGGCAGATGGTGGAATTTGAATTCAGTTAAAATCTGGTATTAAAAGTTCAATGATGACCAATGAATCCATTGTTGATTGCCGTAAAAACCCATCTAGTTCACCAATATCCTTTCGGGAAAGAAATCTGCCGTCCTTACCTGGCTTCGCCTACGTGTGTCTCCAGATCCACAGCATTGTGGCTGATTCTTAAATTCCCTCTGGATTTAATGGGCAATTTGGGATGGGCAAGGAATGTTGGCCCAGCTAGCGATGCACACATCCCATGAAAGAATAAAGAAAAACTCACTATACTCACTCTGAAGACAGATGAAAAAGTGGGGGCTTGTAAAGCAGGAGTAATGACACGTTCAACATTGTAACAAGTGATATAACTCCTGACCAACCTCTTTGGCCTTGAAAAACAAGTGTGGAGTCTCATTCCTTCAGAAATTTAATTTTTAATGTTTAATTTTGCTGCTTTCTCCAATGTATTTTTCTAATTTAATACATCCAATCTTTAATTTACTTTCTCAGAAAGATATACATGTAGATTATATTTCCCATTTTTTAAACTTCCTGCTTTGTAGTCTGTCTGCTTCAGTGAGAATTCTTCAATCAGGTTGAAGAGCCTCCTTCTGTTTTCCCTGCTCACAAACACCACAAATCCCCTGTGAAGGGCATTAAATTAAAAAAAGATGTGGGATGGTTAGAAGTCTCCATTGACAAGTCTGCTAAACATTTGTGGGAAACTTCATGTGGAGTGAACAGCAAAAACTGTTCCTTCACTGCACAAGCTTAATCCATGCCCTAGTTCCTTCCAGAAAGCTGTCTCTTCATAAAATGAGGTGATATTCCTCAAGCTCCTATCAAAGTTTGTTTGGAATAATGTAGGATAGTTTAGAATAAAGGAGGATAGAGTGGGTGAAGGACAAAGAATTAAAACTCATCTTTTGTTTCTTTACTTGTCCCATTACCATCCCTTTTTACCTTGCACTTATTTTGTCATTTAAATCTCCTGACTTCCAACGATGGAAGACCTTCCCTTTCGTTCCTTCCTTACACCACCAGTACTCCTTTTCCTACCTCTATACTTGATTAAAGCCTGTTACATCTCGAATGTTTCCAGTTTTTGAATTGATTTGATTTATTGTCACATGTATTAGCATACAGTGAAAAGTATTGTTTCTTGCATGCTATTCAGACAAAGCATACCGTTCATAGAGAAGGAAACGAGAGAGTGCAGAATGTAGTGTTACAGTTATAGCTAGGGTGTAGGGAAAGATCAACTTAGTGTGAGGTAGGCCCATTCAAAAGTCTGACGGCAGCAGGGAAGAAGCTGTTCTTGAGTCGGTTGGTATGTGACCTCAGACTTTTGTATCTTTTTCCTAATGGAAGAAGGTGGAAGAGAGAATGTCCGGGGTGTGCGGGGTCTTTAATTACATTGGCTGCTTTGCCAAGGCAGCGGGAAGTGTAGACTGAGTCAATGGATGGGAGGCTGGTGTGCATGATGGATTGGGCTACATTCACGACCTTTTGTAGTTTCTTGCAGTCTTGGGCAGAGCAGGAGCCATACCAAGCGGTGATACAACCAGAAAGAATGCTTTCTATCGTGCATCTGTAAAAGTTGGGGAGAGTTGTAGCGGACATGCCAAATTTCCTTAGTCTTCTGAGAATGTAGATGCGTTGGTGGGCTTTCTTAACTATAGTGTCGGCATGGGGGGACCAGGACAGGTTGTTAGTGATCTGGACGCCTAAAAACCTGAAGCTCTCGACCATTTCTACTTCGTCCCCATTGATGTAGACAGTGGCAAGTTCTCCACTACACTACAGTTCAGAAATCATTTTGGAATATAGATCAAAAGGGGACGACTGGAATAAATTAGAGAGTGGGGGAGGTCAAATCACAAAGATGTCATGGAAAAGACAAAGAATGTGGCCATGGTCGTAGTAAAGAATGAAAACATTGGTCTAGAGTAGGTGTTAGTGATGAATAAAGATCACCTCGGATTGAAAGCAAAACTAGCACAGACTGGCAGTTGGCTTAAAAAAGGAATCAAAGATGGAATTCATGGACCGGGATTTTCCACTCCCAGTCAAGTCGGGCGGATTTGGTGACGAGAGCAGAAAATATCATAAGAAGGCCGAAGTGTGGTTCACGTTGACATAAAGCTCCTCCCTCCCCCTACCCGTCAGTGGCCGGCCATGTTTCCCACTGTTTAACATTGGGAACCTCATTGTGATAAATCAGCATGTCATTGTTGGTCCATACATCGGAATCATACCCCCATCGCAAGTAATGTGTGTATGGTGGTATGATATCAGAACAGCGCGAAGCACGACTGGTTGCAGAAGCAATGCACCTGGCGAGCCGTACTTTCAGGGGAGCTCGGAGGTGAGTGCAACACTCGGGGAGAGAGGGTCGGTGCCAGGAGGTGCACCTGGGTGAAGATTGTTTCTTGCTATGCTCACTCTGCACAGGGATGGCCTTTACAAATGGCGCCCGGATTGTCGATTCACTGAACTGACGGTGAGCTCCACGAATCAGAGGTTACCGGCCAGCAATACGGCATGGCGTCCCTGCCTTCTTTTTCTTCAAAGTCCCGCATGAAGTGGCAGAAAAGACCACCATTGATGTCGACGGCCTCAACGTCACTTTTACCGCCCAACATCAGCCTTCGTTGCCGTCAGGTAAAATCCCGCCCATGGGCTGAATCTGTTGAACTCAAAATTAAGACTGAAGTTCCTAATCAGAAGGTAAGATGTTGCTCCTCAATTTGCGTTGAGCCTCACTGGAACGTTGCAGCCAGCTGAGGGCAGAAATGTGTGCGTGCACAAAGTGATGAATTAAAATGGCGAGGGGCCAGCAGGTCGGGATCATGCTTGTGGACCGAGCAGAGGTGTTCTGCAAAGCAATCACCCAGTCTGCGTTTGGTCCCCCCATTGTAGTGGAGATCGCATTGTGAGCAGCAAATACAGCAAACTAAACTGAAAGAAGTGCTAGTGAATTGGTGTTCCATTTGGAAGGGGCTTTTGGGGTGTTGGTCGGTGGGGATGGAGGAAGTAAAAGGGCAGAGATTACACCTCTTGTGATTAGATGGGAAGGTGCCATTGGAAGGTGAAAGTGAAGAGTTGGGGATAAAACCACTCAGTTCTGGAGAGTCATTCAATTGTTTCTCTCTCCACAGATTCTGCCTGACCTGCTGAGTTTTTACAGCACTTTCTGTTTTTATTTTAGATTTCCCGCATCCCAGTACTTTACTTTTATTTTGAATTATAGATCTGTTGGACAACATTGCTTGAAGGGTGAGCAGAAAGTTTATTGCTTATAATGTTATTGTGCTTGTGTTTATTCGCTATTCATCTCAAATTCTGCGTTTTGAAAGGTTTCTCTCAACTTTAAAACAACGCGCTACAGAACATTCTATCACCCCGCTGCATTTATTTTCAAAATTTAGCACCTTGTAATATTCTACTGTTGATGGCTACAAATCTGACATTGGATATTTAAATATTGGATTTTTAACAACATTTTGGCAAGAGTTATCCATGTGTAGTTCTGCTGCCGCCTTTATTGCTTAACACATCTGATTAGTTATCATATTTGCTTTCCAGCAAGCTGCAGCAGAAGTATAATAAAAGGCTCAACTATAAAGTCTAGCGTGTTCAAACACCCGAGGCCACAAAGTGAGGCCGTGTACAGCTGCAGATGAACTGCAGAATTCAATCTTCCCAAATTTTATTAATGATATTTTATATTCGGTTCCAATTGACGCAAGTTCCAGTTAGCTGTTCTAAATGGTAATCATACCAGATCAAGAATATTCTGCCTTCTACAGTATTTGACAGATTGGCCATTTCATTGGGAATGCAGCACTGCAGTTTGCAAATGTAAATAGCCAGCAAAATCAACTAATCTGTCTAAAATAGACTGCCTACGTATACATGTAAAAATAAAAGTCTGTCAGCATGATCTGATATAACCGCATTTCGACAACATCAAGGCACATCTTAATATTTAATTATTAATGAACTAATATTGCTATTGGTGGAATAATTCATTCAAATCAAAACACGAATGAATAACGTTCTGCTTTTGACAGCAGAGTTTGTTGTTTCAGACAGGGTTAAATAGTCGAAATGATCAGACTGCGTTTGACCTCTGCTGATGGCATTCCAAATTTCCCACCCACTGAATGGTAGGTTTCGGAGTGCTGGTTAAGTTGTGTCTGGCAGTTCTGCAGCAGCAGCACCAATTAACACTGTTCATTTAGACTGCTAAATTTCTCATCCTTTTCTGGGTTCCACCTAGTATGTTCAAATCCTGAACCATTCAAGAAATGTATTCCTCTCAGCATTGACGTTTTAAAAAATTGCTAATTATGAATCTGTTTCACTGATGAATCCAGAAAAAAAAGCATTTTCAATTTAGTCAAGAATGTTTAAAAGCATCTGCAACACTGCAACTGTTGAGTTGTGCTCTAAAATGGAATATAACTTTTCTTAAGACTGGTACTACAAATGATGGTTTGCCAACATTATCATACTGAAATCTATGTTTTATTGGGTTGAATATCAAATTGAATTCACACCCAATGTAATGATTCCAATAATGCTTCCTCACTGAACAGTGTTAGAAATTGAGTATTGTTGAAAAAAGAGACAGGCTGACTAAACTTTTCATCTTGCACTCATCAGGACAGATCGCAAGATTACAAGCAATCAAAGGAACAACAATTTATATTGCACGAGAAGAGAGCTCTGATTGGTTGGCAAGTGGATTCTGATTGGTAAGGGTGTTGCTTTGGTGAATACGGCAGGGAACAGTTAACCGTTTTGGTTTGTTCAAATTTAAACCAGACAGGTAGACTCTTGATTTTTTTATTCATTTGTGGGACATGGGCATCGCTGGCTGGCCAGCATTTATTGCCCACCCCTGGTTGCCCTTGAGAAGGTGATGGTGAGCTGCCCTCTTGAAATGCTGCTGTCAAGGTGATACATTTCCAGGTCAGGCTGGTGAGTGGTTTGGAAGGGAACTCCCATGTATCTGCTGCCCTTGTCCTTCCAGTGGTCATGTGTTTGGAAGTGGTAGTGGGATGGGTCAAGGCATTGTCGTGGTCAATGAACCAAAGATTGCCAGCCCCCAAGCTTTTGTTCAGTTGAAAAAGGTGCAATGCATGGATGTGCTCCTTCTGTCTGCAAAGCGCAGGGCCCTTTGTGTGAATGTATGTGGCTTCTAGCATACATAAATGAGCCATGCTGTAAGACTGACTGATAATCTTATATTGTCTTTCAATGTAATTCTTAGCATAATCAAGATTGTGAACAAAAGATTGGAGGACAACATTCCCTGGTCCCTTCCCTTGGGAATTCCATGACCTATCAGAATCAAGCTGCCTGAATTTAAACAAAACCTTAGCAGTTAACTGTTCCCTGCTGCAATCTCCTTGGCAATGCTTCTACCAATCAGAGTCCACTTGCGAGCTGATCAGCATTCTCTTCTCATGCAGTATAAATTATTGTTCTCTTTACTGTTGGTAATCTTGCAAAGTGTCCTGATGAGTGCAAGATGAAAAGTTTTGACAGCATGTCTCTTTCTTTTCAATTCTCAGGTTCTGTACTACCAAATGACAAAGTGTTAGAAATGTTGGAAAACGTTCCATGATCATTTTGTTAGGATCACTTTGAATTTAGTTGGTACTCTGTGTCATGGCTCATGACCACCAGCCTTTTTGATGGTTGGCAGATTATAGAGTGAGAAGAAATGGGAAAAAAGTGAGGGTGCTTCAGGGAGGGAGCTTCAGAAAACTGGGCAAGGTGAGTGAAGGTTCCACTGATGATGGTGGAACAAACGGAGGGACAGATACATGCAAGGCCTGACTCAGAAAGGCAGAGAATGTGAGCTGGAATAAAGAGTTAATGCAGGTTGTAAAGGTGGGTGGGATAAGTCCATGGAGAGATTTATAGATGATTTCAAGGACTTTTAACATGAATGCACCAAGGAATGGGAACCAATTAGGGTGAAGAAGAGACAAAGGTGATAGGTGAACACAATGTGAAGAAGGATAAAATGTGCAGTTCATGATGAATAGGAATTTATGTCGGATGGTGCTTGGGAAGTTAGTAAGGAAAGCATTACAGAATCTGATCCTGAATATGGCAAAATCATGAGTACATTTTACCAACTCTTCTTCATACTTCATGGGCAGCACGGTGGCACAGTGGTTAGCACTGCTGCCTCACAACGCCAGGGACCCGAGTTCAATTCGCAGCTTTGCTTACTGTCTGTGTGGAGTCTGCACGTTCTCCCTGTGTCTGCGTGGGTTTCCTCCGGATGCTCCGGTTTCCTCCCACAGTCCTAAGACGTGCTGGTTAGATGCATTGGCCATGCTAAATTCTCCCTCAGTGTACCCAAACAGGCACCGGAGTATGGCAACTAGTGGATTTTCACAATAACTTCATTGCAGTTTTAATGTAAGCCTACTTGTGACACTAATAAATAAACTTTAAACTTTTACTATATAATTTTAATATCACATGTTTTTGATTTGAAATATACGGTGTAATTTGTTGGATCAACTTTGTCAGTTTATTTCATAGTCTTGCATAATTCAATTAGGTTGTCTTTCAATTCCCTCTTCTCAAAGGAAATCAGCTCAACTACCTTCAATTTTCTTCATAACTTAACCTCCGGTAGCAGGGGACAATTCTGCTTGCCTTTTTACCTTCCCAATATCATACTTCCAATGAGGAGCTGACCAGAGAATCACTTTCCAAAACTGTGTTCTCAAATGGAGTCTCGCCTACCAGGAATTTGATTTTGTAAGACTGTGCACATTAACGCAGATGCAGCTCGACTGAATCACAATCCGGCACTTTCTTTTGCCTGATGTTTTATGCCTCTGTGAATTCAATCGAGGACATTATTTTGTTTTTCGTTTATTGCAGCCAGGCACGGTGTTGAGAATCTTAGATTTATCCACTGTAATCTTTAGATTTCTTTTCTGATCAGTACACAGTGCCATTGGTATAATTGCAACATGTGCTATACTATACTTCTTCTGGCACCTTGTTGTACATTTAAGCATAGTTACCAGTTCAAGGTCGAATCCTGTTGACTATGGTTGCATTTCTTTCTTTATTCATTCATAGGACATGAGCGTCACTGGCTGGCCAGTATTTATTGCCCATCCCTAGTTATCCGAGGGCAGCTGAGAGTCAACCATATTGCTGTGGCTCTGCAGTCACATGTAGGCCAGACTAGGTAAAGATGGTAGATTTCCTTCCCTAAAGGACATTAGTGAACCAGATGGGTTTACCCGACAATCAATAATGGTTTCATGGTCATCAGTAGATTCTTAATTCCAGATATTTCTAATTGAATACAAATTTCACCATATGCTGTCCCCATAACATTTGCTGAGTTTCTGGATTAATAGTCTAACGATAATACTACTAGGCCATCGCCTGCCCATAATATGCAGCTTATCTCTTGTTTAGATATGATATGCAAACTTGGGAATGCACCGTCTTACATCAGTTTTACTAAAAAGGTAAATACACTTTATTTTTGCTAAGATTATCGACAGGGGAAATTTTATCCCCTTGGTCACAAAATCATATGCATTAAAAGCAACATATGTTCCCAAGACCAATGCTTGGACGTTCTGCCTGTGAAATCTTTCCAGCCTGAAGAGTTCCCATTTCTTATCCCCTCTCTTCGCTGTTCTTTAAACCATTTTCTATCTGGTTCTAATATCACATCAAATCTGAGCAAGTCACCACTCATATGGTGGTAAAAATGGAATGAGAGAATGAACTGCAGCTAAAGGAGTGAGAGTTTCCATTGTGAGCAACAATTTCAGCCAGTAAAACAGTGAGAGCAACGTGGACTGGAAGAAGAGAAAGAACAACATGAATGGAAAGCCAGCAGGAAGGGCAGCGTCAGCATCAAGCTAAAGGTGGCATGGTAGCACAGGGGTTAGCACTGCTACCTCATAGCGCAAGGGACCCGGGTTCAATTCCGGCCTCGGGTGACTGTCTGTGTGGAGTTTGCACATTCTCCCTGTGTCTGCATGCATTTCATCCAGGTGCTCTGGTTTCCTCCCACAGTCCAAAGATGTGTGGGTTAGGTGGATTAGCCATGCTAAATTTCCCCTTAGTGCCCCAAGATGTGTAGGTTAGGCGGATTAGTGGGTAAAATGTGTGGGGTCATGGGATAGGGTGGGGGCTGGTCCTGGGTAAAGTGCTCTGTCAGAGAGTTGGTGCAGACTTGATGGGCCAAACGGCCATCTTCTGCACTGCAGGGATTCGATGATGAGAAGGAGAGAGAACATCGCTGTGTTCTTGAACTGGCAATGAAATACTCATCAGCACCAAACAGAAAAAGGAGGTAATCGAATACAAGATTCACATGGAAACTAGAAGCAGGAGTAGGCCCCTTTGAGCCTGCTCCACCATTCATTTTGATCATGGCTGATCATCAAATTCAATATTCTGATCCTGCCTTCTCCCCATATCTCTTGATACCTTTAGCCCCAAGAGTTATACCTAATTTCTTCTTGAAATCACACAATGTTTTGGCCTCAACTTTCTGTGGTAGTGAATTCCACACATTCACCACCCTCTGGGTGAAGAAATGTTTTCTCACCTCAACCATAAAATGTTTACTCCTTATCCTCAAACTATGATCCCCAGTTCTGGACTTCCCCACCATTGGGAACATTCTTTCTGAATCTACCCTGTCTCGTCCTGTTAGAATTTTATAAGTTTCTATGAGATCCCCCCTCACTCTTCTAAACTCCAGTGAATATAATCCTAATTGACTAAGTCTCTCCTCATTTGACAGACCTGTCATCCCAGGAATCAGCCTGGTAAACCTTCGCTGCACTCCCTCAATAGCAAAGCTTCCTCGGATAGGACACCAAAACTACACACAATGTCCCAGATGTGGCCTCACCAACTCCTACACAACTGCAATAAAACATCTCGATTCCTATACTCAAATTTTCTCGCCATGAGGGCCAACATACTATTTGCCTTTTTTACTGCCTGCTGTATCTGCGCGCTTACTTTCAGCGACTGATGCACGAGGACACAAAGGTCTCACTCTCTCAATTTACACCCATTCAAATAATAACTATTTTATGAAATCTAGATGGATTCCAAATTTTAAATGAGGGCACTAACAGTTTCACCAAAGCATTTCAGTCCTTCAAATGGGACAAAATGAATGGGTCAGGAGACTTGTGACTTTAGTAAGTGGAAACTAGTTTGTTGCATTTCCTTGTTGATATTATAAAATGCGCAGTTTTTGCCGTGAATGATTTAACACCTGAAGCACACAGCCAAGAATGTAATCAACAAAGGAAGGATCTCGACAGTACTTGTGGTGAAAATAATTGTCAAGCTTGAAGAATGTGGCTGACAGGCAAAGGTGTAACTTTAATGCTAGGAGATTGACTTCTGGGAATAGTTCCAGATGATTTAAAAATCTGATTGTTTGACTGGAAGTATAAAATTCTGAACAGTTTGGTGCATGCACTGGTTAGTTCATGACCTTCAGGAGCATAGGCAAGTGCAGGCAAGTGGGATCTGGTAGGTAGGTCAGGGCCCTTCATACATCGGTGCAGACTTGATTGGCTGAAGGGCCTCTTCTGCACTGTAGTATTCTGTGATTTTGATTCATAGATAAACTGTTGCACAGATAGGAGTCAAGATGCTTCACACTGCTCCACTGCTGAATAGCTGAAAATACAAGCTGCACAGCCTTGGATTAGAGCAAACCAAATGAATTGGAGATCTGAAGACAATGAAAGTAGGGTGTTGTTTCTGGCGGACCATGAAGCAAACTGCTATTGATCACTTGGAAAGCCTGCAAAGAGAGTTGGGAGGACAATATGAGATGGCCAGCTAGACAGAGACTACTGATGTGAATAGGTTCACTCCTTAGTCTCACCCAGTCACGGTGATTGAAATGTACATAAGGATGTTTTGAGAAGCTGTTTAGAATAATGTTATTCTTTATTATTCACCCCAGTTCATTATGCTGGTATATCATATGCTCTTTATAGTGAAGAACAAAGCTAAGAAATGTTGTTCACATCTCCACTGCCTGCATCCTATCTGCTTAATCCCATTCCTTCGTTATTCCCGTGCAGTTTTATTTGGCCACCTTAGGCCCCTGTGCATCAATTTCAAACTCTCGATCCTTCCACGACCAAGCTAAATCTTCCCTAGAACCTTGTCCTCTAATTGTGTAACCACATTCAGCTTTACGTTCCTACATTTTGTTTTTCCAATTCTGGATTTCTTCGCAACTTCCATTTTCTGTGCTTTAACCATTCATACTCAATGCTCTCGCTAAGCCTCTCCTTATCTATGTCTACACTTCCTCCTTTCAAAAGCCTACTCAAGACCTACTTCTCTGATCATGCTTTTAGCCGAAATCCCAAGTCCTCTCCAACCAGCCCCCCAGTGTCTGGTTATTTCACCTCTGAAACACATTGGGATGTTTTATTGTGCTAAATTTGTTAACTATATGCAATTTAAAAAAATTGTTCTGCCCCTTTCCATTGTTTTTAAGAGCTGCCATGCTTTACGCCATTTGTAGCCAAGAGGCAGGGGATCTATTTCCTGGACCTATTAGCATTGAGGTTCTGTAACCAGCAACTGGGAGATCTGAGAGCAGCCTGGGAAAAATGGGAGTCTAATTTCATGGCTGGGATTCTCCGGTCTTGCCCGGTCTGCCACCACTGCCAGAGAGAGAAAGGAGGATTTGATTTGGTGCCCAGCCAAATCTCCATTGACGGCAGCGGGACTGGAGAATCCGAGCCGCAAGCGAGGTTGGAGAATTCCGGCCACCATGTCTGCTGTTGGGAAGTGCCTGTCCTCTTCTGAACATTTCAAGCCAAAGGTAAAATTAAAAGTAGTAATTGCCATGATTTTACATTCAGCTGGTTTGTTTTAAATTAAATGGGATAATATAGTTTTAGAATTCCACTCACAGCGAAATGCTGCTTCAGCTGCTGAGGCAAAAAGGAATTGATGCATTAATTATGCCAAATATGGAAGATTTACTTACATAATGACAGGGATAATTGTTACAATCACGGAATCTTACAGCACCAAGCAGCCGTCTGGCTCATTGAGCATGTGCTGGTTCTTTGAAAGAGTAACACAATTAGCCTCACTCCCTTGATGCTTTCCCATAGCCCTGCAATTTTCTCCCCTTTATGATTTATCTAATTCTCTTTTGAAAGTAACAATTGAATCTGCTTCCATACCTTTCCATGCAATGTATTCCAGATCGTAATTTGATTTGATTTGATTTATTATTGTCTTATTACAATATATTATTCTCACATGTATTAGCATACAGTGAAAAGTATTGTTTCTTGCGCGCCATACAGACAAAGCATACCGTACATAGAGAAGGAAAGGAGGGAGTGCAGAATGTAGTGTTACAGTCATGGCTAGATGAGAGAAAGATCAACTTAATGTAAGGTAGGTCCATTCAAATGTCTGATGGCAGCAGGGAAGAAGCTGTTTTTGAGTGGGTTGGTACATGTCCTCAGACTTTTGTATCTTTTTCTCTAGCCCACCGAATAAAACATGTTCTTATCACCTCATTTCTGCAACGATAAATCTGTGCCCTTGGTTACTGAAGCTTCTGCTTATACACTTCTTCTTATTTACTCTGTCAGAACTGTTCTTGATTTTGAAAGTCTTTACCAAGTCTTCCCTTGACCTTCTCTTCTCTAAGGAGATTGATCCCAGACTCTCTGAGCTCTCCAGTTAATTGGATATCTCAGGTTTCTTATAGACATCTACACCCCTTAGCATTGGGAGGACCTTTTTATTTGGTTTCCAGCATTGGGTTTCTGCCAGAAGTCCATTCTTATAGTGAATGTGAGGCATCCAATTTTAATGATGGGTCCACTGATAAGTCATTGGCATGGGGAAGAGGTTGGAGGGACAACCTGCCCACGTGCATATGATGTGGAGATGCCGGCGTTGGACTGGGGTGAACACAGTAAGAAGTTTAACAACACCAGGTTAAAGTCCAACAGGTTTATTTGGTAGCAAAAGCCACACAAGCTTTCGAAGCTCTAAGCCCCTAAGCCCCTGAAGAAGGGGCTTAGAGCTTCGAAAGCTTGTGTGGCTTTTGCTACCAAATAAACCTGTTGGACTTTAACCTGGTGTTGTTAAACTTCTTACTTGCATATAAACAGAGCTTGTTTTTATATAGCACTTTTCACATCAAGCATATTACTCAGTGTTTGAGGAATGCATATTGGCCAAGAAACATAGACCCCCTCATCCCTACTGATCTTTAAATGATGACGTGAGCAGACAGGTTTCAGCACCTTGAAAATGCTCTGTAATTTAAACCAATTTTCTGTTGATAGTTCAACCAATTTTAGCTTGGTTCAGAAATTATCCAGAATTAATAGTGTGATTAGTTGTAGTAAATTGCATAGATGTTATACTTGCTGCTCTATTGCCCCTCAGGAAAACTTCATTTAGCTGTAAATTAGATGGATAATCAGAAGTTTTTTTTTTCCCCAGTGTACGGTGGAAAATGGGAAGCAGTGGCGAATAATTACTGCCAAAGTCAGGATCAAAGTGGGGGGGTGGGGTCCCACGGCCATGCTGCAGAGGGATCAGTGACAGAGAGGGACGCCAGTGATCAGGGCTGGGCATCGCGGTGGTGGGGGGAAGTGTTGGCCCACCGGGAGGGTGGGTCGGGGCTGCAGGGGGATTGGGACAGCGGGGGAGGGTGGGGGGAGATTGAGGCGGAGTGGAGGGGGGAGTGAGGCTGGCCCGGACACTTTCGGTGGGGGGGGCAGCGATCAGGCTGTGGGGTGTGCTGTATGGCCAGCAATGGGGGGGTTTGCCATGTTGGCCAGCGATTGAGCTGGCCAGCGATCGGGAAGCCGGCATTGCGGGGCTACTGCACATGCGCCGGTCTCGGCGCTGACAGACTGGCGCATGCGCAGTGGCCCGCTCAGCGCTATGCTGACCACATGCCACCGGTAATGCAGCTAAAATACGAATGTTAATCCTCTTAATGCCAAATGTGTATTTGCTTTCTATTATATATTCCCAAAAAAAACACAACTGTTGGGATCTCCCAGGATGTTGCCTGGTATGGTGGGAAAATCGTATGAGGAAAGGCTGAGGGGCTTGAGGTTGTTTTCGTTAGAGAGAAAAAGGTTAAGAGGTGACTTAATAGAGGCATACAAGATGATCAGAGGATTAGATAGGGTGGACAGTGAGAGCCTTTTTCCTCGGATGGTGATGGCTAACACGAGGGGACATAACTTTAAATTGAGGGGTGAGAGATATAGGACAGATGTTAGAGGTAGGTTCTTTACTCAGAGAGTAGTAAGGGCGTGGAATGCCCTGCCTGCAGCAGTAGTGGACTCGTCAACATTAAGAGCATTCAAATGGTTATTGGATAAACATATGGATGATATTGGAATAGTGTAGATTAGAGGGTCTTTAGATTGGTTCCACTGGTCGGCGCAACATCGAGGGCCGAAGGGCCTGTACTGCGCTGTAATGTTCTATGTTCTATGTCTTTGTGACTTTCAACTTTGAAAGAGATAACGAGTGGAGGGTGGGGGGGTGGGAGGAGCGGATTCTCTCCCAAAAATTCTAAGTGTCAAATTTGCGTAAAAGCTAGAGTAAATTCCACTGTTTTTTTTTCAGCGGGAGTTTCGAAAGGAATCTCCCACACTCTGTGCACTGCTGAATGCATTAGAATGAATCTCATGAAAAATCTGGGGGCGGGGCCTATCCCCGCTGGAGAAGCCGGCAGCATAGCGCTGAGTGGGCCACTGTGCATGCACCAATCTGTCAGCGCCGAGATCGGCACAAGCGCAGTAACCCCACACTGCCGACCTCCCGATCACTGGCCAGCACAGCAAACCCCCCATCGCTGGACGTATGACTACTCCACGACCTGATCGCCAGCCTCCCCGAACATGTCTGGGCTAGCCTCTCCCCCACCCCCCACCCCGCCTTGATCTCCCCCCCCCCCATCAACAGTCCCGATCTCCTGATCTCCCCCCTCCTGCCTCGATCTCCCCTCCCCAACCAGCAGTCCCAATCTCCTGATTCCCCCCCAACACCCACTCTCCAGCAGGCTGATTCCCCCCTTTCCTCCACCCTAATGTCCAGCCCCGATTGTTGGTCACCCTCTCTCTGTCAGTGATCCCTCTGCAGAGTGGCAGTGGGACCCCCCCACCCCACCGATTGCCCCGAGAGGCCCTACCCCCATTAGGCCTCACCCCCTTGGCACTGCCCGATGCCCAGTGTGCAGTGTCAGGATGCCCCCTGGGCATTACCACTTTGCCCCTTGGGCAGTGCCGGGGGCCCAGGCTGGTGCTGCCCAGAGGGCACCCCCCCTTACCCCTGACCCTCTGGGAGGCCTCGATGGCCCCCCTTCACTCCAGCAGGGTCGGGCCGCCAGCTCCCCGCCAGCTCCCCACTGTTGGAGTGAAATACTCCTTGTGGGGGGAAGATTCCAACAGGCCCGGAGACATCAGTCCCGGGCCCACTAATTCAGTGCAAATTATATTATAATCCTCATTTAAATAAATTATACAGCTCCGTGCCGATTTCTGACGCCAGAAATGCGGCCCCCGGAGACTCGCAGAGGCCGTCGCACTCAGTGAGAAGCCCGCGGAACAGCCTCCGCTTGAATCTCCTGGTCCGCTGCACTGCTGTTGCTGGGAAAATCGCCCCCAAGTTGTTGTTACACACACAACTGTGTTTGACCAGGCAGTGCAGGATTGCAAGAGGGTAGAATATATTTCTGTTTAAATGGTGTATTAATTTGACTTTCTACACAGAATGTCTCGATTTTCTTTTAATTGCAATCTTATGTTCTAATGTTTGTGTTAGCAAGGAAGTTAAATATGCAACAGAAGGGGAGTTGAAATGTTACTGGCAAAGATTTAGCACTAATACTTATTGGAAAGCAATGACTTTGTTCTCTGGGTTTGGGCAGTGTTAGCAGAGAGAAATGATTGCTCGAAGCGGTGAATTTCCAGGCCGATTAATACCCAAAGTGAACCATCAGTGGGTTGACGAATAAATCAACAATGAATGAAATGATATGGAGGCAGATACCACAATTCCATCTGATTGCTACCTGCTTTTTGAAATTATGAAATGAAGGTTCTGTAAATTAAGTTAAATAATGAGCATTTGTCTCGATGAAAATTATTCTCGTTTCAGATTTGTTTATTTGGGAGCTGCTTCTTATTGTGCTTGCCTTTATCCTGTTTAACACTGTCGTTCGTGGTATTACTTCACAGATTTTTAAAAAAATAGCTTCTCATATTAATGGATAATATGATCACCGTGTTAAAGTAGCAGTCAGATCTCAGGAGCCAATGCTGTCAACAGATTAATTTTGTTCTCCAGTCGAGCTTTCTGTAGCCACATCCACAGACAATCACATTAGTGCCTCCAGAGACACTGTCTGTGTTTTTAAAAATTTATTTTGGGGCTTTATTCAACTCAGCCATCTTGCCCCCATGTTCTAAGTGTGATTATACTGATCTATCTTTGCATCCTTTATGCTGCTTCAGGATTCAGATCTCCTGAGTGGGGGTCTCGTCCGCTATATTCACAGGCTGAAATTGCAAGATCCTGCCAGTTGTGTTGGTTGAAGGAAATTCTTCAAATTGTGCTCATTTTCTCGTGCATATCAAGAACTCTTAGGCACATTTAAAAAAATGTTTCTTCCATTTCAAAAAAATATTGAATTTATTAATAAACTGACCATCGTGCTCCAATTAAACTACGGTGGCACAGTGGTTAGCATTGCTGCCTCACAGCACCAGGGACCTGTGTTCAATTCTGGCCTTGGGTGACTGTGTGGAGTTTGCACGCTCTCCCCATGTCTGTGTGGGTTTCCTCCGGGTGCTCTGGTTTCCTCCCACACTCCAAAGATGTGATTGGCCATGCTAATTTGACCTTTAGTATCAGGGAGATTAGTAGGATAAATATGTGTGTTTACAGGGATAGAGCCTGGGTGAGATTGTTGATGGTACAGGTTCAGTGGGCGGAGTGGCCTCTTTGTGCACTGTAGGAATTTGATGATATAGATTTTGTTTAGAAAGAAAGAAGCTTGCGTTTAAATAGTGCCTTTCGTGACCACAAGAAAACTTTACAGCAGTAAAGTACTTTTTGTCTTGTAGAAAGTGTAGCAGCCAATTTATGCAACTAGATAATCTATTCTTGTGATGTTGTTTGAAAGTCAAACACTGGCCAGAGGTTTGCTGCAACTGTTGCCTCCTTGGACAGCCTGCTGCTGACCGGCCACATCAATGGAGGCTGCTCCTGAGAAGCCTGAACTTACAGGGCTTGTGAGGTGACTGGTTCAGTCTGGGACAAGGAGGCATGACCCTGGGTAGAATGCCATCCTAGGGTTCCATGTACCTAGCAATACCACAATGTTTGCCACAGATGCTAAGGGTGCGGGCATTAGCTACAGGACAGCTATTGATGCCTCCATAATATCACAGGCAACCCGCACAATTTCCCAGCAATTTTTCCAGCTTCTGCTACCAAATTGTCTCTAAGCCTCATTCCAGCTGAGGCCCAAAAGGCCATCAATGGACCACAGTGGTCACAAGTGTCTGCGATGCTCCAATAACCTCATTTTTCACAGACAGAGATTGCTGTAGTGCTGCTGCAAATTCTCCTCACAGCAGGCCTGACATTAACCCTGCCCCACTAAGGGCTGCAGCACATCTTGCCCACTTCCCAATGCTCCCTGATACCCCAAAAGGTCAGACTGAGACTGAGGGCACTCTTTGTTCTGTCTCACTGGCATCCCCTATGAGCCCTTTTACAATGAGGGCAATAAGGAATCAGCAACAAATGCTGGCTCCACATCTCACAAAAGAATAACAAAAATAATTCTGGGCATAACACTTTTGGGGAAAGATGTCAAAACCTTGTAGAGGGTGATGAGAAGGTTTACTTCAATGCTACCTGCGATGAGCAACGCCAGCTTTGTGGAGAGACTAGAGACTTTGGGCAAAGAAATGGCAGATGGAGTTCAATCCTGATAAATGCGAAGTGATGCATTTTGGTAGAAATAATGTAGGGAGGAGCTATACGATAAATGGCAGAACCATAAAGGGTGTAGACACGCAGAGGGACCTGGGTGTGCAAGTCCACAGATCCTTGAAAGTGACGTCACAGGTGGAGAAGGTGGTGAAGAAGGCATATGGCATGCTTGCCTTTATAGGACGGGGCATAGAGTATAAAAGTTGGGGTCTGATGTTGCAGATGTATAGAACGTTGGTTCGGCCGCATCTGGAATACTGCGTCCAGTTCTGGTCGCCACACTACCAGAAGGACGTGGAGGCTTTGGAGAGAGTACAGAGGAGGTTTACCAGGATGTTACCTGGTCTGGAGGCATACCTAGTTATGAGGAGAGATTGGGTAAACTGGGGTTGTTCTCCCTGGAAAGATGGAGGATGAGGGGAGACTTAATAGAGATGTATAAAATTATGAAAGGCATAGATAGGGTGAACGGTGGGAAGCTTTTCCCCAGGTCGGTGGTGACGTTCACGAGGGGTCATAGGTTCAAGGTGAAGGGGGGGAGGTTTAACACAGATATCAGACGGACATATTTTACACAGAGGGTGGTGGGGGCCTGGAATGCGCTGCCAGGCAAGGTGGTGGAGGCGGACACACTGGGAACGTTTAAGACTTATCTAGACAGCTATATGAGTGGAGTGGGAATGGAGGGATACAAAAGAGTGGTCTAGTTTGGACCAGGGAGCGGCGCGGGCTTGGAGGGCCGAAGGGCCTGTTCCTGTGCTGTATTGTTCTTTGTTCTTTGTTCTAGAAGCTGGAATTATTACCCTTGAAGTTAAGGGAGATTTAATAGAAATGCTCAGAATTATCTGGGGTTTTGATTGAGAAAAGCTGTTTCACTGATGTGACACTGACTTGAAATATTAAAGAACCAGGGCGAGATGGGGAGAATTTTTCAAGAGGCAAGTTGTTATGGTGTGAAATACATAAAGAGTGGTGAAAGAAAATGTGAGTGTAACTTTCAAAAGAGAATTGGATATAGACTTGAAAAGTAAAGCATGTAATTTTATGTGGAAAGAACAGACAAGTGAGATTAATTTGATCACTCTTCCAGAACTGGCACGGGAACGACGGGTCAAATAATTTCCTTCTGTGCTGCCTGCCTCTGTGATCCTCTAACTTCCCTTCATTAAACCGAAAGGGATCCATTGGCTAAGAATTTATCTCGTATGCAGAGCCTTATGGAGACGTATACTCGAACGTTACATCAAACTAGATGCAGTGAGTTAGCAAGTCTGTTTTAACAAGTCTGCCTGTGGCCGAGGGATCATATTCCAGAATCTTCTACAGCCTGACTGTGTCTGGAAGGCTAACTTTAATTTGCTCCTTTGGCCATCGTCATCTGCCGAGTAGCAGATGTTTCAGTTTCACTTTCTTGCTTTTTGACAGAAAAAAAAATGTCATTGTAAGACTGGCTGCTGTAAAACTGATCAAAGGAGCCGAATTTCTCACCAGCTAACAGTGTCTGTGTATTGCAAAGGAGTCATGGAAGTATTGCAAAATCCTCATCAATCTGCATTTTGGAACTCAGGGGAGATGCCAAACCTGAAGTAAATTTGTTGGCTGAGAAATGCTTTTAAGTGTAACCAACACAAGAACTTCATTGAAAGATATCACTCTGCAGGCGATATAAAGAGAAATCTTGATACAGCTGTCCAACTTACAGTAACTTTTGACCATACTTGATTGTAGTGTTTGATAACAGGCGGCACGGTGGCACAGTGGTTAGCACTGCTGCCTCACACATCCAAGGACCCGTGTTCAATTCCGGCTACGGGTGACTGTGTGGAATTTGGACGTTCTCCCCATGTCTGCATGGATTTCTTCTGGGTGCTTCAGTTTCCTCCCAGAGTCCAAAGATGTGCAGGTTAGGTGGATTGACTATGCTAAATTGCCCTTTAGTGTCCCAAGATGTGCAGATTGGGTGGATTGGCCATGTTAAATTGCTACTTAGTTGTCCCAAGATGAGTAGGTATGGTGGATTGGCCATGCTAAATTGCCCCTAGGTGTCAGGAGGATTAGCAGGGGTAAATGCATGGGGTTGCAGTGATGGGATTAGGTGGGATTGTTGTCAGTGCAAAGTTGATGGGCCGAATGGCTGGCTTCTGCACTGTAGGGATTCGATATTTCTATGATAAACCAAGCGATATTCGATGTGATCTACGAAAAATAGCGTAAGTCAGATAAAAGCATGAGCATCTTCATCATTTTCTAAGATTTGCGTTTAGTTAGTACTAGCATAACTGCCTTTATGATGCGATACTTTTTTTTAAGCTAATGAAATTGGAAGAACATGTGCTTTCAGAATGTGTAATTGCTGGTAATGGAATTTCATTCATCGTGATGAAAGAAGTCACGATGTGTCTGTAATCATTCTTTAATGTAGCTAATGAACCGTTTAACTGGTATAAATTATTTGCTCAGCCAAGGTGGATATCACAATGAAGTAGGCAATGACTGAACAACAATTGAACAATTCTGATTTGCCCTTAGGCAGTAGGTGTGCTCAGGCCTATAGTGGCAGTGCTGCGATTTGTTCTGAAGAGTGGTTCAAAGTGTAATATTGATCAAATTGTCCTATTGCTTGATCTCTGACACACGATACGGGCGGCACGGTAGCACAGTGGTTAGCACTGCTGCTTCACAGCTCCAGGGTCCCGGGTTCGATTCCCGGCTCGGGTCACTATCTGTGTGGAGTTTGCACATTCTCCTCGTGTCTGCGTGGGTTTCCTCCGGGTGCTCCGGTTTCCTCCCACAGTCCAAAGATGTGTGGGTTAGGTTGATTGGCCAGGTTAAAATTGCCCCTTAGAGTCCTGAGATGCGTAGGTTAAGAGGGATTAGCAGGTAAATATGTGGGGGTAGGGCCTGGGTGGGATTGTGGTTGGTGCAGACTCGATGGGCCGAATGGCCTCCTCCTGCATTGTAGGGTTTCTATGATTTCTATGATTTGATGATCTATAACATACGTCCAGTGTAATGACAACTCTAACTCTTAACTCAATCCAAACTCTCCATTGGAGTACAACTGTTGCCAAAAACATCATTTTCCCTGATTTGTAATTTTCTCCTTAATAAATGAGATCACCCTCCATTCTCCTGGCGTTTTGCCAGCCCCATTCCAGATAATGGGAACAATAGCAGCCCTTAAAAACCAGCTGGTCCTTGAGCGCTGCTTGGCTGCCTAAGTCATTATGTGGAGATGCTGGCGTTGGACTGGGGTGAACACAGTAAGAAGTCTGTTGTGAGACTTCTTACTGTGGCTGCCTAAGTGCCAAGATGTCGCTGCACATGATGCCACCACTGAAGTTTGGGACCAACTGAAGTGGATCTTTGAGATCTGGGGATGCACTTGGGGTAACAGTGAGAGGAAACAAAATATAATTATGTTAAAGGGATGCCACCCCTTAGAAACAAATCTGTCAAGTGCGTGCTTCGTAAAGGGCCACTGTTTGATTGATGGGGGGGGGAATGGGGTTTGATGTCCAGCTCTGGTCTTTTCTGTGTTCACGATTAGATTCCCTGACTTGATATTGAGTATCATGCGTAGAGAAGCTTTTCATATTTGAAAGCTGTCTAAACATTTGTTCCGAATCAGTACAATGGTTTAAGTCTCTGAAAGATAACAGTTTGAAATTCTGTGTCCTCACATCCAACAATTCATTTCTAAGAGGTTTGCTAACTGTAATAATCTTACAGAGGTCATTCTTCCATCGCCAATCACACTTTATTTACAATGCATTTGGAATGTCATTCACTGGCTGCAGACTGCGGGTCAGCCCCGAGTCTTTTGACTGCTGGCCTGAGTGGCTGTTGCTGTTTAATGCTGTTGGAAGCCTCCAGCTCCAGCACCCTCCAAGACCATCTTCGATGTTTCCGTAATAGGGCATGCAAGATGGCCAGCAAAGAAGCTAAGTTAGGAATAAACTTCCCATAATCAAGTACTTTTGGGAAGGCTTGTCCAATTCAAATTGGAGATACGCATGGCTCATGTCCAACCTTGAAATGGTTTGGCCCCCCCAGTTAACCTGGATTGAAGTACAGGTCTTCAATCCGGAGCATGGGGTATCTCTCAAGTTCAGAAACCTTATTGATAGTAAGTTTATCATCTTCACAAAGTTGGACCAACTTATGGAATCATAGAATCCCAACAGTACAGAAGAATACCATTCGGCCCATCAAGTCTGTACTGACCACACATCTACCCAGGCCCTATTCCTGTAACCCAACACATTTACTCTGCTAATGATACTAGAGTCAATATAGCATGGCCAATCCACCTAACCTCCACATATTTGGACTGTGAGAGGAAACCGGAGCACCCGGAGGAAACCCACGCAGATACAGGGAGAACGTGCAGACTCCACACAGACAGTGACCGAGGCTGGAATTGAACCTGGGTCTCTGGTGCTGTGAGGCAGCAGCTGTGTGCCACCATGCCGCCCGGTTTACCCGGTTTAAGGATAGGAACAATGGGTGTGGCCCACTCTGCAAACTGTGCGTGTCTTATTATGCTCAGCTTTTCCAGGCGTTCCAGTTCCGACTCTACGGCACGGTAGCATAGTGGTTAGCACTGCTGCTTCACAGCTCCAGGGACTTGGGTTCGATTCCCGGCTTGTGTCACTGTCTGTGTGGAGTTTGCACGTTCTCCTTGTGTCTGCGTGGGTTTCCTCCGGGTGCTCCGGTTTCCTCCCACAGTCCAAAGATGTGCAGGTTAGGTTGATTGGCCATGCTAAAATTGCCCCTTAGTGTCCTGAGATGCGTAGGTTAGAGGGATTAGTGGGTAAATGTGTAGGGATATGGGGGTAGGGTCTGGGTGGGAGTGTGGTCGGTGCAGACTTGATGGGCCAAATGGCCTCTTTCTGTACTGTAGGGTTTCTATGATTCTACTTTTTCCAATAGGGAGTATGGAACTGGTCTCATTCTAAAATATGTGGGGTTGACATAGATCTTAGCTTTGGCTCCCATTATTTTTCCAAGCCCTCCTGGAAAACTTCAGGGTATTTATGAATGACTTTGTACGGTGCCCTCATGCCCAGCCTGAAAATCTCCAGTCAATTTAATCTGATGTGTTGGAGCCAATCTCTCCCCATTAGGCAAGGTCCTTGTCCCTGTACAATGATGATTGGAAGTTGAGCTGACTGCTGCCTATAAGTCACTAGGATCGCCGTGGTGCCCTATATCTGCAATGGTTCCCCCATGTAAGTGACCAGCCTGGTCTTTGTGATTTCTAAGTTCAGGAGCTGAATAACACCCGAAAGGCGATTGTAAATTGCTCCCCAACAATGGAGATTGCAGCTCCCATATCCACTTCCATTTTAATCTGTGGCCATTCACTAACAACTCCACCATTATGGGTCAACCTTTATCATGGAGATGCAATTTAATTACATTGTCCCTGTTCCATTGTGGACTTTCCTACAAGGTATGGTTTAGTACTGGCCTTGGCCTTTTCTAGAAATAACATGTGTTTTGACTGTCCCTATATCTTTGCTTTGTCTGTGGTCTTCTGCAGCACTTTTAGTAGGCTGCCATCTGGCATCTACAACCTTCTGGAACATGCTCCCTAGGAGTCTGAAGGCTGTCCCTGCCCTTCCGTGATTGCCTGATGATGCAACTCGGCCTCCACCGCAGTAAGGAACTCTCAAACGCTTTACCGATCCCATTGCTCTCAGTTGAGGGATGGAAGTTGCATGAGGCCCCTCCTCCCAAGTGCAGGACATTGCTACCTGATGTCCCCCATAGATTCCTGAGCTCCTTTCTCTGCATTCTCCACTGATGGAGTTATCACAGTGACCTTCTTTAGATCCATATTGGGTTCTGCCAATAATTGTTTTTGGACTGGCACGGTTAATTCCACACACCAGTCTGTCTTGCAACATGTCATTCACGGGTGACCCAAATTCACTGTGCTCTGCCAGTTTTCCCAATCTGATCAGAAATTCGGTGACAGATTCCCCAGGTGCTTGCCCTGCCATGTTAAACTGGTATCCCCGGATTATTATGGAAGGTTTTGGGTCATAATAGCCTTTAACCAATTCCTCCAATTCATTAAAGGTTTTGGAGTCAGGGGCATCTGGGTAGGTCAGCTTTTTATTTAACTGAAGGTTGGGACTGCACATGCTGTCAACAGGATCACTTTCTACTTCCCATCTCCCTCAATAGCGTTGGCCCGGAAAAAGTAACACATGCGCTCCGCATATTGAACCCAGTCTTCTAAGCTTGCAGCATAGAACAAAGAAAATTACAGCACAGGAACAGGCCCTTCGGCCCTCCAAGCCTGCACCGACCATGTTGCCCGACTAAACTAAAACCCCCTATGCTTCCGGGGACCATATCCCTCTATTCCCATCTCATTCATGTACTTGTCAAGACGCCCCTTAAAAGTCACTACTGTATCCGCTTCCCCTATCTCCCCCGGCAACGAGTTCCAGGCACCCACCACTCTCTGTGTAAAACATCTGCCTCGTACATCTCTTTTAAAACTTGCCCCTCGCACCTTAAACCTATGCCTCCTAGTAATTGACTCTTCCACCCTGGAAAAAAGCTTCTGACTATCCACTCTGTCCATGCCTCTCATAATCTTGTAGACTTCTATCAGGTCTCCCCTCAACCTCCGTCGCTCCAGTGAGAACAAACCAAGTTTCTCCAACCTCTCCTCATAGCTAATGCCCTCCATAGGCTTCAGGTTTACCAGAAGGAGGCATTTTTCTTTCTGAAGAATTATTTATCTCAACAGTAAAGGTTGTCCGGAGGGAAGAAAAAACTCGCTTTAGTCCTCGTCGCCGTTGTAATAATCTTACTGCGGACTATCTTCCGTCACTCATCGCCCTTTGGGCCCGATTTTACCATTGTGATTCGAAGTGCTGGGTGGACTTGAATCTGGGAATGTTTCAGGTCCGATTTTTAGACCCATTTTTTGCGCCCGTGTACACACTCTGTCTGAAAAAATGTCAGCGATTCTAATCGCGCTGCACAAGACTGTGGACGGGGCTTATCGCTCCCGAAACACTGCAGCTCTGATCGGAGCCTTCAACTGCGCATGCGCAGTAAAAAAAATAGAAAAACGCTCCCGTGCCATATCGCTCCCGGTCTGGATAATGCCTTCCCACCTGGCCCCCACAGACATTGCCCCACTCCCACAACATTACTGCCCCCCTTATCCCTCCACCCCCCCCCGCTACCCAGACCGATTGCAGCCCCCTGCCCCGCTTCCCCCACCAATCGCATGCAGAGTGGCAGCGTACCCCCCATACCCCTCCACCAGAGAACCTCCCTCCCCTCTCCCCGACCATCGATCTGAGGCAGAGAGCCGCTGGAAGCTCTGAACTTACCTCCTCAGAAGCTGGAGCGCTCAAATCAGACCTTTGTGGACCATGTCTGTTTTGCACCGAATCCTGACGGGCGAACACGGCGATAAAGGGGGAAGTGCCGATAAGTTTGGGCGTGCAGCCAATTAAGTCAATTTAAATGCATGCGAATGCATTTAAATTGACATCGCGCCCGTTTCGGGCGCGGTCCAGACCGGCCATTTTTGGCGATTGGTAAAGAGGGAACGGGCACGGAGGCGGGCGCTACTCATCTCACGCCCGACTTTACCATGTTTTCACGCCCGAAAACGAGCGCAACGTGATGGCAAAATCGGGCCCTTTATTTACATTTGGATTGCTGTTCAGTGGCCACAGAGTGGAGGTTAGTCCCGAGACTTTTGACTGCAGCTCCTGAGTGGAGCCAGCTGGCTTTAAACATACCCTCCCTTCCCCCGCTTCCCCCCCCCCCCCCCCCCCCCCCACCGTCCGACTGCTCCTTCCCTATTAGACGAGCCTACACTCACCTAAAAGGGGAGCTCGTATTCTACGAGGTCCATGGGGGGATCTATTGACGATTATGAGCAGAAATGTGTGTGACTACATTCTACTATGACAGTCTAAAATGTAATTTCCATCTGTTGTCATGTATTAAAAACGTCAAGGCTGGAGATGTGTGAAAACTACAGAGAACGGGTGCAAAAGGGTTTCAAGTATTATCACTTAGTTTACTCACGTGTTAGTATTAACATTCTACAACAAAATGTTCACATGTGTAAAGGTCTCAGATTGCCTGCCAACTTTCAGACGTGGCAATAGTTCCGCATTCACGATGCTTAGAATTCCATAAATAGCTGGAGCTTACTCTTCGAAACCTCGTCATCTGCAGAGTTTGACAAAAGGAGCTTGAAGAGAAACAGTGTATTTTGAACAGTTATCTCATTTGTATGCACTTTGAATTATCACTGAGCTGTGTGTTAAATTCACTGATTCAATGCTTCTATTTCTCTGACGCAAAACTCAGGCCCCTATTTAGAATGGTCCTTGCCCACATATGTAAGGGAAGGGGGGAGATCGATGAAGGATGTAAGCGGGGGGAGGGGTGTGGGTGCCTGTGACAAGAAAAGCTCCAAGTAATTTTGCAGACCAGCACTTTTGCTCTTGCTGCTCACTTCGTTTAGATTCCCACTCATCGGGGATGGGCACCCCTTGCCGCCTCTGAATTCAGACTAATTAAAACGTTGGTATGAAAAAACAAGGTGAACATCCCTCCTCCCTCCAGCCATCTCTTCATTGGACACAGGTGAGGTCCCTGAGGATTGGAGGATAGCGAATGTGGTACCATTATTTAAAAAAGGTAGCAGGGATAACCTGGGTAATTATAGGCCAGTGAGCTTGACGTCCGTGGTAGGGAAGTTGTTGGAGAGGATTCTTAGAGACAGGATGTATGCGCATTTAGAACGGAACAATCTCATTAGTGACAGACAGCATGGTTTTGTAAGAGGGAGGTCATGCCTTACAAATTTGGTGGAGTTTTCTGAGGAAGTGACAAAAACGGTTGACGAAGGAAGGGCCATGGATGTCGTCTATATGGATTTCAGTAAGGCATTTGACAAAGTCCCGCATGGCAGGTTGGTTAAGAAGGTTAAAGCTCATGGAATACAAGGAGAGGTGGCTAGATGGGTAGAGAACTGGCTTGGCCACAGGAGACAGAGGGCAACAGTCGAAGGGTCTTTTTCCGGCTGGAGGTCTGTGACCAGTGGTGTTCCACAGGGCTCTGTACTGGGACCTCTGCTATTTGTGATATATATAAATGATTTGGAAGAAGATGTAACTGGTGTTATCAGCAAGTTTGTGGATGACACGAAGATGGCTGGACTTGCGGATAGCAATGAACATTGTCGGGCAATACAGCAGGATATAGATAGGCTGGAAAATTGGGCGGAGAAATGGCAGATGGAATTTAATCCAGATAAATGCGAAGTGATGCATTTTGGAAGAACTAATGTCGGGGGGAGTTATACAATAAATGGCAGAGCCATCAAGCGTATAGAAACACAGAGGGACCTAGGTGTGCAAGTCCACAAATCCTTGAAGGTGGCAGCACAGGTGGAGAAGGTGGTGAAGAAGGCATATGGTATGCTTGCCTTTATAGGAGTCTGATGTTGCAGCTGTATAGAACGCTGGTTAGGCCAAATTTGGAGTACTGCGTCCAGTCCTGGTCACCGCACTACCAGAAGGACGTGGAGGCTTTAGAGAGAGTGCAGAGAAAGTTTACCAGGATGTTGCCTGGTATGGAGGGTCTTAGCTATGAGGAGAAATTGGGTAAACAGGGCTTGTTCTCCCTGGAAAGACGGAGAATGAGGGGAGACCTAATAGAGGTGTACAAAATTATGAAGGGTATAGATAGAGTGAACGGTGGGAAGCTTTTTCCCAGGTCGGAGATGACGATCACGAGGGGTCACGGGCTCAAGGTGAGAGGGGCGAGGTATAACTCAGATATCAGAGGGATGTTTTTTACACAGAGAGTGGTGGGGGCCTGGAATGTGCTGCCAAGTAGGGTGGTGGAGGCAGACACGCTGGCATTGTTTAAGACTTACCTGGATAGTCACATGAGCAGTCTGGGAATGGAGGGATACAAACGAATGGTCTAGTTGGACCAAGGAGCGGCACAGGCTTGGAGGGCCGAAGGGCCTGTTTCCTGTGCTGTACTGTTCTTTGTTCTTGTTTGTTTGTATCTCAACTTCCGGTTCTCAACATTTCCATTGGCGAGGAAGGGGTTTAACACTCTGCTGAGGTAGAGCAGTTTTTTGACATTTGAACCATAATATTCAGACTATATTGATCTATTCCTTGCAGTCATATCTCAGTGTTGACATTTTCTGGAGTAGAATTAGTCAGGTAAGCAAATATACTAACCAATATGTTTTGTTTATAAAGCACCTATATTGTAATAAAATGTTCCAAGGTGCTTTACAGGAGAGTAATCAAACAGAATGTGACAGAGTGATTTAAGAAGACACTGGGACAAGTGGCCAAATGTTTGGTCAAAGTGGTGGATTTTAAGGAGTCTCTTAAAGGGAGATGGAATGGTGGAGAGGCACAGAGGCTCAGGAGGGAATTTCAGCACCTCAAACATTGGTAGTTAAAAATTGACACCAAAGATGGAGGAACTAAAGAGCAGATGCGCAGAGACCAGAGTTAGAGGAGCACAAAGATCCTAGAAGGTGGAAAGGTTGGAGAAACTTAAAGAAATCAGAGGGGGTGAGGCCATGAAGTAATTTTAAGCAAGGTTGAGAATTTTAAAGTTGATGTGTTACTAGACCAGGAACAAATGTATGTCAGTGGGTACAGGAGTATTACTGGACCATGAGATAATCTATATCAGTACAAGGGTAATGGATCAATAAGGTCCAGTGTGAGTTAGGATACAGGCAACAGAGTTTTCAATTACCTCCTTCTGATTGAGGGTGGAAGATGAGAGCCCTTCAAGATTGATGTCGTCAAGTCTAGAGGCTTCAAAAGGATAGATTTGAGTTTCAATAGATGGTGAACTGAGACAGGGCCACAAATGGGTGATGTTATAGAGATGGAAGTAGATGGTCTTGCTGATGGCATGGAAATGTGATTGGGAACTCATCTCAGAGTCAAAAAGGGCAACAAGGTTGCAAAAGGTCTGGCTGAGCTTCAGAGAGTGATGAGGGTGAGAGATGTGGCTAGATTTTACAGCCACCCACTGATGTATTTGAAGGCGGGGGAGAGGGTTGGATGGGGAGGTTGCTCATAATGTACATTGCATGGCTTTCCCACTCACGCCGAACCTGTCTCCAGTTTTACGGTGGGTGGGGGAAGTGTCAGGTAGCTGGCCTGCCCCTGAGCCTCATTCTGCCTCCTCTATGATTTTACCCCCCTGGCAGGAGAAGGCTCAGGCCAATTGGATAGCTCAGCAGCTTTTACTGCATGGACTGGTGTAGGGCAAGAAAGGTGGGAGAAAATCCTTTTGGTGGAATGGCCTTGTGTCCATCAGAGGCAACCCCAGCCAAAGTCATACCATACCACCCCCCCATCTCCTCTCCCCCCACCCCACACACACACTTTAATCCTCCCCAATGCTTCTCAGGTCCTACCCCTGGTCTGTTAGCCAGGCCTGCTGATACCTTGGGCTCCACAACCTCTTCTTCATTGGGACTGCTTTTAGCTTCAGCAGTGGTCACCTCTGGAACCTGGTGCTGCTGGGCTTATAGAGCTGCCAGCCAACCAGATTGGCCAACAGCTGTATAAGCCAGGACTTTCTCCTGACATGGGGACGGAGATCTCGACTTTAAACAATTAACTCTGCTTCCAGCGTAAAATGGCTGAGGGGAAGCTGGCTTGTGGGTAGGGGGAGCACCCAACCAACATTTCAGCTGGGGAATGGGAGAAGTAACACCCCGTAAAATCTAGCCCAAGGAGTCCGTATCTGGGGATCGGAGTTTGGGGCAGCGGCCAAGGAAAATGACTTCTGCCTTCCCAATCTTTATTTTGAAGAAATTTCTGCTCATCAAAGAAGGGATGTTGGACAGTTGTGACAAATCAGAGAATGGAGGGGTCAAGAGAGGTAGTGGGGAGTTAGAGTTGGGTGTTGCCAGAATACACAAGAAACCTAACATTATGTCCTGGATTTTCACCGAGTTGGGATGACTCGCTAGCCTTTTAAAAATGGCAGGCACCTCCCAATTTCAGGATTTGCAACTCCATTCCCGGGGTTTCCGATTTTTAGGAGTACTTTTTTAGAATTCAAGATGGTTCCTGTCAAAAGCCTACATGTTGCACTTCAGACCTGGCCAGCTGGTAACAGGGATAGGCATATCCTATTCCTCTGCATTTTTCAGGGATTCATGCCAACATTTCAAAGAGTCTTGGTTAACACACCTCAGAGGTGTCGTGAACCATAATCTGGCATGAGGGAACATTTAGAAAGGTAAGTTCAAAATGTTCTCCCCATGCTTCCTATCCCAAGGTATGTCCCCTCAAACACGCCAATGGCCCCCGGTGTCAAACTATGGCACTTCTGTGCCCATTCATCCACTGTACTCTGCATAGAAGTAATGAACTCTATAATGACAGTAAGAGGTAAAGAAAGCTGTAAAGAAAATAATTAATTCATTACTACCACCCAATAAAAGTGTCAATCAACAAGATCCTTTAAAGTTCCAATAGCAGAAACTGCAAGTACTTGAAACCTCTTTATCTCATATAAGTAAACATTGTGCAAGTGACAGTAGAGATCAGAGAGCCAGAGTTGTCTTTCAAGCAATGCATTCTCTGGGGATTAAGTTTTCTTTTATGGGTTCTCAGCCAAGTGTCATTTTGTATCCTTGGCTGAGAGCCCCAACATCCATTAAAGTATTAAACCACAAGATTATTTACAGAGGGTGAAGTGCTCCCATGTGCTTGTGGTTTCTGCTATTGAAACTGTTAAGGGTCTTGATGATTGATGCTTTTATTGGCCATATTTTTATGAATGAACAACCATTTCTTTAAAGTTTTTTGCATATTCTACCATCACTATAGGGTTCCTTGCTTCTATGTAATATATCGTGGGTGAATGGGCATGGAATCAGCATTGGGGCATGAGGTACAGAAGATTACTTGGAGAGTGCATATCTTGGCATTGGGTCATGAGGACATAAGTGATGTGTGGGAAAATGAGTTGACGTGGATGGGGCATAGGAAATGATGACTTGATGAGACATTTTGTTTTTACTTTAACTGGGACAAACTCTCACAGCACCCAGGGACTTTTAACCGCTGACCACTATACCCAGCAGCCTTTGTGGCTGCCTCCAAAGTTTTTCCCAGGTCAACTGACCCAACTGCAGCTGGCACCCGACTCCCACCATGAAAATCCCATCCTTGTGGGCATTTTCTCCTGAGTCAGGTGGGGCGAGCAGGAGTTTTCCCAAATCCTGCTACCCACCACATGGATAAAAATCCAGGAGCATATTTTTGAAAGATGTTGGGGCAGCGTATGAATGAAAAATAGGAGGAATCAGAGAGAGATCCTTGGGGTTGTCTCAAATATATCAGAGTGGATGAGAAGCCATTGCCGGTAATTCCATACAAATATAAATTCACATAGAACTGGGAATATAGACTTCATAGAATCCCTACACTGCAGAAGGAAGCCATTCAGCCCATCCAGTCTGAACCGACAACAATCCCTCCCAAGCCCTATCCCCGTAACCCCCGTGGATTTACCCTGCTAATCCCCCTGACACTAAGGGGTAAGTTAACACGGCCAATCCACCTAACCTGCACATCTTTGGACGGTGAGAGGAAAGCGGAGCACCCGGAGGAAACCCATGCAGACACGAGGAGAGCACGCGGACAGTGACCCAAAGCCGGGAATCGAACCCGGGTCCCTGGCGCTGTGAGGCAGCACCGCCAACCACTGAGCCACCATGCCGCCAACAACTTACAAGAGTCCTTACCACAATATATTATTGGTTTGATATGAGATTTATCCAAAGCACATACACGATTAGCGTGGGCTGTCTCAGGAAGGAAGTGTTAATTCAAACTGTCCTTTCCTTTTTGCTGAATGAGATCTGTACCACATCAATTATTCCACAGATGGATAAACAAGGATTAAGATCTTGAAAAACTACATTTTACTTAATTGATGTGCAAACATTTATATTCAAATATATTCAATAAAATATACAAAAATTAAAAACATCAGACATACTAAATGGAGAGTTTGAAGATATACACATATTTTTGCAGATGTTTCATTCCATTCACTTCTCTTTTATCTCTCCTTAGGTCACTATGCTCTTGAATGACATCCTAACAAATTAATTCATTCTGTAAAAAAAAAACTTTAATAACCTAATTTGCATTAATATTAAAGAAGCAGAATTTATTTAGAATTCTTTATGCTTAAAATTAACACTGAATGATGCAGTTTTAAGATGTCATGTCATATCTGCGAGAGAGAATCTGAAAGTCATTATCATTGCAAAGCCTTATTGGCCATTATCGAGAAAAATACCCGTGAAGGAAATCATAGACAATGCAATCAGCCTTCTGAATCATTCACTTCATTGAGGCATGAGTCTGATATTTCCAATTTGAAATTAAGACAATTGATAGTAATTCAGATTACATCTGTTTTATTGGTCTTCAAACATTGTGTAAAATTTAATTAGAACAACAAAGAGCTTCTGACAAATGAGCTTTCTCCAAAAAAATCTACATGTATTATTATTCCTTTGTATTTTTTTTATCTGACATGTTTGTAATTTAAGAAATACAGTGCACAGAAAATGTCTTTGTTTCCCATTGCATGTTTCTTCAAAGGTTAAAAAGTAGCAATGAACTTATAAATGTAAGTTTAATATAATACAAATAATAAAATTCTACAGTAGTTACAGATTGTTACAAATTTAATGCAGCATGATGCTGCAGAACATTAGGGCAGTAATGTCCTGGCACAAACTGGTATGACTGTATCCTTTGACTATTGGGTTTCTATTTGGGCTTGCATTCTTAATGCAGTGAGTGTTTCAATGTCTACGATAAAAATTTTAATGGATGCATTTCCCAATGTTGCAAGAATGAATGAAAATCATAGAATCCCTACACTGCAGAAAGGGGCCATTTGGCCCATTGAGCCTGCACCGACAACAATCCCACCCAGGCCTTATCCCCGTCACCGTTTACACTGCTAATACTCCTGGCAGTAAGGTGCAATTTAGCATGGCCAATCCACCTAACCTGTACATCTTTGGACTGTGGGAGGAAACCGGAGCACCTGGGAAACCCACGTAAACATGGGGAGAATGTGCAAGCTCCACACAGTCATCCGAGGTCGAAATTGAATTCGGGTCTCTGGCGCTGTGAGTGCTAACCGCTGCGTCACTGTGCCACCAACAAAATGTTGGCGCAAGTATAAAATAGGGTCAAAGTTTACCCTTTTCCTATTGCACCAACAACCAGAGTTACAAATCTGAGGTTTTACAAGATGATTTTGTTTTAGACTGTCTCTGTAATTTAAGTAAGTAGTCTCACTACACCAGGTTAAAGTCCAACAGTTTGATATAATACTATTGATGCGGTTGCTGTGGCAGGGTTGTGTGGTGTCGTGGTCACTGTTCTCCTGAAGGCTGGGTAGTTTGCTGCGTACAATAGTCCATTTGAGGTTGCGTGGTTGTTTGAAGGCAAGTAGTGGAGGTGTGGGATGGCCTTGGCGAGATGTTCGTATTCATCGATGACATGTTGAAGATTCCGGAGTAGACGTCGTAGCTTCTCCGCTCCAGGGAAGTACTGGGCGACAAAGGGTCTGTCCACTGTATCCCATGTTTGTCTTCTGAGGAGGTCTGTGCGGTTTTTCACTATGGCACGTTGGAACTGTTGATCAATGAGTCGAGCGCCATATCCTGTTCTTACAAGGGCATCTTTCAGCATCTGTAGGTATCTGTTGCGATCCTCCTCATCTGAGCAGATCCTGTGTATACGGAGGGCTTGTCCGTAGGGGATGGCTTCTTTAACGTGTTTAGGTGGAAGTTGGAGAAGTGGAGCATCGTGAGGTTATCCGTGGGCTTGCGGTACAGTGAAGTGCTGGGGTGACTGTCCTTGATGGAGATGCGTGTGTCCAAGAATGCAACCGATTCTGGAGAGTAGCCCATGGTGAGTCTGATGGTGGGATGGAACTTGTTGATGTCATCATGTAGTTGTTTCAGTGATTGTTCGCCATGAGTCCAAAGGAAGAAAATGTCATCGATGTATCTAGTGTATAGCGTCAGTTGAAGGTCCTGTGCAGTGAAGAAGTCTTGTTTGAACCCGTGCATAAAGATGTTGGCATATTGAGGTGCGAATTTGGTCCCCATGTTTGTTTCATGTGTCTGGATGAAGAACTGATTGTTGAAGGTGAAGACATTGTGGTCCAGGATGAAGCGAATGAGTTGTAGAATCGCTTCTGGAGATTGGCAGTTGTTGGCACTGAGCACTGAGGCAGTTGCAGCAATGCCGTCATTGTGGGGGATGCTGGTGTAGAGTGCTGAGACACCCATTGTGACGAGAAGTGTTCTTGGTTCAACTGCTCCATGGGTACTGAGTTACTGTAAGAAGTCCGTAATGTTGCGACAGAAGCTGGGTGTTCTTTGTACGATGGATGCCCTCAACGTAGCCAGAGAGGTTCTCGCACAGGGTTCCATTGCCTGATTTGACGGGATGGCTGGGTGTGTTGGCCTTGTGTATCTTTGGGAGGCAGTAGGGATCTCCAACGCGAGGAGTACATGGGATGAGAGTTTGGAGGGTGCTCTAAACGTCCGGATCAAAGGTCTTGATCAGTCTGTTGAGTTGATGGGTGTGTTCTTTGGTCGGATCTGCGGGTAACCGTCTGTAGTTTTCCTCATTGTTCAGTTGTCGGTACACTTCTTTGCAGTAATCCATTCTGTTCAGTATGACAATGGCCCCTCCTTTGTCTGCTGGTTTGATGACAATGTTGCAGTTGGTCTTGAGAGCGCGGATGGCATTGCGTTGTGCTTGGGTGACGTTCAGGGTTGTCTTGTGAGTGCAACTGATGAATCTGGCATTGACACACCACCTGACGGCTTGGACATACATGTCGAGTCGAGGACAGCGGCCTTCCAGAGGGGTCCAATTCGGCTCTTTCCTCTTCGGTTGCTGCACCGCGGATCCCTCTATCGGCTGTTCCGGTTCATTGGCTGTCTCATTGTGTTCGCTGTTGGCCTCTTGGGGTTTGTGGAAGAACTCCCGCAGCCTCATTCACCTGGTGAATTCCTCTGTATCCACTGTGAGACTGATGGGGTCCATTTTGGTGGTGGGGCCAAAATTGAGTCCTTGGCAGAGAACTTCGATTTCGTCTGGTTGAAGTGTGTAGTCCGACAAGTTGACAATGGACTTCCCTGCAGTGGTCCTGTTTTCTACTATGATACCGGGGGAGGCTTGGTTGCTGCCGGTGATGATGCCGAGTTTCTCAAATTTCTTGTTCTTGGTGTGCATGTAGATGGCGTAGTTCCGTTGTCTCATCTGCTTGGCAGTGTTTCGCAGGTGGTCTGCATCCTGAGCGCAAGTTGAGAATATGGACTCTATCTTGGTTTCCAGGTTGCGGCGTTTGCTGTAGAGCTGGTGTATGAGGTGGTTGAGGAGGGTGAGAGAGGTGCAACGGCAAAGTCTCTCAGCGTAGTCTGTGTTATAGGTTGACCTGAGTGGGTTCGTGATCTGTTGTCCTTTCGGTATCTTGTCTGCTTTCTTGCATCTTTGTAGAAACTTGATGTCTGTGTCAATATGCACGATATCTTGGAGGTCCTCTCCACTTTGAGCCGGCAGTTTGCGGTTGCCTGTGGCAACTCCATGTCATCTGTAATTGAAGGTATAATTGAGGACTGAAGAGTCATGTGATCAGCTATGAGCTTTCCCCACAATAAGCCTGTGTGGTTTGGTTATGATGGGGATGGTGGCAGTGAGGGGATGCAGGCCAGTGATGAATCAAATGTACATGCCGTATTTCACACTTGGAAATAAATGCGAGAACAGCTGGGCTAACTCTGGGCAGACATTTGAGCTGGGATTTTCTGGTGCCGCTGGGGAAAGGCCCGCCAAAAGTCAATGGGCGTTTTTGCTGATTCACCAACTTTTCCGTTTCACCCACGACGATCCCGTCATCTCTGAACTTTTTGACAGAAAGAGAGGGAGAAAGAGAAGGTGTGTCTCACAGAGACAGATGGCCACAATTGGTCTGGCCAGCAGACTGGAGAAGGTTATGGGTCCTCCACGAGCTACCAGACAGAATGCAGGAGGGAGGATGGTCTCCAGTCAAAGACAAAGTCTAAGGACTCTGGAAGACCAGTCCTGATGAGGTTTGGAGGAGAAATCACCAGAGTTGTTCCCACTGTTGGTAATCAGTTCGAAAATTCTCAAAGTGCCTTTCGACAGTCACTCAACATTATGACTTGGTGAAAATGGGGAGACATGAACCCTTTGGAAACTGGGACTGAATGAGGGTGGTGTATAACTGGGTGATCTTGGCGTTCCCATGCACTTGTTGAATTTCATCTTCTACGTGCTGAAGGACATGGGTTTGGGTAGTGCTTCAGAAAAATCTTCTGTAATATAATCTTCTATTTTTTTAATGGAAATTTAGGGCTGAATTTTAATCTCCCAGCAGAGGTCCCAATGACAGATGGAAATCTACGGGTGACCCCGTCTCAGCCATTAATGGGACCTCCAGCTGCATGTTATAAGGTCACAAAACTAAATAGTTGCTGTTAGGCCTACTGTCTATTTAAAAAATGGTCACTCACTCCTTTAAAGGATGGCCACCTACATATAGGAGCTGTTGAGAAATCAGAGGATGAATAGCTTGGCAGTCTCAGGAGTGCTGCTAGGAGCGGTGGCCATTGTTGGGACTGCATGCGGAAGAGGAAGCCACCATTGAAGGATGATGCCCTCTCAACCAGGGGTCTGGGAACCTCAGGCCAAGTCAGGCTGGCCTTGTCACGATGTTGGGAGAGTTGGTGAGGGCAGGTAATGCTGTGTCCACAGGGATGGCCATTGTCTGGGTTCTCTCTGTGACTCAGAGTCCCCGGATAGGAGAGATCCCTTGCCAAACCAGCAAAGAGACTGTCAGAGTTCACTTAAATGGCCCAGTTGGACTCTGAGAAGAAGGGGCATTCTCCACTCCCCCCCCCACCCTCCACTCCACCGCCTGGCACAATGGCACAGTGACAGGAAGACTAAGGCACTCCAACCCTGATTTTTCTCGCCAATTCACCCCCCCCACCCCACTTCCCCGGGTCACCCAACCCTTCCCCAGACGGTTGGTAAAATCCAGCTCTCAGATACTTCTAATTTCATTATTTGGATTGCTGTAGAAGATGAGACCCAACTTCTTATGTCCTGCACAGTGCGTATACTTGTTTCAATATCTAGTTATCTGTGGGTTGCCTTTAAAATGAACAGAACCACACAATAGTTATTGTGCCAGCTCTCTGTGGGAGCAATATATCTGGTGCTACTCCCTCGCCTTCTATCGATAGACCTGAACATTCTTCCTTTTCAGATAGCAATCTAATTTCCTTTTGAATGCCTGAACTGAACCTCTCTCCACCACATGATCAAGCAGTACATTCCAGATCTTAACCACTCGCAATATGGAGAAATCTTTCCACAAGTCGCCATTGCTTCTTTTGCCAGAGAATCCTTTATTGTGTTATCTCAGCTCTCAGTTCTGTCTCTTGGTGAGCTTTTCCTTTTCTGAAGCTGGCACAATAACACTATATTAACGCATATTTTAATGCACACAAGATTATTGAATAGTAAAACAACATGGATGCAGTATAATATTAAAACAGATATTTTAATTGTTCTTAAATCTTACATAGTTCTTTACTAAAAGACCAACATAATACATAACTTGCAATGTTATGGTCTATGAAGACCTCTGTAGATTTCTTCCACTAGCTGCAAGCTAGAGCAGATTTTTGAGCTGCTTTTTCCCTCATGAAATCTAAACTGAGATTGAATCCCACCCACATTCCAGCCGGTGAACGATGAAGTTAATATTTTCTGTACTTGGAGGGCAGGCCGAACTGACTACCATCTCTTGTCGGCTCTCTCAGCCCAGTGGGACGCAACTTCCATCAAAACAAAGCTGCAACTGCCCGTCTATTCCCCAAACAGAACTCTTTGTTTCTGACAGTAAACACACAGATAAGTTAAGCAAAAGAATCTTCTAAGCAAGGCTCTGCTCAGAATCACTATCCCCGTGGCTACGTGGCATGCTTTGGGATGGTTCAAACAGAAATTCAAACATATTTTATTGTCAAGGCTACTCTTTTATTCTGTAACCATACAAAAAATGTTCATTTCTAATGGAGTCTTTCCCAGAATTGCCAGTTTTTAGTTTATTTTATGGGGATCACTATATACCTGGCACTACCAAGATGTCCAGAAATGAGTCCATCAACTGTTTCAGCTTTTTTAAATGATGAACCCTGACTCTATAAGATAAACACAGGCTACTTTTTAAGTGTAATGAACCCAGGTTTGTTAGAATTGCATTTCATTTATCATCTTAACTTCCAATCTAAAAATTATTCACCTGAAACTAAAAGTTATATTTTAAAACAGATGAATTATGAACAAAGATTTTGCGATATCCTTTAGCCCTGGCCAAATTGGGGCCCAGTTGTGGCTGTTGTAAATCCAAACTCCATACTAACCTCTAAGGTACGGGCAGTGCTAGGACCTGAACTAAAGCTGTGAGGGTCAGATCAAGTGATGGGGCATTTTTATCAGTGCTGTCTTCCCTCCCCCTCGATGTACGATGGCCGGGCAGGAGGCAGTTCTTGGGTATCTGTAAGCAGGAAGTCTGGATGCGGAAGTTAGGGATGAGGGAATGGTGGCTGGGGTGGAAAGCAAGAGGCCCATGTTGACACCATCTGCAGCTTGTTCATCATACCAGACAGCAGGTAAGAGTGAGCTGGAAGCAGAGGGAGGACGTTCAACAGGAACATTATGTTTTTGTCCAATACTGATGGCCGCATGATGCAGACAACCATCTTCCCCATAGGGCTCAGCCAATATGGGCTTCCTTGTTCACCACTGCCCTGCTCACTTCTATTGTGTGCCAACTTGCCCTGAGGGGGGGGGGGGTAGAATGGCAATGATTGTGTTGCACAGTGATTGGGTCAATTATTTATCATAGCTAGAGGTACTTGGAAGCATCAAGAGTTGGGTATGGGACTGCCGTCAGTGCAATGTGTGTGAAGGTGACTATCTGGATGTTAGGCACAGGAAATGTGAATGGATGAGTGATGAGGGGTTGAGATGGTATTTTGAGAGATGTCTGATGGATGGGAGATATCATGTGAAGGTGTATTCACAGAGGTTGACTGGCTGTATGAACTTATTACATTCCATGTGGCACTGAACTTGACATGAGGGCCAGTTCTGTGTCCCGAGACTACATACTTCTTTGAGGAGGTAACAAGAAAGTTAGATAAAGGAGAACCAGTGGATGTGATTTATCAGATTGCCAGAAGGCCTTTGATAAAGTGCTGCATAGGAGACCATTAAATAAATTAAGAACCCATAGTGTGAAGAGTAAGATCCTGGCATGAATAGAGGATTGGCTGACTGGCAGAAGGCAGAGAGTGGCGATAAAGGGGTCTTTTTCAGGATGGCAGCTGGTGACTAGTGGTGTGCCTCAGGAGTCGGTGCTGGGACCATAACTTTTCACAATATACATTAACGATTTGGAAGAAGGAACTAAGTTTGCAGATGATACAAAGATATGTTAAGGGACAGGTAATATTGAGGAAGTAGGGGGGCTGCAGAAGAACTTGTACAGGTTAGGAGAGTGGACAAAGAAGTGGCAGATGGAATACAATGTGGAAAAGTGTGAAGTCATGCACTTTGGAAGGACTATTTTCTAAATGGGGAAATGGTTAGGAAATCAGAAGCACAAAGGGACTTACAAAGAACAAAGAACAACACAGCACAGGAACAGGCCCTTCGGCCCTCCAAGCCTGCGCCGCTCATATGCCCACTAGACCATTCTTTTGTATCCCTCTATTCCCAGTCTGTTCATGTGGCTATCTAGATAAGTCTTAAACGATCCCAGCGTGCCCGCCTCAATCACCTTGCTTGGCAGTGCATTCCAGGCCCCCACCACCCTCTGTGTAAAATGCATCCCCCTGACATCTGTGTTGAACCTTGCCCCCCTCACCTTGAACCCGTGACCCCTTGTGTTCGTCACCTCCGACCGAGGAAAAAGCTTCCCACTGTTCACCCTATCTATGCCCTTCATAATTTTATACACCTCTATTAGGTCGCCCCTCATCCTCCATCTTTCCAGGGAGAACAACCCCAGTTTACCCAATCTCTCCTCATAGCTAAGACCCTCCATACCAGGCAACATCCTGGTAAACCTTCTCTGTACTCTCTCCAAAGCCTCCACGTCCTTCTGGTAGTGTGGCGACCAGAACTGGACGTAGTATTCCAAATGTGGCCTAACCATCGTTCTATACAGCTGCAACATCATATGCCAACTTTTATATTCTATGCCCCGTCCAATAAAGGCAAGCATGCCATATGTCTTCTTCACCACCCTCTCCACCTGTGCTGCCACCTTTAAGGATCTGTGGACTTGTACACCCAGGTCCCTCTGTGTGTCTATACTCCTGATGGTTCTGCCATTTATTGTATAGCTCTCCCTTACATTAGATCTACCGAAATGCATCAGTTCGCATTTATCTGGATTAAATTCCATCTGCCATTTCTCCGCCCAATGTTCCAGCCTATCTATATCCTGCTGTACTCTCTGACAATGTTCATCACTATTCGCAACTCCAGCAATCTTCGTGTCGTCCGCAAACTTACTGATCACACCAGTTACATCTTCCTCCAAATCATTTATATATATCACAAACAGCAGAGGTCTCAGTACAGAGCCCTGCGGAACACCACTAGTCACAGACCTCTAACTGGAAAAAGACCCCTCCACTGCTACCCTCTGTCTTCTATGGCTAAGCCAGTTCTCCACCTATCTAGCTAGCTCACCTTTTATCCCGTGAGATTTAACCTTTTGCACCAGCCTGCCATGAGGGACCTTGTCAAACGCTTTACTAAAATCCATATAGACGACATTCACGGCCCTTCTCTCGTCAATCGTTTTTGTCACCTACTCAAAAAACTCAACCAAATTTGTGAGGCATGACCTCCCTCGTACAAAACCATGCTGTCTATCGCTAATGAGATTATTCAGTTCTAAATGCGCATATATCCTATCTCTAAGAATCTTCTCCAACAACTTCCCTACCACGGACGTCAAGCTCACCGGCCTATAATTACCCGGGTTATCCTTGCTACCCTTCTTAAATAGCGGGACCACATTTGCTATCCTCCAATCCTCTGGGACCTCACCTGTGTCCAGTGAAGAGACAAAGATTTCTGTTAGAGGCCCAGCAATTGCATCTCTCGCCTCCCTGAGGAGTCTAGGATAGATGCCATCCGGCCCTGGGGATTTGTCTGTTTTAATGTTTCCTAAAAAACCTAACACTTCCTCCCTTGTAATTGAGATTTTTTTCTAACGGGTCAACACATCTCTCTGAGACACTACCAGTCAACATGTCCCTCTCCTTTGTGAATACTGATGCAAAGTATTCGTTTAGGATCTCACCTACTTCCTTTGATTCCAAGCATAATTCCCCTCCTTTGTCTCTGAGAAGTCCGATTCTTTCCCTAACAACCCTCTTGTTCCTAACGTATGTATAAAATGCCTTAGGATTCTCCTTAATCCTGTCTGCCAAGGACATTTCGTGACCCCTTTTTGCCTTTCTAAGTCCCTGTTTGAGTTCTTTTCTACTTTCTCTGTATTCCTCTAGTGCTCCATCTGTTTTTAGCTGCCTGGACCTCATGTATGCCTCTTTTTTCTTTTTGATTAGACCCACAATTTCATTGGTTATCCACAGCTCTCGAATCCTACCTTTCCTGTCCTTCCTCTTTACAGGCACATGCCTGTCCTGCAGTCCTATGAACTGCTCCTTAAAAGTCTCCCACATGGCAGATGTGGATTTTCCCTCGAACAGCCTCTCCAAATCAACAGCCACCAAATCTTGCCTAATCCGACTGTAGTTAGCCTTCCCCCAATTCAGCACCTTACCCATAGGACAACACTCATCTTTTTCTATTACTATCCTAAAGTTTACAGAATTATGGTCACTATTTGCCACATGTTCCCCTACTGCAACTTTGATGACCTGACCGGGCACATTCCCCAGTACTAGGTCCAGTATAGCCCCCTCTCTAGTTGGACTGTCAACATATTGTTCCAAAGAAGCATTTTATAAATTCTTCCCTGTCCAGGCCCCCAGCCCTAAACGATTTCCAGTCTATGTGAGGGAAATTAAATTCTCCCACTACAACAACCCTATTTTTTCTGCACCTGTCCAGAATCTCCTTACATATCCGTTCCTCAACTTCCCATGGGCTGTTGGGAGGCCTGTAGTATACCCCCAGCATAGTGACTGCGCCCTTCCTGTTTCTGAGCTCCACCCACAGTGACTCATTACCTGACCCTTCCATATTGTCCACCCTCTGTACCGCTGTAATATGCTCCCTAACCAGCATTGCTACTCCCCCACCTCTCCTCGCCCCTCCTCTGTCTCGCCTAGAACACTTGTACCCCGGAATATTCAGCTGCCAGTCCTATCCTTTTAATCAAGTCTCCGTCACTGCAACCACATCCAAGTTCCGCGCAAGCATTAAGGCTCTAAGCTCGTCTGTCTTGCCCGTGACGCTCCTTGCATTGAAGCAGATACACTCCAGACCTCCAGGCCCACTGAGGTCATCCTCCCCCAAGGTCTTACGAGTCCTTGTTCAAGATTCTCTTAAGGTTAACATGCAGGTTCAGTTGGCAGTTGGGAAGGCAAATGCAATGTTAGCATTCATGCCAAGAGGGCTAGAATACAAGGGCAGGGATGTACTTCTGAGGCTGTATTAGGCTCTGGTCAGATCCCATTTGGAATATTGTGAGCAGTTTTGGGCCCCGTTTCTAAGGAAGGATGTGCTGGCCTTGGAAAGGGTCCAGAGGAGGTTCACAAGAATGATCCCTGGATTGAAGAGCTTGTTGTATGAGGAATGGTTGAAGATTCTGGATCTGTACTCGTTGGAGTTTAGAAGGATGAGGGGGAAACTTATTGAAACTCACAGGATACTGAGAGGTCTGGATAGTGGATGTGGAGAGGATGTTTCCATTAGTAGGAAAAACAGAGGGCACAACCTCAGACTAAAGGGATGATCCTTTAAAAAAGAGATGAGGAGGAATTTCTTCAACCAGAGAATGGTGAATCTAAGGAATTATTTGCTGCAGAAGGCTGTGGAGGCCAGGTCATTGAGTGTCTTTAAGGCAGAGATAGATAGGTTCTTGATTAATAAGGGGATCAGGGGTTATGGGGAAAAGGCAGGAGAATGGGGATGAGAAAAATATCAGCCATGATTGAATGGCAGAGCAGACTCAATTGGTCGAGTGGCCTAATTCTGCTCCTATGTCTTATGGTCTTATGGTTTCACATTTTGAAAAATGAATCCTAGGATTTTTCCATGATGCAAGCTGGGATCATTAGAACGAGGTACCCAAACTCGCGGGAAGGCAGTAGACCATTTTGCCACCTTTCCAGGTCCTTTACTTGAACATCAAATCTGGGGCTAATGACACCACACTTGTTCAGTCTGCCCATGAGACTGACAACCACTTTCCCACCCCTGTGGCCATCAATAATCTCAAACTCTCCAATGTAGCCATGCTTCATCATTACAATCAGGAATCTCACAATAACTTTGGAGCATGGGAATGGGAATCTGATGTTCTCTGCATTTCTCTGCATTGCTGAGGCATTGGCAAGAACATTCAGGCGCACCATGATGCCTAAAATGAAATGGGAACAAGCAACACCACTGCCTAGGGTGGCACTGATATCTGTCGGATTAGCGCCGGCTAGGCGCAATCAACATCTTACCCCTTCATCAGTATGGTGAAAAACCATGCTTTTAGTCAACTGCCCGCGTACCTCCTCATTCGGATTGGGGTCAGATTGTTTGATAGCACTCCTGAAGTGTTTTGAGTTGTTTTGCCATGTTGAAGGCGCTATAGGTTATTGTTGTTGCTGCTGTTGTTTATGGAGTAATTTATGTTTCCAATGGCCTTCTGCTTTCGAGCACCTAGCAATTAAATGGCAATTGTTCTGCACTTGCCACATAATGTACACAGCCAGGATGCAAGTTAAAACAACTTGTTTAACTGACTGAATTGGTGTGTTAAATTACCTTCTTGTGGATTCTGACTTAGCCTAAAATCAATGCTAAATCATTCAGGGTTTGCATTACGCACCTTCCCCCCGCCAACTACCTAATGTTTGTGGGTCCATTAATTTATGAACATTTACCATGATGAAACCAAAAAGAACATGAACTGAAAATAACTTAATTCTGAATCCTGAGTTGCCATGTTCAACTAATTATTTGTCACAGTCCATAAGCAAAAGAGCTTAGAATTATATGTTTACCTGCATGCATTTTGGTGATAAAGTTCATATCAATAATCAAATGTCCATGATTCTGTTTCAGGTTCTTGATTAATAAGGGGATCAGGGGTTATGGGGAAAAGGCAGGAGAATGGGGATGAGAAAAGTATCAGCCATGATTGAATGGCGGAGCAGACTCGATGGGCCAAATGGCCGAATTCTGCTCCTATGTCTTATGGTCTTATGGCATGCTTTAGACGCACCCATCATAGTTATCGATGCTTCAGCCAATTAAAGGCTAGAGTGCAGGCCTGGTATCCAATGAAGGATGGGGGTGGACTTCTGATGTTGGGGGACAATGGGAGGCCCTCCAGCACTCAGATTAGCAACCCACTGCCAATGTGCCCTGCCCCTCCTCCCCCCTACAAGAAATTGGCCATCTGTGGCCAAATGACCCCTTACTTGATCCATTCTCCCTCCACCCCTCACTTCCCATCCTGAGCTCATCACGTTGGCATGGACATGGTAAACCCTGGCACCCTCTCAGTGGGCTCTGGGGTGTGGATCCTCCCTTTTTGAGCACTCATTGGCACACAGAGAGGTGCCAACCTGGTAGGGTCACCCATCCTGGCTGGATATACTCCCGGTGACGTCGGCGGAAATGCTGTTATAGAATTCTAGCACCATTGTGTAAGCAGGATCTATGGGAGCGGAGCGAGAGAAAGGAAAACAAACAATCTTTACAAAGGCAAACAGGACAAAGTGCGAACAATGATTAATTTGGTGGGGGGTGGGGGGGAGCTTTACTCACTCATAAAGGGCTCAATGCAAGATATGTGCCATAATTTCAAATGGGGAGTGAATAATTTGTTTCTGTCTCCAATGCTACCTGTAAGACCATAAGATATAGGAGCAGAATTAGACCATTCGGCCCATCGAGTCCACTCCGCTATTTGATCAAGGCTGATGCTTCTCAACTCCATTCTCCCACCTTTTCCCCATAACCTTTGATCCCCTTACCAATCAAGAACCTCTCTATCTCTGGTATTAATCTGACTAGGTGTCATCTTGCAGGCTGATTGATCGGTGCGATGCCCATGGTTTTCAATGAAGATGCTTTTGGGTCTTCACTGTGCCAAAGAACCCAATTTATATGATATTATTGAGCCTGCAACAGGAACCTTGACCAACTGTGAAATGCCCGCAGTTAAAATGGCAGCTGGGCAGCGAGCCTGTGTAAATGGGTCTGTGTAAGTATACTAGTCTGATTTTAACTCTTCAGATATCCCGCTCGCACCAGACAGGAGCTGATTGAAATTCCACTCGAGTGACAGGGAGTGCAAGTATCACACTTAAATCAGATACTGACCCCGCCAGATGTCCACACGTCTGCACGATTACTGGCAGTTGTGGGAACACTGGCTGAATATTCTCCAAGCCCTGGACAGAGGCAGATTTACAGTTCATGCGGCCTCGTGCTCACTTTCATTTCTCTACACCACCCCGACAACCTCATGCCCCTCTCAACCTCGCCCACCCAAGTCCCACAGGGCGCAAAGATGGAAGCCACAAACATACACAAATTGATCACTGCTTTTTAATTTGTGAAAAAAACGCCTCTATGAATAATTGCTGAATTACGATAAAAGCTTACCTCTTGTCAGAACAATGCTAAAGATGGTTAATACTGCGATGTGAGTCTTAAGGTGAGCAAATATGGAACTTGCTGATGAGCAACGAGATGAAGGAATTAGCTGATAACATTACTACAACACAGGCCAGTGCTGGACAGAATGAGCCAGTCCAGTGAAGGAGCAAATACTCCAATCAACAAGATGGAGTCTCATTCAGTTTCATAGAACCATAGAATTCCTACAGTACAGAAGAAGGCCATTTGGCCCATTGGGATTGTGCCAATCTTATCCCACCCAGGCCCTATTCCCGCAACCCTACACATTTACCCTGTTAATCCCCCTGACACTAGGGTCAATTTAGCATGGCCAATTAACCTAACCCGCACATCTTTGGACTGTGGGAGGAAACCAGAGCACCCGGAGGAAACCCACGCAGACACATGGAGAACGTGCAAACTCCACACAGACAGTTACTCGATCCTGGAATTGAACTTGGGTCCCTGGCGCTGTGAGGCAGCAGTGCTAACCACTGTGCCACCGTGCCACCCATCAAAAATAAAAGTTAACTTCCTTACTTACTCTCACAAAATCAAAAAAGTTATTGCTGTAAATTCATATGAGTGGAGTGTCCAGTGGGCCTAAGTCCAAAATTAGTGGCTGCGTCTGCAGGATTCCATTCTTTGTCCTAGAGATTTACGTAAGGCCAGTCTTGAGAGCGACGGGGTTTGAACTGTCAGTATGTGACCAGTTGCAGCCATTGTATCAGACCAACAATGGTCCATTTTGAAAACAGAATTTAAATAGGAGAATATGAAAGAGGGACACCTTTTAAAGATATTTTTTACTTCATCCCTTGTTGGCATAGCAATTTAATAGTTTTTTTTACACGTTCTCTGTACAAAATCAGCAATTACACCATCGTAAGCTAAATCTTGTAATGACGCACTTTCAATCATAAATATTGCTGAACTTGTCAAATGTTCCTGACTCATCGTACTTCGCAAATCATTTCTAACTCTTTTCAATGCAGAAAAGGAACATTCACCAGAAGTATTTGGTGAAACTATTTTCAGAATGGTTTCTACTTTTGGAAAGGTTGCCTGCGAAACATCACAAACAAACCTTCAAAATTCAACTGGTGATCTTGAAGAACAGAAGTGATCATTATTGACGAGATGGATGAATTGCTTCACTTCATATTCAAAAACATTTGTGTTTATGTCCTCCAGAAGAACTCATTTAATTTCTTACTGCAGTGGTTGTTAACATTTTCATCCAAACTTCTGTCAAAAAGCATGCAAGATAAATCAACACTTTTCTTCAGAGATTCACTCCTACTCTGCAACTGCACCATTATTGTGTCAAAAATGACACTGGCAGTCTCAACAATGATCTTCTCTTTCCCTTTTAAAGTGATCTCATTGTCTCTTGTTTCATCGAAAAAGAATTACCTGCATCTTGAATGTTTCTTATAATCCGGGACCTATATTTTTTCTTAATGTTAGCGATTCTGCTTCCACCGAGCTATAGTCATTTCAAAATTTCATGACAAAACTTTTAACTGAGACTAACAATCGTGCATCATTCCATAAAGTTGTTTCAATATTTTGCAGCAATTTGCCGACAACATTTGCCGACAAATTTGCCGTGGGGCGGCACGGTAGCACAGTGGTTAGCACTGCTGCTTCACAGCTCCAGGGACCTGGGTTCAAATCCCGGCTCGGGTCGCTGTCTGTGTGGAGTTTGCACATTCTCCCTGTGTCTGCGTGGGTTTCCTCCGGGTGCTCCGGTTTCCTCCCACAGTCCAATGATGTGCGGGTTAGGTTGATTGGCCATTCTAAATTGCCCCTTAGTGTCCCGGGATGCATAGGTTAGAGGATAAATATGTAGGGATATGTGGATAGGGCCTGGGTGGGATTGTGGTTGGTGCAGACTCGATGGGCCGAATGGCCTCTTTCTGCAATGTAGGATTCTATGATGAACACTAATTCTTTGAAGTAAATGTTCCCACAGAACAGTAAATACAGCAACATTGTACTTTTCAAACTTCTCTGCGATGGATTTTGCTTCAGCTTTCAGACGTGGTTTTTCTGAATTTCAGGCAGCTATGTCTGATAAGGTTTTTTTTTACATAAACAAAGTTCATTTTCAAAGCCAATACAGAATCTGATGAGTGGACCACCTAGTGTCACAAATTCTTTTGACTGTCAAATATTTTCCCTGTGCCTGCTCCAAGCTTGATTGCAACATATTCCACTGAAGCGTGGAAACTGACAAAAAGGCATATAGGTTTTGAATGAAGGAAGTCAAAAAAATGTATAACTCCCTCACAGGATTGTAGGTTAAATTCAAGTGACTGGCACATGGGATGAATAATGCACAGGGGCTTGCATTGTTCAGTCTTGCTTGTAGAGCAGAATATTATTGAAGCTCTAGACATGACAATTTTTGATGGCCAAACCTAAATTTGCAATGATTTCCAAACAGTCATCTCCAGACGCTCAGAAGTGTGGGATTGTAGCTGGACAAAACAAAGAAATTGCTCTACAACTTCACCACCACTGGTCACACATCTTAAAATTAATGTTGATTTGTCCACAGGACTCCCATCTAGTGTTGAATCCATTATTATGGAATAGTATAGGGCATCTTTTGCTTCATTAGTGAATCGGTTTCTGAGCCATTCTGCCATTATAGTGATGAAGTCATCGTAGGTTTGGTGTGTTTAAAAGTTGGTCTTCCCTGAGCCACAATACTGATGACTTTGCAAATGCTTTTTGAGAAGCTCATCAAATTCACTGAGGTATATAAGGTGGCTAAAAATTACTCTTCAAGTTGACAATGATGACTCATCATGTCCACTTAGAGGTAGTCCCAAATAAGACAGCTGTTTGACTGTGGTAACAACACATCTCAGCACTTTCCTCCAATAAGAACACTCACTTTCAAACTGAGCCAATAACACAGAATCAATTCTTCTAAATAATTTAAATCTTTGAACAAAAGCACACATAGCTTTAATATGAACTTTGGAAGTTTAATGATCAGCAAGATCTTTTGCAACATTTCTCCAGTTAGAGTACCCATCAACAGATGCTTGTTTCCTTTTACTAGGGTCGGGGAATAATTTGCAAACACAACAGTAGACGGCCTTAAGTGTTTCCAAAAAAATCAACCAATTTCTAGTTTCTGTCATCCCATTTCTCTTCACCATCAGAAAATGGGATTCATAAAGACTTCAAACCTGCTTTCGGCCTCCAACCTCAATTTATTTTCTCAATTTATCCATATTGTCAATGTTCTCTGGTTTATTTAGTACAAAATATTCGGCCATATTCAGTGGAACAGATTTTGGCCATAAGGTAATGTCTTCAGGGTTGGTTTCTTCCCTCACTTCAACAGAAGAATCAACAATATCTCATATTTCCATTGCCATTTCAGAGTCCACTACTTGTTCATCTCTTTCAGGCGACATGGTATCTCCAGAAAGCGGAGTCAGAATTCTCTTGGTGTTTTTTTGGGGTTTAAAGTTTAAATTTCATTGGGCAGCACTGTGCTTAATATGATGTTATCAAATGCAATACCTCATGACAAATTATTGGACTGATTTGTTTAAAATGTTTTTTTAAAATCACCTGGAATATTTCCTTTGGCTACTGGGAGATTGGTGTTGATTCTAGTAGATTCCTGTTCCATTCTGGAAGAATTAGCAACCTAGGAGTATCTGCCCTGAGGGACTCCGCTCCTCTCACTGGGGCCTGGCTGGCAGGCCCCAGCTCCCACAGGCCCCAGCTCCCACAGGCTCCAGCTCCCACAGGCCCCAGCTCCCACAGGCCCCAGCTCCTACAGGCCCCACTTAACTGACTTTGATAGCTCATAGCCATTGGTGCACAAGTTTTTTCTCCAAGTGTAGCCTCAGCTACAGCCACCATTAGCAGTAGCACTGCTGAGCTGCCTTCCCACTGATTGGACCTGTAGCTGCGATTGGACTGCACTCCTTAATAGAGATGGCAGCTCCAACAGGAGTCACTTAATTGGTTGCTGCCGGCAGAAAGTCACCCGCGTCCCATGCCCACGAAAACGGGGTTGCCTCCTTTTCAGCCCCAGTGGTGGGACCCCTGCTGTCCACAAAAATCTTTGTGATGACATTTTGGAGGCACAATAATTGTTCAGTTTTCAGCATTCATCATACTGCAAACAAAGAAATAGCACAGTGATTTGATTTGATTTATTATTGTCACATGTATTGGGATACAGTGAAAAGTATTGTTTCTTGTACTGTACAGACAAAACACACTGTTCATAGAGTTCACAGGGGAGAAAGAGGGTGCAGAATATAATGTCACAGTCCCAGACGGTGCAGAGAAAGATCAGCTTACTATATGATAGGCCCCATTCAGAAGTCTGATGGCAGCAGGGAAGAAGTTGATCTTGAGTCGGTTGGCACATGTTCTCAGACTTTTGTATCTTTTTCCCAATGGAAGAAGGTGGAAGAGAGTATGTCCGGATTATGCTGGCTACTTTTCCAAGGCAGTGGCAAGTGTAGACAGAGTCAATAGGTGGTTTGCGTGATGGACTGGGCTTCATTCACACCCCTTTGTGGTTTCTTGCGGTCTTGGTCAGAGCAGGAGCCATACCAAGCTATGATACAGCCGGAAAGGATGCTTTGTATGTTGCATCTGTAAAAATTAGTGAGAATCTTAGTGGACGTGCTGAATTTCCTTAGCGTCCTGAGAAAGTAGAGGTTTTGGTGGGCTTTCTTAACTATGCTGTAGTGTGCAGCATTAGATGCTGAGAAACTCAATTACATCTGTAAGACAGTACTTACCAGTTCTAACATTGCAAGTTTTAAAGAACTCCAAATCTCCAGACCATTATTATTTTGTAACCTCTGCAGCCTAGTTTTAACATAGCAACAAACATTAAGGGAGTTTGCAATAGCTGCTGGAAATACTGCCAAATGGAAAGGATTTCCACAACTGGACTCATTAAAAACTCTTTAGAAATGTACATTTCCATGTGGATAAGGTTTATATGTAAAGCTGCTTGCTAATTTAAATGTTTTGATTTGGAAATAAAAGGCATGCTAATTTTTTATTGTAATTGTGTGAATGTTTCATTTATATTTGCATTTGAATCATTTTTTCTAATAACAGACACTAAAGGATTCTTTCTTTAGATGGAATAAACATACATTAATCAAATATAAATCCCAGAAAGTTCATACAACAAACTTCTTTTCAGTTGTCTAACATTGGCTTAAATTAAGTAAGAATTAGGAGATCCAAAATATTCTGTTGATTTGCTCTTACCCAGTATACAATCTCTCACAAAGTCAAAATCTATTGCAAGCTGTTTAATGGATCATAGCAAATTCAATCCTGAAGTTAGTTACATTTTTTTAAATCCTGAGGTAGTGACACATCATCCCGCAGTTAAAGGAATTGTGTATAGTCCAACCTTTTCCTTACCATAAACTTTCCATTGACTGCTCAGTGACTCTTTAGAATCCAATTGCAGTAGGTCGGCACAGTAGCACAGCGGTTAGCACTGCTGCCTCACAGCGCCAGGGATTTGGGCTCGATTCCCGGGTCACTGTCAGTGCAGAGTCTACATATTCTCTCCGTGTCTGTGTGGGTTTCCTCCGGGTGCTCTGGTTTCTTCCCACAGTCTGAAAGATGTGCTGGCTAGGTGCATTGGTCATGCTAAATTCTCCTTCAGTGTACCCGAACAGGCGCCGGAGTGTGGCAACTAGGGGATTTTCATACTAACTTCATTGCAGTGTTAATGTAAGCTGACTTGTTCCACTAGTAAATAAACTTTTAAACAAAGGCAGTTTATGACTTTCCCTTTTTTATTTCTTCTGCCTTGGTTGCCTCCTCCATACTCACTCTTCATGTCAGCTATTCTCAGCGTCGTGCTTTATATTTTCTGAGGTAACTTCTTTTCAGTGATTGAGTCTGAGGCAGTGTGGGGGGAGTCAGAGGCAGTGTGGGAGGAGTCTGAGGCAGTGTGGGAGGAGTCTGAGGCAGTGTGGGAGGAGTCTGAGGCAGTGTGGGGGGAGTCTGAGGCAGTGTGGGGGGAGTCTGAGGCAGTGTGGGGGGAGTCTGAGGCAGTGTGGGAGGAGTCTGAGGCAGTGTGGGAGGGGTCTGAGGCAGTGTGGGAGGAGTCTGAGGCAGTGTGGGAGGAGTCTGAGGCAGTGTGGGTGGGGTCTGAGGCAGTGTGGGGGGAGTCTGAGGCAGTGTGGGAGGAGTCTGAGGCAGTGTGGGCAGGGTCTATTGCTGGACTGAAGTTTCTCAACGAGATAAAGCCTCAGCTGATTGAACTCCTGAACACTTTCTGGAGAAGTTATAGTTAGAACCACTCAATAACGTTGCACATTTACACAACCTGTAATCGTCATTGAGGTCAAATTAGAGGTGATTTCATTGAGCATTTAAACCTCAGGGGAATTTAAGAAGGGAAGAGGCAGCCATTAAAGGTGCACAGCTGCTGGGTATCCGCAAGATACACCATACAACCCTGGAAAGTGCACAATCAGATGAGTGTAAGCCAGGGGCCTGGGTTCAATTCCGGCCTTGGGTCATTACCTGTGTGGAGTTTCTCCCCGTGTATGCGTAGGTTTACTCCTGGTGCTCTGGTTTCCTCCCACACTCCAAAGATGTGCGGGTTAGGCTGATTGGCCATGCTAAATTGCCTCTTAGTGTCAGGGGGATTAGCAGGGTAAAATATGTGGGGTTACAGGGATAGGGCCTGGGTGGGATTGTTGTCAGTGTCGGCTCGATGGGCCGAATGGCCTCCTTCATCACTCTCGGGATGCTCTGATTCGATGATGCTGTGCTATGAACTTGCACTAATATAATGTGTCTAACATAACAGAACTCCCAAGGTGTTTCACAGGAGGGTTAGCAAGTGAAATTTGATGCAGAGCCAATGAAGAATCACAGCATTGGGTAAAGAAGTCAATGAGTGTCATTCACTCAAATTGCTTCATTGCTGCAACGTCTGCTGCATGATTTCCATATAAAAAGGATTTGTGTGTGTAATTGATTAAAAATAGGAGAAATATCAAAGTGTAAGAGGAACGAGAATAATTAACAAATAATGGGAGAGACTTCTGTTGTAGCTGGAATAGGTTTTGCCTATCCCTACAGGAGGCCATTTGGCTCATCGAGTCTGCACTGAACGATACCCAAGCTTACCCCGTAACCGTACTGACCTAAGGGGCAATTTAGCATGGCCAATCAAGCTAACCTGCACATCTTTGTACTGTGGGAGGAAACCGGAGCACCCGGAGGAAACCCACGCACACACGGGGAGAACGTGCAAACCTCACACAGACAAGGCCAGAATTGAACTTGGGTCACTGGCGCTGTGAGGCAGCAGTGCTCACCACTACACCACCGTGTCACCCTAGTATCATCCTGGAAATGTTAATAAATGAGTGAGATTTACAGAGCTGCGAACATGTAGCTATAAACATTCAGCATTTGCCATTGGCAAAGATTACAAGTGGAAAATATTGGTGCAAATGAAGGACAGAATGAAAAGAAATACAGAACCAAGAGGATACTTTGTAATGGAAATTGCATTATATTTGGCATTCATATTTTATCTTCAGGTATTGAAATGGTGCAGGGTTTGGAAAGGGGAATCAACTACATTGCAGTAGTGTAACAGTTATAACAATAAGTTAAATTATTTTTAGTATTTTCTCAATAGTCTCTGCAGTATTAATTAATGTTGTGATTTTTATCAAGATTCTGGTAGTTTTACAGGTACACAACTAGGTGTCCTAGGCTCAACCATCTTTAGCCGCTTCATCAATGACCTTCCCTCCATCATAAAGTCAGAAGTGGGAATGTTCGCTGATGATTACACAATGTTCAGCACCATTCGCGACTCCTTCGATACTGAAACAGTCCATATCCAAATGCAACAAGATCTGGACAATATCCAGGCTTGGGCTGACAAGTAGCAAGTAACATTCGTGCCACACAAATGCCAGGCAATGACCAACTGGACTCACCACACAAACACAGTGGCCACAAGAACAGGTCAGAGGCTAGGAAGTGCAGTGAGTGACTCACCTCCTGTCTTCCCAAAGCCTGTCCACCATCTATAAGGCACAAGCCAGGAGTATGATGGAATACTCCCCACTTGCCTAGATGGGTACAGCTCCAAACACACTCAAGAAGTTTGACACCATCCAGGACAAAGCAGCCCACTTGATTGGCACCACATCTGCAAAAATCCACTTCCTCCACCACCAATGCTCAGTCGCAGCAGTGTGTACTATCTACAAGAGGCACTGCAGCAATTCACCAAAGATTCCTTAGACAGCACCTTCCAAACCCACAACCACTTCCAACTAGAAGGGCAAGGGCAGCAGATACATGGGAACACCACCACCTGCAAGTTCCCCTCCAAGCCATCCCTACTTGGAAATATATCGCTGTTCTGTCACTGTCACTGGGTCAAAATCCTGAAATTCCCTCCCTAATAGCATTGTGGGTCAACCCACAGCACGTGGACTGCAGCAATTAAAGAAGGCAGCTCACCACCATCTTCTCAAGGGAAACTAGGGATGGGCAATAAATGCTGGCCAGCCGGCCATGCCCATGTCCCACAAATGAATTTTTAAAAAAACGATATTGTAACTGAAATACAGAGGGCTATAACCAGACTTGCCTTAAAAGAATCCATGTTAAAGGGTGTGGAGTATTTTTATTTTAGTTCCATTACACTATTCTTAGAGGGCAAACAATCACAGCTGCGCACTGACCTTTCAGTTTGGTCGGACACTGCTGGTTGTATTGTTGAATTTGTCTCTGAAAATTCTCTTCTTTTGGGATCTCTACATTTTACTAATTATTTATAAGATTAATAAGTTTTAAAAGTGAATTCTTTTTGACAAATACACCAAGGAGGAAGCTAATATCGGGAGGAACCTTCCTGAGGCATTGGTGGATATTGCCAGCCACTGGGGAGGCAGCGAGAGATCTGCGCTGTCTATTTTCGGGAAGGCCCACTGAATTACAAGGCAATCAGTGAATGGGGAAATCAGTGACGGGCTTTACCCTTGGAAACAAGACCCCAAGGGTCACCTACAGAGAGCTGCTGGCCAATCAGAGGCGGGCAGCTCTTTTGCTTAGCAGCGTCACTGGGGACAACATGGCTCCATGCTATGGAGCGACCCAGGCCACAGGTAAGTTTTGGGGGCCATGCTGGGGAGGATGAGGAGGAATGGTTTTGTGGGTTTCATGGTAAAATGGGTGCAGCAGGGTCAGCAGGAAGGTCAGGGGGTGGTTCCCCCCCCACTTCCTGATGTCCAACCTTGAGTGTCTTTGATCAAGGAATTCCCCCTCACCCCTCAGAAGGTTGGAGATCAATCATTTTATCTCCAGGACATCACTGCAGGACACCCTCAGGGAAGTTCCCAGGCCCAAACACCTTCAGCTGCTTCATCCATGACTTTCCTTCCATCACAAGGTCAGAGGTTGTGATGATCGCTGATGATTGCACAATGTTCAGCACCATTTGCAACTCACCGGATACTGAAGCAGTCCATGTCTAAATGCAGCAAGACCTGGACAATATCCAGGCTTGGGCTGACAAGTGGCAAGTAACATTCGTGCCACACAAATGCCAGGCAATGACCATCTCCAATAAGAGAGGATCTAACCATCACCCCTTAACATTCCAGTTCTGCTTATTTAAATCCTTTCCTGCCACTAAGCTCACCACCAGCAGAAGATTCACCCATCATCTTTAAAACAGCTGGAACTTAAGTGGCAATGACTATTAATACTGATAGATTTTCCATTGGCTTTGCAGGACATGCCTACAAAAAAGAAAATATTAATGGACTCCAGCTGTATTCATTACTTTATCCTTTCAGCTTGTAGCTTCCCACTTCCTTCCTTTTGATGATCAAAGGATGAATTAGTATGTTTATTTATTATTTAATTCAGTCAGGTATTCTGAATGCCATCATTTTTCTGTTTTACTAATTACTCCCCAATGTTACTGATCAGCGGTGAATGTAGTCATACGGTACACTTTATTTTACTCACAGTTGCTGTTATCTATAGTATGAATGGTGGTAATATTGCCTTTTGGAAAAATATCGATGTACATTCTGATTTTAGTAGTTTAATTCATATCACCATTATGCCCCAGGGAAAGATAAACCTTACATAGAACATAGAACAGTACAGCACAGAACAGGCCCTTCGGCCCACGATGTTGTGCCGACCTTCATCTGAAACCAAGATCAAGCTATCCCACTCCCTACCATCCTGGTGTGCTCCATGTGCCTATCCAATAACCGCTTAAATGTTCCTAAAGTGTCTGACTCCACTATCACTGCAGGCAGTCCATTCCACACCCCAACCACTCTCTGCGTGAAGAACCTACCTCTGATATCCTTCCTATATCTCCCACCATGAACCCTATAGTTATGCCCCCTCGTAATAGCTCCATCCACCCGAGGAAATAGTCTTTGAACGTTCACTCGATCTATCCCCTTCATCATTTTATAAACCTCTATTAAGTCTCCCCTCAATCTCCTCCGCTCCAGAGAGAACAGCCCCAGCTCCCTCAACCTTTCCTCATAAGACCGACACTCCAAACCAGGCAGCATCCTGGTAAAATTACATAACTAATTAACTCTCCCATCTACTGACAACCAGTATAAATGTTTAAACAGTCCATTCTATAATTTTGCATAAGATAAAAATCTTTATAATGTTACATGGAATTGGCTGGTTCCTTATGCACTGAGTCCCTGGTTTCCAGCATGGGAAGAGAAAAGCAGGGGGCCTTGTGTGATTGTCACTGAAGCTGGCTTCAAAAGGTTAGGGAATTCTCTTGTAGAGAATCAAATTTCTACCCACTACTCCCTTCCAGAAATGATTTGTTTACATTTACATTTGCTTACTCTTTCGACATCGACTATCATTTGTGTGGACCATGTTTTTTCTTTTATATTAAATTGATTTCAACAGATTAATATCTTTAACTTTAGCAATCTTTCCGTTGTTCAGTTAGTCTATTGTTTATTGTATAATGATGAAAGTAACTGTGTAGAATTGCGCACAGTTTATTTACTTCTCCATCCATTAATATTCACTGGAATAAATGCATACAGACCTTGACCAGACACCAGATGCCAGCAGTCACCACACTGTGCTTTAATAGTGAGTTATGCCAATTAGTATGGGCAAATGTTACTACGTCAGAAGATGAATCTACATTTAGAGAGTTTCTGAAAAATTTCTACAGAAGAGATTTGGAAATGAGTTGCATATAAGTGAGATATTGTAAATCAAAGTAGATTCACCACAGGTGCTTTTGTGCAGCAGGTTATTCTGACACGCAATAGCCTGCCAGATGTTATAGTGGATGAAGAATGTAAAATTATTTGAAAAGAGAAATGGATAAATATCTCAGAATGAAAATGATTAGGTAGCTGGAAGAAGGACAGGGGAATGGGACTGAGTTCTTTTGAGAGCTGACACAAGTGAAATAAGCCAATGGCCTATATCTGTGCTGTAACATATTATTCTTCTATTTATCGCAAACATTTTCAGCAACAGGCCCCAATTCTAATAAAGCAGGTGAATATTGTAATGAAAATATTAATGTTTTCAAGCTACAACAGCAGCACACTGTGCAGCAGCAGCCGAGGGATTCAATCCTCACCCACACGATCTCCCCCAAGCATGATTGATGGGAACAGCAAAGCAGATGGCCGGTTTTCAGGGAGCGTAGTCCCAAGCGGTTAAACTATCATATTGCTGTTTTTTTCTGACAGATGTGAGACTCAGGTCGGAATTAAATACCGGAAGTGAAACTGCTGTTTGCATCTTCTATTTCACTACCTTGCCTGCCAACAACCCCTTTGACATTCAATGGCATTATCATCGCTGAATCCCTTACTATCAACCTCCTAGGAGTTACCATTGACCATAAACTGAACTGGACTAGCCATAAAAATACTGTAGCTACAAGAGCAGTTCAGAGGCAGGGAATTCTGCGGCGAGTAACTCACCTCCAGACTCCCCAAAGTTTGTCCATCATCTACAAGGCGCAGGTCAGAAGTGTGATGAGATACTCTCCACTTGCCTGGATGAGTGCAGCTCCAACCACACTCATGAGGCTCGACGCCATCCAGGACAAAGCAGCCTGTTTGATTGGCACTTCTTCTACAAACATTCACTCCCTCCACCACTGACACACAGTGGCAGCAGTGTGTACCACCTACAAGTTGCACTGAAGTAACCCACCAAGGCTCCTTAGACAGCACCTTCTAAACACATGATCGCTACCATCTAGAAGGACAAGGACAACAGTCACATGGGAACATCACCACCTGGAAGTTCCCGTCCAAGCCTCGCCTCATCTTGACTTGGAAATATATTGCTGTTCCTTCATTGTCGCTGTGTCAAATCCTGGAACTCCCTTCCTAACAGCACTGTGGGTGCACCTACACCACATGGACTGTAGCAGTTCAAGAATGCAGCTCACCACCCCTTGTTAAGGACAAATAGGGATGGGCAATAAATGTTGGCCTGGGTGTTGATGCCCACATCGCTTGAAAGAATAGAATTAAATCACTGGTATTAGACGTACCGGGCAGAACTTTCCATGGGAATCGTAGTGAGCGGGATGTGGACCATGCGAAGGTCCGTTGACCTTGGGCGGTATTTTCCGGTCCTGGGATGAGTGCACCTTTTCTACCATTGTGATTTGTATGTTTTTGTATATTTCAAATTGAATGGGAACTTCATAGAGAATAACATTAATTATATTACTAAAAATGTGCAGCATATTATTTTTCAACTGACTCATTACAATGGCTGTTCTGAAGTTTGCTTCTAGTATCGTTAATATATTAAGACTTGCCTAGCTAGGGATGCACTCAGAAGGTTTTTGGATTATCCTAGGCGTTCATAATGAAACTTTCCCGTACTGAAAATGACACAGTCCACAATGATGTGGAGTTAATATTCCACTTGTGTCGAAATAATATCCAGGGACAAACTCTGTTGGTGATACTGCAGGATGAGCTTGATAATAATCTGTAGCATTGGCTCTTTTGGCAGCCCAGGAAAAGCATCAATGCATTTGGGAGCGTGGGTTTATCGGAAACAGTAAGAGGAATTGAGGTATTGCATTTTTATAAACTAAAAAAAAAGCACTGACAACAGGAACAGAAGTTATGTCAGAGATAATGTTTGTCTTTTGTTATTTCATGTCCCCTCTGACCTTATTTTCAGCTTCTCAGCAAATTGAACATGCAGTTTTTTGATGGATTGTTAGACAGTTGTCTTTGGGGAACCAGCATTTCCATACTGAAAGTTTATATTTATTTGTTAGGAGTAAATGGTTGCAGCAAGCCTTAACATTGTGCCAAACTTGATATTTTACTGGAAAACGGGACTTTTTTTTTCATTCATTCATGGGACATGGACATCACTGGCGGGCCAGCATTTATTGCCCATCTCTAGTTGTGCTTGGTGGTGGTGAGTTGCCTTCTTGAAACGCTGCAGTGCTTTATAGCGACTGATACAACTGAGTGGTTTGCTCGGCCATTTCAGAGGGCAGCTGAGAATCAATCACATTGCTGAGGCTTAGGAATCACATGTAGGCCAGACCAGGTAAGGACAGCAGATTTCCTAAAGGACATTAGTGAGCCAGATGGGTTTTTCCGACAATCGACAATGGTTTCATGGTCATCAGTAGATGCTTAATTCCAAGTATTTTTATTGAAATCAAATTTCACCACCTGCCGTGGCAGCATTCGAACCCTGGCCCCCAGAACATTAGCTGAGTTTCTGGATTAAGCATCTAATGGTAATACCACTAGGCCATCGCCTCTCCTTGAACTGGTAGGATCATTAAGATTTTGGTGCAGATGATATTCTCATCCTTATCCCTCTCTCCATAAGTCCTACAGCTACTGTTTCTGCTTTTTGCCAATATTAGGAAGGAGCCTCAGTGTGTTTCCCCAAACCACGAGACTGTTGAATGTCCGCAATTATTGAAGTCTTAACAAAGTTCTCGTACAACATCAGCAAGGATCTCTGCCAACTGTCATGTAGCTGGACCATACAAAGCTCTGTGATCTGGCTACAGAGTAATATAAGGCCTAAAAGAAAGAATTTGCATTCGTATGATTTTCACAGTACCTTTTACACGTACTTATTGTTGTAATGCAGAGAAACATCAGACCTACAACTTGCATGTAGCAAGGTCCCTCAATCAGCATATGACTAGGCCATCTATTTTCAGTCATGTTGGTTGACAGGTAAATAAATGTTGGCAAAAACACCGGGTGAACTTTCAACTCTTCTTCAGAAATTGTTGTGGAATTTTTAACATATACCTGAGATAGCAGACGAAGTTCAACATCACTTAGAAAGACAGAACTCACACTGAAATGCCTAGCTTATGCTCTCAAGCCTCTGGAGAGGCATATTCTAAAGTAGGATTTAAATAGCATAGGGTGTTCCAATTCCGGAGGTCAGTGATGGTAGTGTTGTTATAATTTCATTGGACCAGTAACCAAAAGGCCCAGGCTAATACACTGGGTTCCTGGATTCAAATCCCATGGCAGCTGGTGGAATTTAAATTCATTCTATCAATCTGGAATTGAAAGCTGATAACCATACCACAACAGTTGGTTGTCATATAAAAATGTGCACATGAATCCAGACCCAAAGCAACTCTCCCCTCCTCTCCTGTCCACATGTCCGTCCTTGGCCTTTTGCCCCAATGTTCTAGCGAACACCAACGCAAATTGGAGAAACAGCACCTCATCTTCCAATCGGGCACTTTACAGCCTTCTGGGCTGAACATTGAATTCAACAACTTCAGAGCATGAACTCTCTCCTCCATCTTCACCCTATTTCCATTTATTTTATTTCTTTTCGCTTCATCGAAAAGATGAAAAGGGCGGCACGGCAGCACAGTGGTTAGCACTGCTGCTTCACAGCTCCAGGGTCCCGGGTTCGATTCCCGGCTCAGGTCACTGTCTGTGTGGAGTTTGCACATTCTCCTCGTGTCTGCGTGGGTTTCCTCCGGGTGCTCCGGTTTCCTCCCACAGTCCAAAGATGTGCGGGTTAGGTTGATTGGCCAGGTTAAAATTGCCCCTTAGAGTCCTGAGATGCGTAGGTTAAGAGGGATTAGCAGGTAAATATGTGGGGGTAGGGCCTGGGTGGGATTGTGGTCGGTGCAGACTCGATGGGCCGAATGGCCTCCTTCTGCACTGTAGGGTTTCTATGATTTCTATGATTCTATCTCATTTGTTCATCTTATTATCTTTCTTTCTCACTTCCATTTTTCCACTTCTCCATTCCAGCTCTCCTTCTTGCTCCCTCCCCCACTTCGTGACAACTGTCACCATCTCCAGGCAGTCCCTTAACCATCTGTTCTGCCATTCACACATTCTGATCACTTAATGGACACTTCTGGCATCTTCTCAGCCTTCTGTATCCTCATTTACATTCCCTTTGTCACATTCCACAACACCACCCCCCTCATGGTATAAATCTCTGCTGATTCTCTTTGCTCTTAGCTCTGACGAAGGGTCATCTAAACTCGAAACGTTGGCTCTATTCTCTCCTCATAGATGCTGTCAGACCTGCTGAGATTTTCCAGCATTTTCTGTTTTTGTTCCAAAGCAATGCGGTTGATTCTTAACTGCCCTCTGAAATGGCGTAGCTGGCCACTCAGTTCAAGGGGCAACAAATTCTGGCCTTGCCAGTGATGCCCACATCCCATAAAGGAATATGGATCCCATCACTGTGGCAACATGCACCAATTGCAGTTTTGTTTTGTCGATCACTTAATTAGCCCTGATGTACATTCTTGCTGTTCAATTAGCGGCAGTGAAGACGTGAAGGGGGACTTGGGCAGCAGCAATTGCTAAAGTCACTGTTTGTCCAAAAAATGGAAGGAGGACCTGTGCAGAATGCAATAAATAAGGAGGCTCCTTAGAATTCAAAACAGCCTCTATCTGAGCTTAAATCAGCATGTTAACGGGCTTAAGTGGCCACCTGTACAGAATAGGAGGGTTGAAGCTCCTGCTTAAACCTAAAGTGCCCAGCTTTTGATGTAGGGTTCTTGGGCTGAGAGAGTTAGAAAGGACAAAGAAGATTAGTTATGAAGAAACCCTGCATGACGTCTCCTCCAACTTTGCCGGTGACTCTTTCTGTGTCCATGATGGCGATCAAGCTCTCTTTGAGAGTTCTCTCTCCTCGGGTGCCAATTTGCCATCTGGAGTTATGTACAATCAGCTGCAGAAAGAGATGGGACTGTCCTTAATGAGAGTCTTCTGAGATATTTGCAGAAGTTTGCTGTCATGATAGAATAGCTAATATCAGTGTGCTGCATGTGAGTCCTGAATAAAAAACAATTACTGTAGGAGGATGAGGGAAACGTTGAGGCGGAGAGTCTTGTGATGAATGATGCTGTGCGGTGTAGCTATGAGCAACCATCACAACCATCTTACTTTGTGGCAGGTATGTCTCCAGCCATTGCTGGCTTTTTCCTTTGATCTACTCTGACCTCAGCTTTTTACAATCATGCTTGATCAAATTTGATGTTGAAGGCAGCTACTCTCAGCTGTCCTCTGGTATTCAGTGTCTGTGCCCAAGTTTGAAACAAGATTATTGTAAAGTTTGGAGCTGAGTGCTTCTGTTGGAATGTGAACTGAGCAGGTCATTTATGATTAGTTCTCAATGAATGGCATTATTGATTGCTCCTTCTTTCACTTTGCTGGTGACTTTGAACAGGCTGATGGAGCAGAAATTAGCAGAGACATCCTCGGAAGGAAGTCAATTAGTCCATGTTTTTAGGTGTTGGCCAATAAAGTGCTATCCAGACAAATCCCATTTTCAGATCTGGCTCAGTAAGTGCATATTCAAGTACTTTTTAAATGTGATGAGCATTTCTGCTTCTATCACCTTTTCAGACAGTGAATTCCAGACTCTCCTTTCTCTCTGGGTGAAATAATTACTCCACAACCTCCCTGTAATCCTTTTAGCTAATCATAAAATCTATGCCTCCTGTCTACTGACCTCTTCAAAGAGAAATAGATCTTTCCTATCCATTCAAATTTAACTTCTCGCAATTTTAGACACCTCAACTAAATCTCCCCTCAGCCCCTCTGTTCCAAAAAAAACAACTCCACCCTGTCCAATCTACCCCCAGAAATAAATATCTTCAGACCTGGCTATAGTTTCTGAAATCTCCTCTGTCATCTTTCTTGTGCCATCATATCCTTCCTGAAATGTGATAACCACAAGTGCATGCACCACTCTACCTGTGGCCTTACTCATGTTTTACACAGTTATAGTATAACCTTTCTGATCTTCTATGCTGTCTCAGCTAATAAAGGGAAGTATCCTTTATGTCTTCTTAATAACCTTCTTAACCTGTTGTGCTACCTTTCAGAGATCTGTGGACAGGTTCTTCTATGTCTCTGTTCCTCTGCACTTCTTGATATCCTACCAATGATTGTGTATTCCCTCCCCTTGTTTCTTCTCTCCACATGTATCATCTCATAATTATCTGGATTGAATTTCATTTTCCACTTTTCTGCACGCCCCTGAAGAGATAATCAATAGCTCTTCCTGGAGTCTACAACTTTCTTCCTCACAATCGGCCAATGTTTTTATTATCTGCAAACTTAAGAATCACGGCCCCTGCATTTAAACATTTTGGACAGGATTTTATGGCCTTGCTTGCCCCGAAACCGGAAAATCCCCCCGCAGGTCAACGGACCTTTTCATGGTCCATCCCTCACCCGTTCCAAATCCCGTATTTGTCGTATATAATTCCTCTTATCAATAAATCCTTTAGTTAGTTATTTGACACATCGAGTCACCTCGAGTTACACATGTAAACTTCATGAAGCGTGCTGCCTTATTGACTTCCTCGTTATCTGCTCAAAAATTCAGTCAGGTCAGATATGGCATTCTTTGAACAAATCCATGCAAACTGTCCCATCTCTTTCTGCATACAGATCAATTTCTGTATTGATCTGTACCACCCTGAATGATAATTGATACTATCCCTGAGAATTATTTCCAATACTTTGCCCACGGTTAGGCAGGTTGACCTGTAATTATTCCATCTATCTTTTCTCCTTTTTTAAACAAAGGAACAATGTTAGTAGTCCCAGTCATCCAGCACCATTCTATCGCCAAAGATGATTGGAAAATGATGATCAGAATCACTGCTCTTTCTTCCCGTGCTTCCCTTAACAGCTCCTGATACACTTCATCTGGGCCAGGTGACTTATCTAATTTAAAGATGCTAAACCTCTTAACATTTCCCCTCTCACTGTGCTTATCCCATTGAATATTTGACACCTCCTCCTTACCTAATATATCTGCATTGTCCCTCTCAAAGTATCCATGAAGGACCATGCCGCGTCTTCCACGTCCACACAGAGGTTATCCTTTTGGCCTCTTCCTCAGTTATCCTTTTGGTCTTTTACGCATTTATAAAACATTTTTGGTTCCCCTTGATTTTATTTGCTAATACCCTCTCTTCAATTTCCTAATTTCCCATTGATTTTCCCCTTGTACTTTCTATATTCCTCTCGGCTTTCTGCAGTATTAAGCTCTTGGTATTTGACATTTCTCCTTTGCCATATCCATCTCTCATACCTCCAAGACATCTAGGGGGCTCTAGATTTCAGAGTTCCAATCCTTTGTCTTTGTGGAAATATATTTGTTTGGAACTCTTACTAGCTTCTTGACTTAGACTTTGCTTTACCTTAAGTACGTGTTTCCAGTTCATCTTCCTGAATCACAGCTCAAGACAAGTGAAAGCGACCTTACTCCAAATGAGAACTTTTACTCTTGGTCTAACTTTATCTTTTTTTATAATGATGCAAAAGCCAATTGAATTATGATTACCATCATTGAAATGCTCTCCCACCGATACCTCTTAAACCTACCTAGCTTCATTCCTTGAAACAAAGTCCAGAACACATCGCTCCTTTATGTCTGCAGATAGGTTTGCAATCTGTCATTCTTAATTGTGTCACTCTAAACATTTTCTGATGTTGACAGCTCTGTGTCAAGAACAGTTAAAATGGATTACTAAAATATTTTGTTAAATTGAGCATGGAATTGATATTTCAGACATTTGTTGACAGGATGTGGGTATTGCTGGCAAGGCCAGCATTTGTTGCCAATCCCTAATTGTCCTTGAGAGCAGCTAAGAACTAGCCATATTGAAGTGAGTCTGGAGTCACAAGTAGGCCAGACCTGGTAAGGATGGCAGATTTCCTTCCATAGAGACTGTTAGTGAACCAGATGGGTTTTTAGCACAACCGATGATAGTTTCATGGTTGCAATTACTGGGATGAGCTTTCAATTCCAGATTTTGTTTTAATTAACTAAATTTAGCATTGAATCAAATTTAAATTCCACCAGCTGCCATGATGGGATTTGACCTCTGTCCCCAAGGTATTAGCCTGTGTGTCTCGATTACTAGTTTCAGTGACGTTAATCACTATACCACCATTTCCCCCGCAGTCGGTTTTATGTTGTCTCATGAGAGTGATGGATTATTATCAAGCAAAACTGTTAATTATCCAAACAGAAATGGCGTGCCTCGCATTTATAATAAATGTTTTACATATTTGCATACATTACTCTGCACTAAAATGATGAGAATACAGCAATAGAACTGATCCCTTACAAGTGTGCTTACTGCCCGATATCTAATTAAATGTTGAGGATTGTTAATGGAAACTTCTTGCTGCTTGTCATCACTTCAATGGTTTCCTGTTGTTTTAGAAGGTGGACTTTCGTGAAATGAGGTCAGTTGAATTTGTTCAATTTAAATTATGATAGAGCAGGATATAAATTTTATGGCAAGATTCAAACAATTTCACACTGGTCATTGTATCATTACAGATAATATCAATGCACATACTATGGGCTAAAGATGCTCATAATATTCCTGAACAGGCACTAATCTTCCCTGTGTTCAGATCAGCCATGATTTACAAAACAATGGAATAGGTTTGAGTGGCTAAGTGGCCTGTTCCTGTTCCAATGTGTCAGCCTAAAATCTCAGACCCTGTCTCATTGACTGGAGACCAAATGAGACCAGTTGGCTGTTCTAAATGCAGATTGCCATCGACAGACTTGCAGAGACAAAAATTGACTTCAACGACTCCCTCAGCTCCCTGATGCTTGCCAATTAAGCTGCCAAGCAAAGCTATCATCTCCTTTGTGTTGGAATTTTGCTGATTTACCAATCAGACTGTCTGCTGACTGCCTATGGAGTTCCTGACTCCTGCAAAGGGAATTTCTTGCCTCCGATAGCTGCTGGACTGCTATTCAGTACCAGCAGCACCACCAAGAGTGGTGGTCACTGCTGATATTGCAGGAAGCTCCAGGGTGGGGATCATTGCTGGACTCCAGAAAACATACTGGGGCCAGATTGCCGGGGTCAATCAAGGAGGGCAGGGGATTGTGTTCCCCTGGGCTCAGTCCTTGCTGCTGGTGGGTACCTCTGTTGGGAACAGGGAGGACACCACCACCAGGCCAGAGGCTGGCCTAGGTGGTATAGGCTCTGATTGTCTCTAGTTGAATCCCAGCACTGGTCTCAATTGGTCTTTGGGAGCACAGGCCATCCAGGTCCCTTCCCATGCCGCATTTAATTGAGGGGAATCATCAGGGTGATTATATGCACTGCCCTCACCCTCCCCACAACTTCCCAATCTTCTTCCGAGAGAATCATTAATTTCCACCCAGGATGTAGATACAGCTGCTCAGATTAAAGCAAATTACTGCGATGCTGGAATCTGAAACAAAAAAAGAAAATTCTGGAAAGGGCAGCCTGACGAAGAGTCACCCAGACTCAAAATGGTAGTTCTATTTTCCCTTCATAGATGCTATCATATACATCAGTCCTGGCTTACAAATACCTCTGCAAATCTCACAAACCACATCCTGTGAAACCGGGCAATGACAATACAGCCAAGGTAGTGACAACAGCAGATGTCTCATATGAACTGGATAATACCAAGCTGCACTATCCATACCTAAGCCAAAATGCAACACTACAGTGCAGGTGTCTAGCACCCGGCACTCATGCTTCAGATGCACTTGCTGACCAGCATCTGGTCATGGAGACGGATCATTGAACCTCCCTTAAAGGCACGCTGAGATGGAAAATGGGAGATACAAGAATTATCTTAGTGCTTTTGAACTTTGGACTCTTATGTTGTAAGACTTTGGGGTTCAGGGACCACAGATACCTAAATGGGCAGTCAACTAATCATGAGGAATTGTAAGATAGTTTAGCAATAAACAAAGGTTTAGATATAATACATTAACTAATTAGACAGAACAAGTATACAACCCATTACTGGGTGGAAGCAGTTTGCTGACGCTGGAGGACAAATGGATTTTTGGCTCAGAGGATGTTGAGACAAGGTACTGCACAAAAGGTTAAGTCATAAGATAAGAGCCCATGGTGTTGGAGGGATATAAACAGTTGACAAAGAGATATTGATAGGTTAAGTAAGTGGGCAAAAGGTTGGTAAATGGAGTATAATATGGGAAAATGTGAAGTTGTTCATTTTGCACTTTAAGTGCTGTAAGCTACAGGGCAATCAATGGGCAGGGTGCAGGAAGGTGGGATTAGAAAGGGCACCTGGGTGGTCTCGGGCTGACATGGACAAGATGGGCCGAACGACCTCCTTCTGTGCTGTAACTTTTTTATGGTTCTATGGAAGGGAGAACCAAAGAACAGAGTATTATTTACATGGAGAGAAACTGCAGAAAGCTGCAACACAAAGGGGCAAAGCATACCGTTCATAGAGAAGGAAACGAGAGTGTGCAGAATGTAGTGTTACAGTCATAGCTAGGGTGTAGAGAAATATCAACTTAATGCGAGGTAGGTCCATTCAAAAGTCTGACAGCAGCAGGGAAGAAACTGTTCTTGAGTCGGTTGGTACATCATTTCAGACTTTTGTATCTTTTTCCCAACGGAAGAACATGGAAGAGAGAATGTCCGGGGTGCGCGGGGTCCTTAATTATGCTGGTTGCTTTGCCGAGCCAGCGGGAAGTGTAGACAGAGTCAATGGATGGAGGCTGGTTTGCGTAATGGATTGGGCTACATTCATGACCTTTTGTAGTTCCTTGCGGTCTTGAGCAGAGCAGGAGCCATACCAAGCTATGATACAATCAGAAAGAATGCTTTCTATGGTGCATCTGTAAAAGTTGGTGAGAGTCGTAGCTGACATGCCAAATTTCCTTAGTCTTCTGAGAAAGTAGAAGCGTTGGTGGGCTTTCTTAACTATAGTGTTAGCATGGGGGGACCAGGACCTTTAGCCCATAGAGCTATATCTAAATTCTTCTTGAAATCACACACCATTTTGGCCTCAACTACATTCTGTGATACTGAATTCCACACATTCACCACCCTCTGAGTGAAGTTCTAAAAGGTTTACCCCTTATCCTCAAACTATGAACCCTTGCTCTGGACTCCATCGCCATTGGGAGCTTTCTTTCCGAATCTACCCTATCTAATCCTGTTAGAATTTTATAAGTTTCTATGAGATCTCCTCTCACTCTTCTAAACTCCAGTGAACATAATCCTAACCGATTTAGTCTCTCCTGCCATCCCAGGAATCAGCCTGGTAAATCTTTGTTGTATTCCCTCTATAGCAAGGACATCCTTCCTCAGATAAGGACACCAAAACTGCACACAATACTCCAGGTGTGGCCTCACTAACGCCCTATACAATTGCAGTAAAACACCTCTATCCCTATACTCAAATCCTCTCGCTATGAAGGCCAACATACCATTTGCTTTCCTTACTGCCTGCTGTACCTGCGTGCTTACTTTCAGCTACTGATACACGACGACTCCAAGGTCTCATTAAGCATCCACTTCTCTCAATTTACACTCGTTCAAGTAATAATATGCCTTCCTAATATTGTTACCAAAGTGGATAACCTCACATTTATCCACGTTATACTGCACCTGCCACACACTCAGTCTGTAAAATCACGCTGAAGCATCTCTGCATCCTCCTCACAGCTCACCCTCCCACCCAACTTTATATCATCTGCAAATTTGGAGATAATATATTCAGTTCCCTCTTCCAAATCATTAATACATAATGTGAACAGTTGGGGTCCTAGCATAGATCCCTGCAGAACCTCACTAGTCACTGACTGCCAATCAGAAAAAGACTCATTTATGCCAAATCTTTGCTTCCTATCTGCTAACCAGCTTTCTATCCGTCTCAAGACATTACCTGCAATCCCATGTGCTTTAACTTTACATAATCATCTGTATGTGAGACCTTGTCGCAAGCCTTCTGAAAGTCTAAATAAATCACATCCACTGGTTCTCCTCAGTCAACTCTACTGGTTACATCCTCACAGGATGGGGAGCTGATCTCATTGAAACATATAGGATTCTTAAGGGGCCTGACAGAGTAAATGCTGAGAGGATGTTTCTCCTCAAGGGAGAGCCTAGGACCAGAGGGCATAGTCTCAGAATAAAGGGGCACTAATTTAAAACTGTGATGAGGAGGAATTTCTTCTCTCAGAAGGTTGTGAGTCTGAAGAACTCCTTGCCACAGAGAGCTGTGGGGGCAGAGTCCTTGTGCATATTTAAGGCCGAGATAGATGGATTTTTGATCAGTAAGGGAACCATGGAATATGGGGAAATGGGTGGATGTGAGGAATGCCGGATCAGCCATGATCCTATTGAATGGTGGATCAGGCTTGAGGGGCCGAACGGCCTACTCCTGTTTCTAATGTTCTTATGATCTTATGTGTGTGTGAATCTGTTGTGAACCATGCTGACACGACGCCACATCAATATCTGGCGTGGAGTCACGATACGGGGGGGAGGGGGCGGGTTAATAAGATTAAAATGCATGCTAATGCCTGCAAAGCAGGTTCATGCCCGCTGGGTGTGAACCTGATGACATCGCTGGTGAGAAATGGGGAAGATCCGAAGTTGCGTTCTCACTGGCGAGAACTGCAACTGAGCCCGGATGGCGAACGCAGGCTTATGTTTTCACCCTATGTGTCAATGCCTCAATCAATTAAAACTGCGTTCTTACTCGTCAGGCCATATTAACCATTTCATCTCACCCTCTTCTTCAAGTAACTGAGCAAGTCTGGAACCTGTTTTTCATTGCAGCTGCACCACGTACTCTTGCATGTCAGTTCACAAGTTACAAATCGCTTCTGCCCCCTGACATCAGCGTTCCAATTCCTTCTTTAATCCTTTGCTGGAATCTCACATTCTTAAGTCATCTTCACACATATCCTTATCAGTTGGATATGATCTCTAGTGTGCTTTTAACTGTTTTTCTATTCGGGTAGTGTTCTTTCACCATGCTCGGTGATAATCTCAACTCTGTAGAGATTGTTCAGTGACTTTTAAATCAGTCAATTTCATCATCCAGGGTTCCACAGTCTTTAGAAGGATGCACCCTTTGATAATTCTTCTTGACTTTCCGATAATCTCCTCAAAAGAACAAACGTTTCTCTGTCTCAAGATCTTAGCTCATCTCCTCCTGTACTGGCTCAATGTCTCAGGCGGTGACCAGATTATCAATTCCATTCTCTTAAAAAGTTATTCGGCAAAGACACAAATATCTCCAAGAGAAAGCTGTCACCTCATTCATCTCATCTGGGATGTGCCACAGCACAACATCAAGTACGTGGACATACATTGATGTTTTGTGGGAGGTAAGAACAAGGGCAGATGTCTCATAGATTCAGTCTTCAATCGGTAAGGTGATAAATTAGTCTTCTCATCTTCAGCCTTTTAACCCAATGAGTTAATACCTCCAATCATATCTGTAAATTTAGAAACTTCAAAATGAACAACATACATCAGTAATCTGAAGGTTGTGCGATGAATAATCTCATTCTGCGATGAATAAAAAAGAATATTTCAGTACAATGAGCTCTGTGCTTGTTTCGGGGCGGGGGGGGGGGGGCGGTGGTGCGGGGGGGAGGGGGTTCAATGGGTGGAAGAAAATCGGTACGCAATTGCGCCTCTTGACCTCATTTTTAAAAAAAGCTTCCCTGGTCAGGAACAAAACTCCATTTTAAATTTGTTAAATCTTCAAACTTCACCCAAATTTTGGATTAAATTACAATTATTCCAAAACCTTCTTAGTGTTTTGTAAGAGACAACATCTTTAAAAAAATAAAATACGCAAAGAAAAGACACGCCACAGCCTCCAGAAAAGAAACTGAATCCTCCCTGTCTCTTTTATTTATCCTTTACCCCTTTAAACCATTTTTCAATTTCCGATGTTTGTTACTAAGCGAACGTTGAAAGAAATGTGTGAAATATGTCATTAATCTGAATTTTAACAGAACATTTTAAACTCAAACATTTTTAGAAGTTCAAATTGAATTGCTGCTAAATGTCAGACTTATTTTTATATTTTGGGAACAACCTGGCCTTGACAGTTCTTTGCCAGCACAGTTTAGATTTTTTTTTAAAACACAGAAACTCACAGCGGCTCAATTAAATAATTTTTTGAGCTTTCTCTCCGAACGAACTCTTTGTGAATCTTTGTTGTTTGCGAATGAAAGCGATTATTTTAGATTTCTCTTCGACAGAATACAAACACTGACAGAGCTAACAGTAGGAAGAGGAATGATACCTTACCCACATGTGAATGCTGTAAGAGAATTAAAACAAGTAACTACGATTTTAAAACATATAAGTTGATATTTTAAATACATTTCAAAGTATTTTACTGTCATTATACTTTTAGTCAATGCAAGGCACTGAAAGGCATAATGGGAAAGTTGAAGAGTTTACAGCCAAAGAGCTGGGAACCCTTAGTTAGCATACGCATATCTGGGAGACCACTATGAGGGAACATATTTTGCAATTTTATGAATAAGTTGATTCACAGCCCAGACATAGGTTAGGCATGAACCTGGATGGAGGAAGACATGTCTATTCAGCTTGGCAGTGAGCCGGTGGGAACTTCCACTTTGACCTTTACAGTAGCGTCTACCATATCCAGGCAACAAGGAAGTAGCTTTAGCCAAGATGGGAGTAACGTCCGATTTGTAATGGACAAATGAGAAACCATTATACTGGAAAGTACAAAGCAATTGGCTGAAGTATCTGACAAAGATTTATGTTGATGTATGGACATAACATGAAATTACTTTTAAACTAATGTAAGGCAGAGAATTGTATAACTGCCCTGTTTTTTACTGATAACATTAGAACTTTTTGATTTGATTTGATTTATTATTGTCACATGTATTATCATACAGTGAAAAGTATTTTTTCTTGCACGCTATACAGACAAAACATACCGTTCATAGAGAAGGAAACAAGAGAGTGCAGAATGCAGTGTTACAGTCATAGCTAGAGTGTAGAGAAAGATCAACTTAATGCAAGATAAGTCCATTCAAAAGTCTGACAGCAGCAGGGAAGAAGCTGTTCTTGAGTTGGTTGGTACATGACCTCAGACTTTTGTATCTTTTTCCCGAAGGAAGGTGGAAGAGAGAATGTCCGGGGTGTGTGGGGTCCTTAATTATGTTGGCTGCTTTGCCGAGGCAGGGGGAAGTGTAGACAGAGTCAGTGGATGGGAGGCTGGTTCGTGTGATGGATTGGGCTTTTGTAGATCCTTGCGGTCTTGGGCAGAGCAGGAACCATACTGTGATACAATCAGAAAGAATGCTTTCTATGGTGCAACTGTAAAAGTTGGTGAGAGTTGGAGCTGACATGCCAAATTTCCTTAATCTTCTGAGAAAGTAGAGGTGTTGGTGAGCTTTCTTAACTATAGTGTCGGCATGGGGGGACCAGGACAGGTTATTGGTGATCTGGACACCTAAAAACTTGAAGCTCTCGACCCTTTCTACTTCGTCCCCATTGATGTAGGCAGGGGCATGTTCTCCTTTATGCTTCCTGAAGTCAATGACAATCTCCTTCATTTTGTTGACATTAAGGGAGAGATTATTGTTGCCGCACCAGTTCACCAGATTCTCTATCTCATTCCTGTACTCTGCCTCGTCATTGTTTGAAATCTGACCCACTACGTCGTGGTGTCGTCAGCAAACTTGAAAATTGAATTGGAGGGGAATTTGGCCACACAGTCACAGGTGTATAAGGAGTATAGTAGGACGCTGAGAACACAGCCTTGTGGGACACCGGTGTTGAAGATGATCGTGAAGGAGGTGTTGTTGCCTATTCTTACTGATTGTGGTCTGTGAGTTAGGAAGTTCAGGATCCAGTTGCAGAGGGAGGTGCTGAGGCCCAGGCACCGAGTTTGGAGATGTGTTTCGTGGGAATAATGGTGTTGAAGGCTGAGCTGTAGTCAATAAATAGGAGTCTGACATAGGTATCCTTGTAATCTAGGTGTTCCAGGGTTGAGTGCAGGGCCAGGGATGGCATCTGCTGTGGACCTGTTGCGGCGGTAGGCAAACTGTCGTGGATCCAGGTAGTCCGGGAGGCTGGAATTGATTCGTGCCATGACTAATCTTTCAAAGCACTTCATAATGATGGATATCAGAGTCACTGGCCAATAATCATTAAGGCACACTGCTTGGTTTTTCTTAGATACTTATTCAAGCTATCCGGGTATTCTGTATCTGAGACCATCGATATAATTTCTCCCATTGATCACTGATCTTTAATAAAGTTTTATCTTCATACTGTGACATTGATTTCCTGAGTATAATTGCCACCTCATCGGAAAACCCCCACTAACAGCGAACAACACTCTGCTTTAGCAATGACTTGACTCGAATATACGGAATACTCTAGTCTAGCCAGCGTACAAAATCACTGCATGTTATCTATATCATGTAGTGGCGGCAATTGCAATGCCATGGACATGGCTGTGTCTTGAGAATCCACTCAGTGGTTTAATCCACTGAGTGGATTCACCCACAGGGAATTCACCCACAGGGAAAGCCCGTGATGGACCATCTGTTCCAGGATAGTCTAATATTTAGTCAACATTTCCAGCTTTGACACTCACCTGATGACTCATTAGCATCTCCTTCAAGACTTGGGATGTGCAGCCATCAGGAATTACTACTCAGATTGGCAGCTCAGAAGAGATGTTTTTTATATGCACCCGAGTTGCCTGACCTGCACTAGGCCCACCTCTGACTCTTCAATATCTCAGGGCTCACCTGCCTCAACTCCAAATCGAGTTATCACCCTCAACTGCAGATGGCCATTTTTAAAGGTTGGGTTCACAGAGCCAGGAATCCTCCTGTCTCTACACATCTGACCTGGGAGCAAAAATCAGGGCCTATTTTTCTCTCTCCACAGATGCTGCCAGACCTGCTGAGCTTTTCCAGCACTTTTTTTTTCAGATTTCCAATATCTACAGTATCTTGCTTTTATGAAAGGTCCATCTAGGTCTGAAATAATGCTTTCACACAGCAGCTGTCTAATGGTTAAAGAAACCTATTTGTTCCAAGAAGCAGACTTAAGGGCTGGCCCTTAGGAGATGAAGAATATTCCTTTCAATCCGAGTTCATGACATACCTTTGAGGAACTATATCAATGTGACACAGGAGGGCTACAACACTTATGACTATCAAGTGCATCACTGCACAAGCTACCAGAATGTGGAAGATGTGATTCAGGTACCTAGATAGGTCTGGAGGTGCACATCAGTCCTCACCGGTGAGGATGCCCTGCACTATAATGCAGAACAGAGAGGCTTACAAATGGGGAAAGTTGATGACACCTATCGGGGGCGATTTTACCATTTTGATTCTAAGTGCTGAATCTGGGCGCAATTCAGATCCGACTTGGAAACCTTTCTCAGGCGGCCCCATACACACTTAGCCTGAAAAAAAATTGCGATTCTGAATTGCGCAGTGGGCGGGGCTTATCACGCCCGAAACGCTGCAGCTCTGATCGGAGCATGCACAGTAAAAAAAATTGAAAAGCGCTCCCCTGTCACATCGTGCCCGGGCCGGTTAATGCCTCCCCCTGACCCCCACAGACATTGCCCCATCCCCACAACCTAACAGACCCACTTAGCCCCTCACCCCCCGCCACCCAGACCGATTGTGGCCCCCTCCCCCCCTTTCCCTCCACCGATCTCAGGCAGAGTGGCAGCGGATACCCCCTTCCCCCTCACTCATCTCAGGCAGAGTGGCAGCGGATCCCCCCTTCCCCCTCACTCATCTCCAGAGTGGCAGTGGACCCCCCTTCCCCCTCACTCACCTCAGGAAGAGTGGCAGCGGACCCCCCTTCCCCATTCCCCTCCACCGATCTCAGGCAGAGTGATCCGCCCTGCCCCCTCCACCCTGCAGATATCAGGCAGGGGATCCCCCTCACCCCCCCCGGGATCTCCATGGAATCCGATGGCTGTGTGACACCTCCCTCTCTCTCCCCCATCCCCAATCATTGAGGTACTCATCCAACACCACCCCCCCTCCTCCCCATCAGCACACCTGCAAGTGCTCACTTGCCTTCCCCTCAATGCGAACAAGCAAACTGCATGGAACTTGCTGGAATGCTCTGCCAAACTGCCTGCAGCTGATTTGCCCTAATGAGGGGCAGCTCCATTAAAAACTCAAGAATGGACAGGTAGGCAGGCATTCCTGCACAAAAAGTGCGCACGACCAGCCCCCCGATTCCCTGAGGACAACCTGGGGAGGCTGCTGGATGCAGCAGAGGTGAGGCAGGACACCCTCTTCCCCCCAGGAGGACGCAGAAGGAAATGCGGCCTGGGAGGAAGTTGCCGCCTCGGTCAGTGCCAGGGCAGTGGCCCCCCCGAACCGGGAAGCCGTGCCAGAAAAAACTCAATGACCTCATCCGTGCAGCAAGGATGAATGCTGAACCCCATTTTACACGTTCCCCCATATCTTCCCCAGATCCTCCCATCCCCAGCACCCTGCATGCTTCCAGCTCCTGACCCCCAAGCACCTCCTTCCTTACCTCTAGTGAGCCCTACTGTGCTTGCCCTCTAAGGGCCACCACCTGATACTCTGCAGGAGTCACGCCACCATTTCTTTCATGGCTCCTTCTGTCTCCACAGGAGAAGAACGACCATAACACCCGTGAGGAAACAAAGACAGGGGGTGGTGAGCCAGACCTCTGGGGCCTCAACCCCTTTGAGGAGCGGGCACTGGATCTCTCCAGAGAAGGGGAGATGTGGGCTGTTAGTGACAGCATGGTCGGGCTGCCGTCCAGACTTGAGTACCTGTCATTCCTTCAATTACTTTGAGGCAACTTCTCGGGGACACGAGTTTCGGGTGCGAGGGGCCAGGTTTAAAGGAGATTTATGAGGCATGTTTATTTGCACAGAGAGGGTAATGGGTGCCTGAAACTCGCTGCAGGGGAAGGTCACGGATGCAGATACAATAGTGACCTTTAAGGGGCATCTCTACAGCTATATGAATGGGACGGGAATAGAGGCATATGGTCCCTGGAAGGGTAGGGCCTAACAAATCAGATGGGCAGCCTGCTCGCTACAGGCTTGGAGGGCAGAAGGGCCTGTTCCTGTGATATAATTTTGTTGGCGCTTTGTTCTATGTTCAGTGAGACATGTGAATCATGTGTTTAGCATCCCGGATTCCTCTCCCTCCCTTGCACTTAACCCTGTATCCTGTGTTGCAGGGACAGATCCGGATGCCCCGGGGGCCTTCTATACTCCAGGCCTGTAGTACAGCTCCCGCCCATCCTGTTCCAGACAGCTCGGACGAGTCCTCGGAGGATATGGGTGAAGGGACCTCTGAAGGTGGCACCGTTTATCCGTCAGCTTCCACCTCACAACCTGCCATTTGAGATACTGACATGTCGGTGAGTCCAGTTAGTGTTGAAGCTTCTGGGTCACTCTCTGGTGAGCACGACACATCTGCTGATGTACATGGGGTGGAGGAGGGAACATCAGAGGCCTCTGGCACGCGGGGGCCGGAGGCGAGGACTCAGCTGGCCCCAGGCTACAAGCTGGGCCTCTGAGATCACTTCTCCCTCAGCGGCTGGAGATGCAGCAACAGAGCCAGGGAATGCAGGAGGGGCTGACGGCCACACTGGACCAACTGCGAGGCTGCTGGGAGGAGCCCCAAAGCTTTCAGGCGGACCAACTATTGCCTGTCTTGCGTGGTTCCCAACACTGAAAGGGTGGCATCTGCAGTGGAAAGCCTGGGGCAGGGGATCCTCACCCTGAGTGACAGGCTCCAAGTGATGGCTGAGTTGCAGCAGGCCACAGCAGAGTCCCAGAGGGCCGTGGCTGAGTCACAGCGGGCCACAGGTGAGGGACTGAACAGGATCCTCGAGGTTCTGTGGCCCATGATTGAGAGGCTCGAGAACTTGCAGGAGACCCAGCGGGACAGCACTGAGACACAGAGGGCTACGGCAGCAGCCCATGAGAATGTGGCCCAGTCACAGATGGTCATGGCTGAAGGGCTGCAAAGCATGGCCCAGTCTCAGAAGGCACTTGCTGCAGCCATTGAGAGATGGCTCTCGACTCAAGTGGCCATCGCTGAGGGCTCGACCACCAGGGGTAGGACACAGGTGGTCCTCCTGTGGCAGTGCCAGTTGATGCCAGAGTTTCAGGAGCTCACTACAAAAGTACCACTGTCCCATGGAGCGACCCAGGGTCCAACAGGGACCCTAAGGGAGGAGGAAGGGCTTGAGCTCATGCTGCGGCCTTCCAGCCAGGAGACTGTGGCTATGGCAACACCTTCTGACTCCCCCCTTCCTGACACCGGAGCATCTCAGGGGCAGCGGGATGAAGAGGGTGTCATGCAAACATCCTAGACATCTGGAAGCAGGCCAGGGCCCTCAAGGTCCAGGGTCTCCAGAGGACACCCACCACGCGCATCACAGGCCACGGGGTGAGGTAGGCAGCTTGCCCCCTCCACCTGGGAGTCACTGAGACATAGTGGTCGGCTACGTAAGGTTAGGAAGTTGTAGTTGCACTGAGATGGCACGGGTGAAGGGCTGCACTCGTTAGAAAGAAATGTAAGTACTTTAACGTTTTCTGTTCACAAGTTTTTATGTTACAACAGCTTATTTAAACACCTTTATTGAAAATAAATGTTTTTCAGCACCCACCTCCGACTAATTTGTCTCGATTATGATTCCTGTTCCATTGATGATCACCTGACGGATGCTTCATGCTGACGTCAGTTAAGGAGACCCCTCAATGCTGTGTCCCTGAGAAAAGGAAGCCATTGGTCTCGCATACCCCACGAGCGATTCCCTCCCGTCCCCCACCCACCTGTCCCAGGGCCCTGTATGGGGGTTTCAGATCCCTTACCCACTACACAGGTGTGGGCCTAGGTGCCAGCGTGCATGTGGAGCTCAGGTAGGAGTCAGACTAGTTTGCAACAGGGCATCATCATAATGGTGCTTAGCAAGTCGTCATCACCCTCCTACCTGCCAAAAAACTCACTAATACGGAGTACCCAGGCCCACCACTCTGGTGTGACAGTGTGCAGGATATATAGAAGGCACTGGGGGGGGGGGTTGGAATGGAACCCACAGACACAAACCCCTTGCGACTGAAGCGCCTGGTTATCAGGGCCTCCCTTGCTGCCCTCGCATGCCTCAGTTGAGCTGTCTGCCCTCCTCCACCTGGCTGGTGTTCCAAGGCGTGCTCTTCCTCCTCTTCCTCCTCCTCCTCTTCCTCCTCCTCCTGCTGGTCATCTTCCCCAGTGAAGGCCGGCTGGTCATTCTCCACGTCCTCTTCCTCTTCCAAGAGGTCACCTTGCTGCAGAGCCAGATTGTGCAGGGCACAGCACAACACCACTGTGCGGGAGGAGATCAGGGGGGCTGTATTGGAGGGCCCCTCCAGATTGGTCCAGGTGGCGGAATCGCATCGTGAGGAGCCCAATGCACCTCTCCACTATCGCGCCGGTGGCTACATGGGCCCCACTATAGCGGGTCTCCGCCTCAGACACAGGTGTCATCAGCCATGTCCGAAGCGGGTAACCCATATCACCCAGGAACCACCCCCACAGCGTGGGTTCCTCCTCGAATGCCTCTGGGATTCCGAGCTCCTGACGATGAAGCTGTCATGCACGCAGCCTGGATGTCTGGTGCAGATGTGCATGATGGTCATGTTATGGTCGCACACGAGCTGAACATTCAGGGAGTGGAACCCCTTCCTATTAACAAATCTTCGTGGATTCTGTAGGGGGCCCCTTGAGGGCGACATGTGTGCAGTCGATCGCCCCCTGCACGTTCGGCATCCCCGCAATGGCTGGGAACCCTGCAGCCCGGGCTTCCTGATGGGCCTGCTCCAGGTTGAAGTTGATGAACTGCCCAGCCCGGGCAAACAGGGCTTCAGTGACCTGCCTCACACAGGTGCGCGTGGAAGATTGGGAGATGCCACAGACATCTCCGCTCGGGCTCTGGAAAGAACCATTCGCGTAGAAATTCAGAGTGGGCGTCAATTTGACAGCCACCGAGAGTGGGTGCCCCCCCACCCCCTCTCGGCGCCAGATCCTGCAACAGGTTGCACAGGTGTTGCACGGTCTCCTTTCGGAGTCGGAGACGTCGGCGGCACACGGTGTCCGACATCAGGTCGAAGGACACTCGTGCATGGAACTGCCGGGGTCTCTGCTCCCTCCTTCTCCTGCCCCCCGATCTCCCCCCCAGGTGAATGGCGGCCACCTCCTGCCTCTGGTGGTTGTCTCCCTCTACTCCTGAAAGTGGTAAAGCCCGGGCCTCCTATGTCCACAATTCTTCCTCCAGCTCCTCCTCCTCCGCTCCAGCAGCAACCAAAAGAACAGCAAGATCGATCAATTGCATTGCAAAAGCCATCTCGTCACTCTGAGGGGAGTGGGGGGGGTGGGGGGGGGGGGTGGAATGCGGGGGTGGGGGCAGTGGAGAGGAACAAATGTGGAGGTTATGCAACACTGCTTGCCCCTAGCACATCCACAATCACAAAACCCCCCCACCCCCAATTCCCACAGTCACATGCTCCCCACAATCACAGCCCACCTGCTCCCCAATTCCCCCAGCAACATGCTCCCCACAATCACAGCTCCTTGCAAAGTTGAGAGGCTTCAGCAGCACTATTTGTAAGGGCTTTGTGCACATCCTTCAACTGGAAGTGAGCTGAGTGCACTAGGACCCAGCAGCACCACAAAACCCGAGGCCAGTGCTGAGACCCGGGTCCGTGCTGCAAGTCGGACATCAGAGACCCTGCTGAGCAACAGCAACCCCCCTGACCCCCCCACACACACTCACAGAGCCGCCACTGACCAGAGACAGAAAATGGCCGCAACAACAGGATACCCGTGAATAGCAGAGAGCCGTTGGAAGCTCGGCACTTACCTCCTCACTAACCCTCACTGACGGAGCACCCGAATCGGAGTTTTATGGAGCATGTCTGTTTCGTGCCGATTCGGGATTGGTGAACACGGTGGTAAAGTTGGGCGGGCAGCCCATTAATTCAATTTAAATGCATGCAAATGTATTTAAATTGCCGTTGCGCCCGTTTCGGGAGTGATGTCGATCGTGGCCATTTTCAGACCTTGGTAAAGGGGGATTCGGCGTGGACGCGGGCGCGGATCGTGCTGTTTGCCTCGCGCCCAACTTTACCATGTTTTCACGCCCAAAAATGGGCGTAACGCAATGGTAAAATCGCCCCCATCAAGTGTTCTTGGATGAGGGGAATTTTGAAGAGTAAAAGGAGGAGTGTGAAGATGAGACAGCCATCACTCGATCAGCTGCATAGCTACCAGGGAATGCCCTCATTCATTTTGTGAGTTTGTTTTGTTTTATTTGTGATGAAGATGGACATTATCATTACAAAGTTATGATGAGGGTGATTATGTTTAAATGTTCCCATTCATTATGATTAAAGAATGGCAGTGTAATGCTGCGTGCAGAATGCCAAATTGTACATGATCGATGTCAGGTGACCAATCGGTAGAAAATAATTTGTTCAAGGTTTCAACTGAGAGCATAATAAATGATGATCCCAAGCAAACATCGAAATATAGAGGTTTATGGCATGGAAAAGGCCATTCAGCCCATCAAACCTGTACCAGTTCTTTGATAGATCAATCTGAAACTCTTCATTGGCTTCCTCTCTTCCTCAAAAGTTGCAAAGGTTTCTATCTAAATTATTCCTTGTTGCAAAAGTATGTTGTGTTCCAGAGAATACAATGTGTGAAAAGACTCTCCTAATCCCTCTCCTTGATTTTAAATCGATGACTCCCTGTTTCCTCTGCAGAATAGACTTTTCCCTTGCAACCAAACAAAACGCCATTGTAATTTGAAAACCTCTGCTTGTCTGCTCTTGCCTTCTTGTTCTGGTGGCAATCACCTCTTCCAAGATGCGATTCCCAAAACTGCACTTAGTGCTCTAACTGTGACATTCATAAATATTTATCAATACCTTTCACTCTTCGACTCTGCTTGTCACAGATGGGGCTGTTAAATCTTATCAAGTGCTTTCTCATTATCCAAGCAGAGCGAAGTATAGTCAAACCTCATTATCACCAACTTGAACACCATTGAAGTCGTTCTGATCTTACCAGGCTGAGCTCTTCTCCTCCCTGTGGCAAAACTTCCACTGCATATTTTGAGGTGCATGAAACGCCATTGCTTAAATGGCTCAAATGGCTCAAATGAACCTTTAACATTCCTTCAGGAGGCCTTTTAAAAATCAGACAATTTTAAGGTTACCTTTGCTGTTTACCTTTATTAGTATTTTTAAGTGTGTATGAATAAATAATTGAGGTAAATGGCATAATGAATAACTGATTTGAAAATGTTAATAAAGTTGAAGAAAATAGATAACATCTATGGCAAACTATCCTGGATTAAAGGATGATCTATTAATTTAATTACGAATACTGAAAAATAGGAAAGTTAACAGAATTAATTATCTATCACCTTTTATAAATGCTTTCTTCAAGAGTGAACTCTTGATGATGAAGGTACGTAATTGTTGACCTTATCATGCGAGTAATGTATTACATTGTCTTCCTTTACACGTTGTGAATATGTGATTATTCCCATTAAAGAAAAGTCAATGCCAACAGGCGGTGATTATTTTATAATGACAGGGTATGAATTTGCCACCAATTTACCTACCGATACTTACTGCAGAATTGCACCATCAATATTTCCAAAATATTCTTCAAGGGGACTTATTGTTCAGACTCCAGGTATAAAATGGATTTCTGCCTCTTGTGGCAGTGTCATTTTCAAACAGGAGTAGAACAACAGCGAAAGTATAAAGAAAATACAAATGGCTGCCGGGTCCGAGTGATTAAAGCCCTTCGTCTCCCTTGAAAATGCAAAAAAACTATTTTCCTAATGCTTGTCAGTTTTGAACATACATGTTTAGACCTTTATCAGCCACTGGGGAAATTAGCAGATGAAAAAACATTTTGAAATTTTCATGCAGATCCATTCCTTTGACATTTATTAAGCAAAGTCCTCTCTGTAATCTACAAACTCAGTCACAATTTTACTCACTGTCTTAAATTCAGTTTCCTGGGACTTTTATTTGCTGTTCATCAAATCATCCATATGTTTTTATTGTGTGACCCCCCATCACTTGGGATACATTGATGCATAGGAATTAAATAACATCATTGATAGCTTTACTTATTGGATTTTATATATCTGCTATCAGCCTAGTGATTAGAAAAGTATAGGTGAGTATCAGGGAATTATGCTCACCCTCCAAGGTCCAAAACATTCATTCCAGGTTAAGCAGCCTTTCACTTGCATCTCTTTCAATTTGGTCTATTGCATTCGCTGCTCCCAATGTGGTCTCCTCTATCTCGGAGAGACCAAGTGTAGACTGGGTGATCGGTCTGTGCGCAATCAGGACCCTGACCTTCTGGTTGATTGCCATTTTAACACACGATCCTGCTCCCATGTCCATATGTCTGTCCTTGGCCTGCAGCAATGTTCCAGTGAAGCTCAACGCAAACTGGAGGAACAGCATCTCACCTTCCGGCTCGGCACTTTACAGCCTTCCGGTCTCAATATCGAATTCAACAACTCCAGATGATTTGCTCCATCCCACCTCGACCCCTGTGTTTTCATTCTATTTTATTTAATCTTTTACTGTTCTCTACCTTTTATTTCGTTATTGTCTTTCTTAATTTCTCCCCCCTCCACTCTTTCCCCCTACTTTATGCCCCTTCCCTTACTTTTTCTCCCCCTTTGTGTGGACTGCCATTATCAGTCTTCTTCCCTGGTTTCTGTGGCTATGACTCATCTTTCATTCACTCCTCCGCAATGTAAATATCTCCCACTTTCTGTGCCTTTTAACTTTTACAAAGAGTTGTCTGGACTCGACACATCAGTTCTTTTCTCTCCTTACAGATGCTGCCAGACCTGCTGAGATTTTCCATCATTTTCTCTTTTGGTTTCAGATTCCAGCATTCGCAGTGATTTGCTTTTTTATTAGGAAAGTATTGGTAGTGTTATTAATTTAATTTATTTCTATAAATCCAATAAGGCATTTTATGGTATATATTTCCTCCTCTTACTGGTATCATCTGTACCTAATGGTGATAAAAATGTGATATTAGTCAGCTCATGCAGACTATGTGAACCGTGAGTAAAAAATCTATCGTCTAAAAAGCACAGCTTCCAAAGTGCATTGGGTCAAACCTTCCGGTTTCCAGATCTTCACAGACCGGATGTTTGACAAGATGGACCCTGTTGAAGTCCTGATTCCGCTGTTTCCTGGGATATGTCTGACTCTGAGCTAGAGTGCAGTTGGTGCAGTTCCGGGTCACTTACCTGGGTAGTTGCCAGGAAATGTTAGACAGATTAAAACCTGGAATGGAATTTTCCCGGATATTGGCAAAGGCCCATAGTGGGAAACATTTTCTCTACCGTATTGTCCCAGACTTAGTCTGAAAAGCATAATGGAGCGGGTCCTACGATATATCACTGGTGGGGCAGGCTGGAATTAAACCCGTCCCCCGGCATCTTAATCCCTCCAAGACCAGAGCACCATTTTTAAAGACCGCCCCAGTGCACAATAGTTCATAGAATAGAATGATAGAATCCCCACAGTGCAGAAGGAGGCCATTCGATCCATCAAGTCTACACCGACCACATCCCACCTATTCCCATAACCACACATATTTACCCTGCTAATCCCCCTGACATTAGGGTCAATTTAGCATGGCCAATCAACCTAACCTGCACATCTTTGGACTGTGGGAGGAAACCGGAGCACCAGAGGAAACCAACGCAGACACGGGGAGAATGTGCAAACTCCGCATAGACAGTGACCCAAGCCGAGAATTGAATGCAGCTCCCTGGCGCTGTGAAGCAGCAGTGCTAACTACTTCACTTCAAACCCATGCACCCCACATGGCACTGCCCCCTGGCACTGCCCTATTCACTGCCTCCAACACTGCCGAGACATTGCCCATTCACTGCCATTGGTACTGCCCCAGCACTGCCCCCTGGCACTTCCCCATTCACTGCCCCCAGAACTGTCCCTGACACTGCCCATTCACTGCCCCGGCACTGCTCAGACACTGCCCCTGGCACTGCCCCTGGCACTGCCCCATTCACTGCCCCCAGAACTGCCTGGTCACTGCTCCCTGGACACTGACACTGGCACTATCCGGCTGGTGCCCAAGAATGACCCTCCCCCATCTGAGTGCTGCACTCACCCGAGCTCCTTTGGAAAGTTTGCTTGCCAGGTGCACCCTATGGGAGACCAGTCATTATTCACATTTTTCTGCCCTTACGCTGACATGAATGGACATTCTTATAGTGAGAGGTGGGAGAGGTGGGAGAGGTGGGGGGTGTTAGAGAGTAATGATTCAGCATAGAGTTCTTGTAAAGAGATGATAGTGTATTCAAATGATATTTCTGAAGAAAGTACCCCGTCACTGACAGGGGAGGGGACAATCGCGCCATCCATTTACATCATTGTGAAACATGAATCGGGCTTCTTGTGGGATTTTCCGTTCCCGTTGCTAAACCCGCTCGATGAAAGCGGAAGTGGAAAATCCCGGTCTGAGTCTAATATCGAACAGCATAACCAACTCTCCAATCACCCTGAACCCCCCAATTACCCCGCAACCCCCCAATTACCCCCCCACGGCTACACCCTGACCTGACTACCACCAAGACCACCCAACTACTCCCTGTCCCCCCACCCCAACCAGCTGACACCCACCCGAGCACCAGACTACCTTCCTGACCTGACATCAGCTTCCCCCAGCTGCCGAGCACCCGATTACCCCCAACTATGGCCCAACTCAACCTGGCAAACCCCTGAACAAACCACGCCTGACCTGACTACCTCTCCCAATACCCACTGCCCGACCCAACCTGATTAACCCTAACTCATCTCAGTCACCTCACACCCTAGCACCTCACTCAAACTGTCCATCTCAGCCACCGTATCAACCTACCTGTTCACTCACTCACCCATCCATCCACCCAGATATCCACTCAGCCGTGGACTAAAATTCAGATTGGACGTTCATGTTTACTCATTGGCAGCGAGTGCCGTAAAAAGAGGACATGTCCTGTCTTCCCCTGCCCCTAGTCTACTGTGTAGGAAGTCTAACAACACCAGGTTAAAGTCCAACCTCGCTGTGACAGAGTTCCCAAAGGATGCTGTGCTGCACATTTCTGTGAAAGCCAAGACTGGAAGGAAAAAATGGGCAGCAGTGTCAAGTCGGGAGAAATTGAGTGCAGCAGCAACCTGACCGTCAATGACACTGCTCGGAAGATCTGAGCCAATGCCACCAGTTATTTTGTATTTACCTTTCAGCTCTGGATGTTACCATTGCCGTACAATATCTTTCACGTGGGAGTTTATTTGTTCCCTCACTTGTTTGCCGTCTGAAAGATGACAGAAGTATTTACAGTAACCTTTAAGCATGCACTTAAGGATTTGATTAAGCATTTTCAGTCTACTGTTCATGATAACTCAAAGGTTTCCTGGGTGAGTCACAATATGAGAAATGGATGCATTTGTTTGATTTGATGGATCTGTACCTTTTTTCTCTTTTACCTTTCTATAATGCAATGGAAATGTTTGCATGGCCACATAGACAGCGAGGAAGTCCTCAGAGATCCTCAAATGGCTCTGGAAAAGGGCAACTTTAATTTTTTTTGAGGGAACTCAGTAGGTTGGTGGATGAATGCGGCTTGTTTGACATTTCTGTTATTGGGCTTGTGAGAAGGTTTTGACAAGGTATCACACAACAGGCTCCTTTAAAAAAGTGAGTCATTTGGGTTTGCAGGACCAATGCTGTGTGGATAAAGAAGTGATAGGCAGGGAGTTGTTGTTATTAATAGTGTTGGTTTTGCGGTGGAGTCCCAGAGGAATCAGCGTTAGGATGGTTGCTTTACACTGTCGACAATAAATGATCGAGATTAAGGTGTTGGGTAATTGTTCGTAAGCTTACAGATGACCCACCGCTCATCGGCAGTCCCGCGATTCAAGGATGTTGTCTACTCGGGGTCATGGGTCTCTGCCATGGGTCTCCATGTGACTGAATGGGCCGACTCTTGACCTGCAGGTCTTTGGGCACATGGGGCAGGATGTCCCACCAGGTTGGGGGTTCTGGAGTGCAGGATTTGCTTCCTTTTCTTTCCTTCTCTGCTGTCACTTTCCCTCAACCCTGAGGTGTTTGAACTCAGAGCCTAATGCAACTTGATGGACAAATGTTACCAGTTTGAACGATGGGTTGCAAGCTCCTGTCATTCATATCATTGCGGCTATGCTTCAAGGAGAATGTCAGAATGTCTTTCATACTGTAGGAGGAAACTGGAGCACCTGGAGGAAACTCATGTAGACATGGGGAGAATGTGCAGACTCCGCACAGACAGTCACCCAAGCAGGGAATCAAACCTGAGTCCCTGGTGCTGTGAGGCAGAAGTACTAACCACTGTGTCGCCATGCCGCCCATGTTGCTGTGGTTCTGGAGTCACATGTAGGCCAGGTAAGGATGCCAGATTTCCTTCCCTAAAGGACATTGATGAACCAGCTGGATTTCTTTTACAACAATTGACAATGGCTTGATGGTCATCGTTAAGAATTCTCACAGCACCAAGTTAAAGTCCAACAGGTTTATTTGGAATCACAAGCTCTCGGAGCGCTGCTCCTTCATCAGGTTACTTACCTGATAAAGGAGCGAGACTCCAAAAGCTCGTGATTCCAAATAAACCTGCTGGACTTTAACCTGGTGTTGTGAGACATCTTACTGTGCCCACCCCAGTCCAACGTCGGCATCTCCTCATCACTGATGGTCATCATTAGATGTTTAATTCCAGATGTTTTACTGAGTTTTCAAATTCCACCATCTGGACATGAGGGTTGCTGTCAGCTTTTCCTTCTCAGAGGTGTAACCCCTGTTAATTCATTCAGCTGCCTCTCCCCAAGAAGGCAGGTCTCACAGATGTTAACTTTGAGTCTTGACAGCTCACATGGAAGAATTATTGCTTAATGGTAAACTGGTGTAACTGATTGTCCAGCAACAAAGATTCCCTGTTTTTCTTTTAAATTCTGCTTGTTTCGCACAAATTTAAAATTAAATTTTTTTAACTCAAGTTGTCCATTTGGTTTGTCCTTGATGAGGGAGGGGCTATGTTTGACTTTATTTGATTTAGGTGTCAGCAGAGATAGAAAGCGGACTGCTGGTTTTCTATAACTCCTTTCACACTATTTCATAAAGTCACCAAGTTTTCATTTATATAGCACCTTTCTCTATACCCTAGCTATGACCAAAACACTACATTCTGCACCCTCTCCTTTCCTTCTCCCCTTAGTACTCTATGAATGGTGTGTTTTGTCTGTATGGTGTGCAAGAAACAATACTTCTCACTGTATCCAATACATGTGACAATAATAAATCAAATCAAATCAAATCAAATCAAATCAAATCAAATGATAGTCAGAAGCTTTTTCCCAGGGTGGAAGAGTCAATTACTAGAGGGTATAGGTTTAAGGTGCGAGGGGCAATGTTTAAGGTAGATGTACGAGGCAAGTTTTTTACATAGAGGGTGGTGGGTGCCTAGAACTCACTGCCGGGAGAGGTAGTGGAAGCGGACACGATAGTGGCTTTTAAAGAGGGTCTGGACAAATACATGAATAGGATGGGAATAGAGGGATATGGTCCCCAGAAGGGCAGGGGGTTTTAGTTCAGTCGGGCAGCATGGTCAGTGCAGGCTTGGAGGGTCGAAGGGTCTGTTCCTGTGTTGTAGTTTTCTTTGTTCTTTGTCCAAATAATTCAGGCTGTCCCAAGATGCTTTACAACCAGTGAAGTACTTTTTAATTGTAATCATTGTGGCAGAAAATGCGATGGCCAATTTTCACAGCAAACTTTCACAAACGGCAATGTGGTAATAAAATCTGCTGGAAATATTCATCAGATCTGGAATCAACTGTGCAACGAAACAGTTGCCAGAACTTGGATGAAAGATCATTGACCTGAAATAATGGCCGGAATGTTCCAACCATTCACGCCAGTGGGATTCTTCGGTCCCGGTTAGCAGAGACTTGGCTGAGCGCCAAATTTTCCATCCCTGCTTTCAGTGGCAGTGGGGCATGATCAGCTGGAAAATTTGCCCCAATAATTCTAATACTCACTCCACCGATGCTGCCAAACCTGCTGAGGATTTCCAGCATTTTCTGTTTTTATTTCAGATTTCCAACATCTGCATTTTTTTGCTTTTGTAGCAACATGATAATGAATCTATCTTTTAGTAATGTTGGTTGAAGATTAAGTATTAGCCAAGGCATTGGGGATAACCCCCTTCCTTTCCTTTGAAACAGTGCCAGGGAAACTTCCACATCTGCCTAAAAGAGGAGACATGACCTCGTGTTAGTGCTTCATCTGAAAGACAGTACCAGACACAGTGCAACACTCCCTCAGTACTTGATTGGAGTATCAGCCTTGTTGCTCAGGCTCAAGCCCCTGGGGTGGTAATTGAATGCACAATCCTTTGACTTTGTACGGACAATGCTTCCTTCGGTCTTACATTCTGACATGAAGCAATGGCAATTAAAAGACAAAGGAGGGAAATGCTGAAACATTGAATGCACTAAAATAATAACTCAATTGAACAATAAATCAATGTTCTCTGTCCATGAATATTTTCACCTTGTAATGACTTTAATCAGGCAATTGAAGTGGGCCTGTAAGGATATAAACTCCCTGATTAAGGGCCAAATTGATGGGCCAATCAAGGAGCCTCTTGCTTGTATTTAACCAGGAGTGTCAGTTCCTCTGGGACTCCTAGTGTAGACTGCTACATGAAAGCACTCTGTATGCTGTTGTCAAACTTGTAAATAAAGGGATTTTGGTGAAGGGACTTCTGCCTCCGAGGACCTATTACACACCTCAATGTTTAATATTGCATCCAGTTCGCAGAAGAGCCCCCAGTTTATAAGGATTCAGTTCCGATGTTTGTCACATGTCTTTTGTAAAAATGGTTGCAAATTTGCATCTATTGAGCTCTTCATAGCATTAACGTGTCTGGCAGAAGATTGTTTGATGTTGTCTTCCTGTGTGCTAAGTGCATGTTAAATGGTGGCACTTCTAATCAGTGACTATTCAGCACTCCTCTTGATCCAGGGCTACATTGCAAATTACACTGAGTGAACAATAATTAGTTTGCTCATACGGACTTTTCAGTTTGCCTGATTCTTGCAACTGATGTGGCTGAACTTTTTGAAATCGATCTTTGTTCGATATGTCATTTCTGAAAATTGACATCAGATAAATCCGCTTTTTAGTAAGTAACCTACTTTTCCAAATCTACCAACTTCTATGGATTTATTCATATTATAAGCATTACAAAATATTCACAAAATGACAGATTAGGCACTGACAAATCTGCTTTAAAAAAACATGTGAAACACTTTATTGCATACACCATTGCATGTTGGGTACAGCTCAGGGTAACTTTTGGTGGGTTGAAGTTGAGAACAACTTTTCCAGACTGATCCCTCCTATTCATCCCGATTTCACCAGATTGTTATACAGCTTCCATCTGAAATATGAATCTGTTTTTCTGTCCCAAATGCTGACTAATCTGCAGTGTGCTTCTGGCATTTTTTTCCTTTTGTTTGATTTTAGAGATCTCTTTAAAGTTTATTAGTGTCACAAGTAGACTTACATTAACACTGCAATGAAGTTACTGTGAAAATCCCCTAGTCGCCACACTCCGGTGCCTGTTCAGGCACAATGAGGGAGAATTTAGCATGGCCAAAGCACCTAATAATCAGCACGTCTTTCAGACTGTGGGAGGAAACTGGAGCACCCGGAGGAAACCCATGCAGACACGGGGAGAATGTGCAAACTCCACATAGACAGTGACCTGAAGTCGGGAGTCGAACCCGGGTCCCTGGTGCTGTGAGGCAGCAGTGCTAACCACTGTGCCACCGTGCCGCCCCCTTGATATGATGACTGTTATGATGACTATGGAGGACCATCGATAGATTTCCCTGTGGGCCTTGTAGAGTACGAGCTCCCCTATTAAGTGAGTGGAGACCCAATAGCAAAGGAGCAGTGGAGGTTTAAAACCAGCTGGCTCCACTCAGGTCGGCAATCGAAGGACTCCAGGACTTGACCTGTACACTGGGGCGGCACGGTAGCACAGTGGTTAGCACTGCTGCTTCACAGCTCCAGAGACCCGGGTTCGATTCCCGGCTTGGGTCACTGTCTGTGTGGAGTTTGTACATTCTCCTTGTGTCTGCGTGGGTTTCCTCCGGGTGCTCCGGTTTCCTCCCACAGTCCAAAGATGTGCGCGTTAGGTTGATTGGCCATGCTAAAATTGCCCCTTCGTGTCCTGAGATGCGTAGGTTAGAGGGATTAGTGGGTAAAATATGTAGGGATATGGGGGTAGGGCCTGGGTGGGATTGTGGTTGGTTGGTGCAGACCCGATGGGCCGAATGGCCTCTTGCTGTACTGTAGGGTTTCTATGATTTCTATGTAGCCGCAGAAGTGGTCTCTTATGCACGTTGTAAATAAAGGATGCTGGTGATGGAAGACTGGTCCCGGCTAGATTATTCCAATGACGTTGAGGTAAAACTGTTTTATGACTGAGCCTCCCTCTCAGCCACTAACCCCCCACCCCGCCCCCCCCCACACACACCTCCATCCATTATCATGCTGATTGACTCACCCTACCTTAGCCCACAGTTATTGTTAATAGTCAATTGGTCAATCAAGTTGCAAAAGTTAATTTAATTGAATTTATTTACACACATTGCCTTATACATAAAAGCATGGATTATTTCAAGATGTATTCTTTCCCTTAATACTGCATCAATGTCTTATTCATTAAACCTGGCACTGGACTCGTCACGGACAGTGTGATCTGACCGGAGTCACGGTGCGGTGTTTCACGCCATCATTGTGAGGGGTGGGGCCTAAACATACCAGTAAAGCCTGGCTCCACTTTAAAGGACGCTTTGATCAGAGAAAAAAAATAACCTTTCCTCCATCCCTCAAGCGGCTCCCCCCAACCCCCAAGCAGTCATGGTCGACAACACCCTCCCACCCCCCCTTCCCTTCCCGCTCCCCCCCGTCATCTCCCCCATCATTGCCGGCGTCTCTCTGTTACCCCCCCCCCCCCCCCTCAATCATTGCCGGCAACTCCCTCTCTCCCCCACCGATCATCCCCGACATTTCCTCCCCCCTGCAATGCACGTCCTCCCCGCTGCCCCCACTACACACACATGACCCCCTCCCCATGAGTCCCCTACTAGGGTCCACCTTTGACGCTGCCCTGCTGGCTAGGTTGGCAGTGCTGGGGACAGTGTCAAGGGGCAGTGCCTGAGCATGTCCCGGGTGGTTATACTCACCTTTGCGTCCCCAGGGGGATCCTCATGACAGGTTCACGTCTGGGTGAGGCTGTTGTAAACCGTGCCGACGTGACGCCAGTGAGTTTTGAAAATACGGAGGGGGGAAAATATGGCAGGGCGGCGGCGGGGGGATGATAATTATATTAAAATTTATTCAAATGCATTAAAATGAGGTTCTCTCTCTCTGTGGGCGTGAACCTCGCGACATCATCGGTGAAAAATCGCAGAACGGGATCGCTCTGGAGAGAATCTTGTTTTCCGATTCTCTCCGGATTTTCAGTCCACGTGGCTGTTCTCCGTGACGGTGATCACAAGCTGAAAATCACCCCCTATGTTTGTTAAAAGTCTTTAAATTAAAATGGTCAAGTTAAGCAAGCACACTAAATTCCACTGAAACAAAATCTAAAATCTTGGCCAGTTTGTACTGGTTTAAGGTGCTGTTTCTCCAAGGTTATTACAGAAAATTGGACAAAGCTATTTAGTTCTGAGCAAGTGTATGCAGCAATGTTGTGATGGAATTATCCTAAATCTGTTGGCCACAGAGTGGACGCTGATAGGAAACTATGGAAGGTAACAATAGATATGCCATTCATGCAGCTAAGTGCAGTTTGATAATATCAAAACTGACAGTTGCATCTCCACTTCCAATATCGTCTGAGTGGGAAAATAGGTGTAAAGCTCAGAGCTGCTAAAGTGTTACATTGATGAGCCATTCCAAGCATGCTAAAAAAAAAACCCTCTATGTAGAGCTCCAGTATTCATTCATGATTGCTGTCCTGCTGAAAGGTTTTTGTTCCCATAGCTACTGCCACAGGTCAGCAGAGCTGCTGATCCCAGATGAGATTCATGCTCCCTGTTCGGATATTGTGATGTATTTTCATTGCTATGAGTATTGTTAAATTACTGCTTTGTCTTTTTTGCATATCGAAAATCAACATATGAGACGAAACAGAATTTGTCTTCAATTTCATGGAGTACAAAGTGAAACAATTCATATTAACCTTTCTTCAAAGAAATAGTTGCGGGAGAGGTGGCAGGTGGTGGTCAGATGGTATTTCATTGCGTAGTATTTGGAGAGACATAACTTTAGCAAACAGCGACATTACGGGCAAAATCTTACTAAAGAATGTCAGAGCGTTGGTTCCGGTGTGAAAAATGGAATGTTTCCCACCAATGGCACCAGCACAATTTTGGAACAAATCTTATGCCTCATAAGTGATCATTTTTATACCCATGAGTTTCACACTGCTTGAGTGGCGCATTCCCTGTGATTCGCCCGCCTTGCAACAACTTCACTTCTGCAAGCACTGGTGAGCTCCATATAAACTGCTCCCCAGCGCTTGCTCCACAACGACTGCTGGAGATGGCAGGCAAGGAAGGCAGCACTGTCCTTTTCAGAGGGGAACCCTCACCAGGATGCTGGATGGGGTGGAGCAGAGGCGGACACACTCTGCCCCCGCTCCAGGAGACGGCCTTCCAGCAGGGTCACCACCCTGCCTGGGATGCAGTGGCAGCCCTGGTCAGTGCAAGCACTCTGCAGAAGAGCTGATTTAACATGCCTCCTATCAAAAGGAAGCGTTTCAAAATAGTCCATCTTTTTCAGTTCCCCATCATCTCTTCTGGGAGTCTCTTATCTTGGAGGCCATATTGAATTAGAAGGCCCTAGCCTCCTCAATGGTGCAGACCTTGAACCACCACGGCCTCCAGCACCTCGACCACCTCCTCTAAACATTCCTCCCCTTCCACGTCTTGAAGGTTCACCTCTGGGAAGAAAACCAGGTTTTGGTTTTGGGTCATCCTCTTTTAATGGGGGCTTTTCTGGTGAGCAGCAGTGTTGGAAGAAGATAAATGATCTTCTTTGCTTAGCCAGGATAAGTCTCCCACTGGACCTGCTCGCACACCCTTCACACGCTTTCTCTCACTCAGTCAACTTGGCCTTTGCCAACACCAGGCACCAGGTTCCTCCCTCCCTCCCACAGTCACCATGTTCCCCAATAGCTGCTCTGCTCCTCACACTCCAGCTCCCACCCAAGCCCCATGCCCACCACACCTCATCACCATCTTAAATGTCAACACTCCCACCTACACTCTTCCTTTCTGTTTCATTGCAGGACAAACTCAACCACAGCAGGTGTGAGCGGGTGCAGCCAGCTGGAGTCATACCTGTAATGCATTGATGTACCATCTCTTGCAGGCCGATCAGTGGAACAGGTTGGACCACCCTCACGTCCCCCGGACCCACCGGACTTCAGCAGCTCAGAGGGGGACTTCTCCAACCTAACCATTGAAGAGGCATTACAGCTGTAACCAGCGCCGATACTCAAAACTTCAGTGAGTTCAAGAAGTAGGCAGGCTTCTGGGTCACTCACTGGTGAGCGCATCACAGCTGAAGATCCACAACAGGCTGAGGCAGGGATGTCCCAGGGAAGGATGCCAGAGCCCAGGACTCTGCTGAGCCTCTTGCTGATGATGTGCCCTTGGGCCCTGTCATCTCGCAGCCTCTGGAGCTACAAAGGCAAAGTCGAGAGTATAAGGAAGGGATGACAGAAGTCCTCCTCGGGGTGCAAGGCTAATTGGAGGAGTTCCATCACCTTCTACCTGAGCAGATGGTGCTGTCACTGCAGTGCTCTGCAAGGAGGGTATCCGCAGTGGAGATCTTGATGCAGGACATGCTCTCCATCAGGGCACCCTGTACCATGGTGCAGGGATGTGACTGCAAGGACTGGTGGGAATCCCCGAGTGTCAGTGCCAGAGGGTGGCTGGGCTTTTGAACGCAACTCCAGTTGTGCCTACATCCCATGGAGGAGCAGAAGGGTCTCTGGAGCCCGAATGGAAAAGGATCAGCAGTACAGCCCAGGGCCCTCCAACCAGGGGACCCTGGGAATCTCCAGACATCTGACACCCCCCTCCCTGTGAGCAACACTCCTCCAGCCCCCGACACTGAGGAGGGAAGCAGTCAAACATCAATGCTGCTGGAGAGCAGGCCCGGACCCACAAGGTCCTGGCCTTCCCAGGGGATGCACACCAACTCATCTCAGGCAAAAGGGCGTGGAAGTCAATAGGTCGCCTCAACCTCAGATGTGGATCCTGGTATTGCACCTAAACATAGCAGGAGAGTCAGGAAAATGAAGAAACCATAGGCACTTAGTGGGCACGGGTAAATATAGACACTAATGTAGGTAGGTCACCATTTTGTTTTGAATGTTTGGCAATAACTTTCACTTTGTTCACCAAGAGCCTCCACCTTGTCTGTTCGTATCACCAAACTTGGGGGAACCACCATGTTGACCCAGTGCCTCATCCCTGTGGAGTGTGAGAATGGCAATGCTATGTTCCTCCCACCCTCTGGCCAGCCCCATGAACGAAGGGCACTCCCTCAGCAGCGATATGGGCAGGAACCCAGGAAGGAGGACCCGGGAAGCGCTGTCTGCATACCAGCCTTCACAACCCCTTTAAAGCAAGGACGCCTTGACATGAAGGGAAGGTAAGGCCAACAAGTGATCCCTCCCAACCCCACTCCTCAAAATGATGATTCTGGGACACCACCACCAACCCCCCCGCCCCCCCCCCCCCCCCACCGCCCCGCCGCCCCCCCCCCCCCCCCCCCGTTCCCATGTTGAACCTATCTATGTTCCCCGAGTCCTCTCCGGTGCCCCCTGAGCAGTGCACAGCACAGAGCGTCCTGGCTGCCTGAGTGCTCACCTCTGAAATCCCCCTGGACGGTGAAGGCGCCAGGTTCACACTAATGTGGTGCTTTTGTAAATGGTGATGGCATGTCGGCCCCCGCTGAATATCCAATGGTGGGGGCATGGGGGCGTGAATCCCGGAGAGAGTGCTCGCCAATGACATGCTAATATATTAAAATGAGCTTTCTGCAGTCCTGCGGCGAGCTTCACGCCACTCCCGTCAGTGAGGGGTCGGGAAGATCGAAACTTGGAAACTCGCCAGTGCAAATCACACTTTCTGGATTTTGAGCACGCACTGGATGGAGAGAGTGGGCACAAAATCCCCACTGTATGTGTATTATTTACAGGAAAGCAGGCCATATATTGCACTAAGATTAATAATCTTGGTTTGGTAATGTTATTTATTTCCCTCAGCGTGAGAATAAACAGCAGAGTTCGATAGCTCAGTTGTAATCTCAATGCTTGTTCTAATTATGATGAGTTTCCTTTTGGAATATTGTAATGAGGTAGCCATTTCAGCGACAATCATCTAATCATTGCTTGTTCGTTATGTTTGATCTTCATTTTCTTTTCCTTTTGTCCCAGGCTTTGTATTCTGCAGCTTTTCTGGCAGAAGCTTTCTTCACCTTTTAAAGCAAAACACCTCCGCTGGAGTATCGAGGCTCTTTCTATAGCATACGTATTTTATGAAAAATATTGTCCCATTGTGACCTTAACAATGAGTAAGAAAATGTTACAGGTACAAACAGCCTCTTGGACATTTCTCTTTGAGTTAGGAGCACAGAGGAATGATATCCATTTTGCATCCTAATGAAAAAGTTAGTCATGAATACGACAGTTCAAATTTTAAAAATTGATGACCACCTCTCGGGTGTTATCTCACTGGCACAATAAAGAGTAGTTGTTCCAGACGTTTTAGCCCCTGCTTTGCCCTGTAGTGCCCCCTCCTCTCCCCACCCCCATTCACACTGGCACATATGAAGTTGGATTTACGGAAAATGGGCGCATTACTTTCAAAAACGAAATAGAAAATGGACAATCCTCATTGGAACAAATTGGAGTTGAGAGGTCAGGTGACCCCCCCTTCTTGTCTGCCAATGCACCAAGAACTGCGCAAGGCTGGGGGTTAGCCTGATATTCTGGACAGGATATTAAAATGCAAATAACCTTTGGGGAAACTGCATTGACAAGATATCACAATGCAACAGAGCTTTCCTGTGGATTTAATGACTGTTATTTTCCAAATAACTGCAGAAACTAATGCACCACCCAGACCTTTTGGCTGCAGAATGGAATGCCACGGAATGATGGTGAAGGGAAACCCACTCTATCAAAAGAGGATACAAGTGGTTGAAACTCAAACCCAGTATTTATCAATGCTGAAGTCATCAGGGATGACTTGTGTGGACAATGGAAAGACAGATACAGTGGTCACTCGACAGAAACCAGCTTTTGATAATAAACATTACTCACACGCATTTTGAGAGCAGAGTAAGTCAGTTTAGGCGACAAGGAGACTCAGAGGATCCAGCCCAGCAAAGGAGAGGACGTTGCCTAAAATCGACTAACAGGCAGAGAAGAGGGCTACTGCTTTATCGACCAAGTTGAAAAAGCAAGCCTGATTTTTGCGACAGGGTCTAGACTGCACCGTGACTGGAGTAAAGCCAGAAAACTGCTGCTGCAAATAGTAAGCCACCTGTGGATTAATTGCCGGAATCTTTCAACCTCCATTTCTTCAGCGAACCAAAAAGGAATCATCAGACCTACAGCTGCCGCCTGGAGAGTATCTCAGTGAAGTTTTGGAGTTTATAAAAAACCTAAGGCTACCACACGCCCCTCGTCCTCGCTGGCAGTGGCGGAGGGGCATGAACGGCCGGAGAATCCTGTCATCGTGAACGAAAGAAAAAATAATTTGCAAACCATTTCCAGAGCAGTGGAGACGTAGACAGGATAACATTGTTTCCCTTGGTGTCAAATTCTAGAACCAGGGGACGTGGATTCAAGATAAGTAACAGCAGCACTAGAGGGGACATCGGGAAGAATTTTCTTACGCAAAGGGTGGTGGGTGCTTGTAATTCGCTGCCCGAGTTGGTGGTGGAGACAGAGACCCTACACTGTTTCAGAAAGTACCTGAATTTGCACCTTAAGTGCTGTAAGCTACAGGGCTATGGATCGGGTTCAGAAAGGTGGGATTAGAAAGTGCATCTGGGTGTCCTCGGGCTGGCATGGATGAGATGGGCTGAATGGCCTCTTTTTGTGCTGTAACTTTTCTAAGGTTCTATGTGCCACCCTCTCCCGTGACCATAGTTTTATTGTCAATTATAGTCAGGGCGAGCAAGTTACAGACATGGAGGGGAGACAATCCATGATTCTTTGTAACTGAGTTACACTAAATCGCTTTGTGAGTGACTAGGACTGTGTCATCAGGATAGAGTTCTCTGGTCGAGCCCTGCTGTATTTTTATGTCTGTTTTCAGTCAGGATAGGTTGTCTGACCGAGCATGCAGGTTAAACTTCCATCTCTGCAGGGAAGGCAAAGGGCAAAAGCATAGAACAGAAAATACCAAACAGCCTGGGGGGCCAGGACACAACCCTGGCTCTGTCCATTTTTCATCCTTAAACTGTCAGAAATGGTGCCATCAACGATGCAATAGAGTGCCTGTTGTCATGGAAGCAGTGGATGAGATTGAAGAACGTTGGTGGGCAGCAATTTTACCCAATCTTGCAGAATCCTGCCCCACCGATGGTGTTGACTGCTTTAGTGAGACCTATGAAAGGAAGGTAAAGAGGTATGTCCTGTTCCCTTCACTTCTGATGTACCTGACCCACCGATAGTGGGATAGAATTTCACTTTGAGCGAAGCGAATTGCACCCATTTTGAGAAGTGATTTTTCTCCCTCAAGTTTCTATTTGTTGCTTCACATATTACAAACTGCAAAATGCGCCGTGAACCAGCGCAATCAAGCAGTGCTTTTAAAGTGTAATTCTATTAAACAAGACATAGGCTTTGGCAAGATAGGTTTATCACAAAAACGTAAGCATTTTTAATCACAATGTCAATCCACGGCCTGTGAGTTACCCAATTTTTAAATAATTGAAATTACTTTCTTAACCTATTCACAGTCATTTGCGAATTACTTAAATTTCTAGCATCTTTTGGGTTGGTGTGGTAAACCACTGTTAGCTTATTGCCTGTGTGTGTTTGACGTGCCTGGACATGTCCCTGGCAGCCCTGCCTGGGACTCCACCCCGCCTGGTCCACGTATAAAGATGACTGCTCCCCACCCCCTGCCTCAGTCTCTGGACCAGTTCATCGGCATGGGTGTGCTCCAAGTCTTTTGCTAATAAAAGCCTATTTGTTCTTGCATACAAACTAGTCTTTGCTTGATTGATGGTGCATCAATTTTATTAGCAAAAGTTTTGGGATGGAGCAGATACTAAAACCCGATAAACTCGAATTGGATCCCCAAGCTGTAGGAGCCTCTAACAGCTTCGATCACTGGCCGCGATGTTTCGAAACTTTCCTCACCGTCTCCGCCTCCGTCGTCCGGACCGAAACCGACAAGCTACACGTGCTCCACGCCCAGGTAAGCGATCTAGTATTCTCGATGATTAGAGATGCTGAAACTTACGAGGATGCGATCGAAGTTTTAAAAGGCCAGTACAACAAACAGTCTAATGAAATCTACGCCAGGCATCTTCTGGCTACTCGCAGACAACAGCCAGGAGAATTGGGCGATCAATTCCTGTGTGCGCTGTGAGCACTTGGCAGGGCCTGCAACTGCAAGGCCGTAACAGCCACCCAAACACTGAGGACTTAATCAGAGATGCCTATGTCACGGGTATCAGGTCAAACTATATCCGACAACAACTGCTGGAACAGGGTGGGCTGGACCTACAAAAGACTGTGGCGCTTCCCGACTCGTTAGAGGTGGCCTTCCGTAATCTCGAGGCCTACACCCCCGACCACAGGGGCGCATCGTGGACACCGCGGTCGCCGCCACCTCTGTACTCAGGGGGGCCGCACGCCTACGCCACGCCACGTCCCACCAATGACCCGACCACTGCGGCAGTCTCTGGAGGCCCGAAGTGCTACTTCTGCGGCCTGGGGAAGCACCCCCGACAACGCTGCCCGGCAAAGGATGCGATCTGCTCCGGGTGTGGAAAGAAGGGCCATTGTGTGAAGATATGCAGGGCGAAATCGACCTCCAAGCCCAGTAGTGCCGCGTGCGACCCGCGGGGGCCCCCATCTTGGGTGCCGGTAGCCGCGTGTGAGCCGTGCGGGCCGCCATCTTGGACGCCATCAGCCGCGTGTGAACCGTGCAGGCTGCCATCTTGGACGCCATTAGCCGCGTCGCAAAATCCAATGGTGGCTTTGGTTACGCTGGGCCAATCCAGGCCTCACCATCTCGCCAGGTCCATGATGGACATCGAGGTTAACGGTCGCACAACAAACTGTTTATTTGACTGTGGGAGTACGGAGAGTTTTATTCACCCTAACACAATGAGTCGCTACGCCCTTTCAGTACGGCCAGTGAAGCAAATGACCTTCATGGTTTCAAAGTCCCACTCAGTGGATGTCCTCGGGTACTGCATGGCGACCCTGACTGTACGGGGCAGTGTACAAAAATTTCAGGCTCCTCGTGCTGCCACAACTCTGCGCTGCCGTACTCCTGGGGCTAGATTTCCTGAGTCACCTTAAGAGCGTCACCATGGAGTATAATGGGCCTTATTCCCCGCTCTCCATTTGCAATCAGCAGTTCTTAGATCGCCCACTGCGCACCACCTGCAGCCTCTCGACCCTTAAAGTCGCCCCTCCCTCACTGTTTGAAAATCTCATCCCCGACTGCAAGCTCATCGCCACCAAGAGCAGATGGTACAATGCTGGAGACAGAGCTTTTATCAGGTCCGAAGTACAACGGCTCCTAGGGGAGGGGATCATTGAGGCCAGTACCAGCCCCTGGAGAGCCCAAGGAGTAGTTGTTAAGACTGGGGAGAAACACCTTTTGGTCAATGACTACAGTCAGACCATTAACCGATACACACAGCTGGACGCGTATCCCCTTCCCCGCATATCTGACATGGTTAATCAGATTGCGCAATATCGGGTGTTCTCCACCATCGACTTAAAATCTGCATACCACCAGCTCCCTATCCGCCTGGAAGACCGCCAATATACTGCCTTCGAGGCGGATGGCCGCCTCTATCACTGCCTTAGGGTCCCCTTCGGCGTCACCAACGGGATCTCGGTTTTCCAGCGTGAGATGGGCCGAATGGTAGACCAGAATGGGCTGCGGGCCACCTTCCCGTACTTGGATAACGTCACCATCTGCGGCCATGATCAGCAGGACCACGACGCCAACCTCCACAAATTCCTCCACACCGCCACACTCCTAAATCTGACCTATAATAAGGAGAAGTGCGTATTCCGCACACACCGCCTCGCCATCCTTGGTTGTGTTGTGGAAAACGGCGTCATCGGTCCTGATCCCGACCGCATGCGTCCCCTCCTGGAACTCCCGCTCCCCACCAGCCTCAAAGCACTGAGGAGATGCCTGGGCTTCTTCTCGTATTACGCCCAGTGGGTCCCCAATTATGCGGATAAAGCCCGTCCGCTCATCAAATCCACCTCTTTTCCCCCGACGGCAGAGGCCTGCCTGGCCTTCGACCGCATCAAAGCAGACATCACGAAGGCCACAATGCACGCTGTAGACTAATCCATCCTGTTCCAGGTGGAGAGCGATGTGTCTGACTTCACCCTAGCCGCCACCCTTAACCAGGCGGGCAGACCCATGGCCTTCTTCTCACGAACCCTCCAAGGCCCTGAAATTCGACACTCCTCTGTCGAAAAGGAGGCCCAAGCCATAGTGGAAGCTGTATGGCACTGGCGCCACTACTTAGCTGGTAAACGACTCACCCTACTCACGGACCAATGGTCAGTTGCATTCATGTTTAATAACACGCAGCGGGGCAAGATCAAAAATGATAAAATATTGAGGTGGAGAATCGAGCTTTCCACCTACAATTACGACATCTTATATCGACCCGGGACGCTCAATGAGCCCCCAGACGCCCTGTCCCGGGAAATATGTGCCAGCGCACAAATAGACCAATTGCAGACTCTCCACAACGACCTGTGCCACCCGGGGGTCACCAGGTTTTTTCACTTCATTAAAGCCCGTAACCTGCCCTACTCCATTGAGGAAGTCAGGTCTATAACCAGACACTGCCAGGTCTGCGCAGAGTGCAAGCCACACTTCTATCGGCCAGACAGAGCACACCTCATAAAGGCCACCCGCCCTTTCGAACGCCTAAGCGTCGACTTCAAGGGCCCCCTCCCCTCTTCTGACCGCAACATATACTTCCTCAACGTCATTGACGAATATTCACGTTTCCCCTTTGCTATTCCCTGCCCGGATATGACCTCAGCCACGGTTGTCAGGGCCCTGCACAACCTCTTCACCCTGTTCGGTTTCCCTAGCTATATCCATAGTGACCGGGGATCCTTCTTTATGAGTGATGAGCTGCGACAGTACCTGCTCTCCAAAGGCATAGCCTCGAGTAGGACCACCAGCTGCAACCCCTGGGGGAACGGACAGGTAGAGAGGGAGAACGCGACAATCTGGAAGGCCGTTTTACTCGCTCTGAGATCTAAAGGTCTTCCAGTCACCTGCTGGCAAGAGGTCCTCCCTGATGCACTACACTCGATTAGATCACTCCTTTGCACAGCTACCAATGCTACCCCTCATGAAAGAATGTTTGTTTTCCCCAGAAAATCCTCCTCGGGGACCTCACTACCGTCGTGGCTGACGTCCCCAGGCCCTGTCTGCTCCGGAAGCACGTGAGGACCCATAAGTCGGACCCCCTGGTCGAAAGGGTCCAACTCCTCCACGCCAACCCCCAATACGTCTATGTGGCGTACCCCGATGGGCGGGAGGACACGGTCTCTATTCGAGACCTGGCACCCGCAGGTGCCCAAGGGACCACTACGACCCACAACCTCACACCCCCAACCCCCATATACAGCATGCCTGAGCCCCAGGAGCCACCACCACGCACCCGACAATCGGAAGGGACTACGGACAACTCGATCGACTACAGCCTGGTGCCTGAACCAACACCGCGGCCACCGGAACCGACACCGCAACCGGCACTACGGCGGTCGCAGTGGCAGATCAAGTCCCCAGAGAGACTGAATTTGTAAATTTGTAATTCTGTAAATATCGTTCCACCCACCTCACCCCTGCCGGACTCTTTTTTAAAAGCAGGGGGTGAATGTGGTAAACCACTGTTAAGCTTATTGCCTGTGTGTGTGTGTGTGACGTGCCTGGACATGCCCCTGCCGGCCCTGCCTGAGACTCCTCCCCCCCCTGGTCCAGGTATAAAGGTGACTGCTCCCCACCCCCTGCCTCAGTCTCTGGACCAGTTCATCGGCATACGTGTGCTCCAAGTCTTTTGCTAATAAAAGCCTATTTGTTCTTGCATACAAACTAGTCTTTGCTTGATTGATAGTGCATCAATTGGTTACACTGATCTCAGGGAAGTTGTGCCAAAAAAACCCAGTGGATTCTTTAAAAAAAATTCTAAGTTCTTAACATGGGGGAAAATGGGAGTAAATCCCAACGATTGTTTTCGCGTGATTTCCAGAATGAACTTCTGACAATCTGGGTGGAATTTTACTGCCATTGGCCTCGCTGGTCGAACTGGAGGCCATTGAAACCCCTGGGGAGGCTGAGGGCAAAGTGGGAGTGCTCCTGGGCAGTGCCACCCTGGCCCTAGGCAATGCCAGCCTGGCATTTGGGCAATGCCCACTGGGCAGTACCAGGGGTGGGACTACTGGGGGGGTGAGGCCTATGTGATTGGTGGTGGAGAGCGGCGGGACTGTGACCGGTGGGGGAGGGCAACAGGGCTGCAATCAGTGGGGGAGGGTGGTGGGACTGCGACCGGTGGGGGAGGGTCGTGGGACTGCCGGTGGGGAAGGGTGGCAAGGCCGTGATCGGTGGGGGAGGGCGGTGAGGCTGTGATCAGTGGTGGAGGGAGGGGGTCTGCGATTGGTGGGGGGTGGGGGGGCAGCAGGGGCTGCATCTCGGGCCACGGGCCCGTGCGATTGCAGGGGGAGGGGTACTACTTGAGGCTGCCTGCCATAGCAGGGACCTGACTGCTCTCTCTCTGTCTGTCAGACCCCTGATACTGTTCGTGCACATGTGCAGCATCAGAGTCTGCAATAGCGCAACTCCTCCCTCAACAAGCTGACCAGAAACTGACCAGTGCAAAAATGTTGTAGTTAGAGTGCATAAGATTGGGCCTGAAAATGCGCTCAAAAAATGGATTTGGAACTCTCTCAGTTTCACGCCCGCTCTACACTTAGAAAAAATCTCGTAAAATTCCACCCTCTGTATATCACAGAGTGCCCTAGCAGGATTCACTCTGGAAATCTGGGGGCGGGATCTATTCCCACTGGAGAGGCCGGCAGCATAGCGCTGAGCAGGCCACTGTGCATGCGCTGATCTCTCAGAGCAGAGATCGGCACATGCACAGTGATTCCAACCCCTCTCCCGCCCCCCCGGACCTTCCCAGGCCAGCCAATATGTCCCCCCGTCCCTGCCAGCCCCGATCTCTCCGAACTCCCCTCCTTAATCCCGCTGACCAACCCTGATCACCTCCTCCCCGCAACTGCACACATTTACACTGCTAGTCCCCCTGATACTAAGAGGCAATTTAGTATGGCCAATCCACCCAACCCGCACATCTTTGGACTGTGGGAGGAAACCAGAGCATCTGGAGGAAACCCACGCAGACTTGGGGAGAACATTCAAACTCCACACTGTCAGCCGAGGTCGGAATTGAACCTGGATCCCTGGCGCTGTTAGGCAGCAGTGCTAACCACTGTGTCACCCTGTCACTCAACTCAACTCCCCTCTTTAGTCCAGCTCTTTTGTCTATGTTTGGATCGAGGCTGTACTGAGTGGCACTAGTAAAACCCAAACTGGACATCAGTAAGCAGGTTATTGCTGTGTTTGGTAGCACTGTCAATAACACCTTCCATCACTTTGCTGATGAGTGAGAGGACGATGATGGGGCAGCAACTGGCTGGATTGTTTTTTGTGGTCAAGACATACATGGGGGAATTTTCCACATTGTCACGTAGCTGATGCAGCTAAACATTCCTCCTGTAACTTAGCCACAGGAAATGCCAGACATTTATGAATGTCCATAAAAAAATACCTTCTTACTTTTTTACATCTCCACCCTCAAACACAAACATCACCCAAAGAGCTCCGTCTATGGTTGTGTTAAAAGCACTATATATTCTTCTTCAATCATTCCCTTGGCAGCCTCCATAGCATTCATTCTACTGTCTGTAAAATCAATACATCTCTTGCCTATTTAAATACACCCCAGTTGGCACAAGAAAATTTGTGTGTTGTCTCCATGATTGTAACAAATAATCATGTTTCCATTGTAACTATTGGTAACTGTGCTGTTCTTCATGATCATTCTTTGCACTGTCCGAGTAAGAACTGCCTTTGATGAGAAAGGCAACTTGCAATGCTGTTAATGCAGGTGGTTCAAACTAACATTGTGCTTGCCACTGTGTAGCATTGCCATTGATATTGTTTTGATTCTTTGAAGTAAAGTTTATTTACTTGACATGATAATTCCATGTCATCCAGTAATAGTGTATTTACTTGAATAACCATTATAACGCTCCATGTTTAAATGTCAGCTTTGTATAAAAGGCACTGATTTAGATTGAAAATGTAAAACAATATAGCAATATGTCTGTTGCCTGAAGGGACCTCGAGACAGCCGAAGAATATTAAAAAAAAGAGAAAGGACAAAATGCTGCCGTTAATTTTGTGAAATCTCAAGAACTTTCTTAAATTATACAGACTCTCGGCTATGTTAAATATTAGAATAGCAAATAATTTAAATGTAATTATTGTGCACTTTAAAAATTATGTAAAGATTCTGGATAATTTCTAATAGAAAAACAAAGTTATGGATCACTTGTTTCGCTTTTATGAATATTGTGTTTAATTTTCCCTAAGGCAGCAGATTTAGTGCACACTTGTTACACTGTTTTACATTTTTAATTAATTGTGTTATGAAGAGGCAAAAGATAATCTCCCATGTCAATTGTATGAATGCACAGGAAGCAACGATGAACATGGAATCAGAGGAACATAGGAATTAGGAGCAGAAGTTCAGCCCTTCGAGCTTACTCTGCCATTCAATCAGATCATGGCTGATCTCTCCCTGGTCTCAAATCAACCTCCTCACCTGTTCCCCATATCCCTCCTTCCCTTTTTTAATTAGAAATATGTCTATCTCCCTCTTGTAACCATTCAACGATTCAGACTCCACCGTGCTATGGGGCAATGAGTTCCACAAATTCACCACCCTCCATGAGAAATAGTTCCTCCTCATCTCAGTTTTAAGTCTACCACCTCACAACCAATATCTGTGACCTCTTGTTCTAGCTTGCCCCACAAGAGGAAAAATTTGGTCTATATTTACTTTATCTTTAGGATGTTCATAGAATCATAGAAACCCTACAGTGCAGAAGGAGGCCATTCGGCCCATCGAGTCTGCACCGACCACAATCCCACCCAGGCCCTATCCCCACATATTCACCCGCTAATCCCTCTAACCTACGCATCCCAGGACTCTAAGGGGCAATTTTTAAACCTGGCCAATCAACCTAACCCGCACATCTTTGGACTGTGGGAGGAAACCGGAGCACCCGGAGGAAACCCACGCAGACACATGTTATAGTGGCATTGTGGTTTGCACTGCTGCCTCACAGCGCCAGGGACCTGGGTTCGATTCTCGGCTTGGGTCACTGTCTGTGTGGGGTTTGCACATTCTCCCTGTGTCTGTGTGGGTTTCCTCCGGGTGCTCCGGTTTCCTCCCACAATCCAAAAGCTGTGTAGGTTAGGTCAATTGGCCATGCTAAATTTTCCCTCAGTGCACCCGAACAGGTGCCGGAATGTGGCGACTAGGGGATTTTCACAGTAACTTCATTGCAGTGTGAATGCAAGCCTACTTGTGACTAATAAATAAACTTTACTTTATCAATCCCTTTTAGTATTTTCCATACCTCGATCAGATCCCCTCTCATCCTTCTAAACTCCAGAAAGTACAAGCACAAACTATTTAATATCTCCTCATACATTAACCCTTTTATCCCCGGAATCAGTCTGGTGAACTTCCTCTGAACTGCCTCCAATGATACCACAACCCTCCTCAAATAAGGAGACCAAAACTGGATACAATACTCCAGATGTGGTCTCACTAACATCCTAAACAATTGCAATATAATATGCTCAGTTTCAAAGAATGTCATGGAGTTTTGAAATTTAAATTTACAACCCCTCTATTTTCTATCCATTCACATTTGGTTTATTATCCAGGAAACTGGTTTAGAGGTGGTGTGAGGAAGCTGATTATCATCAGATGGATTACAGCTATTAATCCATTGATTGTGTGGTTTTGATTGTGCTCTGGTTAATCAATCTCCTGTAAGCTATAGTACTCAATAGTTATTTCAAACCAGATACTGATGGTTAATCTCTGGATCATTATCAGCAATGTTTTCATTTTTTTTGATGACATCGGAACAGCTGGAGATGAAAGTAATGAAGACAGATGTTCAAAAAATGTTGGCATTGTCAGTGACGCCCACAACCCTTTGAATGAATAAAAATGTGATTAATCGCAGGAAAACATTTCTTCTCATCTTTACCACTGCTCTCCCCTCACACCCAGTAGCATCCCTTCCAATTATCTAAGAACGTTGTGTAATAGAGCAATGTTGTAGCAATGGGATCATTGTCGAATAACAATAATTTTTCTCTTTTACGTCCAGGATAATGAAAGTTGGATGATCTTCTATAGATAAGGATAAAGGTATTGCATTTTGTATGAATCTCGATTTCATAAGGCCAAGGGGTTAAAATATCACTTGTAGAGGATATTAAAAGATGATGGAAGTTTTTAATAAGTAGCTCTATCCATATTAACTAAGGCAATACATGGGAGCAGAGGTAAGTCAAGAAGTGATAGACTGAATAAGTCATATTGTGATGAAAGAAAGTTTTAGACAAGTTAGTTAAGCTAAGGGAAGACAAAACATCGGAACATTCAAGTATACATCAAGGATCCTGAAGGAGGTGAGGGATGAATTTGAAAATAATTGCTGGGACTTTCCGCTCTGGTTAGTGTCAGGCAGGTTTGGCGACAGGAGTAGGTCAAAGTCATGTTTTACATCAGTGTGAAAGCTTGCTGTGATTGTCCCCTCTCCCCGGTCTGTGGTGGGTGGCGTTTCCTGCCATTCAACATCGGGAACACACTTACATTAATATTGCATCTCATTATCGGGCCCATACACCGGAATCATACCCCCCAATTAAAAAATAAATCCATGGCGGTGTGATTTCAGAACAGCGTGAATCACGACTGGCTTTAAATGGCGTGAGAACTCCTCCGAGGGGAACGCGGAGGTGAGTGCAGCACTCACGGAGCTGCTCCATGTAGGGGATTGACTTGGGGGTCTGACTAGTGGTGACAGTGCTCTGACTGGGGGAAACCAGGCTCTGACTGGCAGGGATCAGCCTTTGACTTGGCAAAGGGTACTGGCTCTGACTAGGGGTGACCAGTCTTTGACTAGGGCCAACCAGGATTGACCCGTAGGATACTGAATAACACTGGAGCGAGACTGGGGTAACACTGGAAGGGTTCTGGGGACCTAGCCGGTGGGCACTAATCAGCAGGTACTTGGGAGAAGAGACAGGGGAGATCAGGGGATTCACTTGGAAATGGGGGGTGGGGGGGCATTGACACAGGGAGATTAAAGGGTTGACTCAGGGAGATTGGGGTTGTCTCGAGAGGTTAGATGGTTGACTCAGGGGAGACTGGAGGGAAGATTGTCAAGTGTAAAAAAGCATCATTTCTGAGAATGTGTTCTGCTACTGAGCCATGGGCTTCTTGGAAGGAGTGGGTAGTCGTTGGGTGGGCCGTCATCATAAACTGATGGTTCTACTCAAATCTGCAGGGATGGGGGCTTCTGGACACAGAATGTTGACAAGGCCGATGGAAAGACAGTGTTGCAGCTGACACCATTCAGCTGTAACTCAATTGACATGCCTGGAGTACAACTACACAAGTATGTCCACTGAAGCCCCACTGTGTGTGTGAGTGCCACTGATTGCTGCTCAGCATTTGACCCTTAGTGCACTGACTTCCAAAATTGCTGACTGCCTGTGCCATTGGCGGACTGGGAAAGCAAATTCATTTACTTAGACAGTTGGCAATGGCACACCGCCTGAGGAAATCACTTCTAATCATAGGCTGCATGCTGAGGTGTTGCTACCCTAGCTGTGTTGACCTCATTGTGTTGCAGTGTTGGCACAATCACCTCAGACGTTACACTGGGCAGACTCCTCCATGCAGCTTTTCAATCCGAGGAGTGTCCTAGACATCCTTTCCTGATTTTCCTGAGTTTACCTTTGGAGTTCCAGCAACTGAGACATGACCGAGTCCGGAGTCTTGTTATCGGACTGGGACTCAGCAGATTCCTGGCCTCCAGCAATCCTCTGAGTGCCGGCACCCTGGGACATCCCTGCCTCTGCCGGCTATGGCTCTGCGAGTGTGTGGTCCTTCCCAGATTGTGACCCTGAGGCTACCCTGAAAACAGATGGGAGAGAGTGTAAGCAGACGCATGCCAGGGCAAATGATAAGGATGCCTGGCATGTGTGGATGATGAGTGGGAACAGTGAGGTGATGAGCTCACGATCCGCAGGGGAAATGAAGGTGTTTGTGGGAGAGCGAGTGGTGGTTTCCCTTGAGCTGGCACTTGTAAATGTGTGATAGGTGTGTGAGTTGAGAGTGATGAGAAGAGTAACTTACCCTGGCAGAATGAAGGAGATCATTCATCCTCTTCCTGCACTGGGTTGTTATTCTCTTCTGCAGGGCGTTGGCACTGACCACCACTGCCCCTGTCTCCCATGCTGTGTTGATGACCTTGTTGGCTGTGTTTTTTTCCTGACTGCAGGTCGAGAACATCATTGGACTTCCACTGCACCCAGGACTCTCTGGAAGCGTTTGATGATTGCAGCATTGAGGTGATGGGTGAACCGAAGGCTGCTCTGCCAGTCATACGTCATGGAAACCTAGGATGAAACTTCCTGGCACTAAATGCTGCTTTATACAGCAGGAAAAACCGCCACTGCCATCGATGGTTCAACACCGCTTTTTCCACCTTGGTTTTTGCCGATTTCCTGCACATTCTCACCCGATATTTCAGGACAATGTTGAGTGTGGTAGTGTGCTGAAGCACTAGAGTGTAGCCAACATAGTACCCACTTTAAAAACTAATTACAGGGCTAATCAGCGTCATGATCGGTCAGTTTTGATTACAGATAAACAGAAGGAGCGAGCATGGGTTTCAAAAGGAACAACTGCTTGACAAACTTCACACGATTGTTTAAATGGTAAAGGCATGGGAGATGAGGGAAGTTCAGTGCTTGTGGTGAACCCTGAGTTTAAGAAAGCCTTTGATAAAGTATTACAAGAGTGATTATTAAAAAGAAGGGGTGTGAAATTGGAGACGATAGCAAATAGGTTTAAAAAATGGTCAAGTGATATAAAGAAGTTGAGTAAGTAAGAGTTTTACAGAGTGAGAAATAGAAAATGGTACCTTTTGAGGTTCAATTCCGGGGTTATTTTCTGTTCACTGTGTGTCTCACTGATTAGGATATAAGACTTGATGTGGATTTGTTTAATTATTTTGTGAGTTGTAAGCATTGCAGGTAAGGCCAGCATTTGTTGTTCATCCCTAATTGCCCTTGACAAGACAAATGATAAGAGACATAATTTTAAAGTGTATTTATTATTGTCACAAATAGGCTTACGTCAACGCTGCAATGAAGTTACTGTGAAAATCCCCTGGTCGTCACACTCCGGCACCTGTTCGGATACACTGAGGGAGAACTTAGCACGGCCAATGCATCTAACCAGCATGTCTTTCAGACCCTGGGGGGGAACCGGAGCACACGGAGGAAATCCACGCAGACACAGGGAAAACGTGCAGATTCCGCACAGACACTGACCCAAGCCGGGAATCGAACCCAACTCCCATGTGCTGTGAGGCATCAGTGTTACCAACTGTGCCAACATGCTGCCCTCATAATTCATGTTATAGAGGATGAAGCAAACTTCAGATTACAGGACAATATTGCAAAAGTGTTTACTGTTATTACAGGGTGGGATAAGGTAGCTACATCTTCATGGTCAGATAACAAAAGCGAAAAAGTTCACAAATAATAAAACGGAATACCAAAAAATTAGAGCCTAAAGTGAGTGATTTACCATAGAATTTATAAAGTAGTCCTGTATATTAATTGTATATTAAATGAGTGTTTAATTATGTTCATCTGGTAGCATTAACTCAGGATCCAATTGTGCTTCTATCGATACAGTCTGAAACTCTGGGTGTTGGACCTGAAGGTGCGTGTTTGTAATGTGTGTCTCTGTAAATAAAAGCTTAAAAATGTGCAAAGGTTAGGCTTCAGTTCCATCCTTCAGCATCTGCTAGAAACTGAATTAGTATTCTACGATGGAAAGAAATCTGTATTTGTTAGCTTTGGGAAGTCAAGCAATGAGTGGCTTCGGGGGCATAGAATCAGCAATTGTGATTTACTGAATGAAAGCTCACGCTCGTGTAGTTAGTGTAACAAATGCCCAAGACTCATATTCATGAGAGCTCCCTTGAAAAATGAATATACTGAAGTTTGTATTTTGAACATTTGCATGATAAATTGTAAAAGGACGATAGATAGAAATGATGTGGAGATGCCGGCGTTGGACTGGGGTGGGCACAGTTAAGAAGTCTCACAACACCAGGTTAAAGTCATAGAGTCATAGAGGTTTACAGCATGGAAACAGGCCCTTTGGCCCAACTTGTCCATGCTGCCCTTTTTTTAAAAAACCCGTAAGCTAATCCCAATTGCCCGCATTTGGCCCATATCCCTCTATACCCATCTTACCCATGTAACTATCTAAATGCTTTTTAAAAGACAAAATTCTACGCGCCTCTACTACTACCTCTGGCAGCTTGTTCCAGACACTCCAGTGTTTGTGTGAAAAAATTGCGCCTCTGGACATTTTTGTATCTCTCCCCTCTCACCTTAAACCTTTGCCCTCTAGTTTTAGACTCCCCTACCTTTGGGAAAAGATATTGACTATCTAGGTGATCTGTGCCCCTCATTATTTTATAGACCTCTATAAGGTCACCCCTCAGCCTCCTACACTCCAGAGAAAAAAGTCCCAGTCTATTCAGCCTCTCCTTATAACTCAATCCATCAAGTCCTGGTAGCATCCTAGTAAATATTTTCTGCACTATTTCTAGTTTAATAATATCCTTTCTATAATAGGGTGACCAGAATTGCACACAGTATTCCAAGTGTGGCCTTACCAATGTCTTGTACAACTTCAACAAGACATTCCAACTCCTGTATTCAATGTTCTGACTGATGAAACCAAGCATGCCGAATGCCTTCTTCACCACTCTGTCCACCTGTGACTCCACTTTCAAGGAGCTATGAACATGTACTCCTAGATCTCTTTGTTCTGTAACTCTCCCCAACGCCCTACCATTAACTGAGTAAGTCCTGCTCTGATTCAATCTACCAAAATGCGTCACCTCGCATTTGTCTAAATTAAACTCCATCTGCCATTCGTCAGCCCACTGGCCCAATTGATCAAGATACCGTTGCAATTGGAGATAACTTTATTCACTGTCCACTATGCCACCAATCTTAGTGTCATCTGCAAACTTACTAACCATGCCTCCTATATTCTCATCCAAATCATTAATATAAATGACAAATAACGGTGGACCCAGCACTGATCCCTGAGGCACACCACTGGTCACAGGCCTCCAGTTTGAAAAACAACTCTCTACAACCACCCTCTGGCATCTGTCAAGAAGCCAATTTTGTATCCATTTAGATACCTCACCCTGAATCCCGTGAGATTTAACCTTATGCAGCAACCTACCATGCGGTACCTTGTCAAAGGCCTTGCTAAAGTCCATGTAGACAACATCAACTGCACTGCCCTCATCTACCTTCTTGGTTATCCCTTCAAAAAACTCAATCAAATTTGTGAGACATGATTTTCCACTCACAAAGCCATGCTGACTGTCCCTAATCAGTCCTTGCGTCTCTAAATGCCTGTAGATCCTGTCTCTCAAAATACCTTCCAACAATTTACCCACCACAGATGTGAGGCTCACTGGCCTGTAGTTCCCAGGCTTTTCCCTGCAGCCCTTTTTAAACAAAGGCACAACATTTGCCACTCTCCAATCTTCAGGCACCTCACCCGTGACTATTGATGATTCAAATATCTCGGCTTGGGGACACACAATTTCCTCCCTAGCCTCCCACAATGTCCTGGGATACACTTCATCAGATCCCAGGGATTTATCTACCTTGATGCGCTTTAAGACTTCCAGCACCTCCTTCTCGGTAATATGTACACTCCTCAAGACATCACTATTTATTTCCCCAAGTTCCCTAACATCAAGCTGTTCTCAGTAGTAAATACTGATGAGAAATATTCATTTAGGATCTCACCCATCTCTTGTGGATCGCACATAGATGACCTACAGGTTTATTTGGTAGCAGAAGCTCTGGGAGTGCTGTTCCTTTCTCAGGTGAGTGGAGAGCTGAGTTTACAAAGAGGGCATATATAGACAAAGACTCAATTGCAAGATAATGGTTGGAATGCAAATCTTTGCAAGTAATCAAGTCTTTACAGGTACAGACAATGCGAGTAGAGAGAGGTTTAATCAAAGGCTAAAGAAGTGTGAATTGTCCCAAGCCAGGACAGTTAGTAGGATTTTGCAAACCCAGGCCAAATAGATAGAAAGATCACTTTAGTGCCTGAATTTTACTATGCTTTGTTTAAACCATTAGAATGGCAGATGGAAAACTAATGATTATAACAAATAAAATTGAATATCGATCAATACTACATGCATTTGTGCTGAAGAATACATTAATGATGGTATTAAAACATTTTGTAATACATAATGTGATACTTATTTGACTTGTCAGATTTTGTATGTTCATTAGCACATGCATTTATAACTACTGGTTAAATTAAAAACAGAACTTAATGCAAAATTATTTAACTAATGTGCTCAAAAATGTATCATAATTTCAAACATTTTGAAATTCCTTCATGAAGAGATATATTCTACGTACCCAGTGGAGAAATTTAAGAATACGTCTGGATATAATTACATTCTGAAGGTCTTTCTTCTGCGTGAAAAATTAGAAGCTATTTCAGCACAGCACCCTCTGCAGGAGATCTAGAACCCATAAGACAAGCAACCGGACATCCTTTTAATCATGACTGAACAACAAAGAGTTGAACGAAGAACTGTCAGCTAGGAGCATTTAATTGAATGCCTACCCATGTGCAGAAAATGAAATAAAGAGAAGGACAAAAAGATGTGATTAGGAGAGAGATTTAAAAAAAAACATGAATGCTTGTAATCTCCAACAATGATTAAAATCTGAAGGACTGAGATTCCACACATGTGAACGTCAATTCTCAGTACCAGAGAGGTTATTTATCAGTAATTAAGACATGCTGCGTAGTTAACTATTTACTTGCACTAGAATGGACGTGCCCTAACTTTTTCTAAAAGCAGAAGACTGAGGATGCAGGGAATCTGAAATAAAAATGGAAAAGGCTGGAAATAATTAATAGGTTGGACAAGCAAGATTAAGTGACAGAAGAGTTCGTCTTACAAGATCAAAGGAAATGATGATAGAATCATAGAATCGTAATATCCTTACAGTGCAGGAGAAGGCCATTCTGCCCATCGAGTCTGCACTGACTCTCTGACAGAGTGGGCAGGATATTACGGCCTCACTCGAGTGAGACTGGAAATTCCTGCCTGAGGTCAATGGACATCTCAGTTGTCCGCCCCTCGCCCTCTCCGATTCCGTGTTGTGCAGGGCGATAGAATTCTGGCAGGTATCTTACCCAAGCCCTCTCCCCCATCCCATCCCTGTAACTCCACACATTTATCATGTCTAATCCATCTAACCTATACATCTTGGGACACTAATGGTCAATTTCACAATGTCAATCCACCTAACCTGCACAAGATGGGGCAAGAAAAGAAACGAAGAAACAAAATGTGCACAGAACAGGTGTGCTGCTGTTGGAAAGCAAAATCAAAAGAAAAACCAAAGCATGCAAAGAAAAAAGGGGGCCGACATTATGCTTTGGAATTGTTGAACTCACTGATCATCACGCCAGCCAAGAGGTGATGTCGACATTTTGTTCTGTCATGTTGGTGTCTCCCTGATGTGAAAATCAATGTTTAGGGCTTTCATACAGTGCTTGCAAGCATCCTTCAGACAGGGCTTTGGGTGTCCTCATGGAAATCATAGAAACCCTACAGTGCAGAAGGAGACCATTTGGCCCATCAAGTCTGCACTGACCACAATCCCACCCAGGCCCTATTCCCGTAACCCGCTAATCCCTCTAACCTACACATCCTGGGACACTACGGGGCAACTTGGTATGGCCAATCAACCTAGTTCACACATCTTTGGACTGTGGGAGGAAACCAGAGCACCCGGAGGAAATCCACGCAGACAAGGGGAGAATGTGCAGACTCTGCACAGACAGTGACCCAAGCTGGGAATCGAACCCGGGTCCCTGGCGCTGTGAGGCAGCAGTGCTAATCACTGTGGTATGTGAACATCTTACATTCCGTGAACATGCCTGAGCCAGCAAAGTTGCCTCTTCTTGATGAGTGCTTTGTGAGCTTTGCCTTTGAGAAGCCTGCTGCATTTGTGATATTGCCCTTTTACGTGATGCCCAGAATGCGCTAGAAACAGTGAAGGTGAAAAGTGTTGAGCTTTCTTTCTTCATGTAAATTGTACATTTTTCATAGCCATAAAGACGGCGCAGAGAGCACAGTATTCATAAACCAACATCTTTGTCCTGTTACAACCACAGCAGATGTTATTTACTGAACCAGCCAAATCCCAGAGGGAAACTTGTCTTATCGATCATAACCTTTTCTTTTGTACTCTGAAAATGTGGAAAAACTACTGATCCCAGAAGCAAAAATATCCAGTAACACATTGGGGATTAAAAGAAATGATTTATTAACAAGAAAAAAAAATCTTAAGTACACAAGTTTAAAGTTTCACAGTTAAAACAATCTTACAGAACTTCCCCAAAGGAACCCATTTGGTCAAAACACACAAATAAACACCTTCTTGTCAATACTCCCTGATAGATTTTTAATGCTAAAAATCCAGTAATATTACCTATGGCAAAACTGCTGTCACTTTAGTAAAGATATGCCATACAATGGGCCCGATTTTACCATTTTCATACTAATTGCCAAATCTGGGCGTATTACAGATCCGACTTAGAAATCTGCTTTCAGGCACCCCCATACGCACTCAGACATCTCAAGTCCCATTCACGCTGTGGGTGAGGCTTAGCGTGGCCAGAACGATCGGAGCTCTGAACTGCGCATGCACAGTTAGAAACAAATTGGAAAAAGCACACCCGTGTCAGATTGCTCCCGAGCCACAGAAAGCGGAGAAAGCGGCCAGGGAGCGAAAAGTGGGAGCGAGAGTGTATTTCGGCAGGGGGGGGGGGGCGGAGGAGGGAGGCGGGTAAGATGTATCTCGGGGGGGCAGATGGATATCTCTGGGGGGGGGAGATGGATCTCTGGTGGGGGGGCAGATGGATCCCTGGTGGGGGGACAGGGGGTCCACTGCCACTCTGCGGGTGATTGGTGGGGGGAAGGGAGGCAGGCGTGGTGATCGGTCTGGGTAGTGGGGGGTGGATAAGGGGGGCAGTGATGTGTGTGGGTAGTGGGGGGGGTGGATAAGGGGGGCAGTGATGAGTGTGGGTAGTGGGGGGGTGGATAAGGGGGACACACACTCATCACTGCCCCCCTTATCCACCCCCCACTACCCATACCAATTGCCACCTCTGCCCCCTTCCCCTCCACCGATCACCCGCAGAGTGGCAGCAGACCCCCCTGCCCCCCACCAGAGATCCATCTGCCCCCCCACCAGAGATCCATCTGCCCCCCCACCAGAGATCCAGCTGCCCCCCCACCAGAGATCCATCTGCCCCCCCCGAGATACATCGTACCTGCCTCCCTCCTCCCCCCGACCCAAGACAATGATCTGGCCTCACTCCCCCCCCCGACAATGAACTTGCCTCACTCCCCCCCCCCCCCCAGAGAATGGTCTGGCCTCAATCCCCCACCCCTCCAGAAGAACATCTGACCCGCCTCCTCCCCCCCACCACCAGACAATGATCAGCCCTCCCCACCCCTGCCAGAGATACATCTGATCCGCCACCTCCTCCTCCCCCCCCGCCAACCAGACAACGATCTGACCTCACTCCCCTCCTCCCCCCTCCAACCAGAGAATGATCTGACCCACCTCCACCCCCACCCCCACCACTGATCTGAGTCAGAGAGCCGTTGGAAACACTGAACGCGCTCTTCAGAGGCTGGAGCACCCGACTCAGACTTTTATTCAGCAGGTCGCTAAAAGCGCGGTTCCGGATTGGTAAACGCGGTGGTAAAGGGGGAAATGCTGATAGAGTTGGGCGGGCAGTTCATTAATACAATTTAAATGCATGCAAATGCATTTAAATCGTCGTTGTGCCCGATTTGGGCGCGGAACGGATCCCCGCCATTCGCGGGTCTCGGTAAAGTGGTGATCTGCGCGGACGTGGGTGCAGATCGCGATAAAGACCTCACACCCGACTTTACCATGATTTCACGCCCGAAAACGGGAAGGGGGGAGAGGGGCAGGGAGATCCATTTATCGTGTTTACATAGGTACCAATGACATAGGTAGGACTTGAAAGGAGGTTCTGCTTAAGTATTTTGAGCTAACTTAAGAAACAGAACCTCAAAGGAAAGAATCTCTGAATTACTACCTGAACCATAAGCAAAATGGCATAGATTTGATTTGATGCACTATTGACACATTTATTAGTATACAGTGAAAAGTATTGTTTCCTGCAGACTATACAGGCAAAGCATAGAATCACAGAATCCCTACAGCACAGGAAGAGACCATTCGGCCCATCAAGTCTGCACCAACAACAATCCCACCCAGGCCTTATCTATGTAACCCCATGGTATTTGCCCTGTTAATCCCCCTGACACTAGTGGGCAATTTACCAGGCCAATCAATCAATATCTCTGGATTGTGGAAGGAAACCCACGCAGACACGGGAAGAACATGCAAACTCCACACAGACAACAACCCAAGGCCAGAATTGAACCTGGGTCCCTGGCACTGTGAGGCAGCAGTGTTAACCACTGTGCCATTGTGCCGCCCTTTTTAATATCAGGGATGAGGAAATAGTTACATATCTTATTCCAAAGTGAACAAACTCATAGAATTACAGAATCCCTACAGTGCAGAAAGAGGCCATTCGGCATACTGTACATAGAGAAGGAAACGAGACAGTGCAGAATGTAGTGTTACAGTCATAGCTAGGGTGTAGAGAAAGATCAACTTAATACAAGGTAGGTCCATTCAAAAGTCTGACGGCAGCAGGGAAGAAGCTGTTCTTGAGTCAGTTGGTATGTGTCCTCAGACTTTGTACCTTTTTCCCAATGGAAGAAGGTGGAAGAGAGTATGTCCGGGACGCAAATCTTTGTCTCTCTGACGCAAATCTTTGTCCCTCTGACGCAAATCTTTGTCTCGTCACTGGACACAGGTGAGGTCCCAGAGGATTGGAGGATAGCCAATGTGGTCCCGTTATTTAAGAAGGGTAGGAAGGATAACCCGGGTAATTATAGGCCGGTGAGCTTGACGTCCGTGGTGGGGAAGTTGTTGGAGAAGATTCTTAAAGATAGGATGTATGCGCATTTAGAAAGGAATAAACTCATTAACGATAATCAACATGGTTTTGTGAGAGGGAGGTCATGCCTCACGAACCTGGTGGTGTTTTTTGAAGAAGTGACCAAAATGGTTGACGAAGGAAGGGCCGTGGATGTTGTCTATATGGAGGGAATGGAGGGATACAAAAGAGTGATCTAGTTTGGACCAGGGAGCGGCGCGGGCTAATTGTTCCTGGTTTCTCGTTTCAAGGCTTCATTCTACGATCATCTTGCTGGTGCCAGTACAGAGTGATACTGCGGATAGTTGGGAACCTGTCTCGGGGGCAGGGGATTCATATGGTGTTCGTGGAAGTGGAAATGACTAGGGTTGGGAAGCATTTTCCGATCGGGGCCATTGTGATCTCCTGGACTCGTTTCGATCGCCTCAGGGGGTCGGAGAGGAATTTCCCAGATTTTTCACTCTGGGTTTTCGCCTCTCCCTGGAGATCACATGGTCTGGAATGGGGGGGTGGGGGTAAGTTAATAGGTTGTAATGAACAAAGCATCGTAGCTGTGAGGGACAGCTCGGTGGATAGGATATTGGTATGTAGATAGGCTGGAAAATTGGGTGGGGATCCTGGATTCAGGATTCAATCCTGGACTGGGGAGCGGCGCGGGCTTGGAGGGCCGAAGGGCCTGTTCCTGTGCTGTATTGTTCTTTGTTCTTTGTTTGTTCTTTGTTCATGGAGTCCTTGAATATGCTGGCTGCTTTTCCGAGGGTAAATAAAATCACAGAGTTAAATGAATGGCTCAAAAATTGGTGTGGAAGAAATGGGCTTTGATTCATGGGGCTCTGGCCCCAGGACTGGGTAAAGAGTGAGCTGTACCAATGGGACATTCTTCACCTGAACTGTGTTGGGACCTGTGTTCTAGCGAGCCATATAACTAGGGTGGAACAAAGGACTTTAAACTAAATAGTGGGGGCAAAGGGTCAAATGAGGGAAAATGTGATAAATTAAGGGAAAAGGGCAAAGCAAGAGAGCAAAGTAACAATAAGTGTGATGATAATCAGTGTGTGACAGGAGCAGACAGAGTGTACAAACATTAGAGTGCACCAGTAGATAAAGCCAGAAGTTGCAAGAAGTCAGAAATGGGTTCTGTATCTGAATGCATGTAGCATTCATAACACAATGGATGAATTGTCAGCCTAAATAGAAATAAATATGTATGATCGCAAAGCCGTTACGGAGACATGGCTGCAAAATGACAAAGCCAATTACCTGAATATTCAATGGTACATAACATTTCAAAAGGTACAGGAAGCTCAGAATGTTGATGGGATGGCTCTGTTAGTTAAGGACGATCTTAGTACAATAGTGAGAGGTGACCTTAGTCCTAAAGATCAAGATGTAGAATCAGTTTGGGCAGACATAAGAAATAAGAAAGTTAAGAAGTTACTTGTGGAAGTAATTTTTAAGTCCCCAAACAATAACTACACTGTAGGGTGGGGTACACAGAAATAAATAATGGGGGCTTACAAGAAAAGTACTGCAACAATGACGGATTATTTTAATCTGCTTATAGTTAGTATGAATCAGATTTGCAAAAATAGCCTGGAAGATAGGTTCATAGTGTTTTTGGGACAGTTTCTTAGAACAGCATGTTTTAGAGCCAACAAGGAAGCAGGCTATTCTAGACCGAGTAATGTGCAATGAGACAGGATTAATTAATAACCTCATAGTGATGGAGCCCCTAGGTAGCAGTGATCTTAACATAGTTGCATTTCACATTCACTTTGAGAGGGAGAAGAGTGGGTGTAAGTTTAAATTTTAAACTTAAGTAAAGACAATTATAAGAGTATGAATACAACTGGTTAATGTGAACTAGGAAATTAGGTTAAGTCAGTAGAGATGTAGGGGAAGATGTTTCATGGCACTCAAGGAAAGATACATTCCAGTGAGAAAAACTCTAGAAGAAGGATGCATCATTCAAGGCTTAATAAGGAAATTAAAGATAGCATCAGATTGAAAGAAAAAATGTGCAATTCCAAGAATATTAGTGGCAGGTAAGAGATTGGACAGAATATAAAAACCAGCAAGTGATGGTTAAAAAAAGGGGAAATTAGTGTATAAGAGAAAACTGGCTAGAAATATAAAAACACATAGTAAGACTTTCGACAAGTATTTAAAAGGAAAACCGTAACCAAATCGAGTGCTGGTCCTCTGGAAAGTGAGTCTGGGGAATTAATGTGAAGTCAGGAAATGGCGGATGCATTTAACAGATATTTTGGGTGAGATTTTCTCGCCAGGCTCGCCCCAATGCCAGAAAATCCTGCCTGAGGTCAATGAACTCTGCATGGTCCGTGTCCCGCCTGCTACGATTCACATGGCGGGTGGGATGGGAAAATTGCACCCTTTTTCGAAAGGTTATTTATTAGTGTCACAAGTAAGCTTACATTAACGCTGCAATGAAGTTACTGTGAAAATCCCCTAGTCGCCACACTCCAGCGCCTGTTCAGGTACACTGAGGGAGAATTTATCATGGCCAATGCACCTAACCAGCACATCTTTCGGACTCTGGGAGGAAACCCGAGTTCCCGGAGGAAGCCCACGCAAGCACGGGGAGAACGTGCAAACTCCACACAGACAGTATATAATTATAGCATATAAGAACGTATAAGAATGCTATCTTTAAATGGTTTGGCACAGACAAGAAGGGCCAAAAGGCCTATTTCTGAGCTGTAATTTTCTATGGTTCTATGGTTCTATAAGAACATATATAATTGCTTGCAGAGAACATTCACTCAACTGATTCCTGGGGTGAAGGGATTATCTTATGAGGAAATGTTAGACAGGTTGGGCTTGTATCCATTGAGATCGAGAAGAATGAGAGGTGATCTTATTGAAACATACAAGATCTTGAAGGAACTTGGCAGGGTGGATACTGAAAGGATGTTTCCCCTTATGAGAGAGTCTAAAACAAGGGAACACATTAGAAATAGCGGAGGTCAAATTTTACCATCCCGCCCACCATGGGAATCGTAGCGAGTGGGGGGCAGACCTTGGAAAGGTCTGTTGACCTTGGATGGGATTTTCTGGTTTCGGGATCAGCAAGGCCAGAAAACCCTGCATGGGGTCTCCCATTTGAAACAGACATGAGGAGAATATTTTTCCCTCAGAGGGTTGTTAGTCTGTGGAATTCTCTTGTCAGAGAGCAATGGAGGCAGGGCCATTGAACATTTTTAAGGCTGATTGGGATTGATTTTTGACTAATATGGGATGCAACTTTTATCAGGGGTAGGCAGAATGTAGAGTTGAGGCCGGAACCAGGTCAGCCACGATCTTATTTAATGGCAGAGCAGGCTCGAGTAGGCTGAATAATCTATTTCTGCTCCTAGTTTGGATGTTTGTATGTTCGTACATTCCAAATGGTGAACTGTTAATCATACTGGATGATTTCAGTGGACATATTAGATCAGGCAGAGATTCATGGCCAACATGCCTCGCTCATCATGGAGCAGGCAAGACCGATGACAATGAACACTTTGTGCCCTGACTGACCTTTGTTTCATCAACAGCTTCTTTGAAGGAAAACATCACCACCAAGTATCATGGCAGCAGCCAAGATCTAGCCATTGCCACCAACCTGATCTGATCATCACCAGAAGACACAATTTTCCCAATATTCTCTATTCCCATGTCTACCACTGCGCAGACTGGGAAACAGACCACTCTCTCTATCTCTCTCTCTCTCTCTCTCTCTCTCTCTCTCGAGAGAGAGCAGCAGACTGAAGCTGCAACCTAAAAGCTTCACACCTCAAAAAACAGCCCACTTCACGTCACTATCCCTGGCACAAGAAATGATGCAAGTTACAAGTACTTTGCATTGGCGCTTAAGTGATTGTCACCCACTAAAAGCCTCTGTACTCTAAGCCTCTGGGCTACAACTTAACCAAAAATGGCAGAGTGTTGTTTCTGGTGAGAAAACTGGTGTCTTTCTCTCCAGAGAAACTGGCCGGTTTTCTCTCCAGATCTTTCCACACTCTGCCAAAAAAAATTAAAGGGGTGCGTCTCACACCGTCATACAAGGGAATGGGGCCGAAACATTCTGGCAAAACCCCGCTGCTCAGAGATCAGAGTGCCATCTTTAAAGGGTGCCATGGTCAGAGCAACAATAAACCCCCCCTCATCCCACCACGGAGGTCTCAGGGGCTCCCCTCTCCAACCCTGATCAGAGCCAGCATTCACTCCAAAACCCCCAACAAACAATTATCGGCCACTTCTCCCCACCCCTGTGATCGTCGGCCCCATCTCCCCCCGCCCCGTGGCGTTCATTGCCCCCTTCCATCCCCCTCAATGACCATCACTGGCATTCCTTGCTTATCTGTCCACTCCTGGCTCACAGCCACATCTGCATGAATCCCCCCCCCAATGAGGCTACCGTTGGGGCCTGCCCCTTGACATAAGTTGGCACTGCCAGGGTGACATGGTGCCAAACTGGAAATGCCAACCTGTGCCAAGGGACAGTGCCGGGGACATTGCCAGGGTACTGTCTGGCCATGTCCCTCATCTCCCGGGGGCTATACTTACCCTCACACCCCCAGGAAGACCCTCACAACAGGTTCACATCTGTGTAAACCTGTTGTAACCTATGCCAATGTGATGTGATGCCATTGTGGTTTGAAGATACGGCAAAGGGTCATGATATGGCAGTGGGGGGGGGGGGGGGGGGGGGGGGGGGTATTTAATTATATTAAAATACATGCAAATGCATGGAAAGCATGAGCCTGATGATGTCGTCGGTGAGGGACGGGGAAGATCTGAAGTCGAATTCTCGCCGGTGAGAACTGTGGCTTCCAGATCTTGAATCCCCGCCGACATTCGCATGGACGGCGTACATGGGTTCAAGATCGCCTGCTTTGTTTTTAAAGCCTAGAGGTGGGATTTTACAGCCTCACTCGGGCGAGACCGGAAATTCCCACCCTAGGTCAACGGAGTTTTCCGTGGCCAGACCCTTGCCCGTGCCGATTCCATGGTGGGTGAGGTGGTAGAGTTCCAGCCCAGGACTCCATACGCCTCTTCAACCATTTATTTCAACCTACCCAGTCACTCCAGTGATTTGTGCACATTTACCCCTAGGTTTCTCTGTTCCTGCATTCCTTTCAGTTTATAAAGTTACTCCTCATGCTTACAACCACAATGTATCACTTTGCACTTCTTTGCATTAAATTTTTTCTGCTGCGTTCACCCATTCCACTCGTCTAGCTATGTCCCCGTGAAGTCAATCATTATCTTCTTCACTTTTCACAGTACTTTCGGTTGTCATGAAAACGCAATATAAATACGAGTCTTTTTTTTCAAGGAACCATTAGAGGCTTCCACTAAAAGAGTAAATGTGTTTGAAAAATACTCAGCTGAACCTGGAAGGAGGTGGGAGGAGAGGAATGCTACAGAAGGCAGTTGGTGTCCCCTTCTCAGTCCCCTCCAAACTATCTTTTCACTTCCTATCACTTCCCTTCCTCTCCTTATCGTGTTCTCTCTTCTTCCAATTATTTCCCATTCGCCTAATTGCCTTTCTCCTGATTACTTGCCCCCACTCATATTTGCCTTTATCCGGATTACTTGCCCCCTCGCTTTCCGTATCACCTCCCATCTTCCGATTACACTTCGCCCTCTCAATTCCATCCCTCCTTCCACAAGAGCTGTCCATTAACAGGCAGCTGCAGCTCTCTGGTATCATGTGAAAGTGGTCCAAGGTCCAATATCAGTCGGTGTAAACCATTTTCTAATCCATTGAGTTCACATTGCTTACAGCTGAACAGCACTCTGGCAGGGCATCGATTAAGGTTATGTGCATTGAGTGTCTAAGGCAGTGGTTCCCAAACTTTTTTCACTGGGCCGCACTTTCGGAATAAAAATTTGCTCGCGCCACACCGAATTTTTTATTGATAAGAAATACATTCAAAAACAAAAAAAAACAACTCCTAGCAGTGCTTGATTCATAACATAGAACACAACTACTTTGTAATATGATCATGGGACATCCAGAAAGTATAAAACAATGCTTGTTTAAACCATGTTTAAATGTTTCTTTGATTGTCCTTGAATCTTCCCGCCACACTTGCCATCCTCTCTCGCCGCACCAGTGTGGCACACCGCATCCTTTGGGAACCACTGGTCTATGGCATGGTGCTTCAATAGGCAATAAACTTAATGCATGATTTCAAGCCATGTTTTAGGCAACTTGATTTCTTTTGCTCAAACATCTGTGCAGTTGGATGCTAAGATCTCCCTTCAACCCCATACATTTAACCAACAAGTCCCCCAACCCCTACACAAATGGCAATTTAACATGGCCAATCTGCCTAACGAGGCCTAGTTAACAGGCATTTAATTTAGTTAGGTCTTCCCCCTCGGAACCAACATGGGTTTTCCCAGTTTGCCACCCGGCAGACTGGACTGGCATCAATTACTTTAAATTTCGCTCATTAGATGTAATTAGTTCATTAACTGTCTCGTGTGAGAAAATATTGTTTGCATCATGGTTTTCAACCTTAAACCAAATGAATAACATTGAATGAACTCTCAGATATTTCAGTCTGTAATGGTGACTGCCAGTGTAATTTAAGTGACTTGGCAATATGTGAACAGTCTTGAAGGAACATTCCAGCCCTACGTATCGCACGGTGAGCTTGCTCTCTGTGGTACTATTAAAAGGGCAATCTCGCAGGCATAATGAGAAGTCATTGAATTAACCAAATATCACAGAATTTCAATTTGCCTTCTACCAAGTTGAATGTTAATGACAGCATAAACATAATTGAGAACTGTTGAGAAAAGAGACATGCTGTTGAAGCTTTTCATCTTGCACTTATCAGGACACTCGAGAATACCAACTGTAAACTGTAAACAGGCAGCACAGTGGAGCCAGGGACCTGGCTTCAATTCAGGCCTTGGCTGACTGTGTGGAGTTTGCACGTTCTCCTTGTGTCTGTGTGGGTTTCCTCCGGGTGTTCCGGTTTCCTCTCATAGTCCAAAGATGTGCAGGTTAGGTTGACTTGCCATGCTAAATTGCTCCTTAGTGTCCCAGAATGTATGGGTTAAGGGGATTAGAGGAGTAAATATATGGGGTTATGGGGATAGGGCCAGGGTGGGAAGCTCTGACAGAGAGTTGGTGCAGGCTTGATGGGCTGAATTATGTCCTTCTGCACCCGTAGGGATTCTATGTAAATGGGATAACAATTTATACTGCATGAGAGGAGACTGTTGATTAGTTGGCAAGCATATTCTGATTGGAAGATGTGCTGCCACAGAGAATGCATCAGGGAGCAGTCAACTGCCAAGCGTTTGTTGTAATAAACATAATCCTGAGATCAGATTAGCATTAGATAAAGCAGTTAAGCATTCGGATCAGCATATCAGTACATAATTGAATGCGTACAGCATTACCATATTATGGTCGAAGAAAATAGAATAGCATTACCTGGTTAAGGCATAAAAATGGGACAAAGGCAATATGATGACAAGAGTTTTGGCTAGGAATTCTGAAAGTTAAAATTTGGATCAATTTTAATGAGATGTTGTACTTCACTGAAAGCAATTGCAATCATTCAGTGTCATTACAGCTTTTTAAAAAAATAATTCTTCCATGGGATGTGAGTATCAGTGGCAAGATAAGCATCTATTGCCTATGAGAAGATGGTAGTGAGCTGCCTTCTTGAACCTCTGCAGTTCAAGGTATAGGCACAGCTGCTGCTAGGAAGGAGGTTTGAGGATTTTGACTCAGCCACATTGAAGGAGCAGCAATATAGTTCCAAATCACGATGGTGCATGACTTGGAGGGAAACCTGCACATAGTCATGTTCCCATGTGTCTGCTGCTCATGTCCTTCTAAATGGTAGAGGCCATGGGTTGAGAAGGTGCCTTGGTGTGTTGCTACACTGCATCTTGAGGATGGTGCACACTGCTGCCTTTGTGCATCAGTGGTAGAGTAGTAACTTTTAATGTTGGTAGATGGGGTACCTATCAAATAGGCTCTGTCCCAGTTGGTGTCAAACTTCTTGAGTGTTGGAACTGAGCTCATCCAGGCAATTGGATAACATTCCATCACACTCCTGATTAGTGTCTTGTAGATGTTAGGCTTTGGGGTGCCAGGAAATGAGTTAGTTGCCACAGAATTCCAAGCCTCTGATCTGCTCTTGTAGCCTCAGTATTTCTATGGCTGGTCTGGTTCAGTTTCTGGTCAATAGTAGCTCCCAGGGTGTTGATTGGCCTCCAACAGCCACTAAGGGAGCCACTAAGGCCCAAATAAGGGATGCAATGGACTTTGACTTTTGGATTATTGCAGATTGTAGCTGTGGTGGTTGTACAGCGGTGTCGCTGAACACGTTGAACTGTTGGTTGGCTCTTCCCACCTGGTTTCCTCATTGCTATTGTTTGACAGTTAGTCTGTATATGTGTCAAAAGAAAGATGTTATGCTTCTCTTTTATAGCTGGAAATATAGAATTAGGTACCAATTTGGAGGTTCAGTTATACTGTCTGAATTTATTACTTTGAGTGCCATCACCACTGCTTTTTAGCCGACACCCAACATCCACATTGTACCCTTTTAACACAGTCAGCCCAAAAAGTTGGCTTAAGTTTTAGAAGGGGGCTTTTGAAGGTGGGGTGGCATGATACAAGGAAGAGAGAGAGATCAAGGACGGACTTTTAGAAAGTTAGGGCTGAGTTGACTAATGGCTCTGTGACCAATGGTAGGAAGGAGAGAAGGTTCAACAACTTTTTTAACTCAGCTGAAGACTTTCCCACATTTACAATGTTGATCTCTTACTTGACAGTGTGGTGAACCATTGTTGCTTCCCACCAGGTAGTGCTGAGCCAGGGTCTGGCCAGTACTATGAGTCTGTATATATGTTACTGTTGGGGTTAGGGTTGGGCTGTTCTACATGTTACTGTTGGGGTTAGGGTTGGGCTGTTCTACCTGTAATATAGTTCTTATGGAACATCCCAGTCGGGCTCCGCCTCCTGGGAGAGGTATAAAGGTCACTGCTCTGCCTGGGACCCTTTAGTCTGGGATCGTGTATTATATATGGTAGCTCTATTGTTGTAGTCAATAAAAGCCTTTATTTCCCCGAGTACCTCTAGCCTCGTGAGTTATATCGCGCATCAGACAGCTTACCAATTGGCTGGGGTAACAATCTGGCAAACATACTGTGTATGCAGTGTTACAACATCCAATCGCAGCACTGCCATGACTTAACTGAAGGAACGTAGGTACAACTCATTCTATCGCATTTCATGATGAATTGTAAAGGGGACAAAACTATTTTCTTTACCTTTTAAGCTCTTTGCACCTCCAATCCCATGCGGTTGGTATCAAACTCGACCAACAGCTGCTAAAGTCACATCCATGAAAATGTAAAAAAAATCTTACCTGGGCCAGTCTCTCAATGAGCCCACAATCCTGTGAGTTCCTTCCTTGCATGGAGTGGCTGGGTTCAGGGGCCCACTCCCTTCCTCCCTCCCCCCCCACCTTTGCTGAATCCTTGAGGACCAAAACAGAGGTGGGACCTCTGGGCTTAGAACATAGAACATAGACATAGAACATTACAGCACAGAACAGGCCCTTCGGCCCACGATGTTGTGCCGACCTACATCTGAAACCAAGGTCAAGCTATCCCACTCCCTACCATCCTGGTGTGCTCCATGTGCCTATCCAATAACCGCTTAAATGTTCCTAAAGTGTCTGACTCCACTATCACTGCAGGCAGTCCATTCCACACCCCAACCACTCTCTGCGTGAAGAACCTACCTCTGATATCCTTCCTATATCTCCCACCATGAACCCTATAGTTATGCCCCCTTGTAATAGCTCCATCCACCCGAGGAAATAGTCTTTGAACGTTCACTCGACCTATCCCCTTCATCATTTTATAAACCTCTATTAAGTCTCCCCTCAATCTCCTCCGCTCCAGAGAGAACAGCCCCAGCTCCCTCAACCTTTCCTCATAAGACCGACACTCCAAACCAGGCAGCATCCTGGTAAATCTCCTCTGCACTCTTTCCAGCGCTTCCACATCCTTCTTATAGTGAGGTGACCAGAACTGCACGCAATATTCCAAATGCGGTCTCACCAAGGTCCTGTACAGTTGCAGCATAACCCCACGGCTCTTAAACTCCAACCCCCTGTTAATAAAAGCTAACACACTATATGCCTTCTTCACAGCTCTATCCACTTGAGTGGCAACCTTTAGAGATCTGTGGATATGGACCCCAAGATCTCTCTGTTCCTCCACAGTCTTCAGAACCCTACCTTTGACCCTGTAATCCACATTTAAATTAGTCCTACCAAAATGAATCACCTCACATTTATCAGGGTTAAACTCCATCTGCCATTTTTCAGCCCAGCTTTGCATCCTATCTATGTCTCTTTGCAGCCTACAACAGCCCTCCACCTCATCCACTACTCCACCAATCTTGGTGTCATCAGCAAATTTACTGATCCACCCTTCAGCCCCCTCCTCTAAGTCATTAATAAAAATCACAAAGAGCAGAGGACCAAGCACCGATCCCTGCGGCACTCCGCTAGCAACCTGCCTCCAGTCCGAAAATTTTCCATCCACCACCACCCTCTGTCTTCGATCAGATAGCCAGTTACCTATCCAATCGGCCAACTTTCCCTCTATCCCACACCTCCTTACTTTCATCATAAGCCGACCATGGGGGACCTTATCAAACGCCTTACTAAAATCCATGTATATGACATCAACCACCCTACCTTCATCAACACACCTAGTTACCTCCTCAAAAAATTCTATCAAATTTGTGAGGCACGATTTGCCCTTCACAAATCCGTGCTGACTATCCCGGATTAATCCGCATCTTTCTAAATGGTCGTAAATCCCATCCCTAAGGACCTTTTCCATCAATTTACCAACCACCGAAGTCAGACTAACCGGTCTATAATTACCAGGGTCATTTCTAATCCCTTTCTTAAACAGAGGAACAACATTTGCCACTCCCCAGTCCTCTGGCACCATCCCCGTGGACAGCTTGGTTGATAATAAGGTACAAAAGTCTGAGCTTTGACAAAGGGTCATCAGGACTTGAAATGTCAGCTCTTTTTTCTCTTTACAGATGCTGCCAGACCTGCTGAGATTTTCCGGTGTTTTCTCTTTTGGTTACAAAAGTCTGAGGTCATGTACCACCCGACTCAAGAACAGCTTCTTCCTTGCTGACTTTTGAATGGACCTACCTCGCATTAAGTTCTTCTTTCTCTACACCCTAGCTATGACTGTAACACTACATTCTGCACTCTCTCCTTTCCTTCTCTATGAACGGTATGCTTTGTCTGTATAATGCAAAAGAAACAATACTTTTCACTGTATACTAATACGTGACAATAATAATAAATCAAATCAAAAATCTTGTTTATTTGGTCCTAATCGGGACCATGAAACTCCATCCCCAATAATCAGAGTGTCAGGGGCTGCAGGTGTATGTATTGAGCTGTGGATTCACTGCATACAACCGCGCCACTCCTTTATACATGCGTGTGCAAAACCATATGATGGTGCTCCCATCTCCCATCAGCTGTGAGGATGCCTCCAATGCATTTTGGGATCTTAACACAGCACGGGCCTACATGCCAAACATAAATGTCAGGATAAAGAACAAAGAACAAAGAACAAAGAAAAATACAGCACAGGAACAGGCCCTTCGGCCCTCCAAGCCCGTGCCGCTCCCTGGTCCAAACTAGACCATTCTTTTGTATCCCTCCATTCCCACTCCGTTCATGTGGCTACCTAGATAAGTCTTAAACGTTCCCAGTGTGTCCGCCTCCACCACCTTGCCCGGCAGCGCATTCCAGGCCCCCACCACCCTCTGTGTAAAATATGTCCTTCTGATATCTGTGTTAAACCTCCCCCCTTCACCTTGAACCTATGACCTCTCGTGAACGTCACCACCGACCTGGGGAAAAGCTTCCCACCGTTCACCCTATCTGTGCCTTTCATAATTTTATACACCTCTATTAAGTCTCCCCTCATCCTCCGTCTTTCCAGGGAGAACAACCCGTTTATCCAATCTCTCCTCATAACCAAGCCCCTCCACACCAGGCAACATCCTGGTAAACCTCCTCTGTACTCTCTCCAAAGCGTCCACGTCCTTCTGGTAGAACTGTTATAAGTTCTGATATAAGAACTGTTCTAGCCACTGAAAAAGGAAATTTGTGTATAATAAGCAGCTGACCCTTTTCCACCTGTTGGGAAGAGTTAAAATCAATTCCCAGGTTTAGTAGTCTCTGTATCATCAACTTGGGATGGATCAAGAGATTGAAGAAAAGGGAATGCATGCCATGGCTAAAATGCCCCCTAAAATACAAAGGACTGGTTTTCAATATTCTTCCAACATTACATTGAAAGTGCTAGCCTTGTGATGTGTTCAACCTTAATGAAGGCTAACTGTTCTGGAAGCTTCTATCAATGGGGCTCGTCCCATTAAATTTTACAGTGAAAAGTGGGTTGGTGAGAAAAGAAGCCAGTTGCACATGGTACTTCCTGTGATAACTTCAATCAGGCCATTGAGGTTGGCCTATTGGAATATGAACTCCGTGATTAAGGAGTTCCCAAGCGTGCCCTTTTTGCAACCTTGGGGAGTCCGTGGACCATGTCTATGTTCTATGTTATAGGCTGCACAACCTTTTCAGTTTTCTAAAAAACCTTCTGGTGATGTTTTGTTTGCACTTCAGCCCCACGTTCCTGATCAACGGGCACCCGATGCAGAGGGGGGCGGGGAAGGAGAAGGACCTCCTCGTGAACCTGCTCCTGGGCCTAGCAAGGCATTCCATCTACAGGTCCAGGCAAGGGGGCAATTGAGGGGGTCATCCAACCTGACTGTCTGCCCCTCTACCGCGGCTATACTGTGGCCAGGTGTCCCTGGAAAGGGAGCATGCGGTGTCTGAGGGCACCACTGATGCATTCCATGCCCGCTGGGCACCGCAGGGACTGCGATGTATTATTGACCCCTTTAATCACATTTTAATTTGATGTTTTAAGTTTCCTTTTCACTTTGTTTTTTGTTTTGGGCGGCTCCCCTTCTTTTAGGGAGTTGCCCCTTTTTGAGTTGTCCCGGAGTCAAGTTGGTTTTGTTTATTTGGTTGGGCACAAAAAGATGTTCCTGATTAAGAAGTCAATTGATGGGCCAATCAGGGAGTCTTTTCCTTGTATTTAACTGGGAGTGTCAGTTCCTCTGGCACTTCCCGAAGGTAGACTGCTGACTGATGGCACTCTGCGCACTGCTGTTGGAATTGTAAATAAAGGAATTTTGGTGAAGGTACTTCTTCCTCCGAAGACTTATTACACTTCCAAACATTGATATGGTTGAATGTGGAAAGCTTTGTCTTTTGTTCACTGCTAAAAGCAGCCAATGTGCTTTAAAAATGTTATGTTTGACATTTACCCGAAGGCTGTACTTACCATTTTACTCACTGAATTCGGATGACTTCTATGATTTTCGAGAAATGTGTTTGATCTCTGGTCAGAAAATTTCAAGCTCAAGTAGAAATATGTTAGTCATTATGAATAACTGCCCTGAAGGTTCTGACCTCACGAATGTAAAGATTGCTGGTCTTTCAAAGAATGCCACCTCCAAGTTTTAGCTGATGCATGTTGGAGTTATCAAGCTCTTCGCGGATCCCTACTGGAAGCGTATGTCTGGAAAAGAAGAGATATTACGCACCAAAGACTGAAACAGATTGTTGGATATAATGGATTTTGTCACTCCATGATTGGACCTTGACAGGGTAACACTGCAAACTGCATTCAGCTTGCAGGTGTGATCAGTAAAGAAGAGGAGAGTCTGGTGCAGGTTGAAGAAATTGGGATCAATCTTAGCTGTGGAGCATTTGAAGGCAGCTTCATTAACCAGGACTGATCCCTGCAATCACAATCCATGACTCTTTGATCAGCTTAACATTCAACAAAGCTTTGAGCCGTAATTAAATAGCGATAGTAGTAAGTACAGTGAACACTGTGAAGGTGATGATGTTACTGCTCAACCTCTTGAGTCCAGAGCCTGTTTTGAGATGCTCGCTGACATTTCATACCTAGTGACTTATTTGGCTTGACGTTGTTAGCTTGTCTGTCAGAATTTGAAGACAAAATTGCTTGTAATTCAATTTCAAAGACAAAACCTTCCAAACTAACTGGTTTTATTTTGCAAACTTACTACAATGGAAGTAAAGAAAATTATCGGATTTTTAAGATTTTATTTCTCATGTAAATGCTTCCAAATTCAACTGGAAGCGCTTGCAGGTGCTACCTGGAATGTTCCAACACTGTCACAAAAATATTCCTCTCCTGTTGCAGGAACGTTCCTCTCCTGTTACAGGAACGTTCCAACTCTGTTAAAGGTTATGTTCCTCCCCTGTTACCGGAATGTTCCTCCCCTGTTACAGGAATGTTTCTCGCCTATTCCAGAATGTTCATCCATTGTCACAGGAATGTTCCAATACTATTACAGGAATGTTCCTAGCCTGTTCTAGAATATTCCCCCACTGTTATAGGAATGTTCCAACACTATTACAGGAATGTTCCTCGCCTGTTCCAGGAACTTTATAATTTTTTTCCAGTCTGTTTGAATTAGGTACGTGGAATTACATCGAAAATGCAGCAAAGAAACTGGCCATTTGGCTGCCTTGACCCATGCTGGTATTTATGTCTGACTTGAATCTTCTCCCATCCTTCCTCACCTATCAGCGTAACCGTCCACCCCTTCTCCCTCATAGGCTTATCTAGCTTCCCCGTGAATGGATCTATATACTATTTACCTTACCTACTCACTCTGGTCACAAGCTCTATATTCCCACCACTCTCTGGGTAAAGAGGTTTCTTATGAATTCCCTATTTGTTATAGATGGGGCTATTAGGCGGACAAAACTCTAAATCACAAATTCCTCATTCTAATCTTTCAAAAGTATTGCATTTAAAGCACGATTTCCAATCACATCGTACAACTGGAGCATTCTGACTCAGTTACAATTGTATTGCAGGCGAGGAATTTTAATGAGGAGTCGAGGTGGCTTTGGTTTGTTATGAAGTAGCTCTGAGCTATTAACTTCATGGCAGTGCGAGTCACTGTTCATCGTAGCTGCTATAACTCCCCTTCATCATTAATATGGGCATTTCTTACTGCTGGTCACTTTAGGGCACAAATATCAGGCCCTAGTTTCCTTCACAGCTTCCAAACAGCCAGATTTTTCCCTGCTGTTGCACACCGACAGTTTTCCCCATTTTAAATTGCGGAGCTGTAGCCAGTGTTAGCTGGAGTCGGCACTGATTACCTTGCATTGCATACTTCTGCTCGATGCTGGAATCTGCAGATTTTTGTAAAGACAAAGGGGACAGAGACAGAATATGACAAATTCAATCCCCGTTGGGACTGTCATCACGGTTTGAGGGAAGCCATGCATTTTTCAGTGTACAATTCCTGTAGCAACTGGAAGAAAAATCCAGATGGCAGAAAAATGCATTCATCTATAAAAAATGTCATATCTACAATAAGTTTACAAAATGGCTGGGATTTTCAGCTCCCGCCCCTGGTGGGCACCATGTTGGGCAAATGCGGAAAATATTGTGACAACAAAAGAATCAGTTTTATATTGGTGTGAAAACAGGTCCCGATCGCTCCTGAATTCAATGGCAGTGCTCATTTCCCACCGTGCCACATTAGGAAAGTTATTTTAATACATTTGAATATCATGCATACTCATTACAATGGCTGGCCGCTGGAATTAATCCCCTCACAGCAGATCAGTAGATCAAGTCAGCGTCCAGTTTGAACAACGTGTTTCACCACAATAAATGAGCGATGTGCACTTGGCAAATTGCAGTTTGCTTGGGACTTTGAGGTTTATTCGCCAACCTTGCATTGTGCAGTGCTGGCACCTCAGAATCAGCCCCAAGCTTCTCAGGCAGCAAGACATCACTTTCAGGAGGGTATCGCAGGCAAGGCTCTACCTAGCAAGCCAATGGTAAGGCTGTGGGGTAGGGGAGGTGGTGGCTTGTAATGTCCTGCAGGGCTGTAATGTCCTGCAGGGCAAGGGCGCGACTGGGAGAGGGGGGGGGGGGGGGGGGGGGGAAGGGGTGGTGGGGGGGGGGGGGGGGGGGGGGGGGGAGGGGTGGTGGGGGGGGGGGGGGGGAGTGGACAAATGCAAGGAAAGGGGGTTGTAGGACAAGGGCTCAAAGATGGGAGGGAGAAGAACGGCACTCAGCCTCAAGACTAGGGGGTGTGGGGGTGGAAGCATCCTCTGGATCAGAATGGGGAAAAAGTCTCTTACAAGGAATAAGTGAGTTGGGGTTAGAATGGGAGGAAGACAGAGTGAAGAATCTTCCTGACCTTGCAAAGATTATCCTTGTCTCAGTCCATAGAATAGAATCCCTACAGTGCAGAAAGAGGCCATTCAGCCCTTCGAGCCTGCACTGACAACAATCCCGCCCTATCCCTGTAACCCCATGTATCTACCCAGCTAATCCCCCTAACACTAAGGGGCAATTTAGCACAGCCAGTCCACCTAACCCGCACATCTTTGGAGTGCGGGAGGAAACTGGAGCACTCGGGGAAACCCACATGGACGTAGGAAGAACGTGCAAACTCCACACAGACAGAGGCCGGAATTGAACCCAGGACCTGGTGCTGTGAGGCAGCAGTGATAACCACTGTACCACCTTGCCACATTGTCCATGGAGGGGGAGGGTATGTTTGTCCAATGTCAATCATGCCCAGCATATTGTGATTGGGGCATGGGTCATAATATCAAGCATGTGGGTAAGGTGGCACATTCAGTCAGGGGAGCCTCTAAAGCCTATCAATGTGGAAAGGGTAGTGTAGGGACATTCAAAGGACTAATGAGGGGTGGAGGGGAGGGTAGAGAGTCTCTATACGTCATGGTGTAATAGGCCTCAAGATGGGGAAGACTAAGAACCACGTGGAATATAGGAACATCTGCCTCAACCAACTCAGGGATAACACAGGGAAACTTACCACAATCACAATGAGATCAAGGGTTGGAGAGGGAGGCTTGATGTGTATCCCAGGGACAGAAACCTGAACCGAATGCTCCTCCTTGATAATGGGAGGGATTTCCTCAGCCAAACAGGAAGGGTCCAAGCTGCTCTGGGAGTAAGGCCTCAGCAACCTGAAGCAATGATGCAATGCAAAATTCAACTGAGGAAAATCTTAGCTGAAGGCCATTTGGAGCAGAGGTGCACAGGGGTGGGGGGGGGGGGGGGGGGGGAGGGGGGGGGGAAGGGGCAGGGGTGTAAGTGCGGTTAAAGGGGCAATTAAATATGTATTCCCAAATGAAGAGAGATGCACAGCACAAGGCTACAGACCAAGTGCTGGAAAGTGAGATAGATAGGTGCTTGATAGGCAGCGCAGATATGATGGGCTGAAGGGTGTTTTGCTGTGTGGTAAAACTCTATAGGGGTGAACTTGAACCCATGCTCATTATCCGTGCGAATGCCGACAGGGGCTCAAAATTCGGAAGTGGCAGTTCTTGCCGACGAGCTCGCCCAAGGGCCCCTGGATCTCTCTTTGAGGAGAAGGGGCAACTGGAGCCAGATTGAGTTGTCCTGTCCCTCCATCATGTAGCCACTGATGGTTGCCATCAATGCTTACACCAATGAAGCGCAATGCAGGATGTATATATCCTGGACCTTGGTCTCCATGGTACCTGCTACCAGTGCTGACCTTGGTACATGCCTGCTATTACCTCAGACTGAACACACACGGACTCTTCCATCGTCCATTGCAACCTGAGGAATGGAGTTGACAATCCTTCCTGATGTTTCTGGGATTGTCGCTGCAGCTCCAGCAACTGATTTAGGACCAAGTTTGGAGGCTCATCACCAATGCAGCTTAGCAGCTTCCTGTCCTCCAGCAATCCCCCTCGCGCCAGCTCCGGCTGCTTTGAACCAGATTCTGTGCTGTGCTCACTAGATTGTGACCCTGATGTCGCTCTCGAATGAAGTCCCACCAAAGTGTCTCTGCACTGGCGGAGGGTGTGGCTGACCACTGTGATGGGTCTATCGATGATGCCATCCTCTGGCTCCTCATCCGAGGTGTCCTCACTGCTGGTGATGAGGGCCTGGTTTCTCCAGGCTTTGGGGTACTTTCCAGAGTTGCCATTGGAATAAATTAGAGATAATTAGTGTGCGTTAGGTGACTGAAAGAAGCAACAATGTATTCACAGCACCGTCGTCCGAGGGATGAGCTGGTGCAGGATCCTCACTCAGATGTGTGCTGCCGACCACGCCGTTGCCACAGGCACAGTCCTGGTCCTCTCTAGCCAGCGCAGTGGCACTCTCCTCAGAGGGATTGAGGACCTTAATTTTAATGGCTCCAGTCACTGGCTGGGACCTCTTGCTCTTGTTGTACCCGAGCTTGTCCTGCATAAAGACAAATGGAGATGATAAGGCAGATGATAAGCATGCTTGCCTTGTGTGGGGTGAATGGAGCTGTGCATGGGCTGGAGATGTGAGTAACACAGAATGTGAGCCCAGACTACCATCCTGCGAATGCCAGTTGGGCTTGTGAATGTGTGAGTTGAGGTTGACTTACGCTGGCAGTAAAGATGAAATCATTCATCCTCTTTCTGCTCTGGAGTGAATGCTGACCACTGCTGCCACTGCTTTCCAAGCTGGAATGGTGGCATCGGTTGGGCCGCTCTGGTCATGAAAGGGGTAGAGGACATCCCGATGGGACTTGATGGCATCCAGCAGGTGACTCAGTGAGGTGTCACTGAGTTTTGGAGCAGCATCTTTCTTTCCTTCAGAGCCATGTCTCCATAGAGCAGTCGTGGTCTGTGGAAGATGAGAAGGCTGTGGGAGGTGCTGATTAAATATGGCATCTGGGGCGGAGCTCCGCTGAGGTCATAGTGGGGGGGAGGACTCAGAGGCCACCCACCTCCAATCTGACCTATTTCCTGCTGACACATAATTAATGAGGCAGGAAGCAGACAAGAAAGCACAAAAACACACCATTGCACCTGGCAGGAAAAATGCTGCTTGTCCTGCCCGGCCTTCTCATTTCGTGCACGGAAGAGAGAATCCTGTTCAATGTATCACATTTCTGAAGTAAATTATAGAATCCCTACAGTGCAGAAGGAGGCCATTCGGCCCATTGAGCCTGCACCAACAACAATCCCACCCAAGTCCTATCCCCATAACCCCATATAGTTACCCTGCTAGTCCGCTTGACACTAAGGGGCAATTTAGCATGGCCAATCCACCTAACCCGCACATCTTTGGACTGTGGGAGGGAACCGGAGCACCCAGAGCAAACCCACGCAGACATGGGGAGAATGTGCAAACTCCACACAGACAGTCACCCGAGGTCAAAATTGAACCCGGGTTCTTGGCACTTATAGGCAACAGTATTAAGATTGAAGGTTATATGTTGATTGAGATTTAGGCTGACAAAGACACCAAAGGATAAAATTCCTCCCACAAAGTTACCACAGGCACAAAATGACAATTCCATTCTCCCTTCACTCTAGCTGTGCTAACCACTGTGCCACCGCGCTGGGCAAATGTATATGAATGTACACATTTATTCAATTGTAAACTTCATGTTTTAGTTTATAACATAAAATAATATTTACTTTCAAAAGCATTGATAATAAAAATTCCTGCAATTGGTAGTTTTAGCAAAGTGAATGTAGAATGGAATTGTCATTTTGTGCCTGTGGTAACTTTGCGGGAGGAATTTTATCCTTTGGTGTCCTTGTCAGCCTAACACCAAGCGATTGTCTGTATAGTTTGGCTGCAGTCAATATCTGTGTACTATGTGCCTGTATTCTTTACAAATGGCTGTTATAATTGCCAGTACTTAGGCAGTTTTCAAATTTTGGGCATTATTTTTCTCTCAATCTACATATAACCTTCAATCTTAATACCGTTGCCCATAAGCGTGGTTAGAAAAGAATTAGAGGTTTAAATGTGGGGGGGCAGATTTATATTTTCATATTGCTTGGGTCTGTCTGACTAGATTTGAATGTAAGAGAACGGGTTTTATACAAACCACCGTTCAGAGTTGGTACATTAGCCTAGAGATATTAAACTATTACCCCAGTGTATGCACTGATTTTTGATTTCCGACTCATATCCAAAAGGGATTTAATTCTGACATTTATACAACCCTCATATAAATTTCTAGGCTTGAAGTTCCTGAGGCAGAATTTGCAGTCTAAAATCCACTGAATAAACAGCTCTCTGCCGTTTGCACCAGACCAGTTTTCTAGTGAAAACGCTGGAAATTCTGTACAAATATAACCTATACATTGGACTAAAAATATATATAAATGCAATAAAAAGAGCCTGCTAAATGAAGATTCCTTTAAAAAAATAAAAGAGTGATTTTTTAATATGTCTGCAGGTAAAGAGTGTGCTGATAAATGGGAACCAAATATTTCTGAGGGGTGTTGACTTGAGGGGATTGATACTGAGTGTGTGGCTCAGTGATGCCATCCCTCTGTTGCTGGAGATAGATTGGATTGGCAAGTGCTGGGAACAACCAGGAGTTGTGAGAGACTTCAGAGCGGGCGGGAAGCTCACAGGTCGGGGGCTTTGGCAGTCGGGGTGGTCAGGGAGAAAGGGGATTGGGGTTGGGATATAGAAGGAGAATAGTGTTCAGGGGTATGTGGGAGACTCAGTGGGGGAGGGGGTGGTGATGGGGGGTGTCAGGGCAGGGTGTTGTTGGGACTCAAACAGGTCGAGGGGGAAGAGAGGGAATGGAGTGGGAGTATGGACCAGCATTCCCTGAGCAGTTGTTAGCAGCAGCAAAGAGGTGGATGGGAGTGACGCCAAGTTCGGAATAGCACACAGAGGGGTAAGTGAAAAATGGAAGTTTATCTTGGATTATTGGTGAACAATTGTTGAATGAACAGAGAATAAAGAGATGAGGCTAAAAATGTCTCACTGGAAGAAACAAGAGGGGGATATGAAGGAAGGAGATCTTGAACTGTAACATATTAGATCATGGGATGCTTCACCACAGGTGACTCTAGAGGTGGAGACTAGAAAATAATTGGAAAGGGGAATGAGATAGGTATTTCATAAGGAATGATATAAAATGATTTTGGGATGAATGGGGCTTACAGGAGACAGCACCAGCACAGGCACTGAGAATTAAGTGGCCTCCTCCACACTGCTGTTTCTATCATTTGGCAAAAGTTCAACTTCATCAAGTACAAGCCGAGGAAATGCTTCACTAATGTTGGGGCTAAACTGAGTTCAGGATGATATGAGAAATGCCCCAAATCACTAAGCTCACTGTCCTATTCGGTTCAGATCTGTTGGGGCCATTTGGTCATGAAGTGGAAGTCTAAGACTGAGGCTCCCAGTTTAGAGCTGTCACCTTACAGAGAATTTGGCCCCAAACAGTCCAGGGAGATATCAAATAGGGACACCTCACCCTGTGCAGTGCAGATGGATTCTGACTCTAGTTTCAGGGTGAGTATTATCATTACTAGTTACAGTTAATATATTGGAGTGCTACCCTCATTACCTGAAACATGGTGGGGAGGGGGATTTTATGAAACCATCAGGGGTCTCACCTGCTGGCTGAAGAGCCAGTGTGTAATAAGTCTTCGGAGGCAGAAGTCCCTTCACCAAAATCCCTTTATTTACAATTCCAACAGCAGAGTGCTATCAGTCAGCAGTCTACCTTCAGGGAGTGCCAGAGGAACTGACACTCCCAGTTAAATACAAAGAAAAGACTCCCTGATTGGCCCATCAATTGACTCCTTAATCAGGGATTTATTTTCGTTTATTACAAATACGTTAGTACAAAACAATTACAAATACACAAAGGACAAATGTGAAAAATACATTGCCAATGGCTAATGCCATCCATTTATCAGTTACTACCTTCTATTTAGGAAGGGTTCACTCACGATCATAGTTGTCCAGGGCATTGCCCTCCAAATACACCTCCATTTACAAATCATAACCTACAAAGTGACAAACATTAGTACAACACAACAAGAATAAACACTCCTTAATCAGGGAGTTCATATTCCAATAGGCCAATCTCAATGGCCTGATTGAAGTCATTACACAGTGAGAGACCCACATTGCCTCTTCTGGGAAGGATGACCAGTATTAAATGCCTCTCAGGTGGGCCTTCACTGGGTTCAAGGACCCTGGGGCAGAAACCCTGCCCACCAAGAGCTGCTGGCTAATCAGTGGCCAGTAGCTCACCAGCTTCGCCAAATTTCCGGAATGACAGCAACCAGAGACCCAGGATCGAGGAATGACCCAGGCCAGAGATGTAATGATGGGAGGGGTTATCTTGGTGGGGATCACGGAGAGGAGGTGGAGGGGGACCGGAAGCAAGGGCATTGGGGGTAGCTCTCAGCAGAACCCCCGCGTAAACTTTCCAGGTGCCAAGACCCTCATCAGCAGCTGGGTGCTTTTGAATGAGGGACCCTGCCCTGGGAGATGACAGGAAGCTGCACAATTGTTTATTGCATTCACTGCCCACTGCTGAGTTAATACCAGCAGTGGCAAGATGTGACCCTTAAGTGGTCATTGATTATCCCCATAAGGGCCTCAATTGACAGCTGGGCAGGAGGTTTGACCCTGGGTCTTCTGCTCTGAAATGAATTTTGGAGGAGTCGGGAAGGTAGCGGCTGCTCGCACATAATCCTCCCACCGGATCAAATGCCCCCCCTGCCTCCAAAAAGAGAGAGGGCATAACATTCTGCCCATGTGGACTATCAGTGAGTTAATGTACTCTTGGTTATGAGGGAAATGTGAGTGTTCCCCAAGTTACCATCACAATTTTAGTAAGTTATTCATAATCAAAGTCTTTTCCTCCTCTGGTTTCCCCTCTGCATTGCTCCCCCACCATCAGTTACACCCTCTTCTACATTATCAGTTTGTATTCTTCACCTGCTCATGGGCGATCCCACGGCTCTTGGAGCTTCTCACACACCAGCATTGAAATCACGAGCAGTGATATTCAATTCCATATTTCCCCTTATAAAGCAAATACAATAATATTTGGTCACATGGTCAAACATCCAGGAATGCCTCCAACCAGAGTTGGCGACTTTAGGTATAGAATAGAATCATAGAATCCCTACAGTGCAGAAAGAGACCATTTGGCCCATCGAGCCTGTATCAACAACAATCCCACCCAGGCCCTACCCCTATAACCCTTACGTATTTACCCTTCTAGTCCCCCTGCCACTAAGAGGCAATGTAGCATGGCCAATCCACCTAACCTGCATCTCGCCTCATCTTTGGGGGGAAACCGAAGCACCCAGAGGAAACCCACGTAGACACTGGGAGAATGTGCAAACTCCACACAGACAGTCACCAGAGGCCGGAATTGAACCTGGGTCCCTGGTGCTGTGAAACAGCAATGTTAACCATTGTGCCACCGTGCCACTGCGGGACAACATTTTGTCTGCAACATGCATAAATGTTCTTTGGGATGACCTCCTTCTTCACTTTGCTATGGTTGTGGGCTTAATGAGTGAGACTGGCAAAATGTATGTTCCCCATAGTGCAGACAATAAGCAGTATTTACACGTGTATTCTACTTCAACCATTCTCTTCCTTTTGGATTTGGCCCGTTACTTTGTGAACTGTTAAATATTGTAAATGATGTTAACTGGAAGTGTATTTAGTGGGAGTGAAGGTTACCCATAGATCTCCAGATTACTCAAACAATCGAAAAGCAAACTACAGGCACTATAGATCAAACTTAATTGCATAAATTGTTTGTGCATTTCTTGTACACGTAAACACATCTCATAAGGGGATAATTTAGATCTGCTTCTGAGGCTTGTCTGATTATTTTAAAATCAAAATACACTGCAATGCAGAAAAACATTTAAACTCGCAACAGAAGCCAGACATTTAAAGTAAAATAAACAGTGACTGAATGGTTGTAGAAATGATACATTTAAATTTGCTTCCAAACCAATTTTTATGAGTATTCTGACGAGCTTGGTAATATTTCTCTTCAGTCTCAAATGAGAGAATCTAGTAGTGTGATGAAAACTGCATTTCTGTGCTGAACTTATTGAAGTTTTATTGAAATTGGAATCTAATCTTCAAATTTGCAGAGTCAAACTTCAATTTAAAATGAGGATTTGGATTCCTGTTCAGTTTTCCTATTGCCACACATCCTTATTATACTTTACTATTGCCTTTTAACTGCAAAGCTGTTTGTTGGATTTATCATAGTTTATTCCCATAATTTATTTCTCGACTTCTCTCACCGGTCTGTATTCCCCAAACTGATTCAAGACTTAAACATTACTTCTAATATCCATGGGGGTACTCATCACCTTTCTCCTATATCCTGAACTAGATACAAGAGAATGCTTGGGCGGAATTCGCCGGCCGCGCTGGTCTAAAAGCCGAAATTCCCGCCCGACTGTCAATGAGGTTTTGATTTGATTTGATTTATTATTGTCACATGTATTAACATGCAGTGAAAAGTATTGTTTCTTGCGCGCTATACAGACAAAACATACTGTTCATAGAGAAGGAAATGAGAGAGTTTGCAGAATGTAGTGTTACAGTCATAGCTAGGATGCAGAGAAAGATCAACTCAATGCAAGGTAGGTCCATTCAAAAGTCTGGCAGCAGCAGGGAAGAAGCTGTTCTTGAGTCGTTTGGTACGTGACCTCAGACTTTTGTATCTTTTTCCCGACGGAAGAAGATGGCAGAGAGAATGTCCGGGGTGGGTGGGGTCCTTCATGATGCTGGCTTCTTTGCCGAGGCAGTGGGAAGTGTAGACAGAGTCAATGGATGGGAGGCTGGTTTGCGTGATGGATTGGGCTATATTCATGACCTTTTGTAGTTCCTTGCAGTCTTGGGCAGAGCAGGAGCCATACCAAGCTATGATACAATGAGAAATAATGCTTTCCATGGTGCATCTGTAAAAGTTGGTGAGAGTTGTAGCTGACATGCCAAATTTCCTTAGTCTTCTGAGAAAGTAGAGAAAGTTCACATTGTCCGCAACCCGCTAAAATTCCAGTGGCGGGTGGGATGGGAGAATTCTGGCCAAGTAATTTTTGATAGGATTCCTATTTTCACTTCTATCTTCCATCTTTCTTTCCTTCCAACTGTCTTACTGCTCTTTGTTACTCTTAAGCTACAATTATGTTATCCTAGCTTCTATTCCTCGTATCTTCATTTTCACTGTATTGAAAGTAAGAGCCGTGTCCTGCCTATTCTTTTAGCAGCAGTTCAAAGCAAAGTGACTATCCACATCCCATAATCTTTCCTTCCTCTTAATCTTTAGGTGTTTAAAATCTAAGCCAATGCTTCGGGATTTAACTTGTCTTCAGATTCACACTTTCAACCTTGGTGGCTAATCTGCTCTAGGTTTTATTTCCCCCTTTCAGCTTATTAATTTCTCAGTTTTTAAAAACCCTATCGTCCTGAATATGAGGGGGAGGTGATGGCCTAGTGGAATAATCGCGAGACTATTAAGCCAATGTTCTGGGGACCTTGGTTCGAATCCCGCCACGGCAAATGGTGGAATTAGAAAAACAAACCGTGAATTAAGAATCTACCGATGACCATGAAACCATTGTCGATTGTCAGAAAAACCCATCTCGTTCACTGATGTCCTTGTGGGAAGGAAATCTGCCGTCCTTACCTGGTCTGGCCTACATGTGACTCCAGAGCCACAGCAATGTGGTTGACTCTCAACTACCCTGGGGCAACTAGGGATGGGCAATAAATGCTGGCCAGCCAGTGACGCCCATGCCCCACGAATGAATAAAAAAATATGTTGCAGGCATTCCTGAATAATAAGTGTGAGGTGGAATATTCAGTGATTTTAGAAGTGAGGACACTGCTTGCTAATGATTCATTCCCATCCACATCTGGGGCTGGATTTTGCAGTCCCAAAATAGGATGGAGCAGAGGCAGCACAGCAAAGAATGACTGCCAGGCAGGGCGCCCAGCAAATCCTGCCTCCGTTTCCACCAAGCACCACATGGTTCAGCACAGGAAAGGTCTGAGGTAGAAACCCATCCCACAAATATTAATGACAAATCATTGTGGGTACATTACGAACCTGCCCCAGGTATGTTTTTCAGTTTTCAGGGAGGTGACCAGAGTTTAGCAGTAGTTGGGCTTTACATCTGCTACGTGGAGGTGTAAACTATTGATTGCAGATGGGAAGAGTTTAAAAGGTAAATTAAATGGTTTTTTTTGCCTCCGAAGGCTCATCATGAAATGCTTTGGAAGAATTGTATTCACATTCATTAAGGTGACTCGTGACAGCACTGTGATTTGGAAGATGTAATTATTTTTTAAACAATCTGGTTGCCAAGTTGTTACATCTGCCAATTGACAAATTGTCAAGTATGAGATCAACTGTAAATGTGAAAAAGTCTTCCAATGAGTTTAAAAAGTTCATCCAATAGATAAAAAGGTAGATTGTATTTCACACTATTCGAAGGCTAACCTAATAAGATAACAATGTGTGGATGTTTAATCTTTTCTCATTATTTTTGTTTTCACCTCAGATGTCTGCTGGAGATAGCAGTTCAGAGATCAATTTATTTACTTGTTACTTGGGGAATTTTATGGGCTCCTGGTTGCAATCCAACTGCCTGCTCATTTTACAAATGCTCAGTGTTTACACAACTGGTTTGAAGGGTCTGTTTGTTTACTTGGGAGTTATTTGGGCTCTTAGTTGTAATCAAACTGCCTAATCATTTTACAAACGATTGATCCTGTTTACATCCTTGGTTTGAAGAGTCAGTGTATTTACTTGTGGAGTTTTATGGACTCTTGACTGCAATCAACTGCCTAATCATTGTACAAATTGTTCGCTCTGTTTACGGTTTGAAGAGTCAGTTAGTATACTTGGGGACCTTTATGGGCTATTCAATGGCTTGCAAGTGATATAATAGGGATTGTGAGTCCTGTTCATAAAGTGGATAATGGATGAGGGAGTAAGGATGATGGGGGTGAGTGTGAGGGGGATGTAACAGTGAGGGAGTAGAGCCCCCCCCCCCCCCATCTCCAAGTTTAAATTGATCAGAAGATTTAAATTTCTATAGGTAGTGAGACCTTCCCAATATAGCTCCATTGGAAGAATTGAGGCAAAATGTTTTTGGGAATGGAGGCAGGCTTTTTGACCTGGCCAATCTGAAACCCCCGCCTGCCAATGTCACTGAAGAATCATTGCCTGCTGTATCCTCACCTCAGTGACCCAGGCAAGTTCCACACAGATTGGGGAAAGGGTTTGCTGGTTACCAAAGCAAGAATTATTTGTTAAAATGCAAATTAGTGACCGATCAGAATATTTAAGTGCCTTATCCAACAGCTGCATGGGACTTCCCCACTCACCTTCAAACCCACACAATAGAATCCTGGAAGAGGGTGGGATGATGCTAACATTCCAATCTAGTGTCTCTTTTATGGGATTTAACTCCCCAAGCATGGCAAAACCAACTTCCCATGCCTGTTACAAAATTACCCATTGATCCTAGAGAATGTGATGAGATCTTTAAAATAATTAGAGGAATAGATTCCACATATATATTATGTATATGTTCATGTATATATATATAAAATACAATATATATATATTATAATAATACAATATATATAGTAGGTATATATATATATATATATACACACACACACTTTATGGTTATACAAGTTATGTTGGCAGGTAATTGAAACAAAATAGGCTGAAGAGTACTATGGGCATCAAAACAAGAAATAAAATAAAGTTTGATTAAGTGTGGTACTTTTTTAAACCCTAACTGCAGATTATTTCAAGTCTTTTATCTTCGGTTGCTGTCATTGTCTAGTCCCAAATGGCCTAACCTAAAAATATCTATATTTACCTCGGTATATAGGGTGAACTTTCAGTAATGTACCAGGAAAGCAAACATTTAGGAACAGCTAATAATCACTTTTAGCCATTGACCTATGCCTCCATTATTTCGCACTCTAGTCTTTGCATGAGGTAAGACACCACAGCAGACTTGCTTTCAAGTTTAAAGTGTTAAAAGCAACCTTATTTTTAAAAATGAAGTTATACGTACATATAATCATAGCACAGTTATATCTCTACAATAGACGTCCTTCTACTCAACTCCTCAAGTGGACAAAACCACTAAAAATGCCCAATTTCTAAAAACCAAGCAAATGCTTTGCAGATGATTTTTAAATAATAGTGTTCCTTTCCTTAAGTTTCTTACGATTGTGGGAGTCTAATTAACCTGAACTGTTTTGAGGGAATTCGCATTGATTTTCCCTCTTTCAAGAGTTTCAAATTAATTGGCTCCTTCTCTGAGCTTTTCAAATAGTCCATTTGATTTAAAGAGGAAAGTGCCTTTTATGTCCTGGGAAACAGCGTTACAGCCAAGAGGCACAACTTGGACTTATATCTGACCATTAAAACTTAAAAAGGAACATTGCTGGCCATGTACAATCTGAGCTGAATGCTGCAACATTTTATCGGGATTCATTTGGCGCATTCATTTGCTGCCTTCGCTGTTGATAATGCATTATCGCTGGAATAAATTCTCCCTCAGTGTACCTAAACAGGCGCCGGGGTGTGGCGACTAGGGGAATTTCACAATAACATCATTACAGTGTTAATGTAAGCCTTACTTGTGACTAATAAATAAACTTTTAAAAACAAAATGTTGGCTAGCTTTTCAGGAGATCACTCTTTGGAAAAAATATTGTGGGATCCTTTATATCAATTCAAACAGACGGATGGAGCTTCTGTTTAAGGTCCCATCTGAAAGTTAGCATATCCGACAGTGATGTATTCCCTAACACTTGTCAGCCTAGATCATTGGTACAAACTCTGTAGTGGGGCTTGAACCTATGACCTATTGACCCAGAGGCAAGAGTGTTGCCATGGAATCAAGCTGACACACCATCAATATGTCTTATTTCACTGCTTTTGTAACTTGACGTCTTATCTTCCTTTGAAATCAAAGAAAAATATGTTATCAGGTGAGATGTAAAATGGGTTGCTATCATCTGCTATGTGTGGCCTGAAGACTAATGTCACTTGTTTGAAATTTATTATACCTTGCCCCCAATCAATGTGGAATGAGTTGTTCGACGATTAGACCCTTTGTATTGTCCTACAGTGAATACTTATTAAAATAATAATCTAAATAATTCCTGTTTCTCATCCTACTGCGCTGTCATTATTTTCAATTTTGTTACTGTTTATAGAAGTAATCACCATCTCATAAGATGATAACAGCTATCATTTTAGCTAATATATGACACATAATTCAAGCATCAGCTTGGTTTTAACAAATTTGTTCAAAATTGTGTCAAGCCATTGGCCATGAATTTATGCATCTGCGCTCCCAAACTCACCATTCATTTTACCTGTTGGGTATCTCAACTGTTGGCTCGGGATTGAAATGTCTATGAGTCAAATTGTTCAATTTAGAGCCCATAGTGTTGATTTATAAGGGAAAGATGTTCTGTGATGTTGCACAGGGTATTAATTTATCTATTATATCTTCACATGCAAAATAATCTTTGCTTGCATGGCTGTTTCATCTCACAGATGGAAAAGAAATAGATAATCGAAATACACTCATCAATTTTTCATATTTTTGCAGCTCAAGGACACCAATGTTGATTTGGAAGGTATTAATGATACTTAATCAACTAAATAGATTTACTGGACTAATAAGTATTAGTTATCCATTGGCCTTTCAATTTAGAAAGAAAACTATCTCTCCAACCAATTGAGAATTTGTAATTATAGGTTAAATATAATTAGGGCGCAGCTCAATTCAGATAACTGTCGATTTGATTGGGCCATAACTTCCTCAGAATGGCAATCAGTGTTGGATTGCTGCTCCGTGCCCACTTACCAGCGTTAGAATGCTTAAGCGCCTGTCACACCCGACCTTCCTGACTCAGTCAGGCCAGGTTAAGTGTGCCTCAGCCGTGCCATGCCTCAGGTCCATGGACCCAAAGTCAAAGTGTAAAAGGAGGACATACCTCCTTTTTTACACCACTAGCTGCCGCAAAGCAGTTGAGTTTAAATGTCCCATTGAAAATAACAGGCCAGTGAAAAGGTAAGTGCCTAAGGTAAGTGATGGGATGTTGGGGGGGGGGGCGGGGTGGTGGTGTTGCCATGGGGTGAGTTCGGACATCTGCGGGCGGGTGGGAGTCAGACATTATGGGGTACGGGTTTGGGTGAGGTCGGGCATCAGGGAGGGGAGGTCGGATGGGGTTGGAAGGGTTGGGGAATGGGTTCGGAATCTCCTAAAGGGATCTTTGGGATACCCCCCACCCCAAATCCGACATTTGGGAACTGGGAAGATGCAGGTCAATATCTTGAAATAGTTTTGCATCTGCACTGTTTAAACCTATATGGAAATTCATGCAATGAGGTGCTAACTGATGCTGTTTCCAAAATGTAACTTAATATCTTAGGAATTAAATGTGATCACACTTGAAAATGGTAGTGGGGTGCTTGGAAATGAGTTTGTTTTTTATTCTTTCATGGGATGTGGAGATTGCTGTTTATTACCCTCCCTGATTGCTTTTGAGAAGTTTATAGTGAGCTGCTTTCTTGAGCAGTGCGCATGGTGAAGGTACACCCATGGTTCTGGTAGGTAAGGAGCTTGATAACCAGAGAGACACACCTGGTGAGAGAATAGTTGTTTAAATTTGAGTTAAAGAAAAAATTCCAGATATACTGTGACCAGAACTCACTGTCAAATCAACAGCATCAAGACCTTTTCAAACTTTATCATTTATAGTATTCCATTACACCAACCTCTGCCTATTTGCCAATCCTATTTGCCTTGCCCTTTGTTTTGCGTTTGTGTGTGTGCGTGTGTGTGTTGTGATTTTTAAAAAATGTATAAATTGTTGCACTTGCAGATTATAAATTGTATATCGACCAGTTTTGCAACTTGATTCAAAAGAAGTTTTGTTTCATAAAACTTATTCTGTGTTTGTTGAAGGAAGCCTGGGAGTGATTTCCTGGCCTTGCTGTGCCTGGCACAAGATTGTACCGATCCCAGAATATAGAGTGTGGGCCTAAAAACGGGTTTCGCACCCAGCACCAAACGGTTTTCAAACATCCTGGTTCCTTGCTATGGGTACAAACCGGATCGCACATAGAAAGGGAGTGAGGCTGATTAGCATATTTAAAGTAGCATTTAAATATGCACAGCCCACCCAGCTCCCGGGATCTTCTGTCCCTTGGGTGCAGTGCAAGCCCAGTGAGAATCACTATTGGTCTCCATTCAGGTGAGATGGCCACACTAGTGGGCTCGGAGACCATTGTAGCTCCTGGGTGGTTGGGGACGTAGCTGGGCAGTGCATATTTGGCAGTGCCCACCTGGCACCCTGGTAGTGCCAACCTGGCACCCTGTTAGTGCCAACCAGCCAGATGGGCACAGATTGCACTGGTTTTCTCATCGTTGTGGCACTTAGTCATTATTTCGGAAAATCGCAGCCCTGGTTAAAGTCATTTGGTGAGTGAATTAAACATTTATACAATTACTGCGATCTGTGGACTCCTCCCATCCTAGTCCGAGCAAAAGATGCCATGAAGAAGAAGCCTTGGCGAGTTGCTGTTGCTTGGTTCTCATAGAAGATGGCACATACTGCAGACATGGCGTGGAGGAAGGAGTGAATGATCAAGGCAGTGGATGAGATGCCAGTCAAGCAGGAGGTGTTGAACTCTGCTATTTGTGATATATATAAATGATTTGGAAGGTGTAACTGGTGTAATCAGCAAGTTTGCGGATGACACGAAGATGGCTGGAATTGCGGATAGCGAAGAGCATTGTCGGGCAATACAGCAGGATATAGATAGGCTGGAAAATTGGGCGGAGAGGTGGCAGATGGAGTTTAATCCGGATAAATGCGAAGTGATGCATTTTGGAAGAAATAATGTAGGGAGGAGTTATACAATAAATGGCAGAGTCATCAGGAGTATAGAAACACAGAAGGACCTAGGTGTGCAAGTCCACAAATCCTTGAAGGTGGCAACACAGGTGGAGAAGGTGGTGAAGAAGGCATATGGTATGCTTGCCTTTATAGAACGGGGTATAGAGTATAAAAGCTGGAGTCTGATGATGCAGCTGTATAGAACGCTGGTTAGGCCACATTTGGAGTACTGCGTCCAGTTCTGGTCGCCGCACTAGCAGAAGGACATGGAGGCGTTAGAGAGAGTGCAGAGAAGGTTTACCAGGATGTTGCCTGGTATGGAGGGTCTTAGCTATGAGGAGAGATTGGGTAAACTGGGGTTGTTCTCCCTGGAAAGACGGAGAATGAGGGGAGATCTACTAGAGGTGTACAAGATTATGAAGGGGATAGATAGAGTGAACGGTGGGAAGCTTTTTCCCAGATCAGAAGTGACGTTCACGAGGGGTCACGGGCTCAAGATGAGAGGGGCGAAGTATAACTCAGACATTAGAGGGATGTTTTTTACACAGAGGGTGGTGGGGGCCTGGAATGTGCTGCCAAGTAGGGTGGTGGAGGCAGGCACGCTGACATCGTTTAAGACTTACTTGGATAGTCACATGAGCAGCCTGGGAATGGAGGGATACAAACGATTGGTCTAGTTGGACCAAGGAGCGGCACAGGCTTGGAGGGCCGAAGGGCCTGTTTCCTGTGCTGTACTGTTCTTTGTTCTTTATTGAGTGTTGTTGGAACTGCACTTACCCAGCGAGTGGAGAGTATTTCGTCGCCTTACTGACTTGTGCCTTACAGATGGTGCAGTCAGAAGATGGGTTACTCACCGCAGAATTCTCAACCTTTGACCTCCTCTTATCGCTGGAGTATATTTGTTGTTGCAAAAACAGAAAATGCTGGAAAATATCAGCCGGTCTGACAGCATCTGTGGGGAGAGATTAGAGCCAATGTTTGGAGTCTAGATGATCCTTCATCAGAGCTTCGTCAGAGATATTTGTTGTTGGTTGCCTTTAACAAAGCCGAATGTATTCTGTAAAACAAATGAGCAAGGAATGTGAACTATCATTCTTCCACATTCACTCAGTTTCTTTAATTCATTTTGTTCATTTTAAAACTAGTGTTTAAACCTATGTCATTTGTAACATGCAGATTTTAAATCTTAACTAAATAAAGTACGAAGAGGTATTAGGAATATCAGGAACAGGAGAAGGACATTCTGCCCATTGATCCTGCTCCTTCAATCAGCTAAATGATAATGTGTTTGTACCTCAAACCCATTCACTCACCTTCGCCACATCTACCTCTGATGAGCTCTCAAGAAGGGTCATCCAGACTCGCAACGTTGGCTCCATTCTCTCTCCATAGATGCTGTCAGATCTGCCGAGATTTCCCAGCATTTTCTGTTTTTGTTGCTTTGTGACGAGTTGGGTTGCAAAACTCTTTTGAAGTTTTCCTCCTGGCTCTGGCAATGAGTGGATCGTTCTGAATTGCTGACAGTTTAAAACCTCAAACCTATTTATTAATATACTTTGTATCGTATGGCAAATATGTGGGCGGCATAGCAATTAGCACTGCTGCCTCACAGCACCAGGGCCTGGGTGAGATGCTCTTTCAGAGAGTTGGTGCAGACTCGATGGGTAGAATGGCCTCCTTCTGCACTGTAGGGATTCTATGGATATGGTGCCTAGCATTGAAACCCTATTGGACAATACTGATTTAGAAAGTTCGATCCTTTTTTAGGTTCAAACTGGGTAACCTCACATTTATTACATTGAAGCATAACTAAAATATGAATAAAATAATTTATATATTTAGCAACCATAGAAATTAATGACTTAATTAACATCCCTTGTGTTACCTTTTTCAAAGAATCACCAATGACAACAAGATGGTTTAGATTTATTGTAATTTCATCAAAATGAAGGTATTAGAGTGAGTATTTCTGCCCTTTTCCGCATCATTCTGTGTACTCCATTGACATCAACACTGAAGCACTGATTCCAATCAGCAGCAACTGATGCTGCAGACACTGAGGTTTTTCACTTGTATCTAACAGGAGATTACAACTTACGTGTAAAAAGGATAAGAATATTTCTGGACTCGCAATGATTCATTGAGCTCTTTCACAATTAATTTGTTTGAAGATTCGAGGATGTTTTACGGTGGAGGACTGATATATTTTGGATGATTATTGATTGGGTTTATAAACAGATGAAAAACAATCTGAATGATTGTGACGCCCGTTTTAATCAACATTTTTCATGAACTCAGCGGAACATATTAGAACATAGAACATAGAACAGTACAGCACAGAACAGGCCCTTCAGCCCACGATGTTGTGCCGAGCTTTATCTGAAACCAAGATCAAGCTATCCCACCCCCTATCATCCTGGTGTGCTCCATGTGCCTATCCAATAACCGCTTAAATGTTCCTAAAGTGTCTGACTCCACTATCACTGCAGGCAGTCCATTCCACACCCCAACCACTCTCTGAATAAAGAACCTACCTCGGACATCCTTCCTATATCTCCCACCATGAACCCTATAGTTATGCCCCCTTGTAATAGCTCCATCCACCCGAGGAAATAGTCTTTGAACATTCACTCTATCTATCCCCTTCATCATTTTATAAACCTCTATTAAGTCTCCCCTCAACCTCCTCCGCTCCAGAGAGAACAGCCCTAGCTCCCTCAACCTTTCCTCATAAGACCGACCCTCCAAACCAGGCAGCATCCTGGTAAATCTCCTCTGCACTCTTTCCAGCGCTTCCACATCCTTCTTATAGTGAGGTGACCAGAACTGCACACAATATTCCAAATGTGGTCTCACCAAGGTCCTGTACAGTTGCAGCATAATCCCACGGCTCTTAAACTCCAACCCCCTGTTAATAAAAGCTAACACACTATAGGCCTTCTTCACAGCTCTATCCACTTGAGTGGCAACCTTTAGAGATCTGTGGATATGGACCCCAAGATCTCTCTGTTCCTCCACAGTCTTCAGAACGCTACCTTTGACCCTGTAATCCATATTTAAATTAGTCCTACCAAAATGAATCACCTCACATTTATCAGGGTTAAACTCCATCTGCCATTTTTCAGCCCAGCTTTGCATCCTATCTATGTCTCTTTGCAGCCTACAACAGCCCTCCACCTCATCCACTACTCCACCAATCTTGGTGTCATCAGCAAATTCACTGATTCACCCTTCAGCCCCCTCCTCTAAATCATTAATAAAAATCACAAATAGCAGAGGACCAAGCACTGATCCCTGTGGCACTCCACTAGCAACCTGCTTCCAGTCCGAAAATTTTCCATCCACCACCACCCTCTGTCTTCGATCAGACAGCCAGTTACCTATCCAATTGGCCAACTTTCCCTCTATCCCACACCTCCTTACTTTCATCATAAGCCGACCATGGGGGACCTTATCAAACGCCTTACTAAAATCCATGTATATGACATCAACTGCCCTACCTTCATCAACACACTTAGTTACCTCCTCAAAAAATTCAATCAAATTTGTGAGGCACGACTTGCCCTTCACGAATCCGTGCTGACTATCCCGGATTAATCCGCACCTTTCTAAATGGTCGTAAATCCCATCCCTAAGGACCTTTTCCATCAACTTACCAACCACCGAAGTAAGACTAACCAGCCTATAATTACCAGGGTCATTTCTATTTATGAACTTTGGAATATGAAAGATCATTTGGCAATTTTCACCTTTATAACAAATAAATATTCCCAGTCAATCAGATTGCTATTTTAAAAATAACCTTGTTACTGCATATATAGTAATATTTTAAAATCTTGTCAAACAGTTAATGAAATCATTTCTCATCCGTTTTAGTCAATAATTTTTGCAAAATGTACTCAGACTGATTTTGTCTGCAGGTCTACATCAGTTCTAATTAGCTTTTACTGTTGCAGCTGTCACTCCAATCCCAAATAATAGGACCTTATAGGCTGTTTTTTGGTACAATCTCAACAGGCAATATTCACTCCTGATCACCTTGGCATACCTTCTTTCATACAGCTCTATGTAAAACATGGCATCTTGTGATTAGACAGAACCATCCAGTGAAAGTATTCACTTCCCACAGTGTTGCCACCAGATATTTATTAGTAAAGAGGACCCTCCACCAACGTCATCTGCTAAAGCGAGGCATGGTGGCACAGTGGTTAGCACTGCTGCCTCACAGCTCCAGGGACCTGGGTTCGATTCCAGCCTTGGGTCACTGTCTGTGTGGAGTTTGCACATTGTCCTTATGTCTGCATGGGTTTGATCCGGGTGCTCCAGTTTCCTCCCACACTCCAAAGATTTGAGGGTTAGGTTGATTGACCACGCTAAATTGCCCCTTAGTGTCCCGGGATGTGTCGGTTAGAGGGATGCGTGGGGTTGTGGGGATAGGGCTTGGGTGGGATTGTTGTCGGTGCAGACTCGATGGGCTGAATGGCCTCTTTCTGCACTGTAGGGTTTTTATGATTTCTATACTGTCTCTCCCAATAAAATGTTCTGCTAGCCGAATGGCACAAAGCATCTTTTAGGCAGCCTGACCTACCTGGTATCCCATCCCATTGTAATTACAACTGTTTCCTCATCAAACCATAGAATTCCTAAAGTGCAGAAGGAGGCCATTCAGCCCATCAAGTCTGTACCAACCCTGTGAAGGAGCATCGTACCCAGGCTTCCCCCTCCACCCCACTCTATCCTGCACGTTTACCCCACCAGTCCCCCTAACCTACACATCTAAGGGGCAATCTAGCATGGCCAATCTGCCTAATCTGCACATCTTTGGACTGTGGGAGGAAACCAGCGCATCTGGAGGGAACTCACGCAGACATGAGGAGAACATGCAGACTCCGCACAAACAGTCACCCGAGGCCGGAATTGAACCTGGGTCCCTGGCGCTGTGAGGCAGCAGTTCTAATCATTGTGCCACTGTGCTCGATTAGGAGAATTCTTTGTCAAGCCCCATGCTGTCAATAAATGAAACTTGGAACTAGTTAAGCATAAATTGGAACAGAGACTCACGAAGATGATAGCAGAAAAGGAAACAATAGGAATGACTTTCACCAAGGTGTAACTCAATTACTTTAAAAATCTGTGGACCTGTTTAAAACATCATAGATTATGTTCTGTAGATTCACCCTGCAACGAGCAAATGCACGTGTAGAACAATTGGTGCAGCACCCTACCCTACTCCCCTTTAACATATGCAAAATAATACTCCTGTGAGCTTTGGACAGGAAATCCAGCCATCTGTTCCTGGCTGGAAGAGAATATTTAGCAAGATCAAAAACTGATGTTGTGACCACCTGATCATACTGCAGAGTATGTGTCCTGTTAGCACGACAAATAAAATCGACCCCACATTGTTTATTTGAAAAAAACTCGTATTCATTAACCTAATATTGTCTGTCAGTTATAATATTGGCTGAAGTGTGTGTGAGAACTAACTAGGAATCACTAACTGCATTCTAAACCATGCCTATGTACTCAAAGCCTTCTGTTCTCCTGCTGTGGATACAGTTGTACATTCAAAGACAGAAATATATGTCTGGCGGTGAATATTGTACTCTATTCAGATGTGTTCCGTACATGGACTTCCCACATTTGCAGCCATTACTTCCATTTGCACTAAAGATGGATTATACTATCACAATGATTGTAAATCTGCTAAAACATCCTGAAATGCTGTGTGAGTGTATGAAGCAATCATAGGATGATAGAGCGCAGAGGATGCCTTTTGAACCTTTGCACTTATGCTGGATCTTTGGTAGAGATGTCCAATTAAACCTTTCCCTCTGCCCTTCACTTCAAATTTAGCCAATATGGAGGTTTCATAGAATAGAAGTTTCATAGAATCCCGACAGTGCAGAAGGAGGCCACTCGGCCCATCGAGCCTGCACCGACAACAATCCCACCCAGGTCCTATCCACGTAACTCCATGTATTTACCCTGCTAATCCCCTTGACACTAAGGGGCAATTTAGCATGGCCAATCAACCTAATCCGCACATCTTTGGACTGTGGGAGGAAACCGGAGCACCCGGAAGAAACACACGCAGATACGGGGAGAACGTGCAAACTCCACACAGACAGTCACCCGAGGCCGGAATTGAACCCGGGTCTCTGGTGCTGTGAGGCAGCAGTGCTAACCACTCTACTACTATGCCACCCCTTTTTCTTGTGAAGCAGTGGCTAGCATTTCTGCCTCTGGGCCAGAAGATCCAGGTTTGAATCCCACTCCAGGACTTGATGGAAGGTATGTTCACATTGCAGTCAAGCAGGTTGATTGACAACCATCAAATCCTTCTGCTATGCCTATAGCAGGTGAAAAGGGTGGGAGAGTCTCCGAGTCAGCCATACCTGATGTAGAGTGGCCCTCCTCAAGCTATAGCCTCTGGAGACAGGCCAGCCACCAGATCCAGGAAGAGCTAGCTGTGGAAACAGACCTAAGCACATGTTTGGTCTGCCTCATGTGTCACTAGGTGTGAGAAGAGAAAAGAAAAAGAAAGAATTCATCCAATTGTACCTCCTCTCCTCACCCTTCCAGGTAGTGCATCCCAGATCATCATAATTCGCTGTGTAAAAAGAATGTTCCCTCACCCTAATATTGTCAGTAGAATGCATTTAATACACGTCACAGTGTTCACATTTTAGGTGATGATAGGGATGGGCAAGGAGATGACAGGCATGGAATTTTGCATGGTTCATCAGTGTGCCAAATTCCTGGCTTTATCCTGTCCCTGGGCCATTTTCTTGGAGTCAGGTTGGGGTGTAAAGGGGACAGGGAGTGCGGAAGGTCTACCTTACTCCAAGCAGAGGTAAGCAATTGAGCCACTTAAAAGTTTATAAAGGCCTATTGAAGGAGGATAACTGGGATTTTCCAGGTCCGGCCAGGCGGAGAGGACAGTGCAACAGCCTGGGACCGATCTCCCAGCGTAAGGTAGAGGACCATCACTCCAGACAGGGATCAAACATCAGTGAATGTTTTTGCCTGCTTGGTTTCAGCTGCATCTGTAGGCTGTCTTCCACAGTGGATTGGCTATTATTTCAGATTTATCAAAAAATCTATTTGCCTCTATTCCGGGACACCATCTCCTTCAGTCAGCTGCTAAGTCATTCCACTGTTGCTTCCACACTGGAGAGCCTCACATTGGCCTTCAAACCTCCAGAACTCAGCCACTGTCCTTAATTGGATTGCATTTTGCCCTGTAACCACTAATTGGCAAACTGGGGAAAATCACAGGTATGTGACTGTTACCCACACAGTGTGGGCTTCTGACCGTCATATGAGTCTTCGCCCTGGCGTCCTGCAGCCATGGGGAAAACCCTGCCCAAGAAGAGGAAAATTTGTATTTTGGGTAAACTATTATCTGTTAATATTTTAATAACGAAATCAATCTTCCCCAATGAATTGTACCCGTATGTACATATCGGATGAGAATGAAAGAACGATTTGCAATTACGACAATTAATTATTTTTATTGCTTACAGTTAGTAGTTAGTTGGAATTGGAAAAATGGATTTTTCACTTTTATTTAGAGTACTTTCAAATTGAAATGCACTTTAAAAGTACATTAAGTTATGATGCCATGTAAGTTATAATGGTTGACCATCTCCGTAGAGGCTGATAACTTTTAAAAAGAAATTCAAACTTTCAGTTGAATACTGAAAGGTTCACATCACAAGATTTTAAGTTTTAAGAGATTTACTGTAACAAAAGACTAAAAGCACTATAAACTGAACACCAGGTAGAGTTCTCCCAAGCCCCTGCTGGCAGGTTCATTGTTGGTTGTATTGGAGGGGCAGTGAGCGGGGGGCGGGGGGGGGGGGGGGGGTGGGGGGGGGGGGGGTGGGGGGGGGCAGGGGTGGAGGGTGATAGAATTAGGTGAGAGGCCCAATTATTGGTTAAACTTGGGTGTGAATTTCCCATGGTAAATTCTGTTCATGCTCACCATGACAGATCAGGAAACCCACTGTAAGCTGGTGCGAAACTCTTATGCATCCCACTAATGGGCAACCGCGCCTGGTTTTCTATGGCGTCAGTGAGTAAACACGCTGGTGTGAAACAGGTCTGGAATAACGTGGCAGGCAGACGTTTGGACTCACCTGAACAATGCCTGGGGCTGCCTCCAGAGCTTAGGGTGGAGGCCAATGACAACCCGGGATCCCAGACCACCACAGCAGCGGGTGAGGGAGCATCTGCCGGTGGATCTTCCAGATTCAGTGTCCTGCAGGGGGGTGTCCATCTTCCAGCCTCGGAATGTTCCTGGAGATCCATCTTCATTCTCAGGAGGACCACCTTCTTTCTTCAATTGTGAGTCAGTGATGTTGGGCGCCTTTTCAATATGGCTCCCAGATAGGATGGTAAACTACGCAATATCAGGCCTGTCCCGCTTCAGAATATGGCACAAAGCACCCAATTGCATATTTAATTATGTTGGAACAGAGGATTTGGCATGTTTTCCCACCAGCCTCCACAGCGGGGAAAGATCCACTATTTGGTCCCTGCCACAGGTCTTAGTCCCCGGATGGGGAAATCCCACCCATTGTATTTGCAGGTAACTTATACTTTACAACACAAAACAGAAACATTCCCATTTTATTTTTGCACAACCAAAAATATACTTTGCAGAAGTACCTTACAGCAGGCATTCAATTCACCTGGAACCAATCCAAAATGGTTCTTAGTTCCTGAGGGTTTATCTCCTGGTCTTTTCCTTTTTCAACCTAGAATCCTGCAACTCCAGAAACTTCAGAAACATCTTTCACTATTGAGGCGGGTAGCTGAAGTCAAATCATTTCCTGACTTGTGGATGTGCCTAACCAGATAGCCGCCCCAATCATCACGATCTTTGCTCCAGCGATGATGGGGGCTTGGAGGGGATGGAGGATGCGGTTCAAAGGTGCCTGTGTGAAGGAGTCAGGCCTGGACAGTCTAGGTGGCCATGGGGGCAGCCAAACGCTGCAGCAAACTGGACTGAAGGCCAACTTCTGTTCTCTGGGACTTTCATAGAATCGACATCTGACAACAACCCCACCCAGGCCCTATCCATGTTAACCCACATATTTACCCCGCTAATTCCCTGACACTAATGGAGCATTTATCATGGGCAATCCACGTGACCCACACATCTTTGGAGTGTGGGTGGAAACATGGTACAAAGAATTTCCAGCTAATTGTTAATACACCAGCAAGAAGTGTACATCATCAACTCGCTTATTGTCTGGGCATGAAAACTAACTGAAAACAAAACGTGAGGCAGGATTTACTGTGAGTAACAATAGATTTCCTGGAGTGATTTCTTCTATTGCTGCAATCTAATATCAAGTGCTCAGGTGGATAGTTACAAACCACTTGAGCTTTCCTCTAATAGATTTATACTGCCATTTGAACCTTGCTTATATTACAGTCTTAAAGCCAATCTCAGATATCCACAACTGAAGTGTAAATTGGCAATGTAAGTACTGCAGCCTTAAATATCAATTTGCAAGAATCATCTATTCTCCATCGCAAAGAAAACACGACAAAATTTTATAGTATCTGAACAATAAAAAATCCAGTAAGAGATTCAGGTGAACAGCACGTACGAAGGAGACTCCCTCTTCAACAGCAAAATGATAAGATTTTAGGGCCCAGTAGGAAAAAAATATGGTTATTGCGAACAAATCTTTGTAATCCAATAACCATAAATTTACAGGTGTCTGTTCATTAATTTTAAGCTAGCAGATCTTGTTTAGAATTAGCATTTTAACCACTCCCCAGTGGAAGCTTTGCAGACGTAACACAGTTTGTTAAGTTCAAAAACAAGGAGGGTCTCATCAAACCAACAAATCCACAGCAGAATCTGTCTGGTGAAAAACGTGCAAGGTTTGTTGCGATCATACTTTTTATTATTCTGTCAGAATAAAATAATAAAAATGAGTCTTATAACATTTGGGATGTACCTTCAATGAGTTAGAAAAAAGTCAGGAAATGTCAAGCATCGCGGTACGGTGGCACTGCTGCTTCACAGCACCAGGGACCCGGGTTCAATTCCAGCCTTGGGTGACTATCTGTATAGAGTAAGAAGTCTCACAGCACCAGGTTAAAGTCCAACAGGTTTATTTGGAATCACAAGCTTTCGGAGCGCTACTCCTGCATCAGGTGAGTCTGATGAACAACATATTGTGGTTAAGTGGAAAGTTACTGCGAAAATAATTGAATTCAGATCATTTGAATTGAACAATTACAAGCAGACTGTATTAACATTGGCTAACATTAAAACAGAAGTTGTTATGCCTTTTTCTGTATACACACCATGGTGTGTGTGTGTGTTGTGAGATTTCTTACTGTGCCCACCCCAGCCCAATGCCCAGCCCAATCTCCACATCATGTCTGTGTAGAGTTTGCACGTTCTCCCTGTGTCTGCCTGAGTGCTCTGGTTTCCTTGCAGACTTGATGGGCAAATGGCCTCTTCTGCATTCTATGATTCCTCCCACACTCCAAAGATGTGTGGGTGAAGTGGAGTGGATTGGCCATGCTAAATTGCCCCTTAGTGTTCCAAGATGTGTAAATTAGGGGGATGAGTGGGGTTACGAGAATAGGGCCTGGGTGAGATGCTCTGTCGGAGAGTTGGTGCAGACTCGATAGGCCGAATGACCTCCTTCTGCACTGTAGGGATTCTATGATTGCTTAGTTATGGAGAACTTGAATGAAAATTATTCTATACAATTCTATAATTTTCAAAGCCTGAAGATACATGAAGAAAAGTATTCCCTGTAATGAGAGGAACTGCCGGTGTTTATGAGCTCCATATAAAAGAAACTGGATTATTTCTGATCATTTAAATTTATGTTTTGCTGCATTAAAATTGAGTTACCTGATAAATTAAATTAAACAACATCTTGTGGTTAAGTGGGAATTTACTGCGGAAATAATTGAATTCAGATCATTTGAATTAAACAATTACAAGTAGACTGTATTAACATTGGCTAACATTAAAACAGAAGTTGTTATGCCCTTTTCTACAGTGGTTATCGTTCCTGGAGAAGGTTTTGCTCTGAGCAGTGTAGGCCGTACATATTTTCATAGCTGTCGCTATTGATGCTTATTAACAGATGAGGAACTGCATTTTGAGCCCCTGCGGGGACAGGACTAGGAGCAGAAGCGGGTGGATGCTACGAATTGCAGTACCATCCCTCATGCCAATTCCCTGGCTCCATCCTCCCCCCAAACTAATTTGCAGCAATCAGGAATTGGATGGGGTTGGATGGCGTTTGGCGGCACGGTTGCATGCCCACACCCACCGTTTGGCCAACTGGGATTTTCCAGTCAGCCTCCAGGCTCCTGGTAGCAGAGCAGGGGACTAATTTTCTGCGTGGAAGCGGCCGTCTCATGGCAGACTGGATAGGGGGGGGGGGGAGGGGAGGGGTGGTGAGCTGGGGGTGAGGAGGGGGCATGAATCCAGTCAGACTTAGAGGCCTTCCTTGCTTGCCTAGCTGCCACAGTAGCTGGAGGCCATCCTGCAGAGACCGTGGTCTGGTTGTAAGGACCATTTTTCATTTAAACCTTGAAAAATTTGGAGAGAGGACGCATCTCTTTTAAAGTGCGTTTCCTGCACTGACCTACCATGCCATCCTGTTGCTGCTTTCAGGCTGTAACGTCTCTGATAGGCCCTCCAGCTTTGCGAGCTTGCCCATCCTGCTTAATTGGGCTGCAAGCCTGCCCTAGGACCATTAATCGACATGTCGTAGATAAATCACTTTGAGTGATTGTTTCACACGCAGTGCGGTCTTCTGACCCACATTTAAGACTGATGGCAGGGTTCAGAAGCCTGCAGGGGAAAATCAATCGCATGAACAATGGCTTTTCAGTTCCCTCTGCTGCAATGCTTCACTTAGTAATCAAGTTGGTCTCAGGTCTGGCAGTGGGATTTGATTTTGAGTGTGTCCAGTGATTTAAGATTTGGACACAGATAATTGGAAGTCAGTCGTAGTTAAAATAATAAAAGAAAAACTATATTATTGGTTGGTTGCCAAATACCCTGAACTCGAAATGATCAGTTCACAACTGATCATTGCTGTACAAAAATAAATCAAAAAAGATTTGTAATTCTTTCCTCCTTATTCCTAAAGGTATTGCCTGATGCACTTCAAATAGTAAATGTTAAAATAGTCCTGCTGGGTCACTGAGTTTGGTATGGTTATACAGTTTTAAATTATATGGTAGAGATTAATCAAGAATAATACTTCAAATTAAGGAGTTGGAGGAGGACAGGAAGATGCATGTTCAATCCAGCCAGAGGTAACTTTAAGATTGATATCAGGATGTTCTTTATGCAGAGAGTGCTCAATATTTAGAATGGATGTTTTGGTAGAATGGTAAAGGCAAAAGCCAGGAATAATTGAAGAATTTTATTTGTTGTCGTCGCAGTTATTTTACAAAATATCTAATCGGACAGGTCCAATTCTACCATCACGTTATGCCCGTTTTCAGGCACAAAAACTTGGTAAAGTCGGGCGTGAGGCGGGTAGTGCGATCCACGCCCACCTCCGTGCCGGTTCCCCCTTTACCAAGGCCCGAAAATGGCCGCGATCGGGACCACGCCCGAAACGGGCGCAATGGCCATTTTGATGCATTTGTATGCATTTAAATTGACTTAATGGGCTGCATGCCCAACTTTACCAGCACTTTCCCCTTTACCACCACATTTGTCCAAACAGAATCGGTGCGAAACAGACATGCTCCATATAAGTCTGATTCGAGTGCTCTATTAGTGAGGGTTAGTGAGGTGGTTAGTGCCGTGGCCTAGCGTCTGACGGCTCTCTGCTTGAGATCAGTGGGGGCTGGGGGAGGGCAAGGTGTGTCTCCTGCCACTCTGCCTGAGATCAGTTGGGGAGAAGGGGGGTCCACTGCCACTCTGCCTGAGATCAGTTGGGGAGAAGGGAGGTCCACTGCCACTCTGCCTGAGATCAGTTGGGGAGAAGGGGGGTCCACTGCCACTCTGCCTGAGATCGGTGGGGGGGGGGAGGGGAGGGTCGATCACTCTGCCTGAGATTAGTGGGGGTGAAGGGGGTTCCGCTGCCACTCTGCCTCAGATCAGTGGGGGAGGGGGAAGGGCCCGCAATCAGTCTGCATGGCGGAGGGGGTGGGGGGATAAGGCAGTCAGTAATATTGTGAGGGTGGGGGCAATGTGTGTGGGGGCCAGGGGGAGGCATTACCTGGCCCTGGAGGGATGTGGCAGGGGAGCAGCATTCTATCTTTTTTTTCTGCGCATGCGCAGTTGGAGGCGCCGAGTGCGTATAGAGGCGCCTCAGAATGGATCTAAAAATCGGATCTGAAACACCCCAGTTTCAATTCCGCGCAGCACTTAATGGTAAAATAGGGCCCTCTGTGTCAATAAAGCACTGCCTGCCACATTAGATTAGGTTCAACTGTAAGCATCGACAACCCAAACTAGAATAATTTAAACACTGGCTCGTTGGGTTATTTCAATAAGTGTATGAGGCTAGTTGTTGGATTCTTTTCTAATATTCCCAGTGCCTGACTCACTACATGAGGGAGGGGCAATGGCATACATGTATTGTCACTGGATTAGTAATCCCAAGAAAGCTTTGGTGACCCCGGATCCAATCCCACCCATGGCGATGGTGAAGCTTGAATTTAATTGGAATCTGGAATTAAAAGTCTAATGATGACCATGCAACCATTGTCAATTGTTGTAAACACACATTTGGTTCACTAATGTCCTTTAGGGAAGGAAATCTGGCCTACATGTGACTCCAGGCCAGGTAATGATGGCAGATTTCCATCAGCAACGAAGTTGACTCTTAACTCTCCCCCCCACCCCCCGAAATGGCCGAGCGAAACGCTCAGTTCAAGGGGCAGTTGGGGATGATCAACAAATGCTGGCCCAGCCAGCAACACCCACATTCCCTGAATAGATACATTTTATAAAAATGATGAACTTGTTCAGTAACACATGGTGTGATTATAGGCAGCAAGGATCCTCCAGCGGTTCTATATAATGGGCTCATGTACTCACAAGAGGTTTGCCCTGTTAGGCTACTGGCCAATATCCAGCTGAATTTCTTTTGGCCTATTTCAATCTCTGACTTTTGCTGAGAAGGTATAGCTGGTGCTGAAGCAATATACAGCATATGTAATAACAGTTTTGTCACCAGTTCAGATGGCAGTTTTAAGCCACTTTAGGATTCACTTATGGGAATCACCTTTATTCCATTACCACCTTGAAGTCTCAGACTCAGCAATCCATTATTCTCAAAATAATAAATGGAATGCATCTGATAATATTTGTTCACCGTTCATTTCAAAGTGCTTTTGATGACATTAGGTAGATGCAGCTCACGGCTGATTGATGGTGTCCGATAATGGTTAGGTCTCTGCTTTGCAAGCAAATACGGTGGCACAGTGGTTAGCACTGCTGCCTCACGGCGCCAGGGACCCTCGTTCGATTCGATTGGTCACTGTCTGTGTGGAGTATGCATGTTTTCCCCGTGTCCGCATGGATTTCCTCTGGGCGCTCTGGTTTCCTCCTACAGTCCGAAAAACAAAGAACAAAGAATAGTACAACACAGGAACAGGCCCTTCGGACCACCAAGCCTGTGCAAATCACGTTGTCCTATCCAGACCAACCACCTGTATCCCTCTATACCCCGCCTGTTCATGAGTCTCTCCAGATAAGTCTTAGATGTCACTAACGTGCCTGCCTCAACCACCTCACTTGGCAGTGCATTCCAGGCCCTCACCACCCTCTGTATAAAAATCTTCCCTCGCACATCTCTACTGAACCTTTCCCCCCTTACCTTGAACTTGTGCCCCCTTGTGATTGTCATTTCTGCCCTGGGAAAAAGCTTCCAACTACTCACCTTATCTATGCCCCTCATAATTTTATAAACTTCTATCAGGTCGCCCCTCAGCCTCCATCTTTCCAGGGAGAACAATTCCAGTTTATTCACTCTTTCCTCATAGCTAATATCCTCCATACCAGGCAACATCCTGGTGAACCTTTTCTGTACTCCCTGCAAAGCCATGTCCTCTGGTAGTGTGGTGACCAGAATTGGACACCGTATTCCAAATGTGGCCTAAGCGATGTTTTATATAACTGTAACATCATTTGCCAACTTCTATACTCAATGCCCTGGCTGATAAAGGCAAGCATGCCATATACTTTCTGCACCACCTTTTCCACTTGTGCTGCCACTTTTAAGGATCTGTGGACCTGTACTCCCAGATCTATAGCTCCCACCTGAATTGGACCTATCGAAATGCATCACCTCGCATTGCTCCGGATTAAATTCCATCTGCCATTTCTCCACCCAATTTTCCAGCCTATCCATATCCTGCTGTATTCTCTGACATTTTTCATCACTATCCACAACTCCAGCAAAGTATCATTTGTAAACTTACTAATCAGACCAATTATGTTTCCTTCCAAGTTATTTATATATACTACAAACAGCACAGGTCCCAGCATTGATCCCTGTGGAACACCATTAGTTACAGACCCCATTCAGAAAAACACCCTTCCACTGCTACTCCTGTTTTTTATGGCCCAGCCACTTCTGAATCTATCTAGCTAGTTCACCCTTTATCCTGTGTGATTTAACCTTTTGTACCAACCTACCATGAGGGACCTTGTCAAATGCTTTATTAAAGTCCATGTAGACAACATCCACAGCCCCTCCCTCGTCAATACTTTTTGCCACTTCCTCAAAAAACTCGATCAAATTAGTGAGACACGACCTCCCTCATACAAGACCATGCTGTCTGTCACTAATAAGATCATTCAGTTCCAAAAGTGTATAGATTCTCTTCCTAAGAATCTTCTCCAACAATTTCACTATCACTGACATCAAGCTCACTGGCCTATAATTATCTGGGTTATCCTTGCTACCCTTCTTAAATAATGGGATAACTTTGGCTATCCTCCAATCCTCTGGGACCTCACCTGTGGCCAATGACGAAACAAAGATTTCTGCTGGTTAGGTGCTGGTTAGGTGCATTGGCCATGCTAAATTCTCCCTCAGGGGACCCGAACAGGCTCCAAAGTGTGACGACTAGTGGATTTTCACAGTAACTTCATTGCAAAGTTAATGTTAGCTGACTTGTGACACTAATAAATAAACTTAAAATACTTCAGTTGATGACGATGAACACTTTATAAATATAGGAACTGTAAGCTTGCATTTGATGTCACCAGTTCTCATAAGTCAAACATTGAGAAGAAACGGGTCACTTGGCAAAAAACAGTAGGTCTAAATTTTTCCAAATTGCTATGGAGATGCACTTCTTGAAAAAGTTAAATTCTAATATAATTTAAAATTCACTGATAAAATGCAAATAAGTTCATGCATAACAGTGTCCCCAAGTGTAATCTGCTCAATAGCCCACTAAAATACATTGTTCATTAAAATTAATATTTATGACAAATTTGCAATTTGTCAATCTTAAATCTTAAAACCAGATGGACACTGAGTCCTGCAGCTTACAACAGATATGACCCGTTAAAATATTGAACCTGAGCTTCCTCGGACTGGCAATTAGTGTGTCAGATTGCAATTCTACTCCCAGTTTTTCACCTGGAATCCTGTCTCACCCGACCTTCCAACTCAGGCCGGGTGAAATCTGGACTATCTATTTAATGACCTACGTGAGATAATATTATCTTTCCTTATGATTTTAGCACTAGTGGGGATTATAAATTCAGATGCAGTTATGCACAACTAATACAGTATTAGTAATGACAATCAAGGTAAAGAAGTCAGAAATCAAGAAGCCAAATCAGCTTTTAGAATTTAAGAATATTTCCTCAGATGCCTCGATTTACTGGCGCAGTATTGGGCTAGCCAATGGCCAGAAAGGGGGGTGTTGTAAGGGGAAGAAATCCCAATAGGTTCGTAAAGATTTTTAAACCATTAGACATAGAAACATAGAAGATAGGAACATGAGGAGGCCATTTGGCCCTTCGAGCCTGCTCCGCCATTCATCACGATCATGGCTGATTGTATAACTCAATAGCCTAATCCTGCTTTCTCCCCATAACCTTTGATCCCATTCACCCCAAGACACTGACAGACCTACCAGCATTGAGTTAAATGACTTTAAATCAGACTTATAAGCTAACAAGAAAGCAGTTTACACACATATGAAATGCAGTAAGAGATTTAAACAAGTGATTATGATTTAAAAACACATATGCTGATATTTTGAATGTATAGATATATTTTTCAGAATCATTGTTCACTTTAGCCAAAGGCAGATTGCTGCAAAGCATCACGGTAAAGGGAATTAGGACAAAGCCATATTCTAAGGGAATATTGAATTGTTGGAAACATGCAAGGTTTTATCAGCAGAATTTCTAATGGTCACATTCAGAACACTTAATCAAACTTCATGAATAGGGTTTATTCACTGTCCAGATCAGATGGATGCATGCCCAAATGTGGAATCATGTGTTAATCTGGTTTGGCAGTGACCTGTAGGGGAACTTATGGGAATGTTCACTTTGAACTTTGTGGCTAAGTCTGTTATGAGGTTATGAGGCAACAGAGGGAGCTGAGTCAGCCAAAAGGGGAGGGAACGTCCAGATTCTAAGGACTAATGAAATCCTGTTATGCCAGAGGGTAAGATATGATTGGCTAAAGTATATGACAAGTATTATTGTTGATTTATGTATATTGAGGATGATTGATTTAAAGCTAATGAAAGGCGGGAGTAATTGATAAGAAAATCTATAATTGATCTGTTTTGAATTATATACGTTAGAATTCATTGGCGAGGTCTAGCTGCTCCACATTGGGAGCTGCCCCCACCCTTTGATGATTTCTCCCTAAGTTGCTGGTCAAAATAAAGGTTACGTCTTTAAACTGAGACATTGGCTTTGTGAATCTTGTATTATCTGAAATTTCTGATGGTACCCGGCCACTTGGAAAACCGCACCAACAACCTTTTGGTGACGAGCGATGGGATAGAGTCACCGGAGTCTGATGGCAAGACATGCCTCCTAAGAAAGGTGAGTACCTTTATCTTACCTCCCGGGTTAGTTAGAAGGAGTAACGCGTCAAGTTGTCGGATCCATAAATTGACCTATCCAAACGAATGTTAGGGGTTGTGAAATTAGTGTCACTGAGTAAAGAAATCGTGCTTAAAGCGAGGGAGGAGCGGGGGCCTTAACAGAATTTCACTACCGGTCTGTTAGCCGAGCCTCAGAGCCGCGCAATAGGACAAGACGTAAAAGTGTTGGGTGCACTTAATCTGAAAGACCAGGAATGGACTCCTGGTGCGTTTTGTTTAGCCGAGCTACAGTGCCACACATCAGTTAATGCAAGAGGCTAGAACCAATTGGAGGGAGCGACGGCCGGCCTGGGCATTAGAAGTGCGCCATGCGGGGCGGGAGAGTTGTGGGGTTTTTGAGTTATTGGGATGGAAAAGCTAGGAGGCAAGGGTCGCTCTCAGTGCCCATTGTTCGTGCCCTCCGCGGCCTGGGAACCCATGGCGGTGGTCACTGTCGGCGGCACCAGACACTCCCACCGATGGGAATGGCTGGAAAATCCCACTCATCATGGTCTTTTGGTTGGTATGGATTTGAAATCTGGTGGGCTGATAGCTGGGGCATTTGCGTATCGACACCCTTGGTGGTTTAGGCAGAGTTGTCTTACTGGAGGCACATTGGTATTATTTCAACTTTATCGTTGGAAAATCTGAATTTTGAATTCCTTGAATGTTAAGCCTCAATACCTGTAAAAGTTCACTCCCAACATCGAGAGTGACATTGTGATGAAGACTGATGATGCTGCAGTTAAATGTCAAAGAATAAAGGGTAATTTGGTTTTTCAACAGGGAATTTGTATGTATTTGGCCAACAGTGATGCAACATGAATAAACTGAAACTCTTTCACATTGAAAAAAATGCACAACCACACAAATCACATGTTAATTCTTCACTGCTTCAATAGTCTTAAAGAATGTTTGCTGATGTTGATGATCTGTTGATACAACTATTACATTGCAGTGCTATAATAGCAGCAGCTAATAAAAGTAACAGCAATTATATTGACAACTATTTACATTTCCCAGCAAAGGGGTGAGTCTCCAACTCCAGCTGCCTTTCACTCTTGATTCCTCCACTCACGTGCTCCATGACTGTTATTTCCTACATTAGCCAGCCAGAAAGCACACGGTAGTTCACCCTTCCCAGCCAATGCCACACATTGATCCCCACTTCAGTCTGCACAGGCTTTCTGGGACATATCCTAATAGGACCATAAAACAGCAAACAAAAAATTGGTTTCATTTCTTGAAAAGTAGATTTGAAAAGCAAAGTTGTTATGTCAAACCTTCCCCTGCCCATCTACAAAAAAAGGGTTTCTATAAAAATGCATAAAGCCGAAACTTACTATTTTAAATAAAGCCTCCTTGATTGTACTTACCTAAAAGGAACTATTACATTATCATAATGCTCTTCTTGGACTTTTTCTTTAAATCATTGAACCCCTAACAGTGCAGATCAGCAACAATCCCAACAATGCTCCATCCCCATAACCCCATACATTTACCCAGCTAACCCCCCGAAACCAAGGGACAATTCAGCATGACCTTAACCTGCACATCTTTGGAGTGTGGGAGGAAACTGGAGCACCTGAAGAAACCCACACAGACACAGGGAGAATGTGCAAACTCCACACAGTCACCCAAGGGCGGAATTGAACCCGGGTTTCTGGTGCTCTGAGGCAGCAGTGCTAACCACTGCTGTGCATCCCCATATAAAGCATTTTGAGACATCATCTTGTACATGAAGAGCAGTAGAGAGGTACATATCTGCTGCTGACAGCTGTAAGCACCACAAGTAAGTTCAGTTTTATCCAGATTTACCTGTATAAACTTACTACCATCACTAGGTGAGAAAAAAATGTTTCAAATGAAGCTCACATTATGGGCCCGATTTTACCATCAAGTTGTGCCTGTTTTCAGGCGCGAAAACTTGGTAAAGTCAGGCATGAGGCGAGTAGCGCGATCTGCGACTGCCTCCACGGCTGTTCCCCCTTTACCAATGGCTGAAAATGGCCGCGATTGGCATTGCACCCGAAACGGGCACGACATCAACTTAAATGCATTTAAATTGACTTAATAGGCTGGACGCCCAACCTTACCAGCACTTCCCCCTTTACCACCCCGTTCGCCCGTCCAGATTCAGCGTGAAACAGACATGGCCACAAAGGTCCAGCTTCTGAGGAGGTAATTTCTGAGCTTCCGGCAGCTCTCTGACTCAGATCGGTGGGGGTGGGGTGGGCGGGGGGGAAACAGGTCAGATGGCTCTCTGGTTGGGGGGAGGGAGGTGGGTCAGATGGTTCTCTGGTGGGGGGGAAGGGGGGAAGGGAGGCAGGTCAGATTGCTCTCTGGTTGGAGGGAGGGAGGTAGGTCAGATGGCTCTCTGGTGGAGGGGGGGGGGAAGGGAGGCAGGTCAGATTGCTCTCTGGTGAGGGGGAGGGAGGCTGGTCAGATGGCTCTCTGGTGGGGGGCAGCGGGGGCAGAGGGGTCCACTGCCACTCTGTGTACAATTGGTTGGGGGGGGGGAAGGAAGAGTCCACTGCGTGTGATCGGTGGGGGGGAAGGGGCCGGGATCGGTCTGGGAAGTGGGGAGTGGGTGGGGAGATAAAGGAGACAATAATGTTGTGGGGATGGGGCAATGTCTGTGGAGGCCAGGGGGAGGCATTATCCGGCCTGGGAGTGATGTGGCAAGGGAGCTTTTGTCTATATTTTTATATACTGCGCATGCACAGTTGGAGGCTCCGATTGGTGCTGCAGTGTTTTGAACATGTTAGGCCCTGCCACAGGCTTCTCCAGTGCGATTCCAAATCGCTGCTATTTTTTCAGGCAGAGTGTGTATGGGGTTGCCTGAGAACGGGTCTAAAAGTCAGATCTGAAACACACTCGGTTTCAAGTCCGTCCAGCGCTTAGAATCAAATTGGTAAAATCTGGCCCTATGTTTCTGGCAATACATTCTTACCATAAAATAAAAGCAAACTCTCATTTGTCCATTGGAGTTTGATTTTGAAGTCCAGCCAGAGGATGGTGATCATCATTAAATCCTCACCCCCATCTATGCTGTTGGAGGTCTAACTTCATTGCAATATTCTTAATTGGTATTCTCTGTTGCCAGCGATCAAATGGAGCTTCAGAAGCTGTTCACATTTCCACTGGCAGACTAATTGTGTCAGTTTACGATTGCTGTTATAAAATCAGTTACGCTAATTCTTTCACAAAGCATCCTTGAGTGGTTTATTTACAATCGTATTGATCTCCTGGCTTAATCAGGAATGAAGCACTGAATGACTAGTTTTTAATGGCCACAGAATATGTCTAGCACTGGTAAAACTATATTTACATTGCAAGTTAGCTGGCTTCCAGGTCGTTCTTACTATTCCAGCATTAAACCTGCCACCTGAACACATTTTCTCAGCTCTCTATTTCACAGAAGTATCATAGAAACCCTGCAGTGCAGAAGGAGGCCATTTGGCCCATCAAGTCTGGACCAACAACAATCCCACCCCAGACCCTATCCCCACAACCCCACACATTTACCCCGCTATTCCCTCTAACCTACACCTCCCGGAACACTACGGGCAATTTAGCACGGCCAATCAATCTAACCCGCACATCTTTGGACTGTGGGAGGAAACCAGAGCACCCGGAGGAAACCCACGCAGACCGGGAATCGAACCCAGGTCCCTGGAGCTGTGAGGCAGCAGTGCTAACCACTGTGCCGCCGTGCCGCCCAAGGGGAACTGCTAAGTTTCTAACTTCTTCCAATTTTGAAGGAAGATCACTGACTTGAATTGTTAACTCTTTCTCTCTCTGCAGCTAATGCCTGATTTGCTGAGTGCCTCCAGCATTTTCTGTTATAATTTCAGATTGTCAACATTTGCAGCCTTTCACATTTGCATTAAACCTTGCCATCCAATCCTTTTCCAGAGCTGAAATATGTGCACCAGGGAGAATTTCAGCTACAATCAGTCGCCCAGGACTGGAACAGAACATATCGCAATGAGCATTGAAGGTTGAATTTTTTTTAACCCTCCAGCACTAATTATTTTTTGTGCCACACATTGCTGGAAGTGTGAATTAACAATGGGGGCAGCGAGGTCACTAGGGCGTTTTGGACGTTGGTGAATGGCAGGACCAGTAATCCATCTCCTTAATTAATGGCATTTATGGATTTGCAGTTAGTAATGCTCTGAAATAGAATCATGAACATTTGATTGTTGATATGAACTTTATCACCAAAATGCATGCAGGAAACCATATAATTCTAAGCTCTTTTGCTTATGGACCGTGGCAAATAATTAGTTGAATGTGGCAATCCAGGATTCAGAATTAAGTTATTTTCAGATACGTGTTCCTTCTGGTTTCAACATGATAAATGTTCATAAATTAATAGACCCACAAACTTTAGGTAATTGGGGGAGGAGGGGGGGAGGGGAAGATGCATAATGCAAACCCTGAATGAAGAAAGTAATTTAACACACCAAGTCAGTCAGTTAAACAAATTGTTTTAACTTGCATCCTGGCTGTGTACATTATGTGGCAAGTGCAGAACAATTGCCATTTAATTGCTAGGTGCTCGAAAACAGAAGGTCATTGGAAACATAAATTACTCCATAAACAACAGCAGCAACAACAATAACCTATAGTGCCTTCAACATGGCAAAACAACTGAAAACACTTCAGGAGTGCTATCAAACAATCTGACCCCAATCCGAATGAGGAGGTACGCGGGCAGTTGACTAAAAGCATGGTTTTTCACCATACTGATGAAGGGGTAAGATGTTGATGGCGCCTAGCCGGTGCTAATCCGACAGATATCAGTGCCACCCTAGGCAGTGGTGTTGTTTGTTCCCATTTCACTTTAAGCATCATGGTGCGCCTGAATGTTCTTGCCAATGCCTCAGCAATGCAGAGAAATGCAGAGAATATCAGATTCCCATTCCCATGCTCCAAAGTGATTGTGAGATTCCTGATTGTAATGATGAAGCACGGCTACATTGGAGAGTTTGAGATTATTGATGGCCACAGGGGTGGGAAAATGTCAGTCTCATGGGCAGACTGAACAAGTGCGGTGTCATTAGCTCCAGATTTGATGTTCAGGTAAAGGAGCTGGAAAGGTGGCAAAACGGTCTACTGCCTTCCCGTCAGTTTGGGTGCCTCGTTTTAACGATCCCAGCGTGCATCATGGACCATGAAGCGGCCAAGAGAAAACATGCGGGAGGAAAAATCCTAGGATTCTTTTTCCAAATTTTAAAGCCAGTCTATAATAAATTGAAACCAAAAACAAAAGAGGTTATAAGGAATGTTTTAAAGCAGGAGAGACACACAGGGATGCAGGGACATTCAGGGAGGAAATTCCCAAACCTAGATCCTGGGCAACTGAAAGCATGGCTGCTAATGGTAACATGATAAAAATCAGCACAGATTCTTAGGATGTTGTAGGTCAGGAGGAAAAGACAGAGATAGAAAGGCGTGAGGCTAAGCAAGGAATTGGAAACAGGGACGATAACTTTAAACTGGAGACATTGCTGAACCAGAAGCCAATCCAGGTCAGGGAGCAGAAGCTTAATGGGTGAACAGGGTGCTTACATCTTTAAAAAGCAAACCAGCTTCTTGCAATAATATAATTCATTTTCACAATCCAGATGCAGCAATTCCCTGACTCATGGGGAGGATAAGAATCAGCTCCAGGTTTCACAAGGCTTTCTGTGGAGCAATGCAAATGCTCCAGCAATTTATGGGAATTTGCAACTCACAAGGCCATAAATTGCTGGGTTCTTTTAAACACTAATAATGTCGTATGCCTTAACTTGCTGCTATTTTGTCAGAATGTTCTCTGTCTCTGTGACAAATGGGAGTAGATATTAACCGCCTGTGTGGCTACAAGCATTACCATAAAATATTTTTTCATTGCTTGCTGTGCTGTACTCCACCAATTTATCAGGTAGGTACTGCTCGATTATTGTATGGTATTGTAAGGAAAAACCAGATTTAAACTCGCAACTGAATTAAAAATTTCCAAAATGCACAAGAACGCATCATTCTAATGTAGCAATCATTTTTCCTGGGTTGTAATGGAATGGCCAGACACCATCTTAGGTGCTTCTGCATTAGCACATTGAAAGAGAAAAGAGAGGTGGCATTTGGGAAAAGCATGTACAATTTTTTAATTTGCCTGCTACAAGGCTGGCCTGCATTTCGTTTCTGATCCAAGAAAACAGCACTTCCAATAATTTAGCATTCCCTCAGTATTACATTGAAGTGTCAACCCATATTATACACTTAAGTCCTGGCATATGGGACTTGAACCTACAACTTTCTGACTGAGAGGCTATCAACTGAGCCAAGATGACACTGATACTGATTGAAGCTGAAGGAGTGTCTGTGGTATTCTACTGTTCTACGTGTTTAGACGTTATAAGTGTGAGTTGAAGAGAATGAGTTTCTCAGTATACCCTAGTCTGGTGGAACCCATTTTGTCAGATTTTGGATTCACTATGACACTTACATTGAACTGCTTTTTATGATTGTGTATTGTTCATAGATTATTAAGTCATTAATCAATTTTTGACATGTGTTTATACCATCCTTGCCAGATTCAGGAAGCAATATCTTCTATGAGGTTTGGGGACCTGTAGTCCAAAATTGCTCCTGCCCAATAGATAATCTTTTAAATTGTGGGACGACATTACAACTACAATTACAATTCCTGTGACATGCGGAATTAAGCTCAGCGCTGTTTCAGATAAGATGAAACTGAATTGGCAGTGTTTAGAAGAAAATAAATGTCAGGAGGAGCTTGAAAAAAAATTGGACTTTTCCTGAGCAATCTTTGTCAATTTGAGTTAAAAAAAAGCTTTATCAATCTCCCCATAATTTGTTTTTAAAACTTTTTTCTATGTTTCATAGACTTGGCTCTTAAGAAGTTGTAACATTGCATCTTACTCAGAATGGGTGGTCATGATGGGGAGCCTTGAACTGCTTAGTGCGCATACAGGGAAATTCCAAATACGATCCCCTCAACATCTGCCCATAATATTATTAGATGACTAAGCTGAAAGATGTTAAAGGTTTTGTCTGTACTTTCCAATTACATGTTCTTGGCAGCAAGCCTCCTTGTTGAGAATGTATTCCCATTGGATCATGTGAGATAGAATAGAATCATACAGCACAAAAGGAGACCATTTGGCCCATCACATCTCTGCCAGTTATTTGGAAGAGCTAATTAATTCCACATCTCTAATTTTTCCTCAAAATCTAGAATGTTCTCCACCTCAAATATTTATTCAATTTGAAAGTTATTACTGAATCCACTTCCAGTAACCTTTCAGACCATGCATTCCAGATCATTTCAACTTTCTGTATAAAAATGTTTCCTCTTGTTCTTTTACCAATTACTTTAACTCGGTCCTTTTGTTATTGACCCTTTTGTCACTGGAAATAGTTTTTCCTCAGTTACTCTATCCAAACCTTTCAAGATAAATGCATTTAAGTACTGTCCATCTGATTTTCACAGAATCATAGAATCCCTACATTACATTGCAGAAGGGGGCCATTTGGCCCATCGAGCCTGTACTGACTCTCCGGCTGAATATCTTACCCAGGTCCTCTTTCCCATCCTAGCCTGTAACCCCACACATTTACCATGGCTAATCCATTTAACCGACATATCTTGGGACATTAAGCAGCAATTTAGCATGGCCAATCCATCTAACCTGCACATCTTTAGACTGTGGGAAGAAACCAGAGCACCTGGAGGAAACCCATGTGGAGAATGCGAAGACTCCGCACAGTCACCCAAGGATGGAATTGAACCCAGGTCCCTGGCGCTGTGAGGCAGCAGTGCTAATCACTGTGCCACCGTGCCGCCCAACTATGTTGGAAAATGGTGAGCCCAGTTATTTTCCCAGTATTGTTTCAGACTGGCTGCCTGAGAGCTATTTAAAGTGGGAATGCACCTTCTAAAATGAGGTTGCATTTGCTTCCACTGATAGCTCTTTTGCCTGTGAGGACAGTTATAAGAACTCCTTCAGTGGAACTGAATTGCCTCATTATGCATGTCTGGCTGAAGGCCCAGTCTCATACAGAGAATTTTCTTGGTAATAGGGTTCTGTATTGACAGCTGGAGAGAATTGTTGACTTCCTTTGATTGACATCTTTAAATGGTCAAAGAGAATAGTGCACTTTTACAAGTCATAAACAAAGGGATAACTTGTAATTCGTGCATTTGGCTTTTCTTAGACAGGATGTTGTAGGCCTGGTGAAGAAGGCGTTTCACTACTGAAGAGTAATCTAGGCGGATTCAATAACTGGAGTCATACATCAGAATTGTTGCATGATTGTCTTGCAATTATACTGTGCCTTTAAGAAATGCATTTTTATCAGGTTTCTTGTAAGGTGTATGTTTAAAATTCAGCTGTGTCTACATGGTGCCAATTTGTCTGTATCAGACAGCTCACATGCTGAGAAGGCAGGCTAATAATAGCAAATTGGGTGTTTGTCTTAACTAAGCTAATGCGTTTTTGTTTATTTTCTGATTTTTGCCCTGGGGTTTCAGAGTAGGGTTTTGATTAGATTGATTGACAAGAGACATAATCATGTGCTAATGGGAGGAGTTAAGTTTAAAGGAAAAAACAGTTTCTCTCTCTCTGGAGTCTGCTGTTTGGGAACCTGCTCGCAGCAACGGGTTGCTCTCTCCAGATGTGTTCTGGAGGCTTGAGGACTGGCAGCCCACATACCAACACATAAGCCTGTGTTGTTTGCTAACTGATTTTGAAGAGGAGTTTAAATCTATGAGGAGTATTGCTTAAATTGGGTCTAGTAGAGATAGATGAGCAATTGAGAATTGTATCTTGAGATGTTTAAATATTTCAATTGGTAAAACATTAGATAATTCATTTGTTGTAGTTAAACTGTATTGTTAAATGAAGTTTGTTTTGATAAAAGCTTCTTAATGTGTCAAGGGAATCACACCAGGAGTGAACACCTTATCCTCACACTAATGTCAAAATAAAAAATAGTTGGCGTCTAGTCTAACTTGGGTTTCTGATCTGGTCCCTAACACTCATGAAGAGATGGATTTTCAGCAGATCATGAAGTTGGATACTTCTAATCTTACCAAGAAGTTGTCTTTTGGTGCCAGTAGACTTGAAAAGGAGCAGCTTGGTGACTTTAAGATGTTGCAGTCTCTAGTTTTTAAAAGCATGGGAGTTACTGCCTTTTCTGCTGTGCTCTCTGTAGCTGCTGTTCGCAGACTGATTGGTTTCTTCCTGATTCCTGGGGAATTAGATTATTATCTGAAGACAGTTTTGTTCATGTGATCAATAGTTCTGTGGTCCACCCAGGACGGTTGAAGTTAGAAGTCATTGCTACACAATGGAGAAAGGATAAATGTTATTCGCACATCCTCATGACAAATTAGTTTCTCTATAAGCTCCCTTTGTTGAGTTTTGAGCTCAGAGACAGGGAGTCTGGAAGTCCATTAATTTTGAGTTCTGGGTTTTTCTTTTCACTTCATTTGTGGGACATGGGTATCGCTGGCTGGCTAGCCTTTATTGCCCATTTCTCATTGCCCTTGTTCAGAGGGCAACTGAGTCAACCACACTACTGTGGCTCTGGAGTCACATGTAGGCCAGACCAGGTAAGGACGGCAAATTACCTTCCCTGAAGAACATGAGTGAGTTAGATGGCTTTTTCTGACAATCGACAATGGTTACATGGTCATCAGTAGATTCTTAATTCCAGATTTTTTTTATTGAATTCAAATTCCAGCAGCTGCCGTGGTGGGTGAGTCCACAAACATGATGTGAACTCCAAAGATGATTTTCATCTTGGTATGTCCAATCAAAGGGGCACCCCACCTATGGTCAATAAATTAGCAACTTTCCAGAAACTTGAGGTAGTTTGTGCAGAAATTGCACATGTTAACTGACACTTGGCTACCATCTTGACAGCCTTTTAACATTCATTTTTAAAAGAGATTACAGTTCCAGAAAATTTAAAGTAATGAACAAGCATGTCTTGACTGGGCATTACAATGGCACACATATGACCAGATAGGGCAACAAACCCCCACCCCACCCCGCCATGGAAACTGTACCCAGCTATGTATTATTATAATTATAATTTGGGAAACATTATCTTGAAAATTATTTGACTACATCATCTTCAATGCATGATATTCTACATATTTATAACTTAATGCACTCAGTCAACGAAACATGAGATTACTGAGACAAGAGGCTAGGTTGTATGGCCCTTCGGGGCATATATTTTGTCAGGGGACAAATAAAATATACTGTGTAGCTAGCCCAGAACGATCCCACCTGACTGCGATAAAGCAATAGGTGGGCAGGTGCCAAAATGGGCAGCCCGCCATATTTAAATGAACAATTGAAGGTCAATTAGGCATCTTAGTAAACCTATTGATTGGGATAGCATGCCAGTCATGTGATAATATGGTGGGTATTGGTAGGCAGTCCCAGATGAAAAACAGTGGGAAGACTGGGCGAGTACATCATTTGAGGGGGGGGAGGGGGTGGTTTGCCCTGTGTGCATGGGGGCATCACTTCACAGCCGCAATCCCCTTCTTTCCTCTCTAGCCACCCTCCAAAACCTGGCCTCTCTACCCTCTCTCGCCCCTTTCCGGGCTCTTGAATCTCTCTCCGCCCTAAAGGCCTGGGACTTACCTTCCTGTAGCAGCCATCACTACACTTTGTGCCCCTTCCTGCTGTCCCATCAGTGCCCATTATTGAGGTTTGACGCAGCTGGGATGACTAGTGCTGCCGGCCAATCAGATTGCCTGGCAGCCCTTGAGGATGGGTCTTCCTCTCTCACTGAGGAGTGAAAATCTCATTCTCAGCGTGTTTAGCCCACCCCAGTGTGTTACGGCAGCAGGACAGGCTTCTTTATGGTATGTTGGAGATAGAGCAGTGTGCAAGCAGGGTGTAGACAGTCAGCTCCTTACCCCTGTAAAATGCAGCCCAGGGACAAAATGCAAGTCTTAATGAGACAGTTAAATGACCAGCTGTGAAGCAAAACGCTTTATTTATCTGGACAATGTTTTTGATTGAAAACCATCAGCATATAAGCTGTGGGCTTCCTTCTGACTGATGGATTGGTGGCTTCAACACCTCTCCCTTCCTGCTTTGGGTGAAAAAAGAGGTTGTTTCCTTCCCTCTTCTTCACCATCATCTTCTTCAGCTTCAGCAGTGAGAAATCCTTTCCATTCTGCAGTATTACGCACCATGCAGCCAGCTGACTAAAATGCTAGGACGTCTTGCTGGGCTATACTGCAGCGTTTCACTAGCTTTGACCGGACACCTATAACATGGCTTCAGAATGCCAGTAGTTTGCCCCTGTCACACACTTGTCTAACCCCATGGGCCTCATTATACTTGTGCTGCCCATCTGTCTGCAGATGCCACACAGGAGTCATCGATCCTGACTGCAGTGATATCCCTGATCACCAATTAACCATCCTTAATCATGGTTTTGAAGCATTGAGACCTGCATGGTGGATTGTGGCATGTTTAAAAACATCAAGACAGCCTCCTGATAATAAGCATTAATATGCAAGATGAGATGATAACAGGGATATGATTTGAGCCTTGTAAAAACCTCCATCAGTGGATGGAATCTGCTGGCTTCCAGAAAAGGGATGCGACCACATGGCAATTAACCCCATTGTCTGATAAACTGATTCTTGAGTCCTCGAGCTGGGATTGTTGTTTAATTCAGCATAACAATATGTAACTAAAAGCATTTAGAACAAAGAAAATTACAGCACAGGAACAGGCCCTTCAGCCCTCCAAGCCTGCACCAGACCATGCTGCCCTACTGAGCTAAAACCCCCTACCCTTCCAGGGACCATATCCCTCTATTCCCATCCTATTCATGTATTTGTCCAGACGCCCCTTGAAACTCACTATCGTATCTGCTTCCACTACCTCCCCCAGCAGCAAGTTCCAGGCACCCGCCACCCTCTTTGTAAAAGACTTGCCTCCTACATCTCCTTTAAATCTTTCCCCTCGCTCCTTAAACCTATGCCCCCTAGTAATTGACTCTTCTACCCTGGGAAAAAGCTTCTGACTATCCGCTCTGTCCATGCCCCTCATAATCTTGTAGACTTCTATCAGGTCGCCCCTCAACCTCTGTCGTTCCAGTGAGAACAAACCAAGTTTCTCCAACCTCTCCTCCTAGCTAATGCCCTCCATGCCAGGCAACATCCTGCTAAATCTTTTCTGTACCCTCTCCAAAGCCTCCATATCCTTCTGGTAGTGTGGTGCCCAGAATTGAACACTATATTCCAAGTGCGGCCTAACTAAAATTTTATAAAGCTGCAACATGACTTGACAATTTTTAAACTCAAAGCCCCGGCCGATGTAGGCGAGCATGTCGTATGCCTTCTTGACTATCTCCTCCACCTGCATTGCCACTTTCAGTGACCTGTGTACCTGTACACCCAGATCCCTCTGCCTACCAATACTCTTAAGGGTTCTGCCATTTACTGTATATTTCCTATCTTTATTAGACCTTCCAAAATGCATTACCTCACATTTGTCCGGATTGAACTCCACCTGCCATCTCTTCGCCCAAGCCTCCAACCGATCTATATCCTGCTGTATCCTCTGATGGTCCTCATCACTATCTGTAAATCCACCAACCTTTGTGTCATCCGCAAACTTACTAATCAAACCAGTTACATTTTCCTCCAAATCATTTATATATATATATATTACGAACAGCAAAGGTTCCAGCACTGATCCCTGAGGAACGCAACTTGTCACAGTCCTCCATTCAGAAACACACCCTTCCACTGCTATCCTCTGTCTTCTATGACCGAGCCAGTTCTGTATCCATCCTGCCAGCTCACCTCTGATCCCATGCAACTTCACCTTCTGCACCAATCTGCCATGAGAGATCTTGTCAAAGGCCTTACTGAAGTCCATGTAGACAACATCCACTGCCCTACCCTCATCAATCATCTTCGTCACTTCCTCGAAAAACTCGATCAAGTTAGTGAGACATGACCTCCCCTTCACAAAACCATGTTGCTTCTCACCAATACGTCCACTTATTTCCAAGTGGGAGAAAATCCTGTCTCGAAATATCCTCTCCAATAATTTCCCTACCACTGACATAAGGCTCACTGGCCTGTAATTTCCTGGATTATTCTTGCTACCCATCTTAAACAAAGAAGGGTAGCAGAAGTATCTTATCAATTTGGTCTTAACCATTCCTAACAACATAAATTAAGTTTATTTATTATTTATTAGTCACAAATAGGCTTACATTAACACTGCAATGAAGTTACTGTGAAAACCCCCTCGTCGCCACATTCCGCCACCTGTTCAGATGTACTGAGGGAGAATTTAGCATGGCCAATGTACCTAACCTGCACATCTTTGGACTGTGGGAGGAAACTGGAGAACCCGGAGGAAACCCACGCAGACACGGGGAGAATGTGCAAACTCCACACAGAGAGTGATCCAAACCGGGAATTGAACCCGGTCCCTGGCACTGTGAGGCAGCAGAGAGGGTTCCTCTAGTAAGTCTAAAATTTGCTATAAACTAGCTTTTGGGGCAGTGTAACTGGCTTGATGTGAATATAATGCTGCCAGGGGATTTAACAGTGGAACATAAACTGAGCACGGCACAGCAGGAGTTTGTTAACTTAGTGTGCAATTGTTTCAATAGATCTATAAAATAGAAAGATAAATCAGTCAAGTTGCATAAGGGTGTTGGGCCAATTTTACCTAAATTGTACCTTCCAACAAAGTTAAAATTTACCTGCTTGAAGCATTGTTAAATTGCTAACAGATCCCATGGCACTATTCACAGTGAGGCAAAGAATATGCCGTTTAAAGCAATAGGGATGTTCTGATATGCAATTTACAGTGTTATTAGAATCATTGATTTACTGAATAAGTGAAACTGTCTCTGCCACAATGCTTGGAGAATTTTGTTAGTGCTTTGGGGGTCAAATCTGGAACTTCTGCATGAAAATTGTAAATGAGTGATTTTGATTTTAATTGTTCTCAAGATGTAAGTCTAGTTGTCTAAAGCCCTTTGAGCCACGCTGTTCATTTAAGTTCCTGGTACAGTGGTGGGCAACCTGCAGCCCAGGGGCCCCATGTGGCCCATCTGGGTTCTGAGTGAGTGCAACATTTTGTTGACTGTTGCCCATGCATTCTGTTGGTTTCCATTTTGGAGCTTTTTTCCTATCGGTATTACTGAAGCGAAACGTACGTAAAGCAAACGCAAGTGAAGTGAGGCGCATGCTGATTGCACATGTAGTCTGATGGGTATGCATAAAGACACAAGCAAGGCGAAGACACCAGCAAAGCCTGATGGTGAAAAGGGTTAACTTTGTATCGTGCTAAGGACTGTGGGAGCAGCAAAGAACAGGATGTGCAGCTATGGAACAAACACAGCAATTGATTGGGCAGTGGCTGTTGCTGTACCTGAACAGACGGTGATTGAACACAAATCCCGGTATGTCGTGTTCTGAGAGAATTGCAACGCTCTGACAGAGGCACGACTGACTAGCATTCCTGACCAAAAAGACAGTGATAAATTAGTGCCTCTCCTTGGAGTACGTGACTGGAAGTATGATCGGTCCGAGCAGGATCTCTTTAAAAAGGAGAGGCAAAAAGACATCATAGGCAGCAACTGGAATTAACAACATAGCAGAAAGTGAGTCTGGGATTCAGAGAGATCGGAACAAAAGCCATCCGCAGGGAATCTAATCAGTTCACCTCACCACGGGTAGTATCTCTAAGCTTAAGTTGTGAGTTTGGATATTTTGTGAAGTGTGGAGAACAGAGTAGGTCAAAGGTTAGTTACTTTGTGTGTAACAAAATGTCTTGTCTGGAGACAATACACATCTTTTTAGCCTGTCTTGATGCTCTCTCCACTCACATTGTTTCGTTTCTTAAAGACTTGATTAGTTGTAAGTATTCGCATTCCAACCATTATTCATGTAAATTGAGTCTGTGTCTTTATAAGCTCTGTTTGTAAACAGAATTCCCACTCACCTGAAGAAGGGGCTTGCAGCTCCGAAAGCTTGTGTGGCTTTTGCTACCAAATAAACCTGTTGGACTTTAACCTGGTGTTGTTAAACTTCTTACTGTGTTTACCCCAGTCCAACGCCGGCATCTCCACATTGTAACAAAATAAGTCAGAGGTTAATACTTTGTGTAACAAAGTTTGATGCCTGGTGGTAATTTTGTGGTAACTTGATACAGTAAAATAAAGGAGATTTGTTGTACAATGATTCGAGAATTTGAATCTTCGTCCACGGCACCAGTTCGAGGGCAACACACAGAACATTGACTGTGAGAATCATGCACTCCCTCTGCGTCCAGTCAAACGTAAATATTTGTTGCGTTTTTACCATTTGAAGTTGATCACAGTTCTATTGATATATAAATGATTAAACATTTTCTATAACTCGTTATGAATTATTTGGAGTGTATTAAATTGTTTCAATTTTATTCATGGGGTCACAGTTAGTGAACAAACCCGATTTCAATCTTGCGGCCACTGAGATGAAGGAGGGCCAGTCATGCGGCCCACTCACTAGCCTAGGTTATCCACCATTGTGCTGCTAGGTGGTGACCCTGTGATGTTGATGGTGGACAATGGTAATATGATGCTTTTGAGGGTTGAAAGAGATGGTCGTGCCTTTTTTTGTTGAAGGTAGTGGTTATCATCCTTGTTGGTAGTCTTGCAATGCAGAAGTATTAGAGATGTAATACCATGGTTTTAGAGGAGTGGCGATTATGTTCATGGACACATAAATATTGAGTGGGGATATAGATTCTGAGAAGGTTAAAGGTGAGGTTGCAGCTGTTTTTGAGAAAGGTTTAGTAGCAAGGATAGGAAAGGTTGTTCAGGAGAATGTAACCCGAAAGCAACCATCACAATGTTCCCAGCCTCTCTAACCAGTTTGGGACCCTTTCATCCCAATCGTTAGACCAATCGTAATTCCCTAATGACTTTCTTGACCAGTAATTGGCCATTCTTGACCATTCTCACATGTTACACATTTTAACATGTGAATGTTGCTGCTTTTGTTACGTGACATCAATTGTAAATGTTTTGTTCATAAAAGATTCAATAGCTGTCAAATTCCTTAACTTAAAACTATGAAAAGGTATTGAAGCATGTAATAGGAGCTGTATTCCTGAGTAGCTCGAATCCATTAGTACAGAGAACTTCATCCAGGCAACTAAATTATTTGAAAGTATATCTTTGTGCTAATGAAGGTTTGGATAGATTTCATTAATTTTAAGATTGGTAAGAATATCACTGATGTACTTGGAAATGGTAAAAAAAAATGTCCCTGGAGTTATGTGGTTTATAGACTTAATTTTGCAGAGCCAGTCTTAACAGCACACCTTGCTCAATAAGGATACCGAATTTATGATTAGGCAATTAGAGTGCTATTTTTTTATTGTAAAGAATTGATATTTAGTTTCACAATTGAAAAGTTAATCTGCTATTTGATAGATTTTTACCTGTTTGCGCTGTGCACCAGACCAGCAATTCTCGAGTTGAAATCACTATTGTGGTGAAGGACCAGGAAAACACCCTAGAAGCCGGGGCCTTCACTCTGCCGGCCCTAGGAGACCAGGAAAATGCCCTAAAAGCCGGGGCCTTCACTCTGCCGGCCCCAGAGATCAGGAAAACACCACCGAAGCTGAGACCTTCACTCATCCGGTCTCCAACGACCAGGGCCTGCAACCCTGGGGTTGGGGCCTCCTCCCCACCGCCCCCCCCCCCCCAGCTCCCACCAACCCTGATGGCCAGACCAGCAAGTCTGGAGCCGGAGCTTCCACTCTACCAGTCACCAACTCCTCTGACTTGGAGAGCTGCAACCTCCTGCAAGCCCCAAGCACCGTCCCGCACCCCCTTCTACAATCGCCCCACACTCCTAAAAATTAACTCCCACTGCCTAAAAATCATTAATACTGCTCTTTTAAATTTTCTTGCAAGTGTAGAGATCCTCTGACCTCCAAAGGAAAACCCTGACCTGGCAGTGACTCTGAGGACCCCAACACTTGGACCCGGCCATCGGCTCAACCACGACCGTGACCCCAGTGAAGTCATCCATTTACCAGCCTTCAACCCATTCACGCTGGAGTGCGGTCTGGACATTCTCCGACCTCCGAAGCTAAACACAGCCAGACAGCGACCCAGTACGCCCAACCTCGCAGACCCATCTACTGATGCAGGAACTGCAAACAAAGCAACAAATCCAATGATGAGATGGAGTGCAGGAAAGACTCCAAACTTTGTGGCCTGGGGCTTGGCTCCTCCCTCTCCGGCTGGATCCTAGACTTCCTAACTCATAGACCGCAGCCAGTAAGGGTAGGCAACAACACCTCCTCCACGATCATCCTCAGCACCGGTGCCCCACAAGGCTGTGTCCTCAGCCCCCTACTATACTCCTTATACACCTATGGCCAAATTCTCCTCCAACTCAATTTTCAAGTTTGCTGATAACACAACTGTAGTGGGTCGGATCTCAAACAATGACGAGAAGGAGTACAGGAAAGAGATAAAGAATCTGGTGAACTGGTGCGACAACAATAATCTCTCCCTCAATGTCAACAAAACGAAGAAGATAGTCATCGACTTCAGGAAGTGTAGTGGAGGACATGCCCCTGTCTGCATCAATGGGGATGAAGTAGAAATGGTCGAGAGCTTCAAATTTTTAGGTGTCCAGATCACCAACAACCTGTCCTGGTCCCTCCATGCCGACGCTATAGTTCAGAAAGCCCACCAATGCCTTTACTTTCTCAGAAGACTAAGGAAATTTGGCATGTCTGCTACGACTCTCACCAACTTTTACAGATGCACTATAGAAAGCATTCTTTCTGGTTCCACCACAGCTTGATATGGCTCCTGTTCTGTCCAAGACCGCAAGAAACTACAAGGAGTCGTTAACGAAGTCCAATCCATCACTCAAACCAGCCTCCCATCCATTAACACTGTCTACACTTCCTACTGCCTTGGAAAAGCAGCCAGCATAATTAAGAACCACACGCACTCCAGACATACTCTCTTCCACCTTCATCTGTCGGGAAAAAGATACAAAAGTCCGAGGTCACGTACCAACCGACTCAAGAACAGCTTCTTCCCTGCTGCTGTCAGACCTACCTCGCATTAAATTGATCTTTCTCTACACCCTAGCTATGACTGTAACACTACATTCTGCACCCTCTCCTTTCCTTCTCTATGAACGGTATGCTTTGTCTGTATAGCGCACAACAAACAATACTTTTCACTGTATACTAAAACGTGACAATAATAAATCAAATCAAATCAGAATCAAAGTAAAAAAGGTGACAAAAGATAATCTTCAGATTAATGATGCTGATGAAGGAACAAGATATATAAGAGAATGAGACAATTTGTATTCATGGAGCATCTTTCAGAGCCTGACAAAGTCCCATAGCTGCTGCAATGTAGGGCAGCTAATTGCACAAAGCGAAGTCTGGTATTTCGGTTAAGAGAGAAATTTTAGCTCAGGTATCAGGAGAACTCCCCTGTGCCCCATTCAATAATACCATGGGATTTCTTACATCCATCTGAGAGGACAAACAGGGCGTTGGTTTAACATCACACCAGATAATGCAAGCACGCTCTCGGTGTCCACTTATTGAATCATAGAATTATACAGTGCAGAAGAGGCCCTTCGATCCAAAGAGTCTGAGCCAACACGCAACAAACACCTAATCTCCCACCTAATCCCATTTACCAGCGCTTGGCCCATAGCCTTGAATGTTATGACGTGTGAAGAGCTCATCTTGGTTCTTTTTGAAGGATGTGAGGCAACTCGCCTCTACTACCCTCCCAGGCAGCGCATTCCAGACCGTCACCACCCTATGGGTGAAAAAGCTTTTCCTCACATCCACCCCGAACCTCCTGTCCCTCAACCTGAACTTGTGCCCCCTGGTGATGGAGTGAGGCTTGAACCCATAGCCTCTGGTTTACATTGCGAGTGCTACTGTTGAGCCAAGACTGGCACTTACAAGGAACCATTGGAAGAAATCAAGAAGAAAGAGTTAAGGTTAAAGTCACTTACAAAACCTAAAGCCGTTTCAGAAACAAAAGAGCCTGAAACTTGGTTTCTTCATTTAAAGAAACAGAGTATCATTTTCAACAACTTCAGAAGGGGTGCCAAAAGTAGTAGAATTCCTGAACAGGGACTTAAAGTGAGATTTCAATAAAAGAGCGATGAATCATGACCTCCCTCAAATTATTCTGGAAAATGAAATCAGCAGTGTCTGCCTGATGTGAAGACAGTGCTACATCCTCAAAGGAATTGTAATGAGAGATAGAGTACAAATGATGAGGGATTACAGAAAAACAAACATGAGACTTGACATTGCAATCCAGTGCAGGCAGAAAATATACAGTACAAGTCAATCTTGAATCTTTGGATTCACCTCCTGTTAGTTTGTTTTCTCTTAATGGAACACTGACTATCAGAAGCAGAATCTCAGCAATAGACTTCATAATATTAGTTGGTTAGGGGGAGCTCATGGAGCCTTGGATACAGGACTTTAGCTATAAAAGATAATATTGGCTGGAATTTTACTGCCGTGCCCGGCATGGGAATCGGAGTGGGCGAGGGGCGGACAATGAGAAGGTCCGTTGACCTTGGGTGGGATCTTACGGCTTCGGGACGAGTGCGGCCATAAAGTCCCACCCAATGTGAAGTTACAAGATTTTGCACTTGTAATTGCACTGCAGCAATTCACCAAAGATCCTTAGGCAGCACCTTCCAATCCCACGACCTCTTCCATCTAGAAGGACAAGGGCAGCAGATACATGGGAACACCACCACTTGCAAATTCCCCTCCAAATCACTCACCATCCTGACTTGGAAATATATCACCGTTCCTTCGCAGTCGTTGGATCAAAATCATGGAATTCCCTCCCTAATGGCTTTGTGGGTCAACCCACAGAACATGGACTGCAGCGATTCAAGAAGGCAACTCACCACCACCTTCTCAAGGGCAACTAGGGGTGGGCAATAAATGCTGGCCAGCTGGCGACGCCCATGTCCCACAAACGAATAAAAGAAAATTGAAAGTTTGTTTAAAGATCAGGTTAGCTGTCATAATCTATGAAATATGCAGCATTTAATCATTTTTATATCATTTAAATTTCCTACTCACAGACATACAATAGAACTTTGCTAGTAGCTATCCACAGCATCCTCCTTGTAGTGTGTGATTGAAAAATACTAATTTCTCTAATGCATCCCTCATACATTTCCTTATGTCTGCTTACTCAAATAGATTGATGGAAGAGAATGACAATTTCTCAAACTGGTATCATGTATATATTGTAAATAACTGCTGGGGAGTTACGAGTGGAGCAACTGCAGTGGGGTCAAGGTGTGGTGGGGATATTGTTAGAGAAATGGAAATAGAGCAGTGTTCATCGAACCATTTATAATATTCAGGGGATCCTCAAAAGGAATCCAAAGGTAGGCAGTGAATATCGCCAAATAAAAATAAAAATAATTTTAAAAGACATGTAAAAAATACAAACCTACCCTTCTTGAAATATCAAAGACTTAATTAAGGATTATAATAAATAAATCATATTTATGCTGATGTTATTGATCTCCCTGGGAGAAGACGGTGCCGGAGCATGGTGACTTCTTGCAAGTTGTGCCCAGCATACCCTCTAATTCTATCTTTAACTCTCATTCTGTGCTTTTGAAACCCTATTCTAAATCTTTAAAACTCTGTAACAAGGTAAGTTGATCTTTCTCTGCACCTTAGCTATGACTGTAACACTACATTCTGCACCCTCTCCTTTCCTTCTCTATGGACGGTATACTTTGTACAATGTGCAAGAAACAATATTTTTCACTGTATACTAATACATGTGACAACAATAAATCAAATCAAATTTATGAAAAGGTACAATATAACATATAATATCACACACAATTATTATAAGATAAGGCCATTTCTTACAGATGTCTCTTCCAATAATTTTATACTAGACTGAGGCAGTAGATCCCATTGCTATTGTTGTTGTTAGTTCCAGGTAAAGATTAATATGAAAAGATATTCCATTTGTCATGATGCTGAAACCATTGCGTGCTTATGCAAGCTTTATATCACCCATATTAGAGAATTATGATTGGATGAACATAAAGAATGAATATATTAAAATATGTATTGGATGAGTAATGTGACTAATATTGACCATTTAAGAAATTGAATAATGGGCTAAATCCATGCCTTGTAATTAGATTCTGTTTCTCAATGTGGATTGGCAATTTAAAATTAATAAACAGGTTTTAAATGTCAAATGTGGCTCAGTGGTAGCATTCTTTCCTCTGAGTTGGAAGATTGTAGGTTCAAGCCCCACTCCTGAGAATTTAGCACGTAATCTAGGCTGACATTTCAGTCCCGTAGCGTGGGACTTCTACACTGTTGGAGGTGTCATCTTTCAGATGAGATGTTAATGTCTTCCATTCCTAATAGATGTAAAAGATCCCATGACACAATTTGAAAAGCAGCAGGCAAGTTCTCCTGGTGTCCTACTCAATTAGGAGAGATGTGATTCTGAGCCAGTTGCATCGACCATAAAATGAAACATGGGATTAGTTAAACTAAATAACAACTCACAATTGCCAATTGTCAAGGTTTGTTCACTTGGAATCTTGAATGTAACAAAACATGGAAAGTTTTCTCTCCACATCAACTCCGCCAGAGGGACACTGAGAAAAGCAGTGTAACACAAATTTGAAAAGTCTGTCTGTCGCGTTATCCAGAACTGCATTGGTACACTGTCCGCATTGGCATTATTAGATTGATGTAGAATTCCCTTTCTAGATTTGCTTTGTACTCACCATGAGCCACAAAGGATGTGATCTCCTATTTCGAGAAAGAGGACTGACTGTTGAATAAATTGAAGTGCTTTTCAAACTATCGTGCAATTACATGGGAATCTCACAAACATACAAACATATGAATTAGGAGCAGGAGTAGGCCATTGGGCCCCTCAAACATGCTCTGCCATTTGATAAGATCACGGCTGATCTGATTGTGGCCCTAACTCTACTTTCCTGTCTACCTTTTATACCGTTTGACCCCCCTCCCTTTTTAATCAGGAATCTACAAAAAATATTGGAACTAACTTCTCAATGTCTTCTGCAGAGAGATAGAAACACATAAAATTATGAAGGGAATAGATAAGATAGAAGGAGGGAGGTTGTTTCCAATAGTGGGTGAAACTAGAACTATGGGGCATAGCCTCAAAATAAGGGAGAGCAGATTTAGGACTGAGTTGAGGAGGAATTCCTTCATCCAAAGGGTTGTGAATCTATGGAATTCCCTGCCCAGTGAAGCAGTTGAGGCTACCTCGTTGCATATTTTTAAGGCAAAGATAGATAGATTTTTGAACAGTAAAGGAATTAAGGGTTACGGCGAGTGGGCGGGTAAGTGGAGCTAAGTCCATGAAAAGATCAGCATGATCTTATTGAATGGCGGAGCAGGCTCGAGGGGCCAGATGGCCTACTCCTGCTCCTAGTTCTTATGTTCTTATTTGTTCAGACATTTGTACAATTCTGTTGTGGTAGCTACGTTCAGCCAAATCCTTTATAGATTGTGATAAAACATTAGTATTCAGGAGCTGTGTGCCTGCAGAAGAACAGGAGATGCAATAACCTCTGTAAGGTCAATCTGTACATTGCATGCCATGCTTTCTGTACGTCAGGCACAACACATATAGCTTGAAATGCTAGTACTTACATTATAAATACTACATACCTCTATCCATGAGCCTGACTTCTGCTGCAAAAATGTTTAACATATTCAGTTAGCCAGCTTCCTCACCCACACGTAACACAAGATTTAAATTACTCCTAACACACCGTGTCCTGTGTATTTATTTATAAAATTCTTATTTTCACTTTCAAATTCTTCCAGGCATTCACCCAAACTACTTTACTGAGTCCTCCACCCCCATGTCTTCACCCTTCACACTCACTGTCTACTCCCCTAACGCAGGGTCATTCTTGTTCTTTGCTCTATCATTGGTAAGTGTTCATTCATTCACTATGCTGCTATCTTGTCTAATTTCCTGTGTGCTGCCACCTTCCTCCATGCTTTCAAAAACCTGATCAAAGCACTTCTCTTAGGCATAATTTTGTCCCTGAATCCTTGTTCTCTCCATTGTCCCTTCCATTTGATGTCTGCTGTTCCTTCTAATACAATGTCTTCCAGTAAGTGAGGAGCTGAACCTTAATTTCTGCTTCTTGGTCAGATGTGCAGAATTGGGAAATGTCCTGACTCTCTAAGCCTGACTTGGGAGAAACTTCTCTGAAAAGCTGGATTTTCTTTCCTGTTGTTAGGTGTTAACTGGAGCTGGGTCCACTATCCCCAGATACAGTCCAGAAGCAGCCGCACGGGCTGCTGAGTGCCAAGGTGGGCTTGTTAAAAGGCCTGCCTCAGTACTCTGGGATATTCTCCCTGTTTTAATAAAAACAGTAAGGCCTGCTAGCCCTTATAAGTCACACCCCATTACTCCCGACACACTTCCCATGCCCCATCTAATCCCTGTATAATGACTTGAACCTGTCAATCACACTCTGATAATGATACATCATGGAAGCAGTCAAGCAGTACTAATACTACAATGAAAGCCCTCAGCTTTACATCAACAAACATCAATTAACATTGAGAATGCTATTTTTTGTCAACTCAGAGACTTATCAGTTTTTTCTTCACAATTTAAAGAGCAGAAGATTTAAATGATTTGACATCTTGACAGTTCCACAGACGTTATCCACCTTTTATGCGCATTCATATCAACTCTTAACAATCTCAAAAGGGATCTCAGCTCTCCACAAGGGTGCCTAACCTCTCCAAAGAACTTTAATAGGTTTAAACATTTTCCTCAGATTCATAAAGCTCCTGAGTCATGTTTCAGAAACCTAGGTGATGAAAGTCACATCTGAGGGAAACCAGCTGCAATGTATTACTGCCTCCATTCCCAACCCATCAGAGAAGGTGGTGGGTGTCAGATACAGAGGTGAAACCCCTGGATTTGGGGCTCCACTGCCATTTTGAACAGCTGCAAAGCCCTTCAATGTCTGCAACAAAATAAAATTGGCCTAGAAGTTTTAGTTGTTGATTTTGATCTTGTTTAAACCATTTTGTCACTTGGGAACAAATCAAGGAATGACTGAGCCCAATTTTTGTTTCAATGAAAAAGACACAGTTCATGGACATGCTCCTTCTGTCTGCAAAGCTCAGGATCATTGTGTGAACGTATGTGTTTTCTGGTTTGCATAAGTGAGCCACATGGTGAGCCAGGTTGATAATGTTATATTGGTTGTTAATTCTTAGCACAATCAGGATTGCTTAGTAAGTAATGATATCTAATGTTGGATGTTCTGAGTTTCATAAACACGGCTGGTTGGACTATTCCACGGAATAATTGCATTCCAATCAGCTCGCTGTATATTGTGCAAACTCATGAATTGGCCTAAGGACACCACTTTTGGTCCTGAAAAGCATCCAGTCAACTCAGGTTACATGGAGGGGTAAGGCATCTCAAAGATTCTCTTTGGAGCGGAGGAGGTTGAGAGGAGACTTGATAGAGGTTTATAAGATGATGAGGGGGATAGATAGAGTGAACGGTCAAAGACTATTTCCTCGGGTGAATGGAGTGGTAACTAGGGGGCATAACTATAGGGTTCATGGTGAGAGATATAGGAAGGATGTCCGAGGTAGGTTTTTTACTCAGAGAGTGGTTGGGGTGTGGAATGGACTGCCTGCAGTGATAGTGGAGTCAGAAACTTTAGGAACATTTAAGAAGCTATTGGATAGGCACATGGAGTACTTCGGGATGATAGGGAGGAAATAGCTTGATCTGGGTTTCAGACAAAGCTCGGCACAACAACGTGGGCCGAAGGGCCTGTTCTGTGCTGTACTGTTCGATGTTCTATGTTCTATCTGAGCGAGGGGTAATGCTAGGCATTTTTCATTGCTACTCTCGATTCGCAACCTGAGTGGGGTGTTCTCCACTACCAGGATGCTGCTGTCAATCCAAAAAGAGATTCTGCCAATCACACAGATGAATAATGGGGTGGATGAGCTTCAGTGCTGCTGTGATGTCAGGTATGTAGGTCATATGTCCCAAGACCTGTATCAAACAGCATGACCCTTTAGCTGTTTGCAGCAGGCAAACTGCTGACTGTACTCAACTAGCCATGCTTGTGAAATTCAAGAAGTGGAGATGCCGGCGTTGGACTGGGGTAAACACAGTAAGAAGTTTAACAACACCAGGTTAAAGTCCAACAGGTTTATTTGGTAGCAAAAGCCACACAAGCTTTCGGAGCTGCAAGCCCCTTCTTCAGGTGAGTGGGAATTCTGTTCACAAACAGAGCATATAAAGACACAAACTCAATTTACATGAATAATGGTTGGAATGCGAATACTTACAACTAATCAAGTCTTTAAGAAACAAAACAGCATGAGTGGAGAGAGCATCAAGACAGGCTAAAAAGATGTGTATTGTCTCCAGACAAGACAGCCAGTGAAACTCTGTGGGGGTTACAAATAGTGGGACATGAACCCAATATCCCGGTTGAGGCCGTCCTCGTGTGTGCGGAACTTGGCTATCAGTTTCTGCTCAGCGACTCTGCGCCGTCGTGTGTCGCGAAGGCCGCCTTGGAGAACGCTTACCCAAATATCAGAGGCCGAATGCCCGTGACCGCTGAAGTGCTCCCCAACAGGAAGAGAACAGTCTTGCCTGGTGATTGTCGAGCGGTGTTCATTCATCCGTTGTCGCAGCGTCTGCATAGTTTCCCCAATGTACAATACACATCTTTTTAGCCTGTCTTCATGCTCTCTCCACTCATGTTGTTTTGCACATTGACTGGCAGACTCAAGTCGGTAAGGGTGGAATGGAGGAAGAGTTCTTAGAATGCTGTCGGGATAGTTTCCTTGAACAGCATGTTACGGAACCGACGAGGGAACGAGCTATTTTGGATCTGGTACTGTGTAACGAGGTAGGTAGAATTAAGGATCTTATTGTGAAGGACCCTCTTGGGTCTAGTGACCACAATATGGTCGAATTTCTGATTCAGATGGAAGAGGAGAAAGTTTGGTCCCAAACCAGTGTCCTCTGTTTGAACAGAGGGAAATATGATAGGATGAGGGATGAATTGGCTAAGGTAGACTGGGAGAGCAGGCTGGCAGGTAGGATAGCTGAGGAACAGTGGAGGATTTTTAAGGAGATCCTTTTCAGTTCTCAGCAAAAATATATTCCAGCAAAAAACAAGGATTGTAAGAAAAGGGAGAACCAGCCGTGGATAACGAAGGAAATAAAGGAGAGTATTAAAATAAAAACAGCTGCGTACAGAGTGGCCAAAAATAGTGGAGAAACAAGTGATTGGGAAAAATTTAAGAAACAACAAAGAGAGACTAAGAAAGCGATAAAGAAAGGAAGGATAGACTATGAAGCTAGGCTAGCAATTAATATAAAAAATGATAGTAAAAGTTTTTATAAATATATAAAAAGGAATAGAGTGGCTAGAGTGAATGTTGGACCCTTGGAGGACGAGAGGGGGGAGTTAATAGTGGGAAATGAGGATATGGCTGAGTCTTTAAATAAGTTTTTTGTGTCGGTCTTCACGGTGGAGGACACAAATAGTTTGCCAAATATTAACGATAGAGGGTTGGCAGCAGGAGAAATACTTAATACAATTAATGTTACCAGAGAGGCAGTGCTGGGTAGACTAATGGGACTGAAGGTGGATAAGTCCCCGGGTCCGGATGGAATGCATCCCAGGGTATTGAAAGAAATGTCAGAGGTAATAGTGGATGCGTTAGTGATTATTTATCAAAACTCGTTGCATTCTGGGGTAGTGCCGGTTGATTGGAAAACGGCTAATGTTACGCCGCTGTTTAAAAAAGGAAGGAGACAAAAGGTGGGTAACTATAGGCCGGTCAGCTTAACGTCTGTAGTAGGGAAAATGCTGGAATCCATTATTAAAGAGGAGATAGCAGGGCATCTGGATAGAAATGGTTCGATCAATCAGACGCAGCATGGATTCATGAGGGGAAAGTCGTGCTTGACGAACATGTTGGATTTTTATGAAGATGTGACTAGGGCGGTTGATGGAGGAGAACCGGTGGATGCGGTGTTTTTGGATTTCCAAAAGGCGTTTGATAAGGTGCCCCATAAAAGGCTACTGAAGAAGATTAGGGCACACGGAGTTGGGGGTAGTGTGTTAAAGTGGATTGGGGACTGGCTATCCGACAGGAAGCAAAGAGTCGGAATAAATGGGTGTTTTTCCAGTTGGAGGAAGGTAACTAGTGGCGTGCCGCAGGGATCGGTACTCGGGCCGCAACTATTTACCATTTATATAGATGATCTGGAGGAGGGGACGGAGTGTAGGGTAACGAAGTTTGCAGACGACACAAAGATAAGTGGAAAAGTGAATCGTGTGGAGGACGGAGAAGATCTGCAGAGAGATTTGGACAGGCTGAGTGAGTGGGCGAGGATATGGCAAATGGAGTATAACGTTGAGAAATGCGAGGTTATACACTTTGGAGGAAATAATAACAAATGGGATTACTATCTCAATGGAAACAAATTAAAACATGCTACCGTGCAAAGGGACCTGGGGGTCCTTGTGCATGAGACGCAAAAGCCCAGTCTGCAGGTACAACAGGTGATCAAGAAGGCAAATGGGATGTTGGCCTATATTGCGAAGGGGATAGAATATAAAAGCAGGGATGTCTTGATGCACCTGTACAGGGCATTGGTGAGGCTGCAGCTGGAATACTGTGTGCAGTATTGGTCCCCTTATATGAGGAAGGATATATTGGCATTGGAGGGAGTGCAGAGAAGGTTCACCAGGTTGATACCGGAGATGAGGGGTTTGGATTATGAGGAGAGGCTGAGGAGATTGGGTTTGTACTCGTTGGAGTTTAGAAGGATGAGGGGGGATCTTATGGAGACTTATAAGATAATGCGGGGGCTGGATAGGGTGGAGGCGGAGAGATTCTTTCCACTTAGTAAGGAAGTTAAAACTAGAGGACACAGCCTCAAAATAAAGGGGGGTCGGTTTAAGACAGAGTTGAGGAGGAACTTCTTCTCCCAGAGGGTGATGAATCTCTGGAATTCTCTGCCCACTGAGGTGGTGGAGGCTACCTCGCTGAATATGTTTAAAGCGCGGATGGATGGATTCCTGATCGGTAAGGGAATTAAGGGTTATGGGGATCAGGCGGGTAAGTGGTACTGATCCACGTCAGATCAGCCATGATCTTATTGAATGGCGGGGCAGGCTCGAGGGGCTAGATGGCCTACTCCTGCTCCTATTTCTTATGTTCTTATGTTTTGTTTCTTAAAGACTTGATTAGTTGTAAGTATTCGCATTCCAACCATTATTCATGTAAATTGAGTTTGTGTCTTTATATGCTCTGTTTGTGAACAGAATTCCCACTCACCTGAAGAAGGGGCTTGCAGCTCCGAAAGCTTGTGTGGCTTTTGCTACCAAATAAACCTGTTGGACTTTAACCTGGTGTTGTTAAACTTCTTACTGTGTGAAATTCAAAACATGGGGCGGAATTTTACCGGTTAGCCCCACCCATCGATGGCAGAGTGAGTCGGTAAAATCGCGCGAGAACCGAGAAATCAGGATCGCACCCGATTTCACAGCTCTTTGTCCTCACCAAAACCGGATTCCCAGCAAGGTCAGCCTCTCACCTATTTCTGGTGCTAAGCTGAATAAATTATTTAAATTATGTTAAGCATCATTACCATCTACTTAGCGAGCCCAGTGCTCAATCGTCTGGGCATACTTGTCTTTATGGCCTTACCGGGAGAGCTTCTTTCTCTCCGGTGAGGAAAACACCTGCTCCCATGAATGGTTAATAGTTGTATTGGCCTCGCCGGTAGATCTGGAGGCCATTGAGGCTCCCTGGGGTGGTCGAGGACAAGGAGTGTGCCCCTTGGGTAGTGCCAGCCTGGCACCATGACAATGCCCACAGGGCACCTTGACACTGCCCACTGGGCTGATTGCTTGGCAAATGGATTCTAATTGCCATTGCCATGAGAATTCATCAAGAAACAGGGCAATGCCAGTGGAGGGGCCGATGGGGTGAATGGGGGCCAGGCCAGATAGCCCGATCGGGGTGGGGGGGGGCACTGCACACTCTGCCTGCGATCAGCGGGCTGATGGAGGGGGGGTCTATGCTGCTCTGCACTAGATCAGTGGGAGGGAGGGGTGTGATCAGTCTAGGCAGCGGGTGAGGGGTTGGCGGGGGCTACATTTACGGGTAGTGCGATTGCAGTGGGAAAGGGGGTTGATTGAGCCTGGCTGCAACAGCAGAGGCATGACATAAAATGTACAGCAGGAACTCACCAAGGCTCCTTAGACAGCAACTTCCAAACTCACAAGGGCAGCAAATGCAAATGCCACAACTTGGAAGATCCCCTCCAAGTTATTCATCATCCTAATGTGAAAATATATCGCTGTACCTTCACTGTCACTGGGCCAACATCCTGGAACTCCCTCCCTGATATTACTGTTGGTGTAATTACACCACATGGACTGTGCAAGAAGGTAGGTCATCGTCACCTTCTCAATGGCAATTAGAGATGGGCAATAAATCCTGGCCTAGCCAGCAAAGCCCATATCCCTTGAGTGAATTTTTAAAAACTACATATATTCACACACAGGGCACTGCAAACAAGAAAAACATTTCCACACATTGCACCTTTTTCAACTTAAAAAAAGCTTTGGGGACAGCCATTCCCTGGTTCGTTCCCCGTGGCAATGGCTCGACCAATCATCGTCGACACGCCTGCTTTGCATTTAAACAGAATTTTGGCAATTAACTGTTTCTTGATTAATTCTCCATGGCAACGCCAATCAGAGTCCATTTGCCAACCAATCAGCACCTTCCTCTCATGCAGTTTATTGTTGTTCAATTTGAGATGTGCTATTCCTGTGTCTGTCCAGAGGATAGCGAGACAAAAAGATTTGACAGCATATCTCATTCGTTCAGTTCAGATTCTGTAGTATTGAATGACTATGTTGGCACTAAGTTACATGAGGAATAGCAAAATGTACTCACAAAACATGTTCCGCATGTTAATTTTGGGGCTAAAAATGAAGTGTTGTTTTTGTCATTGCTGTCGTTGGATAGAGCTTATCCTTCTGGTATTTATTTGATAATTGTTGGTGTAGAAGCCCCACGAGGGACTGCTTCAATTACATGTCATGGGCAATTACACTCGATAGACAGAAATTGAAAGTAATATTTTACTGCTTCACTGAAAATACTGTCACACCTCAAAGAATAGTAATCATTTTGTGAGATACTGATGTATGACTCCATATACAAGAGCAATGGGATTTTTCTTGTTCCAACTGTGAACCCATAAAAGTAGCTCGAAATGCCTCTTGCCAGTAAAGAGACAGCTGTCAGTAACTCAGGTTATATTGCTTGTGCAATAATAAAATTACTGCTTTGTTTGATGCCTATTGTACAGTAGTGACTTATCTTTGCCAATCTGCAAATAATAGTCAACTCTCAGGATTATTACACCACACATGACAATGTAACCGCTAACTGGTCTAATTTCAAGCTATATTTAAATTAACAGGGTCGCGTTCGCACATTATATTTAACTTTAGTATCTGTTGTTGTTAATAACTCATAATATAAAAATAATTTTTGCAATTAAGCAAATTAGGAATCTGAAAAAGACATGTTGTTGAAACTTTTTGTCTTGCACTCAACAGGACAATTCACAAGAATACCAAATATAAAGGCAACAACAATTCATGAGAAGAGAGTGCTGATTGGTTGGCAAGGGGACTCTGATTAGTAGAGTTGTTGTCATGCAGAATGCACCAGTTAACTGATGGCTAACAGTTAACTGCCAAGCTTTGTTTAAATTCAAAACAGGCAGGATGGCTCTGGTCAAGGCATTTCCCTGTGAAATGAACCAGAGAATGGTTGTCACCTATTTTGTTTAGTTGAGAACGGTGCCATGTGTGTACATGTTCTTTCTGTTTGCAAAAAACAGGGCCCTGTGTATTAATATATGTAGCGTCTAGCATATATAAGTGCGCCAACATTAGGTGCGATTCCACAACTGGACAACATCGACTAAACAATCCTGAGTGTGCTAAGAATTATGCAGACAACCAAGTTATCACAGGCTCACAGTATGGTGCACTTATGCTTCTTGTTGCAGATTGCATAGCTCTGGAGATCAATGTGAGGTGTAGGGTGAGGGGTACCGGAAAGTGGTTAGAGGAGGGAAAATATGTCTAGCTATGATGGTTCAACTATTACAATGCAGGGCAGGCTTGATAGTCCCACTGGTCTTTTCCTGCCCATCAATTTTGTATGCTTGTGTGTAATACCCCTAGCTAGAAAAATCTATTGATCTCAGATTTAAAACGATTAATTGATCTAACATGTATTACTTTTTGTAGGAGAGAGTTCAACATTTTTATTACCCTTTGTGTGAATAAGGGATTGCTAACATCACTCTTGAGTGGTCTGGATTTGCTTGTAGTTCTCTTATCCTAGCTTCCGTTACCAGTGAAGAAAAACATCTCTGATGTGGGGTGATGTCAATGGGGATTCCTACATAGAACCACATGACTGGAACCACGTGGCTGGGAGGCCAGAGAATTTCTTTGATTTGATTTATCATTGTCACATGTATTATTATACAGTGAAAAGTATTGTCTCTTGCATGCTATACAGCCAAAGCATACCTTGCATAGAGAAGGAAAGGAGAGAGTGCAGAATGTAGTGTTACAGTCATAGCTAGGGTGTAGAGAAAGGTCAACTTAATGCAAGTTAGGTCCATTCAAAAGTCTGACAGCAGCAGGGAAGAAGCTGTTCTTGAGTCGGTTGGTACGTGACCTCAGATTTTTGTATCTTTTTCCTAATGGAAGAAGGTGAAAGAGAGAATTTCCAGGGTGTGTGGGGTCCTTAATTATGCTGGCTGCTTTTCTGAGGCAGCGGGAAGTGTAGACAGAGTCAATGGATGGGAGACTGGTTTGCATGAGGGACTGGGCTTCGTTCACGACCCTTTGTAGTTTCTTGCGGTCTCGAATAGAGCAGGAGCCATACCAAGCTGTGATACAACCAGAAAGAATGCTTTCTATGGTGCATCTGTAAAAGTTGGAGAGAGTCGTAGCAGACATGCCAAATTTCGTTAGTCTTCTGAGAAAGTAGAGGCGTTGGTGGGGCTTTCTTAACTATAGCGTCGGCATGAAGGGACCAGGACAGGTTGTTGGTGATCTGGACACCTAAAAACTTGAAGCTCCTGACCATTTCCACTTTGTCGGCCTTGATTTCGCCTTGTCTCTCTCTTTCTTCCATATAAATTACTTTCAAAATCCTAAAAGCTTCAATCAAATCACCCCTTAACCTTTTATATTCCAGTGAGTATATACCTACTTATGTAATTTCTCCCCATAATTCAACATATCTCTTTCCTCTCTTTATTTTTTTCCCCCTATTTCTAACCTCTTGTGCTTATTTCCTTATTGGATTGCATCTTTCTCATATCTCTCTGTTAATGTGAGTGTCTGTGACTCTCTCACATTTAGTGTTTATTATTATGCATTTACCTAGCAGTTTGAATGGTGGTTCTAAGTGGGTATCTAAGGTAGATACTTTGTGTATGGCACCTTTTCTACACTACATCTGCTTGGGTTGGAACAAATTAATAACCCACGTAAGACCTATCAAGCAATACAGCATCAATGACACTTTTTAAATGACAAAATATTTGGTACCATGTCATAATTTGTGTTTAAAATGTTTGGTTTTCCATCAGCACTGATAATCATGCAGCTTCTAATGAACAGAAATACATAATTAGCAGACTTTTGAAGAATGGCTGCTTTTAACACCAACCAATTAAAATTGTAATATTCCAAATAAAGATTTGGTAGATTGAGACGATTGAATTCTTGTTGATGGTATTAAGAATGTTTCAGTTCTTCTGATGCGGCTTTCTTAATTTATCTAACACTTCCTTTAATCTTAGATTCTCACCTCGATAACCACTGTGCCACTGACATCCCACTGGAGGGATCAAGTGCCTGGCCTGCATGAGAATTAAATTCACTCCTTATATCACTCTTACTTACTACAGCTGTGAGATTTTGGAAGGAGACTGGAGCGACTGTTTTGTTGCTGCCAGCCAGACTTAAATTGGATAAATTCCCTTTCCGTGTCCATAGGCCTTGTGAATATAGAATAGGGAGAAAAGATTTATTTTATCCTTCTCTCCAACCTCATTAAGTGGCTGTCAAATTGACTCAGACAATCTTCTGTCTGCTGAACTAACCATCTGTTTATCAAAAGAAACAACACCTGGGGTATTTTAGATCATGTCTCTGTGCTATCTTGTTGTGTAAAGAGACTGATGTGTTTAGATGTCCATCATAAATCTTCCTGTTAGAGAATATCATCACTTCAAAGAACATAAAATATGTTAAATTACACCCTCGTGCAACAAAACAAAATTAAAAATGGATGGCAGTACAATCCAACATTGTGTAAACAGGCTTACTATTAGCAATTCAGATTAGTGTATTGTAAAATTATGAATAAAATTCAGCCTAATTTGCAACGATTGAGCAATTCACACTACACGTTCTGAGAAACTAACGGCCAAGAAATTTGAGTTCGGCCATTTTGGGATCAATTCTCGTGGCTAAATGATGAACCATAAACCAGGCCCTGACTTGAGCCTCAAGCCTCATTACCAATGGAGCCAGCTAACAATGATCCCCATAGAACTGATTAATGGGTCTGGGTAATGGGGTGACCATGAAGGGGAGAGTGTTCAGATTGGGAGAAAGCAATGGCTGGGGGTGGGGAATTGGGGAGGGTGTTAGCAATAACTGAGGGTATAGTAGCAGCAGGTGAGGGGGAATGAGGTATAAAGAAATACCTCCTAAATGATTCATTTGATTGACCAGTAGCCACCTCATATTTAAGTCCCCTTGTTCTGGACACGCCAACAAATGGAAACTGTTTATCCATATCCATCCGATCAAACCCTATCATTATTTTACAGATCTTATCAGGTCTTCTTTTCTTTGATCCAGCCTGATTGGTCTTTCTTGATAGTTTGCATCTTCTCAATTTTGGTGACATCCTTATAAATCTTTTCTGCATTTCCTTCAGCGCTTCAATGTCCTTTTTGTAGCACAGAGACCAGCGACAGAATTTTCACGTCTTAGTCTCTGTTGAACCATCGGGATCTGGGAGGGTGGGAACGCGACTGTGGCTGGAGTGGGCTATGCTGAGACTCCTCCACTGAGTCATGGGGCAGGAGTTTCTGCTCCCGTTCGTGACGGGCACCATGGCAGGCGGGAGCAGAAAGTATCAGAAGGCTTTGCATCGTCAGAAAGCCAGGCCGTGGTTGTGCGCTCCAGTTGTCAACGGCTGGTTGTGTTTCTCATTGGCGCATATCATGAATGTAGTTTCAAAATATTTGCACTTCATTATATTGCCTACTTATTGGAATAATTTCTCCCACTCTGGATTATCCAGGCATGTTGGTGTGCAATTAAAATCTCTGGTCCACTTGCCCCAAAACCAGAAAATCCTTTATGAGGTCAATGGACATTTCCATGGACCGACCCCCTCGCCCATTCCGATTCCCGTGGCAGGCGGAATGGAAAAATTTGCCCTTGTGTTTCACAACGGTACGTGAGTGACATGCACGTGGTGACCTGCAGTTCACTTGGCACTTTGATTCGCCTACCTGGCATCATGCAGCCCGCCGCGGGAATCAGCACCAGGATTTGTAGGCAATGCCACATCACTTTCAGGAGAGTGCCACAGGCAAATCTGTAGCTACCAGACCAGCAGTAAGGCAGGGGTGGATTTCTTGGGTTGCAGGGCCAGAGTTTTACTGAAGAAGGTGGGGGAGGTGGAAACTGTCCTGAATCAAGGGAAGGGGCTGCAGGGTTAAGGCTCCACTGGGTATATGAATGGGGAAAATTGCATTCAGACACATTTGTGTCCTCAGCACCAGGGATGGGGAGAAAGTATGTGACAGAATGACATAAGCCACTTGGGGCCAAAATGGGAGGATCGCTGAGTGAAGAAGTGTTTCAATTTACATTCCTAAGCATCACATGCCTCAGTCCATGGGGTTTCCAGCATCATACTGCACTGTAGATGGCACACTCAGTCAGGGGAGTCATCGACAGCCTACAGATAGGGAAAAGGCATTTGGGGGGTTTCTGAGGATATGGCATGTCAATACGTTTAACTGTGTAAGTGGGCTCAAGATGGCGAGGGGTGAAGTCCAAATGGAGAATAGGCACATTGACTTCCAAATGTTCAGGGGCAGTCCCTGGTACTCTTCACCGCTACTCCTACCGTGCTGCTAGGGAAGGGGTTCCAGGGCTTTGACTCAGTGACAGTGAAGGAGCAATGATATATTTCTAAGACAGGATGGTATGTGGCTTGGAGGGGAACTTCCAGGTGTTGGTTTTCCCAGGCATCTGCTTCCCATGTCTTTCCAGATGGTAGTGGTTATTAGTTTGGAAAGTGTTGCTTAAGGTGCTTTGGTGAGTTCCTGCCTTGCATCTTGTGGATGGTACATACTGCTGCCACTGTTCATCAGTGTTGGAAGGAATTCATGTTTGTGGATGGATTATTAATCAAGTGGGCTGCCTTGACCGGGGTGATGTCAAGGTTCATGAGCGTTGTTGGGAGTGCACTCATCCAGGCAAGCGGAGAGTATTTAATCACACTCCTACTCGGACCTTGTAGATGTTGGATAGGCTTTGGGGAGTCATGAGGTGAGTTACCCACCACAGGATTACAAGCCCCTGACCTGCTCTTCAGGCAGCACTGAATTTGGGGGCAGCCGTCTTCTTGGGTTTCAGGGCCGTCTCTCTCATCTGTCGCTGACCTGAGCTGTAGAGATTAACAACGTTGTGTAGGGGCGCCAGATAAATATGGTGCACGGAGAGAGGAAGTGGTGAGCTCATGGCAGGGCAGGCAAATCCGAGGCCGCCTGCCAGCAATCTGCGTACTTCCTTTATGTGTGTAATCAATGACAGTAAGAAGTCTCACAACACCAGGTTAAAGTCCAACAGGTTTATTTGGTAGATTATTCTACCAAATAAACCTGTTGGACTTTAACCTGGTGTTGTGAGACTACCAAATAAACCTGTTGGACTTTAACCTGGTGTTGTGAGACTTCTTACTGTGTTTACCCCAGTCCAACGCCGGCATCTCCACATCATCGTAATCAATGAGGCAGAAAGTGGATGATACAACGCAAAAACCCACCATTGTAGCTGATGGATGCAACGCTATTTTTCACACCCGCCACCGCTCTGAGTGCAATGGGGGAAATCCCACCCATGATATTAGCATCCTGCTTATCCCATTCATGGTATTAGCATCCTGCTTCTGGGTTTAGTTACTGTTTCTTGAGCCATGGGTCTTTTTCAGTAGCACACTCCAATGTTTCAAACCATACTTCATCGACCAGTCTCTGTTTTTTCCCCTAGTTTTCTCTCTTTGATCCTGCCTCACAGGCATCTCAAAACAAATGTGATGTTTGTCTGCATTCCTTTATTGAAGTCCGGAATTTATTTTAATTCTGCCTTGTAAAAAAAAACGAATATTAATTGCATCTGTATGACAAGGGATGAGAAAAGATTGAACGTTACTGAGGAAAGTAGCATACTTTCCGACCCACTGAGGCAGCAGTTATAAAGGTTACTAAAATGTATTATCTGTAAGCTTTATCTTTCAGAATAAACTTTACAGGCAATTAAAGAGCATACCTCATAAAAGGCATTCGCTTCCTTAGGTTTCCGACCTTTAATGATGCTATTTTATAGTTACTTAGTCTTTATGGCTAAGACACTGGTGAGCCTTGCCCTTTCGAGAGTCAGTAAATGTGAAGTCCCTTAATGTGTCATCCACGATAAAATGTGCAGGCAAAAACAGGGTATGGTTAAAATCAGAAATCAATCATCTTACAAATTTATTAAATTCAGTTTTACATCCAGTCCGTTGATGAGTAAAAAGAATAAATTGGCTAAATCTCCAAAGGGCGGGATTTTCCAGTTGCATCTGCCCCGAGATCAGGAATTCCCGCCCAAGGTCAACAGACCTTTAAATGGTCTGTCCAATTTTCCGTCCCAGCGGCGGTGATTCTTGCAGCGGGTGGGAGTGGAGAACGTACCCCCCCCAAGGTGTCCTTGCTGCCTAACTTTGGCAGAATAGCCATGGAGATCCTGTAAGTACGGTAGAAACAATAATGAAATTTTTTCAAGAGATTCTTTGAATTCTGCATCAAAGTTACGAGGAATAAACGGGGGAAAACTCCATGGAAATTGATCCCCTGTGAAAATTTTAAACTCTGGATGTAAATTTCATTCCACAAGTTACAACATCGCATAAATGTATCTAATTAATATTGAGCTACTATTGTGATCTACACAATCCTGGTGTCGACATTGCCACTCTACAATAAACTAGATTAGCTAATGCTGGTTGTATTGTGAAGTTAATTTCTACTGGAATGGAAAGGGCACCAAAGGCCACTGCGAGCATGGCTACTTCACAGTATGAAAGTGGTTGACATTGTCAATTGAGCCGCCAGTAACCACCTCAGAGCGACTCATCTCCCTGCAGCTGTCATCTGATGGAAGTGCGGTCAACCTCAAGTGCTTTTATGAACCAGCTCTGTGTGCCAGCATCCCAGACAAAGAGCATTGCTACAACACCTCGATCACGTTCTGTGGGACATTCCAAATGGCGAGAAGCTATTCATTCTCGGTGACTTCAATGCACGTATTGGGGCTGACACTGATTCATGGCCAACATATCTCAATGACAATAGACTACGCCTTCTTGACCTTTGTGCCCTGAGTGAACTCTGTCAGTCAGCAACACCATTTCCATAAGTGTCAAAGAAAACTGTGGCCATGGGACAAGCTGTTGCATCTCCACTCCTGATCACACTAATTAACACCTCGCTGGAAGTGATTAGCAAATTCATCTACCTCAAGTTCAGGATGACAGACAACCTATCCCTTGATGCAGGACTTGATACACACACTGCCACCTTTGGTTGACTCACAAAACATGCATGGAACAACACCAAGCTGCCCCTTAGGCCTGTATTCTCAGCATCTCACTCACTGGCTGTGAAACATGGACGATTTCCAGGTATCAAGAAAAGAAGTTCAACAATCTTCACTGTCTGTGTCACATTATGGGTATATCCAGGCAGGATAAGGTCATAAATGTGGCGGTCCACTCAAAAGCAGGGCTTCCTAGTTTGTTAACACTCAATAAATAAGGCAAATTCATTGGCTTAGACATGTCCGCAGGATGAAAGATGGTTGCAAACCCAAGGACTGGTAAGGAAGCTGGAGCCAGATGGTCAGTAGGGTGCCCAAAGCACTGCTTCAAGGATTGTCGGAGGTGGGGCATGAAAGGCTTGGACATCGATTATGGTACCTGGGAGTCACTAGCTGATGATGAAAGGGAAATGGCGAGACCTCCCTGGACTGGCGTATACCACCATGATGACCAATAGCTACAGCAGCTTGGAAACAGATGTCAATGCCAGAAACAACACACAATGACACCTGATAGCTTCACACATAGCACTTGTGGCAGAACCTGTCTCTCAACGATTGCCCCACCTCAGCCATCGACAAAGGTGCACCAAATGTGGACACCCCATTAGAAATGGATGTGTTTGCAGAGTGTCCGCCATCTTTCATAGACAGCAGGAGGCCCAAACTGAACTAAACTATAGAACTTCAAAATGTTAAAATATAAATAATGTATTTGGTTAAATAACCCCGTCCAATTTTCTATTCAGAATGATAAGTTCACTCTCCAGTCCAATTTTGTAATCTTAAATATTCCTGTTATTTAATCTGAATTTAAAAATGTAGCCTGCTCACTGGCAGCTACTCAGAAGTAATTTAACTTTAATGCAGAAACCGTACTTCAGATTTCACAGTAGTATACACATGATACAAAAAAAATGAAATGCAAATCAGCAAACTTCTCAGAATACCATTATACAATTAAATGATTGAGTATTCTGCTAATCCAAATCAATGCAAAGCTACAAATAATATGTTGCCTGACAGCATACCAAACGCTTTTCCATCCCCAATCATTCCAAATGCTGTCAAATTCTTGTTCTAATCATCATACTTTGTCAGTAATTTTGATTTTGTGCAATCCCATAAAGCGGGCTGCCAATACACCATCACCTTTGTTTCTCATTATCACACAAAGTCAGGTTGTAGTTGGTTATGTTCTACCTGGGGGATTTTCACAGCAACTTCATCGCAGTGTTAATGCAAGCCTACTTGTGACTAATAAATTAAACTTCACCAATATAACATCAACATAAACACAGCAACATAACATGAGTCAGGTCTGCAAACAACTCCTCAGTGCGCTAAAATGAGACCCATTAGAGAATGGGACAATTTTTTATCTCCAGTGTAAATTTGACCGCTCCTGCCACTCCATTTAGCCAATAATGTAACTGAAATCATAGAATTCTACAGTGCAGAAGGAGGCCATTTGGCCCATCGAGTCTGCACTGACCACAATCCCACCCACGCCCTGTCCCCATAACCCCATGCATTTACCCTAGTTGGTCCTCCTGACACTAAGAGTCAATTTAGCATGGCCAATCCACCTCACCTGCACATCTTTGGACTGTGGGAGGAAACCGGAGCACCCAGAGGAAACCCATGCAGACACGGGGAGAATGTGCAAACTTCACATAGACAGTGACCCAAGTCGGGAATCGAAGCCGGGTCCCTGGTGCTGTGAGACAGCGGTGTTAACCACTGTGCTACCGTGTCGCCATAGGTAACTCCTCAGAGGCTGGTGTCCCTTCACCAGATTCTCTTTATTTACAAACTCTATGTCATTCCTCAAGTGCTTCTGGTACAAAGTCAGAATCCGGAGTGGCAGTGGATTTGACACTTCCATATTTATATACAGGTGAGGCTCTCTGATTGGGCAGGCAATTATAGAACAAACATAGAACATAGAACATTACAGCGCAGTACAGGCCCTTCGGCCCTCGATGTTGCGCCGACCAGTGAAACCAATCTAATTCCCCTCTAATCTACACTATTCCAATATCATCCGGATGTTTATCCAATAACCATTTGAATGCTCTTAATGTTGACGAGTCCACTACTGCTGCAGGCAGGGCATTCCACGCCCTTACTACTCTCTGAGTAAAGAACCCACCTCTAACATCTGTCCTATATCTCTCACCCCTCAATTTAAAGCTATGTCCCCTCATGCTAGCCATTACCATCTGAGGAAAAAGGCTCTCACTATCCACCCTATCTAATCCTCTGATCATCTTGTATGCCTCTATTCAGTCACCTCTTAACCTTCTTCTCTCTAATGAAAACAACCTCAAGCCCCTCAACTATGACCTCAATCAGAGAGCTCATACTCCAAGAGGCTAACCTCATGGGCCTTGTTGAAGTCATTACAGTAACTGCACCTTAAAAGGGCAGGCTGCAAAAAAATCAACAGGTCAATTAATCAGCTTACTCTATGGGCAAATAAGATAGGCCATCCTGAAACGCAAATGTAAAATAGGGGGTAATGACATTGGGTTGGCAATGCAATGTCATCAAGCCAGTCTCCGAAATGATGGGAGGTGAGCGAGTGTGGAAATTGGAAGCCTGCCCATCATTCTGAAGTTACTAATTGACAAGCCATTGAGCTTGTTGATGACCCAATTCTCCACCACTTTCAATGGCCGCTTTGTTTTATTTTGGGCATTGGACGTGAAGTAGTTTGGGAGCTAATTATGGCAGTTATAGTGAGGTGGCACACGGACAGAAGAAAATATTTGACACCAGGACCATGGCTGAATGGAGCAGCAGATGCTGCTGGTGAAGGTGGCAGCATCTGCATGTTTTTTTAAAAACTCATTCTTAAATTTTTTTGCAGTCAGTCAGAAGACATAAGGAAAGATTGAGAGAGTGTTGGGGGGGGGGGGGGGGGGGGGGGGGGGAGATTTTTCAATTATTGGTAGTAACAGACTTCCTGCTGATGGGATAACCGCTCTGCAACATGAGGTCCCAGTCTAGACTTCTGACTGCGCACAGAGCATCCCTGGGTGCACAATTAATTAGCTGCCTTCCCACTGACCAGCCACTTATTGACCATTCAACACCTCAACATGATGGGGTGGTGGGACAGGAGCAAGCAGACCACAGACTATACACTCCAACTACCCCAGTGCAAATTCCAGCTTAAAGTGACTGAAATCTAAGCAGCCCATTGAGCGCCAAACAGCCGGGGGTTAAAGTTAATGCGTCCTCATAGTTCAAAACTTCATGGCAAAGTGATGTGTACCTCCAATGATTTCTGGGTAGGTTGGAGAAGGAGAAGTGGCACAGTGGTTAGCAATGTGCCTCACAGCGCCAGGGACCTGGGTTCAATTCCGGCCTCGGGTGACTGTGTGGAGTTTGCACGTTCTCCCCATGCCTGTGTGGGTTTGCTCCGGGTGCTCTGGTTTCCTCCCACAGTCCAAAGATGTGTGGGTTAGGTTGATTGACCATGATAAATTGCCCCCTAGTGCCAGGGGAATTAGCAGGGTAAATATGTGGGGCTACGGGGATGGGGCCTGGGTGGAATTGTTGTCGGTGCAGGCTTGATGAGCCAAATGGGGCGGCACGGTAGCACAGTGGTTAGCACTGCTGCTTCACAGCTCCAGGGTCCCGGGTTCGATTCCCGGCTCGGGTCACTGTCTGTGTGGAGTTTGCACATTCTCCTCGTGTCTGCGTGGGTTTCCTCTCGGGTGCTCCGGTTTCCTCCCACAGTCCAAAGATGTGCGGGTTAGGTTGATTAGCCAGGTTAAAAATTGCCCCTTAGAGTCCTGAGATGCGTAGGTTAGTGGGATTAGCGGGTAAATATGTGGGGGTAGGGCCTGGGTGGGATTGTGGTCGCTGCAGACTCGATGGGCCGAATGGCCTCCTTCTGCACTGTACGGTCTCTATGATTTCTTCTGCACTGTAGGGTTCTAAGTGAAAGCGAGAGTTGACATTGTCTTCCCAGTCATTTGACCTAATTTCAATATTTCAATTAGCATCCCACCCAACCCATTCTCAGCTTATCTCGAGTGGCATCTCAACTAAATTAAGCCTCCAAAATGACAAAAAATTGATATGGGTGGATCTCCAGTGGTAGAAAAGCCGGATTTATTTTTTTGGGTGATGTTTTCCCATTGAACCCAATTTTAACATATCCCCATTCCAATTCTAATCTTTTTCCATCATCTTTAATTTGCTCTCCATATTACTGAAGGAATATCCATTCTTTACATAGATTGTCAGGATATACTTTCTTGCAAATTAATGCTTGTTGCCTTGACATGTGATAATAGGAGTGCAGGGCCTTAAATGTCACTACATTTTGATTAAAGATGGAAATGAAAGGGGTGATTTTCAGCCCATGATAAACGTCAGCGAGAGTGGCGCCACAGGTATAAAATACAGCGAGAATTGGGAAAGGTAAATGGGTGGCATGGTGGCACAATGGTTAGCACTGCTGCTTCACAGCGCCAGGGTCCCAGGTTCAATTCTGGCCTTGGTTCACTAGCTGTGTGGAGTTCGCACTTTCTCCCTGTGTCTGTGTGAATTTTCTCCGGGTGCTCTGGTTTCCTCCCACAGTCCAAAGATGTGCGGGTTAGGTTTTCATGCTAAGTTGACCCTTGCATCAGGGGGACTAGCAGGGTAAATGCGTGGGGTTACGGGAATAGGGCCTGGGTGGGATTGTGGTCGGTACAGACTCAATGGGCCAAATGGCCTCCTTCTGTACTGTCGGGATTTCATAATTCTAAATCTCATTGGCTGGGAATAAGATGACCGTGGAGGTGTGATGGGTGTGTTAAGGGGTGCAACAGGGGAGATGAACAAGCAGACTTACCCTGGCTGCATGAGGAAGGTCATTCACCTTCTTTTAGCATTGTATCCCTCCTCTTAAGGAGTGAGCTGGCACTCAACTATTGCAGCCACTGCCTTGGTGAGCTTGCTTGCCGAACATCCCGCTGACCGCGGGTAAAGGATGTCACGGCCTTTCCCTGACACCATCCAGAAGTTTGGTGAGGGCTCTCTCCGTGAAATGTCCTCCTGGCAGCCACCCTTCCCGACTTGACTTGGAACAAGTGCTGGGAAGGTGTTTAAAAGGAGCGCCCCCGCCCCGATTGCAGAGATTAAGTTTTCCTGGAACGCACTGAGAGGCAAGGCGTGAAACACATGGAAAAAAACATTTTGTTACAGAGGCTGAATATACAGTCACTTTTCCCACTGACGATGCCGACAGGATTCTCTCCGGTTTCTCACCGGGACCTAACACTTTGAAAATATGTCGGAAAATTCCGCCCAATGTTTTAATTTAAAGATGGGTAATATCACATTATCCATTATTAAATAAATGTATGCGCAGATCATTTGGAACCTGCAGTTATGCAGACTAAGTGAACTATACTCGCTATTGAAAATTTCCATCAAACCTAAAGTGTTGCTTTCAATTTATTGAATTCCACATATCAGTTAGAACATTAGGTTTCATGGCACAAAATTAGTTTTGTTCTCTATATTTACTTAAAACCTGAGTTTTCTTAATTACTAGTGGGAATATTGTGTAAATACTGTTGACCTTAGCTAGCGCTCCTTCACAGCCAGTTAAATATATGGATATTCTTGGAGAAAACATTCAGTAATGAAATAACATTTTGTTCCCCGTAGGTACGTAAATGTGTTCATGTTATTTTCAACAAGGCTTTCTACTTTGCCTCAAAATGTGAAGGAGCTAAGCTACATCATAAATCTGGTCATAGATTCAGTGAATAGGGTTTTTTAATACAAGTACAATTCTAATATTTTATTCTTTCCTAATATTTTGAGGCGAGCATTGGTATTCCCATGTTCCAAGACCATCATTCTGAAATATATAATTTTGCTGATACATTGCGAACATTTGAAATGGAAATTAAAATGCTGACCTGGGTTTGAATATTCAATTCAGTCTAATTGGAACTGTCTGTCAAACCCTGGATCTGAACTAGCTATTAAAACGAAATGACACAGGAGCAAAAGAAAATATGAACTAAGAAAATGTAGTCAACTAATCAAACCTGCTTTTCCCAATAGTCAGGTACGATTTACAATGTCATGGACCCTGGCTGATTCATCTTAAGAGGTGTTGAATATCACCAGTCCAGGAAAATAAAACAATCTTAAATTACTCTGCTCAACATCAGAGTTGCCTAAATACGTCGGGAGGCTTAGTGCTTGAATAGACCCCCAGGGTTACACCTCTGTAATTTACAGGAAGGTCTGCAGCGAACGTCCAGGGGCAAACCAGGGTTTGCATCAATTGCTGGAGATTCGTGACCACAAGCTACAGGCTGTGCATACCAATACTTGGTTCCAGCATCTTCATTTAGGCAGCAGCCCCGCGCCTCTTTTCCCTTCAGTGAACATTACTAAGTAGAAGGATGATTTCTGAAGGACAAAGCGTACGGCTGATATTGCTCCCTCTGCCACTGAAGCGCCCTCGTGCTGCTGCAGAAAACAAGACACAATGAAGCACACATCAGAGCAAGGGCCATTCTGGAACATGTCAGCCTAGCTTGTGGGTAATACTCCTGAGTGAGAGAATTTTAATTTCAGTCCCCAGTGCACCGGCTGAACACATAATCTATCTTGACACATCAGTGCAGTTCTGAGAAAGTGCTGAATTACTTTTCAGTTGAATTGTTAAACTGGGGCATCAGCTATTTGTGAAAATAAATCTCTTTGCACGTTTTTGATGAACAGGAAGTTCATTGATGTTCTCACCAACAGATTGACTGATTATTCATTTCATGACTCTGTATAACTTAGCTACTGTGTTTCCTTTTCAAACAATAATATCCATAATTCCAAAAGCAATTGCCTGTAAAACAGTTCATAACATTGTTAAATAAAAACCTACCCGACCTTATCCTCACCAATCTACCTGTCGCAGACTCATCTGTCCATAACAGGAGTGACCATCACGCCACCACCTGCAGGTTCATCTCCAAGTCACCCACCATCCTGATGCGGAAATATATCGCTGTTCCTTATAAAATTCTAACGGGACTAGACAGGGTAGATGCAGGGAGGATATTCCCGATGGTCGGAGAGTCCAGAGGTTTGAATCCCCAAAACCAGGGGTTTTGGGGATTCAGGGTAGACCATTTAGGACGGAGGTGAGGAGACATTTCTTCACCCAAAGAGTGGTGAGCCTGTGGAATCCATTACCACAGGAAGTAGTTGATGCCAAAACATTGAATGTATTCAAGAGGTGGCTGGATATAGCACTTGGGGCGAATGGGATCAAAGGTTATGGGGAGAAAGTAGGATTAGGCTATCGAGTTGGATGATCAGCCATGATCGCAATGAATGGCAGAGCAGGCTCGAAGGGCCAAATGGCCTCCTCCTGCTCCTATCTTCTAGTATTCTATGTTTCCTTGGCTGGGTCAAAATCCTGGAAGCCCCTCCCTAACAGCACTGTGGGTGTACCTATAGCTCACTACCACTTTCTCAAGGACAATTAAGGATGGGCAATAAATGGCGATCTAGCCAACAACATCCACATCCAATGAATAAACTTTTAAAAACGTATCTGGTGGAGAATATTGCATTTCCTGCTCTGTTTTACTTTAATAATTGCACTTAGGATTACGGGGCGGCACGGTGGCACTGTGGTTAGCATTGCGGCCTCACAGCGCCAGGGACCCGGGTTCAATTCCCGGCTTGGATCACTGTCTGTGTGGAAGCTGCACGTTCTTTCCATGTCTGCGTGGATTTCCTCTGGGTGCTCCGGTTTCCTCTTAGTTTGAACGATGGACTGGTTAGGTGCATTGGTCAGGCTAAATTCTCCCTCAGTGTACCCGAACAGGCTCCAGAGTGTGGTGACCAGGCGATCTTCACAGTAACTTCATTGCAGCGTTGATGTAAGCCTACTTGTGGCACGAATAAATAAACTTTAAACATGTCATTTGCACATAGATGCTGCAGATTATTTGTACATGTGTGTTTGTCATTCTAAATACACTAATTTTAGTAGACATGATCAGTAGAGTGGACTAGTTTTTAATTTTATATTTTCCTGTGCTTTAACATTTTTGCATGAAGAATTGCACTTTTGGTAAATCTTGAACATTTGTTCCCTATCATGTTTTTGTCTCTTGGACAGTCGCACAAAACACACACATAAAAGGTGCTGTTGGTTAAATGTGTGAGGGTTAGATCTTCACCCGCTGACTCCAGATGGAAGGAAACCTAGGCTGTTGTTCTCATTTTCAGTCCTTGTTGTCATGGTGATATGTGGTTAGACAGAATAGTCTTGCGTTTTTAACGAGAACTTTCAGGATCACATCTGTAATGTTAATTATGACATCACAGGCTCGTAATGATGATTCTTCTTCCTCAAGTCAAACAATCCCCTTCACGGTGGCACAGTGGTTAGCACTGCTGCTTCACAGCTCCAGGGTCCCAGGTTCGATTCCCGGCTCGGGTCACTGTCTGTGTGGAGTTTGCACATTCTCCTTGTGTCTGCGTGGGTGTGCTCCGGTTTCCTCCCACAGTCCAAAGATGTGCGGGTTAGGTTGATTGGCCATGCTAAAAATTGCCCCTTAGAGTCCTGAGATGCGTAGGTTAGAGGGATTAGCGGGTAAATATGTGGGGGTAGGGCCTGGGTGGGATTGTGGTCGGTGCAGACTCGATGGGCCGAATGGCCTCCTTCTGCACTGTAGAGTTTCTATGATTCTATAAACTTTCCATACAAATCCTAGCCTCACATCCAAACCATTTCATTCCATGTGTCACAGATGACACGTCGGATTACTTTAATAATCTTTCCGTGCTCGTGGTAGAACCGAGATGCTCTTATAAGCTGAGAAAAAAAAACTACATTTGGAGATTATTTAGACCATAAGACCTAAAGATATAGGAGCAGAATTAGGCCATTTGGCCCTTTGAGTCAGCTCCGTCATTCAATCATGGCTGATAAGTTTCTCAACCCCATTCTCCTGCCTTTTGCCCGTAACCTTTGATCCCCTTACCAATCAAGAACCTATCTATCTCTGTCTTAAATACACTCAATGACCCGGCCTCCACAGCCTTCTGTGGCAATGAATTCCATAGATTCATCGCCCTCTGGCTGAAGAAATTCCTCCCCATCTCCGCTCTAAAGGGTCATCCTTTTACTCTGAGGCTGTGCCCTCGGATCTTAGTCTCTCCGACCAATGGAAACATCTTCTTCACACTCACTCTATCCAGGCCTTCCTGTATTTAGTTCTTTATTATAATAGTTACAATCATTGGATGTTGTCATGGAATGATACAGACAAGCGATCATTCAACCCATCACAGCTCTTTTGTCCAGCAATCTAATTAATCCCACTCTCCTGGTCTTTCTCCTTTGCCCTGTAAAATCCTTACCTTTCCATTCCCGTTTGAAGATTACTATTGAATTAGCTGTCACCACCCTTTGAGATATGGTGAATTGTTGTGATTTGGGATATACTTTCTGAAAGGTCCTCCCCCTTTAAGATCTTCCATAAACCTACTTCTATGACTATCCTTCCTAAGCTCTCCTTTGGCTTGGCATCCATTTTCACGAGGAACATAGGAACATAGGAATTAGGAGCGAAAGTAGGCAATTCAGCCATTCGAGCCCGCTCCGCCATTCTATATGATCATAGCTGATCTCCATCTTATCCTAACTCCACTTCCCTGCCTTTTTCCCCTAGCCCTTCATCCTGCTTTTGATCAAATATTTATCCATCTCTTTCTTGAACCCATTGATTGGTTCTGCATCTACTGCACTCTGGGGCAGTGAGTTCCGTTGATTCACAACCCTCTGTGAGAAGTAGCTTCTCCTTATCTCTGTCTTAAACATCCCCCCTCTTACTCCACAACTGTGACCTCTTGTCCTAGACTGTTCTAGAAGAGGGAAGATTTACTTTATCAATCCCGTTGAGTATTTTATATATCTCAATCAAATCCCCCCTCATTCTTCTGTACTCCAGTGAGTATAAACCCAAGCTACTCAACTGCTCCTCTTACAACAACCCCTTCAAATCTTGAATCAATCTAGTGAATCACTTCTGAACCATCTCCAGTGCCACAACATCCTTCCTCAAAGATGGTGACCAAAATTGAACGCAATACTCCAAGTGTGGTCTCAGCAATGCCTTATACAATTGTAACGACACTTCTCTACTTTTATGCTCCAGACCCTTTGCAATAAATGTCAAAATTTCAATTGCCTTCCCTATCGCATTTGGCACCTACATACCCACTTTCTGGGACTCATGCACAAGGACACCCAGATCCCTCTGCACAGATGCCTTTTGAATCTGTTTCCTGTTTAAAGCCCCACTAAAGCAGTTTGGGATGTTTTTTTCTATATTGAAGGTGCTATACCAGTGGTTGATCATATGCCTTCCTAAGTAGAGGTTTTCCCCTCCAAAGTTGCTGCCTGTGGGGGATGAGCACTTACAGGACAATTAGCGGAGGCAAAACAGGCACCAGCACTTCTCACCAGGGTGATAATTAATGTTAGGAATTATCAGTCAAGATAGTTATAATCCTTCCTAAATCCTTGTGTGTGAAGAATATTCCTGAAGCATCTGTTGACCTGCAATGTTAGTTGACATGAATATCAATTCTGGTATTTGGGTGGATTTAGGGAGAAGTGTCAGACATGATTGTTAGTGCGGGGAGCAGGAATTGCTCAGCTGAAGCATTGCTCATTGAGCTCCTGCCAAGCTGGCTGCAGACAAGAAACTGCTGCAGCTTGCTTGCTTCCTCTGCACTCAGTTCTATCTCACCTATATCCTCTTCATTATCCTCCTGAAGGTCTTTTTGTCAAATGGATGCTCCATGTGTTGCCCCATTGCAGAGCAAACGTATGTTTGCTTTTATCTTAGTAGTTTAAATCACTGCCACTTCTCTTCTAGGAATGCCTTCCCTGAAGAAGTACTGCTCTTCTCTCCGACAGAATTTCCGTTTGTCTACACTTTTTAGCACCTTCTCAGCCTTCTATGTCCTCATTTACATTCCCTTTGTCCCATTCCACCACTGCCCGCCCACCCTCATAGTATAAATCTCTGCTGATTCTCTCTGCTCTCAGCTCTGACCAAGGGTCAGCTAGACTCAAAACGTTGGCTCTATTCTCTCCCCACAGATGCTGTCAGACCTGCCGAGATCTTCCAGCATTTTCTGTTTTTGTTTCAGATTCCAGCATCCGCAGTAATTTGTTCTTTCTGAATTCTGTTGCAGGAAGTCACCAGACTAGTTTAAGCAACAAAATCTTTGCTTAAGGCGTCCAACGATCTGAGGGCATTAGTTAAACCATGGATCTCATTGGAATGCAGTTATACCACCGACCATGGATTCCGGGAAGTGTCATAAGGCTTCAGCGATGCCTCCCTGGAGACTCTCCTTGAGGCCAGGGAGGACAGGAGGGACATCCTCTTTCCCTGGGGTGAGAGCAGGAGAACCACCCAACTCACCGGCCTGGGAGGAGGTGACACTGGTGGTCAGTGCCAGAGGGATACAGAGGAGGTGCGCCCTGCCATGCAGGAATTGAATGAATGACTTAATCCATGAGATCAGGATAAGTGAACCTTCAACTCTGTATACGTACCTCATCATTTGTCTGAATCTGGCATGGGATCTGGGCGTCAATGGCAAAGTCAGCATCTGTGCTGCCCATCCCTAAAACCCTTCAGAAGTTGCTGGGAGGGGGGTCTGTCTCATTGTCTCACTGCAGTCCATGTGATAAGGAGCCAACTGTGAATTGCTGGCCCAACCACACTGAAGGCATGGCCAATGTTGTAAAGGGGTGGGTGGGTGGCAAAGGGGTTGGAGTAGAGGAAAACTTGCTGATGTTGCTGATCCCATGCCTCTGTTGCCCTTGTTCTTCGAGCTACTAGAGCTTGCGGGACTGGAGGGGTCTGCCATTGCAGACTAACAGCAGTGCATCTTTCACAGAACTGCCACTATGGGTCGGTGGTGGAGGGACTGAATGTCAAACGTGCTGAATGGGGTGTCAGTCAAGTGGCATGTTTCGTCCCAGCTTCCTATGTGCTCTTGGTACTACACTTATCCTGACAAGTGGACAGCATTCGCTCAAATTGCTTATGCATGGTGGGCAGGCTTTGGGGAGTCAGGAAGTCACACGTTAGCCACAGATTTATCAGCATGCAACCTGCACTGACATGAGAAATGCTCACAGTGAGTCTGCCTATCCTTACACAGGAGAAGATAGTGTACAACAGGTGAGAGAGGAGGAAATGGGAGGGGTCGTGCCGAGATCAGCCCCTTAAACAATTTGAACAGCTGAGCTAGCAGAGGAAGGATTGGGACTGTACCTGTGCTGGGGGTGAGGTCGCTTCCCCCAAGCATTCAGCAAAAAAGAATTCTTAACCTCTGGAAACTGGAACCAGAGGGTGATACTGTGAGCAATGTAAGAACCAGCTTAGGCTGTCATTCATTCTCTATCCTCTCCATTCCAGGTGCCAGTAGGAAGAGGGGGAAAGCCTGCTTCCACTCCAGAAACAAGCCCCAGCCCCCAGGGCAGATCCAATAAGAATGAGGATTTCTTCATACCTGTAGAGTCGTCACAGCATTCACCTGCACCCTCCAGCAGCCCAGAGACACACACCTCAGTGGGTGATATATCTGGGTTGGGTTCAGACTCACACTCTGGTGATCACTTCACAGACATGTGTTCAAATCAGGCGGAACACACGTCAGGGGATGGAATTTTCCATTTTTTATCCTAAGTGCAGTGACTGGCAGCTCCAGTGGCACTGTTCCCATTGGCCCGGAATGGTGTGAATTCACTCCCGGTTTTGCGCTTGGAGCCTTATTAATTATGGACAAGAAAGGATCTCTCCAAATCACCTGGAGGGTTGGGAATGGATTCATGCGACCACCTCAACCATGTTTGAACGCCTGGGCTCCATGTGTAACTGCCAGTCCAGCACACTCACATCACTCTCTCTCCAGCACACTTGTCTTCACAAATCAGAGGCTAAAGGCTCGTAGCCTCAAGAAGACTTCTGCACTCTAGTTCAACCACCTTGCCCTTGTGGATTTAATTCAAGGAGACCAGGCTCCCAAGGGATGGCTCCAAGAAGCACACCAACATCTCCAGCTGGGAAGTCATTGCCCAGGAGGCCAGTGTGGCTTTCAACCGCACCAGAAGCATCACGTAGTGCAGGAAGTGGATAAATGATCTCATCTACTCCTGACGTGGAGTTGCCAGCATTGGACTTGGGTAAACACAGTAAGGAGTCTAACAACACCAGGTTAAAGTCCAACAGGTTTATTTGGTAGTATATTTGGTAGCTTGCTACCAAATAAACCTGTTGGACTTTAACCTGGTGTTGTTAGACTCCTCATCTGCTCCACCAGGGTAAGTCTTCTCTCAGCTCCCTCTGCTCTCAAGCTCTCAGCATGGTATCATGGACTCCAATGGCAACTCTCATAGAATCATAGAATCCCTACGGTACAGCAGCAAGCCATTTAGCCCATTGAACCTGCACCGACAACGATCCCACCTTATCCCTGTAATCCCACACATTTAACCTGCTAGTCCTCCCGAAACTAGGGTCAATTTAGCATGGTCAATGCACCTAACCAGCACATATTTGGACTGTGGGAGGAAACTGGAGCACCCGGAGGAAACACACGCAGACATGGGGAGAACGTGCAAACTCCACACAGACAGTGACCCCAAGCTGGGAATCGAACCTGGGTTCCTGGCGTTGTGAGGCAGCAGTGCTAACCACTGTGCCCCATGCCTCTCTTCACGGATCTCATGCATCCGTTAGCAGGGGACACATATCAGCACCATTCTCTCTCAGACACTTTCATATCACCACCATCCCATCTGTCATGTTGCTCACACTCCATCCTCTGGTTCTTCTGAGAAGGGCCCATCTTTTTGCAAAGCCAGATTTTGAAGGGCACAGCAAACTGTGACCGTGAAGGAAACCTTTTCTGGTGTGAATTGCAGAGAGCCACATGAGCGGTCCAGGCATCTGAAACACATCTTCAGAAATCTTATGGTCTGCTCGATGAGGGAGCTTGTGGAGCTATGAGCAGTGTTGTACCTCTCTGTGATAATGCACTGTAGTTATCAACCACTGTTTAAATGGTTAGCCCTTATCCCCTAGCAACCATACTTGCAGGCGTTCTGGGTCCCATCATTGTGGAGGTGGACATTCCCACCCTCCCCCTGAGCCGATCACCCTTGAGGCACGCATGCCCCACATGGACACCTATCCACCCCATCTGAAGTCTACATGCATCCTCTTCCAGTCAATAATATTCCCTTTGCCCCCCCGATGTTTGAGAGTATTTCATATTGTCAGGTTCCAACTATCTTCCCCTCAGTGATCCCTCTGGCTTCTACTGTTCGTTACCATCATTCACTTCCTTGTACCCTTGCCCATGATTGTACACCCACCCCACCAGCTTGCTGGCTCTTGCACAGCCCTTCATTCACAATCCCCTCTTGTCTTTGTCAGCCTCCCCCTAACCCCCCTCCTCCCCTACCACAACCTCACCTTGCACTCTACCCACAGTCGAACTACAGGCTGTTAGAATAAGTTCAGAAGCAATATCATGGGGCGGGTGTTTAGTTCAACAGAAGTAGCACTGTATGATGGCCAGTCGACTATGCGTGATGCACTCCCCTCGAATTCTCAGACAAACTGAGGTCAATGTGCATGTCACTCTTCGTCAAATGGGTTTGACGCCAACATGATTTCTCACTGGTATGACGCAAGATTGGAACGCATGGGGACATTTCAGTGAGCAGCTATTTTAATGAGGATTCATGAGATGCAAATGAATGCAAATAGTGTTCATACAACAAGGCATTGAGAGAATGGATCCGCCATTGCCCTACTGTTCGAAGGTTGCAAACAATTTTTGCATCAATTTTCAACTTTTCTGCTCCTGCTGGATTCTCCACTCCTGGCCACCACCACAGGCATGATGGGAGAATGGTTAACACCATGGGTTAAGGTTTTTGGAATGAAAAAATGGGGTCTGTTTAAACTGAGCACTGATTTCAAATGGCCCTGCTGAACTTTGCTTTCCCGTCTGTGCGACTCACACCTGTCCCCATCGTCCTGCCGGCAAAAATTGGAATCTGCTGGGAATGGGGGACAGACTTCTGCATCCGGGTCCTTTTCAGTATTTTTAAAGGTGCCCAACATTGGCCCGACTCCATGAAAATCTGGCCCATGATTTCTAAATAGTTTGAAATCAACAAAGCTACCAAAAATACTGAGGCTGCACATTTTAGTCAAAAATACATTGCAGTTTCAATTTTAATGAACACCAAATGATCACCAAAGTGATCTAAACTTGAAGGCAGTAATTCAGCTATTGCTAAAGTATTGTAATAAGCTTAATAGATAATCAGTAAAAAGAAAAAAAAGATTAGTTTAACAAGAAATTGTATTTATATATCGCTCTTTAGGTAATAAAACATTGCACAGTGCTTCATAAAGCCTTATAAAACAAAATAAGACATCAAGACATCAGATGGCCAAAAGCTTGGTCAAAGAAGCGAGATTTAAGGAGTGTTTTAAAAGTGGAAGGAGGAGTAGAAATTAAGGAAGAGGTGATCAGGGTTCAATTCCCAGCCTTATGGCTGAGACAGTTAAGGAACAATCGCGAATGGGGAAGTGATGAAAATGCACAAGAGGGCAGAACTGGAGATGTGCAGGTAGCTTGGAGAGTTGTAGAACTCGAGGAAGTGGCAGAGATAGGGACGGACCATGCCGGGGAGTGATTTGAAAACAAGAATGGGATGTTTAATATTGATAGCATGGCTGCGATCGGGGAAATGGTCAGCGGAGAAGTGGTGAAGTTGATATAAAGTTGTACGTCCATGGAATGAGTCTGCACAAATCAGAACATTTAGAATCATAGAATTCCTACAGTGCAAGAGGAGACCATTCAGCCCATCGAGTCTGCACCGACAGCAATGTCACCCAGGCCCTATCCCCATAACCCCATGTATTTACTTTGCTGGTCCCCTGACACGATGGGGCAATTTAGCATGGCCAATCCACCTAACGCGCACATCTTTGGAGTGTAAGAGGAAACCGGAGCACCCAGAGGAAACCCATGCAGACACAGGGAGAAGGTGCAAACTCCACACAGACAGTCACCCAAGGTTGGAATTGAACCCAGATCCCTGGCGGTGTGCGGCAGCAGTGCTAACCACTGTGCCACCGTGCCACCCACAAATTTACACTATTCCATTACAATTTTTGAGATAGGAAGGCATTTACTATATTCCTGCAGACAATTTTCATTTTGAGATTTCCTTTAATTAATTTTAAACAATATACAACTGAAAATCACAAGTCAGCATTGAGAAACGATATCTTGCCTGAAAAATAGCTTTATTTTAATCCCCAACATCTAAAACGTTTTAGTTTTCTTGTCTGATGCCAGGTAGGGAAAAGATTAGCATGTAGGTGTTTAGTCCACCCACAAATAAATTCGAATAATAATGCTTTTTAAACATGTTTTGAATATGTATGCTGCAGTGTTCTCTTGCTAATCAATCAGCTTTAATAAGGTTTAATCAATATATGTGAAGACAAGAGGAGTTTTGGCAGTGAGGTAGATACGACACGCTCTGGCCACTTTGTTAGGAATGTGAAACAGGAAAAGAAATCTATCAGCTGACACTCTATCTCAAAATGAAAATTGTCTTCAGGAATATAGTATCAAGCATTTTGTATGCTTGACCGAGTGTTCACTTGCACTGTAGCTTCTTAGAATCCTCCAAAGCATCCAGAACTATTTCACTGAAGACCCGGAACAGCTTCTAGACTTTTGTGTAGATATTCAGCGTTTTGTCAGTAAAAAAACCTACTTCCAATGTGTGAACAGGGAAATTCCTTAATTGGTGGAGTGTTTCAGGTTTAAGCCCTTTGTCAGAACTGTTCATGTTTCAGATTATCAGTAGGTACAGTCTTTTAGTTTTTTTGTTTGCTCTGGGCAAGATCTATTCAGATTGACAGATGCAGCACTGCATGTATTAATTACTTTTTTTGTATCTATTCAAAGGAAGATCAATCAGGTAACATTTGTTTCAAAACAAACTAGCCAAATGTTTATTCATTTCATTCTTAAAAATGTAGATTGATGGTGTTTTTGTGAAGTTTATTTTTAATTACGGTTTGGGAACAGAACAAAATAACGTGGAACATGTTTAATTAATTTTAATCAATTCCATATTGCGGTTTATTTCCATCAAAAACAGATTTTCAGGACAGGAAAAAGAAGCTAAATATGATTTATGATTGGAGCAACATTATTCAGTCTTATGGTGACTTTTTCATTATACGTACCACAAGTTGTATAAATTAATACATTTCTGCTTATGAGACCACATCAAAGGTTATGGATTCTTGTATAAAACTACTGTGCTTTTCGGAGATTAATTTGTTGTTTTTTACATTGCAGTGGTACAAGGAATTGCACTGTCTAAATCGATGTTGTGTCAAAATACATTGAGATCTGGGAAATGAAATGGAACAGCCAACAGATTTTATCATTTCGAATTCCCTTAAGCTAGGTATCCATATTGTGAATGCATGTGTTGTCACCGGCCTTTCAGGTATATATTCAACTTTTGCTCTTTCAGCGGCTTGCTACCAAGAAGATTTCATTTGGTTCAGTTATCTTTGTCAGTGGTGATACAATGGGGAAAAAAAATTAACCCTCCAGATTTGACCAGTGAATATTCAGGGCAGGTTTAATGCTTAAAATAGGGAAACCCAACCCATTACAAATGAGCTGATTTCTAGTTTAACCAGAGTGAATTGAAGATCGGGCAAGTAACCTGATCTTAAGATGCAGGTTCAGAATTATGATAGTGAAATGAGACTCTGTACAGATTTTAGCAGCCGGATGGATCTAACAGCTCTGGGCTGGATTTTCCAGTCTCAATAAAGCTGATACCCAAAGGGACGCAAGAACAGCTGGATTCAACAGGGAAGTGTTTTTTCCGGCACTGCTTGTGGGCCAGAAAAAAGCAGGAATGTTTTGCATTGGTTCCCTGAGTATACATGGTACAATATGCCACCCCTACTGTGAATTCCTCCTGTCTCTGCAAACTGGGAATGAGGAAAGGTTGCAGGTGATTAGTAAGGAGGCCTATTTGAATTTACAGCAGTCTGCACATACCTTACTTGCATTTCGGTGATTATCTGTTCAAAGTTTATCTATTATTGTCACAAGTAGGCTTACATTAACACTGCAATGGAGTTACTATGAAAATCCCCGAGTCAGCACACTCCGGCACCTGTTCAGGTACACTGAAGGAGAATTTAGCATGGCCAATGCACCTAACCAGCATGTCTTTCAGACTGTGGGAGGAAACCGGAGCACCCGGAGAAAACTTATGCAGACAAGGGGAGAACGTGCAGACTCAGCACAGACAGTGACCCAAGCCGGGAATCGAACCCGGGTCCCTGGCACTGTGAGGTAGCAGTACTAACCACTGTGCCACATCTGCCTTCAGCTCCTATGTTTAATCGGAAAGTTCACCTATGGAGGCTTTTACCTAGTTTAGCTTTGTATCTCCATTTTAAAAAGCAGTCTTAAATACAGCCCAGCTGTTTGCAAAGTCAGACATTGATAAATGTTCAACGACCCCGTGATCTGATGCTGATCTGCAATTCACCTCCCCACTGAAATCTTTCCTCCACACCCCATCGCGGCCCCTAAAAATGATACCTTGCTCTCTCCTCTATTGGAGCTCAATCGTGGCCTTCAACCGCAGGCCTTCCCAACTGACAGCCAGACATCTTAATCTACTCAGCTGCTCCGTGGGAAATGGAGAGAGAAAAAAAATCACACGAGGCCCTGCCATTAAATTCAGTACGACCTCGGTGTTTCCCATTTTTCAGAGTTCCCTTGCCTGCTAATAGCTGCCATCAATCCGACCCATAAATATTGGAGCCTAGTAATATAAACAATGCAGTTTAGTACTGGCTCTATTGGTTTTACTTCACATGTTAATTCATTATGTGGCAACTGCTAAACGTTTGAGGCTTTACTCCTCCTTCCCAGAAGGAAAGGACAGTAAAATGGTGAAATGTGAATACTGGTCTGAATTGGTCTTGTGTACTTCAAAATGGAACATCAGCAAAATGGGGAAATAAGAATACTAATCCAAACTCTCTTTTTTCCTTCTGGGTCATGTATTGCTCACCTTTCCAACTGGGGAAGATCACAGGGAAACCAACAATACAGTTTGTATGCAGCAGCACTGGGATTGCTGTTTATCATTGGTGCTTCATTCTCATCTCGCACCATAATGGAAGGCCAGCTAATTTAAATAAATATTTTCCATGTAGCACATCGGAAGGGAAATATTATATGACAAGAAACACATTATCCATCACCGTCACCTCATGAAAGACTATAAATTGCTCTTAAAGGAAACCTTTTGTAATTGCAAGGAAAATAGATGCTAGCCTTACGAAGATATTACATTGGAGAGGACATAATAATGTTAACTATGGGCAGCAAACATTGTATCATCATCCCATCAATTAGTGTTACAATCAGACACTCCTAAACCAGAGCCAAATGACTTTCCAATAACAGCACCAGGTGGCCATCTCCTGTATCTTTACCACGGACTTCAATTTTCATTGTAACAAAGGAAATTCAATCAATTTTAAGTTACATAGTGATTGGCTACCATAAAAGAAATGTTTCAATCAAATGACTTGGTAAGCAACTGGCAGATGAGGGTTCGAAAATATCAGGAGTGGCCGCTTTGTACATGCTGCAGCCAGATCACAAGTGATGGATTGTTTTGAGATTACACAGGTAGAACAAGACTTTTTTAAACATTGAAATATAGGTGGCGCACGGTTTCTCAAGATTTGTGTGGTGAAAACAAAGAATGGTCACAAGAGCGGCTCTCCTTAATGACCACATTTGTCCTACTTTTAATTGTTTTGTCGTTATTCAAGATAATTTCTCAGATAGTCACAATTTATTTACTGTTATATCCGCACTTCATTTTTTAAAAATGTTTTAATGTTATTTTTGGTACCTAGTATTTTTGGACTTTTGTTTCAAATTGTAGCATTTCAGATAGCCCAAAACATGATGGAAGCACCCTTTGATAGACATGCTGGGAATTCCTGCTGTCTCTGCAAACTGGGAATGAGGAAAGGTTGCAGGTGAATAGTCAGAAGGAGACCTGCTTGAATTTATAGCGGTCCACACAAGCCTTACTTTGCATCTTAGTGATTATCTGCCTTCATCACCTATGCTTAACCAGAATGCCCACCCACGCTTCCCATGGAGGCATTTATCTAGTTTAGCTTTGTGTCCTCTTAGGTTAAAAAGCTGCCTTGAACTGCCAGTCTTTGAAGGAGCACGTGCAGTGCTCGAGATACACCCCACCTGTTTACAAAGATGGACATTAATAAATGTTCATGCACTATGCAGCCAGGTTATTGTGAGGTTGGCATAGTATCAATTCTACAGTACAACAACTTGAATGTTTCCAGCACTGATATCATAATTAAATATCCCATGGCGTTTCAAAGGAGTGGCTACCTCAGCCCTGCTTACAGTGGAATTCACTATTGACTGTCACTAATGGATGAGGGAGAGCAGAGGAAGTGGGGTCTCCTCTCCTCCAAACGCTGACTCGTTGGTCGAGAAGCATGATTCTTACTTTGGGTCTTTCGTTGAGTCATCTTACGCATTGTTTCTGTGGTGTAGTGGTCATCATATTTGCTTTACACACAAAACGTCCTCCAAACATCAGTGGTGGTGATGGCAGCATATCAGCCCAAACTTGTATCGGTGCACTAAATTAAACCATCCTTTTTGTTGGCGGTGGATAAGAAGGTACATAGTTGATTTCAAGCTCTCCTCCTTCATAATAAATGAAACACCACTGACATTTGCAGTGATTAACCTTGTTCTATTTTTTTTGTTGACCCTGCTTGCAGAAAAAGATTTCATTCTTTAAAAATGCTGCTTTTGCAGATCCCTCGAAAACCTTTCACAAACCCCTCTGGGGCTGTAGACCCCCGATTGCGATCCTCTGTTTTGCTACATTTGTCCTCTGGTCTAGCAGATGGTGTGCACAGCATGGAGTTTACCAAATACCTCCAGTGAGACATGGTGCACAGCCTGGGAATGGTTCTCTGTGACAGCAAACATGACACACTTCCTCACACACATCTCCACTTCCATGAATTTAGAGTTTGAGTTCTTTACTGGAGCCCGTGACTCCACTTTGGACCTCCACATTCATTATCTTTTCAAACATTTATTTTCCCTTCATGACATTCTTGGGTGTCACGGTGGCACAGTGGCTAGCACTGCTGCCTCACAGCGCCAGGGACCTGGGTTTGATTCCCAACTCAGGTCACTGTCTGTGTGGAGTCTGCACGTTCTCCCCGTGTCTGCGTGGGTTTCCTCCGGGTGCGCCGGCTTCCTCCCACAGTCCAAAGATGTGCGAGTTAGGTGGATTGGCTATGCTAAATTGCCCCCTGGTGTCAAGGGGACGAGCTAGGGTAAATGTATGGGGTTATGGGGTTAGGGCCTGGGTGTGAATGTGGTCGGTGCAGACCCGATGGGCCGAATGGCCTCCTTCTGCACTGTAAGATTCTATGATTCTCCATATTCAAAGTCGAAGGCTGTCAAGGCTGAAATGTGTCCTTTGCCTTTCCAACGTGCGGGACACAGAATTGGCACTTGTATATTTTTCCAAAATTTGCTGCCATGAAAATTCTTCTAACAAAAATATTGAGACAATGGGTGGGACTTTTCACCATGCTCACCCCTAAAGAGTGTTTCCCAGTTGCGGAAGCAGCCCACCATTAATCACTGGCTGGATCTTTTGGTCCCATCAGTGTCCACGGCGTTATGTGTGGCTCACCCGTCCTGCAGCAGGGGAACTCGCCATGGTGGTGGCCTTCAGCAGGACTGGACAATTCTGCCAGTGGGAAGAGCCAAAGAATCCTGTTCAATATACACAGCTGTATAGAATTAATGATGGACTAATCAAACTATGGAACGCACCATTGAGATGTGCTGTTTCTAAGAATGCAATTTCATTTGCTACAGCAAAATCCTGTTTAACATTCGAAGAGGAATTTTGGGATCCTGGGTTTAAAATGCTTTTATTTTCTATTAGAATATTTTCAGATGTTGATTGTCAGATGTTAGGGCAGCACAGTGGTTAGCACTGTTGCCTCACAGCGCCAGGGACCCAAGTTTGATTCCCACCTTGAGTCACTGCCTGTGTTGAGTTTGCACATGTCTTGCATGGGTTTCCTCCGGATGCTCTAGTTTCCTCCCACAGTCCAAAGATGTGCGGATTAGGTGGATTGGCTATGCTAAATTGTCTCTTGTCAGGGGGATTGGTTCGGGCAAATGCATGGGGTTATGGGGATAGGGCCTGGGTGGGATTGTGGTCAGTGCAAACTTGATGGGCCAAATGGCCTCCTTCTGCACTGTAGGGATTCTACGAGTCTAACAATGCTACGGATCAAGTGCTGGGAAATGGGATTAAAATAGGTAGCTGCTTGATGTCTAGCATAAACACGATGGTCCGAAGGGCCTTTTTCTATGACCCTATGACTAAAACTAACATGAAGGAAGTGTGAGTACTTTTCACTCCCTCTAATTTGTTTTACTATCAGTTTGGCACAGACCAAGGTGCAATTTGAAATCTTGTAAGCATTCCACAGGAATTTGAACAAGTATTTTATCACATATGGTATATGTCATTGGGTATGCTCAATTATAAATCGAATGAATTCACCTTCTCATTCTGACAGTCCACCACAAGCCTATTTAATCCTTTTCAGTCAATGAGGTTTTTCCAGAGGCTTTAACTGAGATTGAGTGCAAGTCATTTCTCGAGTGTAAATCCAATTTGCTGACCATCTGACTGATTTCAACCTCCAGAGATTTGCCAATTGACTCCATATAGCCCTTGAATGACCTTTCAATGTTTCTTTTCTTGTATGTCTGCATTCCTCTCAACACGGGGCAAATATTGCATTGCTCAAATCGTCTCAAGTAGTGCCAGCTGCTGTGAGCACACAGTAAGGAATGAACAGCTCAAATCAATATGTCATTAAAACAAACTGAAAAATTAACACATTTTTCTGGTAACACAACTGTCAGCCTTTTTGGGTAGAAATTAAACCCTTTCTTGGAAGTAAGAAAGGATCAATTTCACGGTGGTCTGCTCAAGTAGGAACCTCTTCACCAATAATATACACGGCCAGCTGAATCTGACCTCCTTACCTCAGGAATCCCAATTCTCCTGGAGCAGATATCCTTTTAAGATTTTGAAGCAGTCTTTTGTGTGAGTGCAGGCCTCATTATCCCCTGAGAATCATGTTAATTGCACCCACTCCAGATTCCTCATGCTGATTTGCAACACAGTTCTTGATTAGCTAGGCACCTGAATAAAATAGACATTGGGAGAGCTGGAAATTGTTTGAAGAATTCTGGCATTTAATGCCAGGTTACCCTTATTGATGAGACTTGCATTCTGACATAAGCAACTGAACCTTGATCATTGCAACTATTGGATTTTTTTCAGTCTGCTGATTTCCTTCAGTTTACCATTCCTTTGGTGCACACTTCATGGGTTCACTTCTGCAGCTGGAAAGAGTGTTGTCATGGAAACATAGAAACATAGAAACCCTACAGTGCAGAAGGAGGCCATTCGGCCCATCGAGTCTGCACCGACCACAATCCCACCCAGGCCCTCCCCCCACATATTTTACCCGCTAATTCCTCTAACCTACGCATCCCAGGACTCTAAGGGACAATTTTTAACCTGGCCAATCAACCTAACCCGCACATCTTTGGACTGTGGGAGGAAACCGGAGCACCCGGAGGAAACCCACGCAGACACGAGGAGAATGTGCAAACTCCACACAGACAGTGACCCGAGCATCGAACCCGGGACCCTGGAGCTGTGAAGCAGCAGTGCTAACCACTGTGCTACCGTGCCGCTTAATGGGTATTCCATTAAGCCTCATTAAACTCCATCTTCATGCTTCTCGACCAACATTGGCTTCTGAGCCACTAACATCTCAATTTTAAAATTCTCATCCTTGTTTTCAAACTCTTCTATGTCATCACACTTCCCTCTCACCTCACCAGTGCTAAGCCATCAGGATATCTGTGTTTCTCCAATTCCAGCCTTGAGGACATCCCTGATTTTGATTGTTTCATGCTTAGCCGCTATATTTTCAACTGCCTTGGTCCTAAACTCTGCAATTCCTGCCTTAAACCTGTTTGTTTATCTACCTCACCACCCCCCCGCGCCCCCCCCCCCACTCCTCCGCCCCTCTTTAATATGCTCCTCAGAAGCTATCTCTTTGACCAAGTTTTTGGTCATAAGTCCTAATATCTGCTTCCGTAGCTCAGTCACAAAAATGTTTTAACTGCTGATACTTTTGCCAACTGCCTTGGGACATTTTGCTGTGTTAAAAGTGTTATATAAGTGTAAGTTGTTGTTTGATTTGAAAATGGGGAAGGAATTTTGAGGAGAGAGAAGCAGATATATAGCAATCAATCTTGTACTTTCCACCTTCAAGAAATATGTCATGATCCAGGAAGAGATGTGATGAATCAGAGAAATCACTGAGCTACGCTGAATGCTATAGCATAACCTCAGCCAACATCCACTGCAGAAACAGCCCTGCCTGTTTTATTACCATTGCATTGGATGTTTATGCTCCTGGCTTATTTAACAAATGACGTTTAGCAAGTTAGCTGGTCATCCATAACCAATGCACTGATATGTTTGTCACGCCTCAGAGGAAAAGGGGCAACAACCATGGAAGGCCCAGTAGTATTTCCAAGTTAATGCATTCCCAAGAGTGCAAGTTGTCATGGATCCTATCCTGTCGTCATCAGGTTGCCAAACAACCAGTGACATATTGAAGTAGGAAAGTATTTATTTTGATGACTATGCAGCTGGATTCAGTCACCACAAGCAAGTAATGAGGATGATGATGAGATATTCTGGCAGGGGACATGGTGCTTTCACTTTGTGACAGTCCATGCTGGGCATACTCTTTGAGCTATCAGACAAATGGATGGATGACTGCGAGGGTAAATCAGAGAGGCCACTTGTTGCTCCAGCTATTGGCACTTCTGAACAATTTTATGTTGAATTTATATATATGCATATATTTAAGAACATAAGAAATAGGAGCAGGAGTAGGCCATCTAGCCCCTCGAGCCTGCTCCGCCATTCAATAAGATCATGGCTGATTTGAAGTGGATCAGTTCCACTTACCCGCCTGATCCCTATAACCCCTAATTCCCTTACCGATCAGGAACCCATCTATCCGTCATTTAAACATATTCAACGAGGTAGCCTCCACCACTTCAGTGGGCAGAGAATTCCAGAGATTCACCACCCTCTGAGAGAAGAAGTTCCTCCTCAACTCTGTCCTAACCTGACCCCCCCTTTATTTTAAGGCTGTGCCCTCTAGTTCTAGTTTCCTTTCTAAGTGGGAAGAATCTCTCCACCTCTACCCTATCCAGCTCCTTCATTATCTTATAGGTCTCTATAAGATCCCCCCTCAGCCTTCTAAATTCCAACGAGTACAAACCCAATCTGCTCAGTCTCTCCTCATAATCAACACCCCTCATCTCTGGTATCAACCTGGTGAACCTTCTCTGCACTCCCTCCAAGGCCAATATATCCTTCCTCAAATAAGGGGACCAATACTGCACACAGTATTCCAGCTGCGGCCTCACCAATGCCCTGTACAGATGCAGCAAGACCTCTCTGCTTTTATATTCTATCCCCCTTGCGATATAGGCCAACATCCCATTTGCCTTCTTGATCACCTGTTGCACCTGCAGACTGGGTTTTTGCGTCTCATGCACAAGGACCCCCAGGTCCCTCTGCACAGCAGCATGTTGTAATTTTTTTCCATTTAGTTAATAATCCAATTTGCTATTATTTCTTCCAAAGTGAATAACCTCGCATTTGTTAACGTTATACTCCATCTGCCAGATCCTCGCCCACTCACTCAGCCTGTCCAAATCTCTCTGCAGACCTTCTACCCCCTCCACACGATTCACTCTTCCACTTATCTTGTGTGTAAAGAAAGGTAAAACTGGTTTCCGTTTCATTTGGGTTTTATTTATGGACCTTGGTGCCTGGGTGACTGGAAGATCGGGTCTTCTGGGTTTGTATGTACATTTACATTTTTGATGAGGTCTTTCAACCCCTGAAGTTAAAGAGATTGATTAAAAGGGGGTTAACAGTTTAGTGTTTCTGGAAACAAAACACATAGTGGAAAAGCTTTACTGTTGTCGAGTGACAGTTATCCAGAGACACAAATAATCAAGTACCCACTGCTTTTCCATCCAATCCACTTAGCTGCAATTTTACTTCACAATGAGGACACGTATTCCAGGCCTGTTGTCTCCTTTCTTTAAGTAGGTTAGGATCCGATCCAAACCTAAGTGGGTATCTGAGGCCTAAACAGGGTAATTAGTAGTGGCCACATAGCCCCATCACCAGTGTAAACCTGCTGGGAACAGCAGCCAGGCTCAGAAGAGGGCCCAGTGAGCTAAGTTTTCTTTGCAGAATCCATGCCTGCTGGGAGGAGTATTCCTCCATGCCATGCAAGGATACCTTGGACCTTCTAATCCCCTTGCTCCTCCCTTCTGGCAACCCAACCTTCGGTAATCTTGTGTTGTCCTTGAACCAGTCTTTGCAGATTTCTCATGATGACCTCTTGCTGCCTAAACTGCTGCTGCTGCTCATTATCAAGCACTGATTCCTGCTGGGTTTGGGATTTGCACATGTACCTGAGACTTGGGAGCTAAAGTCTCTTCAGATGTCAGCAGCATACCCAGGTTCCTTGCTGTGTACTTATCCTATCCTAAATTAAAATCAAGATATGTACATATTCTGCTAAAGTAATTCTATTATTCTTCGGCCATTTTTAAAAAAGTGACCAACTCTAAATAGGAAATAAACAAGCTTGAAGATCAGGGGTGAGATTCCCCCCCAAAAATTCTAAGTGTCAAATTCGCGTAAGAACTGAAGTAAATCTCACTGGTTTTTTTCAGAGGGATTTTCAAAATGAATCTCCCACACTCTGTGCACTGCAGAGTGCACTAACATGAATCTCATTAAAAATCTGGGGGTAGGGCCTATTCCCGGTGGAGAGGTCGGCAGCCTAGCACTGAGCGGCCACTGTACCTGTGCCGATCCGTCAGAGTGAAGATCGGCTTATGCGCAGTGGCCCCCCACTGCCGGCCTCCTGAACACTAGCCAGCTCAATCACTGGCCAGCACAGCAACCCTGGATCGCTGCCCTGCAGAGCCCCCCATCCCCTCGATTGCTAAACCTCCCCCCCCTCCCCGGAACATGCCCAGACCAGCCCCAATGCCCCCCTCTCCCCTGGCAGTCCTGATCTCCCAATCCCGCGTCCCCTCACCGGCAGCCCCGAACCAGCCCCCCCCCATCCCCCGCAGTCCTGGCAGGCCGACCCCCAACCCCCCAATGCTGATGGCCAGCCCCAATCGCTGGCCTCTCTACCTCTGTCGGCGACAAGTATCTTCAGTTTTAATACAGGTCTTTGTCTCCCCAATGACTGTGCAGTGGGTCACTCTTACCAATAATACCACGGACAGATGAATGTGAAACAGGTCGATTAGTGAGGGTGAGGTCAAGTATGTTTTTTCCTCTTTTTTTATTGAAGTTTATTTATTAGTCACAAGTAAGGCTTACATTAACACTGCAATGAAGTTACTGTGAAATTCCCCTAGTTGCCACAGTCTGATGCCTGTTCGGGTCAATACACCCTAATCAGCACGTCTTTCAGACCATGGGAGGAAACCGGAGTGCCCGGAGGAAACCCACGCAGACACGGGGAGAACTTTTGTAGGTTCTCTCACCATCTGCTTCAGGCTCAGTCTGGCAGCTATGATCTTTAGGGCTTACCCAGCTCGGTCAGTAGTGGTGCTACCAACTGGCTCTTGCTAATGGATATTGTCAAACATATCTAGTTATTTTTTACACGAATTATAAATGCCCTAATGAGCCTCTTTCATGTGAATTGGATGAAAACACTTTTACAATAGTTACATGCAAACGTAGCACACAAAACACATTAAATTTTGATACATGTTTGATTTTGTACATTGAATCTCCCACAGCCCTGGCTGTCCTAATGTCTTAACTGGTCATTGCAGTGAGTAACAATGTCATTTACACATTGGCGCTCCAACCCGAACATTACCTCAACACCCCTGGTTTAGGGGAGGGAAAATCTGCCACAGCTTGTAGCTGCCAGGTAATCATATATGCACGTGAAAAGAAGGAGCCTGATGCCATTTTGATACTAAACTCATTTGCCCTAAATGTAGCCAGCAATGGATCTGCCCCATTCAGTAAAAACAGACCTGCATGAGGCAGAACAAACAATCCCAAAAAAGGGCAGCTCCACGATTGAGGTGTCTATAAGTTACTCCACCTGAATCTGGAACTTGGAGTTTCAGAAGTACACTTTCTGGTCACTCCCTCTCCCCATCCCACCATCTCTCCATCATTCTCTCTCCCTGACAGCCTAATCCCCCAGTTGTGCCCCCTTCATCTGAATATCCTTCCTCCTGTTGGCCCTCTTGTTGTCTCTCCCCCCCCCCCCCCTTCTACTCCAAACCCAAAAGATCTCCCTGGATTGCAGGCAACAGTTTGGAACCCGAGTGGTCTCCATCAATATGCTGGCTGGGGATGTCCAGCAGGTATCTGCAGCTTGCTGGTTTGATGTAAATGGGGCCAAGGCTCAGTATCTGGTGGATCTCGGGTCTACCCATTCTGGGTGAGGAATTGATCCATGCTGGCAAAGACCAATTTATGGACCACGCTATCAGAGCTCATAATAATGTAATAATGACCCCCTTGGGTTTCATACTGGAGGACAGCCAAAGTCTTTGGACTCAGATTCTTGACAGGAGTTAACCACTTAGGAATCAAAGAGGGAGAGAATTAGAAAAGAGTTTCTTAAAAGTAATGAAGTTATAGACAAGACCTTTGCAGCAATATTCTTCAATTGTTGGTTGAAGTGCAGAATTTGCCAGGTAAGCATATGTGCATATGCAAACAAGCTGTCAGAAGAGGCATCAGTTGATTTATGACAAGCTTCTGCTAATGTTAATTCAGCTTCTTAACACTGAGTCTAAGTAGCTATTTCAAGTCACTCTGTCCTGATGATCTCCAACATACAACATTTACCCCAGACAGGTTTTGAACAATGCTGAAGATCACTGTTAATCTTAATTATTTTCCACCATTGAAATTTTAATATCGGTCCTGACACTGGGACCTCCTGTTGATAGACAAGTGTGAGATCATTGCCATTGTATCACAGAACCCCTACAGTGCAGGAGACCAATTGGCCCATTGAGCCTGCACTGACAACAATTCCACCCAGGCCTTATCCCCGTAACCCCACGTATTTACCCTGCTAATCTCCCTGACACTGAGGGGCAATTGAGCATGGCACAGTATTGCTCGAGGTGGTAACAACCTCAAGATGGGACTGATAGCCTTACTGTCCCAGTAAGTCTGCTGATGCGGACAGAGCCATTTTACAAGAAGCATATTACATGACACACAAGGGTGTCTTTCTGTTTAAGGCAATAAGCCCAGTTCATTATTGCAAGTCCACAGGTAATAGAGGAGATGAAGCCTCCAAAGTTACACATGAGGCTATTTTTGTGTGACCAGGAATGGTGAGGGCGGCGGTAGTTTGGTGCACCTCAATATGATGAGCTGGGTCAGGAGACCTGCTTTATTCTCTACAGTTGGCCAGCACACTGTGTGATTGTAACTCAAAATCATCGATGCTTCTGCACTTCAAGTGCAGGCAATCAGGCAACTTGTTCAGCAGGATGGTTACCTGAGACGCAAAATTGACCCCACTCTTGCCTGCAGTATTCAACCATTTCAGTTCTCTTCTCCCTAATCCGTCACTTAATCTTATCCTTCGCTCTGTCTTCTTTTATCGATTCTACATATTGATCCATAGGTTGTTACTGTGGTAATATCTGTAATGTCACGTTTTAGCTTCAGACAATTAAATTGCTCTGTGTCAATATGCAGTTGAAATGTGGTTTACTTTCCTATTCTCTGAGGAAATTAGTAATAATCAATCTGTATATCTGTCAGACATTATGAAACATAATTGATTCTGCGTCATGGATTTTGTGAAGTCTCAAGAAATGTGTCTCAGTTCATCTATCCCAAAAATACAATAAAGAATTTTTAAATACTTGAATATCAAGTGAAATAAAGTGTAAAAAAAAAATTTACTTAACCTCCTAGAGATAATACAGAATTGATTGTATAAATTACAGAATCAACCTCGTCTCGGTCAGCATTTTTCCGAGTCATTAGGTTGTCGGTTCAAGACTTGCTCTAAAGACTTGAACACCAAAATCAAGGTTAACATTGCAGCGCTGCTCTGCCAAGGTGTCACCATGACTCCCTGTGGTAGCAAGTTCCACATTCTCACCATTCTGTGGGTAAAGAAGTCTCTTCTGTCACAGTTGTGTCACAAATGAATATATATGTATTGGTCAACTGGACCAACATATGAAGCCATTCTTTTTGTGCTTTTCAAAATGGACAATTGCTGGGCTGACAAGCTGGCTCCAACTGGTCACATGCCCTCCAGATGTGACTACACATCAATCGTTCTTCATTAGTTATGAAAGACAAGATAGAAATGTAAGTTTTTCTTTAAAATAATGTATAATAGCAACAAAATTATCCAGTCAGTGTAGAAAACAGCAACTAAAATGTTCAAAATCCAATTGAGGTGGAGTGAACCAACACATTGAGTTGGATGTTTGACTTCAATGCATCAATTTTACGCCCAATTTTGGAAACCAACAAGGATCTGGGTGTCCTCGTTCATGACTCACCGAAAACTAGCATGCAGATACAGCAGATAATAAAGAAAGCGAATGGAATGTTTGAACATTAATAACTAAAGGAATAAAATATAAAGGTTAGGAAGTATTGTTGCAACTATACAAGGCATCGGTGAGGCCGCACCTCACACCTGCACAGTTTTAGTCCCTTATTAAAGAAAAGGTGTAATGGCATTGGAGGCAGCTCAGAGGAGGTTCACTAGATTGTTTCCAGAGATGAGGGGTTTGTTGTATGAAGAGAGATTGAACAGTTTAGGCCTATTCTCTCTGGAATTTAGAAAAATAAAGGGAGATCAAATTGAGATATACAAGATGATAAAAGGTACGGATAAAGTAGATGTAGAGCAGATGCTTCCCATTGTGGGGCATTCTAGGATGAGAGGTCATAGTCTTACGATAAGGGATAGCAAATTTAAAACAGGGTTGAGGAGAAACTACTTCTCTCAAGGGGTTGTGAATCTGTGGAATTCGCTACCCCAAAGTGCGGTGGATGCTGGAACAGTGAGTAAATTTAAGAAGGAGTTAGACAGATTTTTAATTGGGCAATGAGTTGAAGGGTTATGGGGATGAAGAGCATATCAGCCATGATTGAATGGTGGAGCGGACTCAATGGGCCAAATGGCCTAATTCTGCTCCTATATCTTATGAACATCCTGCACTCAAGGTTGTCTGAACATCATCTGACACAAAGTTAGTGTCAGCCACCTTCACAGGCATTTGGCTTCTTGTACATGCGATTCTGAGGCCTTTGAAAGGAAGAAATTGTATAATGAACTGCTCTGGATTCTTCACTGTGACCTAGGCAGTGGTAGCCAATGGTAGGTAATATAATTCATTTTAAACAGTGCTGGGTGCTGGGGATGCAAAGGGAAGTAAGATGACCCCTCCTCATTCCCATTTCACTCCCCTCAGACTGCGCTCTGAGAGGCAAGTGGTTCGATATTCATCCACATGGGTGAACTCCCTGAGGAGATGCAGCAGGCACCAATTAATATTAATAAGGTCTCAAACCTAATTACAGGATAGTCTTGAGCCACCCTAGTTTGGGGATGTGTTGAGGCCACATTGCTACAATTTTTTATCCCATCATTATTCTAATGTGTTAAATTTTGGAATAAAACGGCGTGTTTTATATATATTTTATACATATTTAATATAAAGCATTATAACAGATGTATAATTTCAGAGTACAGTCCTCTATCAGCTGCAGTTTGGTAAGCTTCTGAAAGATATTAAACATTGCCTGCACTGTGACCAGCCCAAATCAATGATATGCTCCACATCAATCAAATGTCAAGGTCATATTCTTGGGAGCAGGATTATTGAATAATAATTAGATACATTTCTAAATTCTTCCAACACTTTGTGGTCTAAAATCAAAAGTTTATTTCATATATCCAAATGTAATTTGGCTTCCCATAAGCTTAATTTGGGTTTAACACGTTATTCTCCTCAACAATTCGTCAAAGGCCAAGCAGGTCTTGAATGTTTACAACGAATGCGACTGAGAACTCAGATATGTCCATTAATGTTGAATGATAAAATCTATCAGCTATACTTTGTCTCCGTAGTTGGATGGGTATTGTTTTCATTCTGTTGACCTACAATTGCTGTAAAATTGCAAGCAGGAGACTCGTAGGTGAAACAAGTTGGTCGCTATTCAACCAGGGAAATGGTTAGCATTCTATTACAAAAAAAATTATCACCATCCCAACATCAAACAGTTTACAATCAGATACAAATATAGTGGAACCCTCCTTCTTTATATGCAGATTACTATATCTTGAATGGTTCTTGTGGGGCAGCATGATGGCAGTGGGCAGCACAGGGGCATAGAGGTTAGCACTGCTGCCTCACAGCGCCAGGGGCCCAGTTCGATTCCAGTCTTGAGTGGCTATCTGTGTGCCGTTTACACTGTGTCTGCATTAGTTTCCTCCTGGTGCTCCGGTTGCCTCCCACAGTCCAAAGATGTGTAGGTTAGGTAGGTTAGCCATGCTCAATTGCCCCTTAGTGTCCCAACATGTGAAAGTTAGGGGGGAAGTTTAGCAGGGGTAAATACTTGGGGTTACGGGGATAGGGCCTGGGTAAGATGCTCTGTCAGAGAGTCGGTGCAAAAATGATGGGTCAAATGGCCTCCTCTGCACTGTAGGGATTCTGTGAAGGTATGGTTAATACTAAAACAGTTTCGCAACTTTGCTGGCTTCCCCTGATCAACTGATTTACAATCAATGTGACCAGAGAATCATTATTTTACCAGCACTTACTACTGTTGACGCGGAACTTCACAGTGAAAGATTGCCATCATTTCCTTGTTATATACCGAGTCCAGAATTGATTGTAGATGCTGTATTTATAGCACAGGAAAATGCAACTTTCCAAAATGCTAAAAAGTGCCCTTCCAAGGATCATTGAGGATAGAGCAATGTAACACACTTTCAGCAAGCACTGTCTCATCAGGGAGTTCAAGGAGCTGCATCAATCAGATCAGGAGTGGGTACTGTCAAATTATTCAGTCAAAGCCTGCTGGGAGAAAGAGATAGATGCACACAAATATTTCATAACTAGATGTTAATTTATTCCATAAATTAAAAATCCTCTGGGAGAAAAGTTTCTCTTTTGATTTTCATTCTGCCATTAGTTTATTATGTTTCAATTCATGTTTCTGATGATCCAGAGGATTGATCATCCATTTTATATTTTCTTTCTTTTTTGAAAATACCTGGACAATAACTTTTCTGTCATCCTTTTCCTGAGAGTAAATACATTGCGTCTCCACAGGATGTCAATATTGAAATGTTCAAGCTTTTAGTTTAAAGACTAACTTTATTGAAGTGTTCACATATTATTTGTCGTTTGCATTCGCTGGGCATTCTTCAGGATAACCTTTACAAGTTATCATATGAAATCTCATAGACAAACATCATATGTCACAAAATCAGATATGGTTCCCTGGCTGTGTGTAAGGACCAGTCAATGGTATAAAGTTTTGCAAATGTATCCTTACATTGGCATGTTGGCATAGTGGTTGGCACTTCTGCCTCAGAGCGCCAGGGACTCAGGTTCGATTCAGGCCTTGGATGACTGTCTGTGAGGAGTTTACGCATTCTCCCCGTGTTTACATGGGTTTCTTCCGGGTGCTCCTGTTTTCTCCCACAGTCCAAAGATGTGCGGCTTAGGTTGATTGGCCATGCTAAATTGCCCCTTAGTGTCAGAGGGATTAGTGGGGTAAATAGGTTGGGTTACATGGTTAGGGCCTGGGTGGGATTGTTGTCGGTGTAGGCTCGATGGGCCGAATGGCCTCCTTCTGCACTGTAGGGATTCTAAGATTCTATCTTTCTCCCTTCTTAATTCACCTCTTCTCCGAATGTCAGTGGCTAAAGTCTATTGTCATGGGCACCAAGGCTCTTTGATATTTCACCCAGTTGATGTATTTTAGGGCTGCTATATTTGCGTACCTGAACACTGAGCATTAGTGAGCTATTAAGCAATGGTTAACATTGCACTACATATTGGAAATAAGATACAGGACAGTGAAAGATATTAGATATATGCAGGCTAAGTGAGAAGTCAATATTAATCTTGGGTATGACTGCACTTGGCAATTAATAGGATACTTTTCTTCTTGTATGACAGTTGGTACAACTCTGCTTGAAGTACATTATTTCTGGAGCACAAAAAGAGGGGAGGGAACTGAACTGCATTCCAACTCTTCACATCCTACAGCTGCCGAGGCTATCAATACAACAAAACAACCCTCAGTTCAAGAAACTGGGGTCTAACGGCTCAGTAATCGAATGATATATAATTAAGGAGCATTAATCTCAGACAAAGGAGAGAGAATCCACATATACAGTTGGGATGAGATGGACAATGGGAAGTGTCTAGTCCCAGACGTGCCACATATTGCAAGAGGTTTGCTCTGACTTAATTTGATTTGATTATTGTCACATGTATTGGTGAAAAGTATTGTTTCTTGCGCACTATACAGACAAAGCATGCCCTTCATGGATTACATAGGGGAGAAAGAAAGGAGAGGGTTCAGAATGTAATGTTACAGTCATAGCTAGGATGTAGAGAAAGGCCAACTTAATATAAGGTAGGTCCATTCAAAAGCCTGATGGCAGCAGGGAAGAAGCTGTTCTTGAGTCAGTTGGTACATGACCTCGGACTTTTGTATCTTTTTTCCGATGGAAGAAGGTGGAGGGGAGTATGTCCGGGTTTCTTGGGGTCCTTGATTATGCTGGCTGCTTTTCCGAGGCAGCGGGAAGTGTAGACGGAGACAATGGATGGAATGCTAGTTAGCTTGATGGACTGGGCTACTTTGCAGTGTGGAACATCCTGACAATTATGATAACCCAGGAGATTTCAGATCCCAGGAAATCCTTCTGCAGACCTAGCATCTGGAGTGGGAGTTCACATAGCTACTTTGAACGGAATAATTTCAGAGGGCTTACAATACCTGGCTGGAATTATTATGTCAATACCCACAGATAACAGTTGTTCTTCTGAGAATTGCCCATTAAGTGCAGATATATCTTTCTTGTATGTGACATGAATCCAGGTGTCTTTCAGCTCCTCTCGTGCCTTTACATGAAGGAGTTTCAGACATGGCTCCAGGACAAGAAAGGACTGCTGGACATGTATTTTTCTGGGACAGCTGCTTGCTTAAAATGACTAATTTCAGGCCTCAAAGTCTCCAAGCGGACAAGCCACCCATCATTTAGGATGGAAGTCATGGAAGGTGGGCAAGAAAGATTATCCATCGACTTCTAATCGTCCTTAGAAGGAGCTAACACTGGTTACGGCAGATAATTCAAGTGCAGTTTTTTTTAGCAGTGATTCTGGATCGCAGCCTCTTTGATCCTATTTGACCTGCTTACTGCCAAAGTTAGCTGATAATATCCTTAATCAGTATGGATGCAGAATATATGAATTAAAAATGACTAGAAAACTGCGAGTGAGAGACCACGGAGGACCTTTGGAAACAACCAATCCTGAATAACCCAGCACAAGAATGCGCCATAAGAATTTAAAGGAGAAAAAGAGGTGAATGAATCAAAATTCTCAAGCGCTTTGTGAAATGAAAGTCAGCCACTTTTCCAGAAACTTGCATTTTATGCCTTATAAGTGCATTAAAAGTAAGTGCATTAAACAATTCCTTGGCAGACAATAACATGATTAAATTTGCCCATTCAATTGACCTTTGTGCCTCTAATCCATTCATAAAGTTTATTTATTAGTGTCACAAGTAGGCTTGCATTAACACTGCAATGAAGTCACTGTGAAAATCCCCTCGTCACCACACTCCAGCGCCTGTTCGGGTACACTGAGGGAGAACTTAGCATGGCCAATACACCCAACTAGCACATCTTTCACACTGTGGGAGGAAACTGGAGCACCCAGAGGAAACCCACGCAGAAACGGGGAGAACGTGCAGACTCCACACAGACGGTGACCCAAGCCAGGAAGCGAACCTGGGTCCCTGGCACTGTGTGGCAGCAGTGCTGACCACTGTGCCACCGTGCCACCCCTACTTTTTAAAAAACATCAGTGCCATAATGAAATTTTCACAGAAATTTGCGGTTGAATTTGTTGTTTTTCTAAACTAAGGCAGGTCTTACTGTCTGAACATGTGCAAATTGCAGCTTCTCAGGTTGAGTCAGTGGCATTTAGTCAGCTCACCTGCCAGAATGAATCTCATCACTTTCCAACATTCTTTTACTTGGCTGGTTTTCTCAATTGAAAGAAAACAGAAGAGCAAATTTCAAAAGCTTCATTCTGGTAAATGTATTTGGAATTTCTTTTGCACAATAGTTTGGTCTGTCTGAGAGAAAACAGAACCTCACGTCAAATGTAACAGATTGTACTGAAGCTTGTAGCTTCTATATTTTTACGGTGGAAGAATCAATTGGTGTCTCTCCAAGTAAGAATATTTGAGTTTGTATATATTTAAAGTTGATATTAAATATAAATGATGGATTTAAATAGGCTTTCAGCAAACCTTTTCAATTCAGAGAGTGCCAGGTTGTCATGCACGGACAGTGAAGTTCAGCAAGAGAAAATAAACAAATCAAGTCAGTGGTCTACGCTTTCTGTTAGAACTTAGGTGGCCCAGCACTGTGGAAACAACCTTTCAGAGCAAGTTTTCCCATTCCGCTCGCTACTGGAATTGGAGTGGTCAAGGGGCGGACCAGAAAAGGTCCATTGACCTTGGGTGGGATTTTCCAGTTTTTCTATGAACGGTATAAGCGAGCTCCAGGAGGGCAGAGGAAAGGTTTCGGAAGCACCCTCAAAGCCTCCTTGAAATAGTGCAATATCCCCACCCACACTTGGGAATCCCTGGCCCAAGACTGCCAGAAGTGGAGGAAAAGCATCTTGGAAGGAGCTGAACACCTCGAGTTTCATTGCCAAGAGTAAGCTGAAGATAAGCATCAACAGCAAAAGGAGCACATGGCAACTCAGGCACCCCTCCTGCTCCTCCAACCACTGTCTGCTCCACCGGTGTGAGCGCATCTGGAAAATCCCGCCCTTCGAATTCTACAGGCTGAAATAACTCCATCAAGGCTGGCGTCCCTTCACCAAACTTAGATTCATTTACAATAGTTCGTAATACTCAGACAATTACTTCTTAGTACAGATCATACACCCTGAGTGCCGGACACTCCACATTATATACCTCTGCAGGGCTCCCGGATTGGACAGCTATAATTGCCTCAATCAGGGAGCTCATATTCTAACAGGTCCACCTCGTGTTAAAGTTATTACACAGGGAAATAAGCAAGAGCTATGCCAGGCAAGAAGCTTGAAATGGTTGGCCAGAAGGAGAAACACGGACTGGCAATTTTGCTGATGATGAACTGGAAATATTATTGGCTGAAGTCAGGATAAGAGGGACAGTTTATTCAGAGGAAGGGGAAACATTTATTCACCCAATGACAGGAGAAAAGTAAAAGGAGGCTGGATTGGGTTTTAATACGAACTATGCCTAAATAGCTCTTCAGTGTCATAAGAAATTTAATGATGAAATGAGAATATGCAATATGGATTCTGGCACATATTTCATCTCAGTAACATATAATCACCACTGTGTGTACTTTACTTGACATATTAGAAAAAGGAAATGTACATTCACGTAGTACTTTTCACAATCACAGAACGTCCTGAAGCACTTTCCAGCTATTGAAGCACTTTGAAGTATGTTTCTGAATGTAGGAAGTGAAACAGCCAATAAGAATACGGCAAGGTCCCTTAAACAGCAATGCAATAATGTTCAGATTGCCTATTCCTCTGTGGTGGTAACTGAGATTTGGGAAAACTATCCTGGCCAACTTTGAAGTAGCCTCAATGCATCTTGTCATTGAAGCAGAAAGGCCAGAGATCCTTGGTTTAACGTTTTGTCCAAAGACGGCACTTTTGATAGTGTAGCACTCCATCAGTGTTGAGTAAAAGTGCCAGCCTAGATTATGTCTTCAAGTCTCCTGAGTGGGATTTGAACCTGTAACTTTCAGGTTCAAAGGTGACAGCGCTACCACAAAGCCACAGTTGACAACTTTCACTCAGCATAAAGCAATTCAGATAGTCATTTCTCATTTTCATTCAAACCTTGGCACATTCTTTTCAATCAAGGGCAGAGATGCTCTTCATCTTATAGAGTTGTCTTCAAGCTTTAAATATACGGAACATCATAGTCTTCTTCTTAGGCAGTCCCTCAGAATCGAGGATTACTCGCTTCCATATTAAAAATGAGTTCTCAAGTTACTAAGGAGACCTACAGTCTCTGTCAACGGTGGAGCAGACAGTGGTTGGAGGAGCAGGAGGGGTGCCTGAGTTGCCATGTGCTCCTTTTGCTGTTGATGCTTATCTTCAGCTTACTCTTGGCGATGAAACTCGAGGTGTTCAGCTCCTTCCAAGATGCTTTTCCTCCACTTCTGGCAGTCTTGGGCCAGGGATTCCCAAGTGTGGGTGGGGATATTGCACTATTTCAAGGAGGCTTTGAGGGTGCTTCCGAAACCTTTCCTCTGCCCTCCTGGAGCTCGCTTATACCGTTCATAGAGAAGGAAAGGAGAGAATACAGAATGTAGTGTTACAGTCATAGCTAGGGTGTCGAGAAAGATCAACTTAGTGCGAGGTAGGTCCATTCAAATTCAGATGGCAGCAGGGAATAAGCTGTTCTTGAGTCGGTTGGTACATGACTTTGCGACTCTGTGTGTGACTTAGACTTTTGTATCTTTTTCCCGTCAGAAGAAGGTGGAAGAGAGAATGTCCGGGGTGCATGGGTCCTTAATTATGCTGGCTGTTTTTCCAAGGCAGCGGGAAGTGTAGACAGAGTCAATGGATGGGAGGTTGGTTGGAATGATGAACTGGGCTTCATTCACGATTCACGGTAATCAGAGGCAGCTCTTCAGTGCCATTGGGAATCTGATGGCTGCTGTCATTAATGCACTCACCTGAGGCCTAGGATCACCAAGCAATCCAAGCCACCGCTGAAAGAGGACGGGATGGGATTATTGGTTGGGACTCGGTGGCTGGAGATGGGGTGGCGTGGGGGCGATGGTGGGGGCAGCAAGATCAGAACAGTAGGAGTGGCCCCTCCCCCAGTTGCTGATGCCAGGTCCTTCAATCAGGCACTGAGTGTCTCTGAATGAGTTGCTTCCCCCCATCCACCCCAGGATCCTGCTGGCAAACAAAACAGCATTAATTACCCACTTAAAAGATTCAATTGGCATTGGGTTGGGCAGGTCATCCATGAAATTGGAGCAGGGGTGGGAAGGCAACAGGGACTCTACTTGGCACCCTCCCACCTAATTAAATACCCCCTTGCCTCCAAACATGTCTCAGAGAGGGGCATTAATTTCCACCCAATGTGTGGTGGTGGAGAAGAGAAAGGCTTCACTGAATCTTCTGTCACCAGGGAATATGGAAGATGTGGCTGAAACCAACCTGAGCACATAAAATAATAATGTTTTTACGCAATACTTTAAAACACAGTTCTTCACATTTATATTATGTATGTTGATATATGTTGATCTATAATACACAAACTTTAATCATTAAATACTGACTGTTATTATGCTGTATTATTACTGTCCAGTTTTTTGGTGTTTGGGATCATGTTAATTTTCAAGTGTTAAAATGGGGTCACATTGGAAAGTGGTTGAGGAGGCACAGTGGGAGAGGTTTAAATCTAATTGAAGAAAAATCGCTACACAATGTAACCAACGCAGAAACGTATGTGATTTTCTTTTAAGAAAAAGTAAACCTGAAAAATCAAACTTGTTGACATTGATGTCCTGAAATTGGAAGTTTTGGTTCCCGGCAGAGTCTTTGCCTGACAGGAGCAAAGACAATGGCGGGAATTCTCCCGTCCTGTCCGCCACAGGAATTGTAGTGGGCGGGTTGCGGATCATGCAAAGGTCCATTGACCTCGGGCGGGATTCTCCGGTTTTGAGGCGAGCGTGGCCAGAGAATCCCGCCCCATAGAATCAAGGAAAAGAGTTCAGCACGCCCGATTCACAATGCTTCTGAATTTCCAGCCACTAATCTCCAGTCATCAGAAAACCATCAGCATGATATCCGATGCACAGACTGTTTCTGATTCTCCGCTTTGTTTTCTCATCAGATGAAGCTACACGCTGGCACCAGTCTAACAATCTCGGGACCGGGTTTTCTTTTTAGTTGTTTTGTATGCATAACAGATATTATGCAGTTGCATTTATGATATCAAGAGTCCATTTTATTGTCACTCATGTGGATACTGGAAACCAGAAATAAAAACAATAACTGCTGGAAAAACTCAGCAGGCCTGGCAGCATCTGTGGACATGATGTGGAGCTGCCGGCATTGGACTGGGGTAAACACAGTAAGAAGTTTAACAACACCAGGTTAAAGTCCAACAGGTTTATTTGGTAGCAAATACCATTAGCTTTCGGAGCGCTGCTCCTTCGTCAGGTGGAGTGGAGAAATGCTCACAAACAGGGCATACAGAGACACAAACTCAATTTACAGGACAATGATTGGAATGTAGTCTTCACAGATAATCAAGTCTTAAAGGTACAAACAATGTGATTGGAGAGAGCATTAAGCACTGGTTAAAGAGATGTGTATTGTCTCTTGACAGGACAGTTAGTGAAATTTTGCAAGTCCAGACAAGCTGTGGGGGTTACAGATAGTGTGACATGAACCCAAGATCCCGGTTGAGGCCGTCCTCATGTGTGCGGAACTTGGCTATCAGTCTCTGCTCAGCGACTCTGCGCTGTCGTGTGTTGTGAAGGCTGCCTCGGAGAACGCTTACGCGAAGATCAGAGGCCGAATGCCCGTGACCGCTGAAGTGCTTCCCAACAGGAAGAGAACAGTCTTGCCTGGTGATTGTCGAGTGGTGTTCATTCATCCGTCGTCGTAGCGTCTGCATAGTTTCCCCAATGTACCATGCCTCGGGACATCCTTTCCTGCAGCGTATCAGGTCGACAACGTTGGCCAAGTTGCAAGTGTATGTACCGTGTACCTGGTGGATGGTGTTCTCACGTGAGATGATGGCACCTGTGTCGATGATCCGGCACGTCTTGCAGAGGTTGCTGTGGCAGGGTTGTGTGGTGTCGTGGTCACTGTTCTCCTGAAGGCTGGGTAGTTTGCTGAGGACAATGGCCTGTTTGAGGTTGTGCGGTTGTTTGAAGGCAAGAAGTGGGGGTGTGGGGATGGCCTTGGCGAGACGTTCGTCTTCATCAATGGCATGTTGAAGGCTCCGGAGTAGATGCCGTAGCTTCTCCGCTCCGGGGAAGTACTGGACGACGGAGGGTACTCTGTCCACCGTGTCCCATGTTTGTCTTCTGAGGAGGTCGGTGCGGTTTTTCACTGTGGCACGTCGGAACTGTCGATCGATGAGTCGAGCGCCATATCCTGTTCTTATAAGGGCATCTTTCAGCGTCTGGAGGTGTCTGTTGCGATCCTCCTCATCCGAGCAGATCCTGTGTATACGGAGGGCTTGTCCGTAGGGGATGGCTTCTTTAACATATTTAGGGTGGAAGCTGGAGAAGTGGAGCATCGTGAGGTTATCCGTGGGCTTGCGGTACAGTGAGGTGCTGAGGCGACCGTCCTTAATGGAGATGCGTGTGTCCAAGAATGCAACCGATTCCGGAGAGTAGTCCATGGTGAGTCTGGTGGTGGGATGGAACTTGTTGATGTCATCATATAGTTGTTTCAGTGATTGTTCACCATGACTCCAAAGGAAGAAAATGTCATCAATGTATCTAGTGTATAGCATCGGTTGAAGGTCCTGTGCGGTGAAGAAGTCTTGTTTGAACCTGTGCATGAAGATGTTGGCATATTGAGGTGCGAATTTGGTCCCCGTGGCTGTTCCGTGTGTCTGGATGAAGAACTGGTTGTTGAAGGTGAAGACATTGTGATCCAGGATGAAGCGGATGAGTTGTAAAATTGCATCTGGAAACTGACAGTTGTCGGCGCTGAGCACTGAAGCCGTTGCAGCAATGCCATCATCGTGGGGGATGCTGGTGTAGAGTGCTGAGACATCCATTGTGACGAGGAGCGCTCCTGGTTCAACTGCTCCATGTGTGCTGAGTTTCTGTAGGAAGTCCATAGCGTCAGGACAGAAGGTGGGGGTTCTTTGTACAATGGGTTTCAGGATGCCCTCGACATAGCCAGAGAGGTTCTCGCACAAGGTCCCATTGCCCGATACGATGCGACGGCCGGGTGTGTTTGCCTTGTGTATCTTCGGGAGGCAGTAGAGATCTCCAACGCGGGGAGTACGTGGGATGAGAGCATGGAGGGTGCTCTGAAGGTCCGGATCAAAGGTCTTGATCAGAGTGTTGAGTTGATGGGTGTGTTCTTTGGTCGGATCTGCGGATAATTGTCTGTAGTGTTCCTCATTGTTCAGTTGTCGGTACACTTCTTTGCAGTAATCCGTTCTGTTCAGTATGACGATGGCCCTTCCTTTGTCTGCTGGTTTGATGACAATGTTGCAGTTGGTCTTGAGAGCGTGGGTGGCGTTGTGTTGTGCTTGGGTGATGTTTGGGGCTCTCTTGTGAGTGCGGCTGATGAATTTGGTGTTGACGCACCTCCTGATGGCTTGGGCATACATGTCAAGTCGAGGGCAGCGGCCTTCCGGAGGAGTCTAATTCGACTCTTTCCTCTTCGGATGCACTGCGGATCTCTCTGTCGGCTGTTCCGGTTCATTGGCTGTCTCATTGTGTTCGCTGTTGGCCTGGACTTGCAGACTCTCACTGGCTGTCCTGTCTGGAGACAATTCACATCTCTTTAACCTGTGCTTAATGCTCTCTCCACTCACATTGTTTGTACCTTTAAGACTTGATTATCTGTAAAGACTGCATTCCAATCACAACACCAGGTTAAAGTCCAACAGGTTTATTTGGTAGCAAAAGCAACTAGCTTTCGGAGCGCTGCTCCTTCGTCAGTTAAGTGGAAGTTCTGTTCACAAACAGGGCATATAAAGACACAAACTCAATTTACAAAATAATGGTTGGAATGCGAGTCTTTACAGGTAATCAAGTCTTAAAGGTACAGACACTGTGAGTGGAGAGAGGGCCAAGTACAGGTTAAAGAGATGTGTATTGTCTCCAGACAGGACAGTTCGTGAGATTTTGCAAGCCCAGGCAAGTCGTGGGGGTTACAGATAGTGTGACATGAACCCAAGATCCCGGTTGAGGCCATCCTCATGTGTGCGGAACTCGGCTATCAGACTCTGCTCAGCAACTCTGCGTTGTCGTGTGTCGTGAAGGCCGCCTTGGAGAATGCTTACCCGAAGACCAGAGGCCGAATGCCTGTGACCGCTGAAGTGTTCCCCAACAGCATTGATAGACATTCCTTGAAAAACTGCCACCTCTCTTCAGTACATTTCCCCGAGAATACCTCCTTCCAATTTACTCCTCTAATTTGCTGCCTTATGTCTTCATATTTCCCCTTACTCCATATAAACGCTTTCCTAGCTTGCCTGATCCTCTCTTTTTCCAATGCAAGCATAAAGGGGATAGAGCTATGATCGCTATCCCCAAGATGCTCTCCCACTGAGAGATCTGACACCTGTCCAGACTCATTGGTCAGTATCAGATCAAGTACAGCCTCTCCTCTTGTAGGCTTGTCCACATGCTGTATCAGGAAACCCTCCTGAACATACCTAACGAACTCCTCCCCATCCAATCCCCTTACCCTAGGGATATTCCAATCTATGTTTGGGAAATTAAAGTCTCCCATCACAACAACTCTGCTATTATTGCAACTCTCCAGGATCTGTTTCCCTATCTGCTCCTCCACCTCCCTGTCACTATTGGGCGGCCTATAGAAAACTCCCAGCAAAGTGATCGACCCCTTCCCACTCCGAACTTCCACCCGCAGAGACTCTGTAGACAATCCCTCCACAGCATACACCTTCTCTCCAGCTGTGACACTATTCCTGATCAGCAGTGCCACTCCACCCCCTCTCTTGCCTCCCTCCCTGTCCTTCCTGAAACATCTGAATCCCGGCACCTGTAGTATCCAGTCCTGTCCCTGAGACATCCACGCATAACCTCACTTCAAGTAGTTCAATGAAGAATTTGTTCATCAGCTGATTTAAAACACCACCCTTATTATATCAAATGTGTTCCTCTTTAGATACCAGTGCTTCAGATCATGCTGGACTGATAATTCTGTTGAAATGGGAATATTTTCATTAGCAGAAAAAAAATCACCTAAAAACATTATTTCCTTCCAAGTTTAATTATCAGTCATTGGAGTCATGCAGAATTTCATTAAACCTCCCACTGACAGCCACAGGGTTTCTTTGATGGCCATTGAAGGCATTCTTGCTATGGGCAAATTCTGTTTTCATGTACGCTGGCAGAGGTTTTTGATTGGTTTGCGTGATATCCACAATGTAGAAGTGAATGTATTGCTTTTGAAGTTGAAACAGTTATTGCTTTTGAAGAAATCAATGTTTTCATGAATCATAAAAAGGTAGTCTGTCAGAGACATAGTCATGTTCCCATTGTTTGATCAAGTGTAAATGTGTGTACAGGACTCTAGACATTATCATTCTTGCTATGTGTTTGCAGGAATACTACAAGGGGCACTTAGAGTTGGTTACACATCACAAAAAGGCAATTGACGTTGAGAATTATATTTACATTGAGCGAAACAGAAGAGAAAAACTGAGAAGCAAGAGCAGGTATAAGAATTAATGGACCCTACAGAAACTGCAGAACCTTGTCAAACATAATAGACAGACTGCTATCAACTACATAGTTGGCTAGGAATCAAGAACAACTCATGGTCCCTAGAATAGAATACAAACAGTGTTGAGATAAAGCCAGAATTATTGATTTGATTTGATTTATTATTGTCATATGTACTGGTATACAGTGAAAGTATTGTTTCTTGCGTGCTATACAGACAAAGCACAGAGAAGGAAAGGAGAGAGTGCAGAATGAAGTGTTGCAGTCATAGCTCGGGTGTAGAGAAAGATCAACTTAATGCAAGGTAGATTCATTCAAAAGTCTGATGACAGCAGGGAAGAAGCTGTTCTTGAGATGGTTGGTACGTGTTCTCAGACTTTTATATCCTTTTCCCAACAGAAGAAGGTGGAAAAGAGTATGTCCAGGGTGCGTGAGGTCCTTGATTATGCTGGCTGTTTTTCCAAGGCAGCAGAAAATGTAGACAGTGTCAATGGATGGGAGGCTGGTTTGCATGATGGACTGGGCTTTGTTCATGACCCTTCATAGTTTATTGCAGTCTTGGGCAGAGCAGGAGCCATACCAAGCTGTGATACAACCAAAAAGAATGCTTTCTATGGTGCATCTGTAAGAGTTGGTGAGAGTCGTAGCGGACATGCCAAATTTCCTTAGCCTCCTGAGAAAGTAGAGGCATTGGTGGGCCTTCTTAACTATTGCGTCGGAAGGACCAGGACAAATTGTTGGTGATCTGGACACCTAAAAACTTGAAGCACTCGACCATTTCTACTTCATCACTATTGATGTAGACGGGGGCATGTCCTCCACTATGTTTCCTGAAGTCGATGGCTATCTCCTTTGTTTAATTGACATTAAGGGAGAGATTATTGTTTTTGTAACAGTTCACCAGATTCTCTATCTCTTTCCTGTACTCTGTCTCATATTTGTTTGAGATCCGACCCGCTATGGTGGTGTCATCAGCAAACTTGAAAATCGAGTTGGAGGGGAATTTTGCCACACAGTCATAGATGTATAAGGAGTATAGTAAAGGGGTAAGGACACAGCCTTGTGGGGCACCGGTGTTGAGGATGATCGTGGAGGAGGTGTTGTTGCCTATCCTTACTGACTGCGGTCTGTGGGTTAGAAAGTCTAGGATCCAGTCGCAGCGGGAGAAGCTGAGCCCCAGGCCACGGAGTTTGGAGATGAGTTTCATAGGAATAGTGGCTGAGCTGTAGTCAATAAATAGGAGTCTGACATAGATGTCTTTGTTATTTAGGTGTTCCAGGGTTGAGTGCAGGGCCAGGGAGGTGGTGTCTGCTGTGGACCTGTTGCAGCAGTGGGCAAACTGTAGTGGATCCAGGCAATACAGGAGGCTGGAATTGATTTGTGCCATGACTAGCCTTTCCAAGCACTCCATAATGATGGATGTCAGAGCCACCGGATGATAGTCAATAAGGGACGCTGCGTGGATGATGGTTGTCTTCTTGAAGCAGATAGGGACTTCAGATTGGTGTAAAGAGAGGTTGAAGATGTCTGCGAATACCCCCGCCAGCTGGTCCACACAGGATCTGAGTGCACGCCTGGGTACCCCATCCGGGTCAGTCACTTTCCATGGGTTGACTTTCAAGAAGGCTGCTCTGACATCTGCAATGGTGACCTCGGATACAGGTTCATCCAAGGTTTCCGCGGTAGAGGGCGTGCTCTCGCTGACCTCTTGCTCAAAACGGGCATAGAATGCATTGAGCACATTGGGGCGGAGTGCATTGGTGCTGGCAATTTTACATGCCTTCATCTTGTAGCCTGAGCTTAGCCACAGCATGGCAATGGTTTCTGCACATCTAAAAGTAGTTCTAATGGAATGGTTTCATCACGTGCAATATAAGTAATATAAAATATATTACATTAGTATAAAATACAAAGAATGTGAAAATAAAGTTTCTTTTCTTTATTCTTTGATAAGTTGTGCATGGTTGGCAAGGCCATGCCTTCCTGTCCATCCCTAATTGCGCTGAACTGAGTGCCAATGCTGGGCCATATCAGCTGGTAGTTAAGAGTTAACCACATTACTGTGGGTCTGGAGTCACGTGGAGCCCAGACAATTGAAGGGTAACAAATGTCCTTCCCTAAAGGACATAAATGAACTGGGTGCTTTTTGTGGCAATCAATGACAGTTTGATGGTCACCATTGCCGAGATGTGCTTTCAACCCAGATCTTTGTTCATTGAATTTAAATCTCACCATCTGTCATGGTGGGATTTGAACCCATGTCATCAGGGCATTAACCTGGGCCTCTGGATTACTAGCTGAGTGACATAGCCATTACTTCACCGTTCATCACGTGCTGGCTTCTTGGATTTCAGCCAATGAGCAGCACAATTTTGCCAAACAAATTCATCTGTATTGGATTTTGGGACTGTTTCTCCACCTCATTATCAATAGAAGTGTTCACCCATGTGAAACTCACAGGCAGTGTGTGGATGGCCTGGCCAGTAAGAGTTGACTCTTCAAAGTAAGCTTTGCTTCTCATTTGGAAAGTAAGAATTTTTTGTCTTATTGTATTACAATTTCTGATTTTTCATTAGTACACTAACCTTTGTTGGTATTTAGGGTTGATTCTTTTTTGAATTACAAAACATTTATTTCCAACTCTGTGATGCCTGGCACTCCTACCCTCCTTCCCAGGCTCAATATTTGGCAAAGGATAACAAATGTCTAAAATCCATCTTGAATGATATTTAACTCCATCTACAGCTGTTTGTCTTTAAATTTAAACTGGAAGCCAGATTTTCTATAGGTCATGTTAGGCTGGCTGTCGGCACAGAACCAAAATGTAATGGGAACTTATCCACAAAAAAAAATGGGCTTTCTCATCATCCTCACTGCGTTAGCGGTTCATAAATGGTGCAGGAAGTTAATTAAGGCAGGATTATTAAATGCAAAACGTTCCAAGCCAATCTCTGCCATTAAAATGATTCCCCTAAGCATTCTCAGTTGGAGGTCTGTGGCACAGTGGGTAGTGTCCCTGTCTCTCAACCAGAAGCTCTGGGCTCATGTCCACCTCATGTCCCACCCCAGGATTTATTACCTGGACCAGCAGGTTGAGTAGAAACTTGTAAATCCTTCCATTATGTGGCAACTGATGAGAGCAGGAGAGATTCCTGGTCAACTATCGAATGGAAAGGAAAATTGGAGCCTCCACCATCACTATTCAATGTGCATGTTTCCTTTTTCAAAAAAGATTCTTCATTTATACAATTTGTAAGAGTCCATTACAAAACATTTCAACTTAAAAATACAAAAAGTATCACATAACTCCATTTGTCTCCATACGGTGTGTTTCACTCTATACAATTGTGATTCTTTTGATATTTTCAATATACATTCCATGTCAGCCTGAGGGGAAACCTTCCATAGTGTAAAATTACAAAAAGTGCAATAGAATTCAATTTCCCTCCATACAGCATGTTCTGAGGTACTTCAATACAATTGCTATCTTTTTGTATTCATATTCAACAACAGTGCAAGTTGCCCCAGCAACTCAAAACTCCATGGTTGGCTCGGTTGGCTGAATGGCTGATGTGGATCAGGTTGGTGCCAACAACATCGGGTTCAATCCTTGTTCTGGCTGGGGTGAATTCGGATATGCTGCCTTGCCATGGAGATCGCGGTGCCGTAGATTGAACTTACCTTCGGGCAGAGAACCAAGATGAAGTGTTCTCAGTTTTCAAATCTTCCTCTGATCCATCTGCTGAGTCCTGGCTGGCCTCAACTGCAAAAAGATCAGGGTGGGGGCCAATGGGACAGCAGCATGGAATTTCATGTCCTTGCATTCCAAACAAACTCTGGGTAACCAGGTACAGCGGCTGCCAGAATCAATGCAGAAGTGACGAGTCTGTGGTACAGAAGAGTCTCAAGATTTGAATATAGGTTTCTACAGCATAGGACAGAGCTGAAGAGCCTCACACCACCTGTAAGGAGGATTAAGCCTATATACCAAGACCTTAAAGGCAGCACAGGTCATATAAGGAGCTTTCTGATGAGTTGTGCGTAAGAGCAATGAATTTCATCAAAGAGGCAGAAGGATCGTTCAGTCACATATTTCAGGAGGACCGGCAGCCATGCTCATTTGCCTACACAGCTCTCTCCATGGCTGTAAAGGTGACTGTCAAGCTCAATTTGTATGGCTTAGGGTCATTTCAGGCAACCATGGGTGACCTGTGCGGTCTATATTAGCCACGCAGACAAATCCTAGTGGCCAAATAGCAAATGTTGTTTGTCGTTTTGAGGAAAAGTTGACAGATTTTTGAAATCATTTTTCATTTATCTGGAACTTAGCTCCTTTATGCCAAGCATTTTCAATTTTTATCCAGTGTTATTGCTGTCACCAATGAATTTCCTGAGGGAAATTTTCCCTATGGGAGACGGTGGGGCGAAATCACTGAAACAATGACAGGCAGGATGGGTCGCAGAAAGTTGATCTATGGTTTTACCCATTTTTTTTTACAGAATGACCAAAGCTCATTTTAGCTGCAACTGATAAGGCAAGTTGAGGCAGCAGCCCTGATGGTACAGAATACCTGCAGATCTGACTAGCCATTTTGCTACAAAAGGCAAAAAACTGGATGATGGATGGAAAACTGAAGTATAAATAGCAAAATGGTGGAAATATTAGCAACCTAGGTACCATCTATAGAGAGAGAAACAAGTGTTTGGTCTATGTTGTCCCAAACATAAGCCATTTTACTGAATGATTCTTTAGAAGAATACTGGGTGCAGCTTGTTATGTATTACATGGTGGCCATGATGTGGAGATGCTGGCATTGGACTGGGGTGGGCACAGTAAGAAGTTGAGTCTCTGGATTACTATTTACTAGATTACAAATCATCACCTGATGAAGGAGCAGCAAACACTCGTGATTCCAAGTAAACCTGTTGGACTTTAACCTGGTGTTGTGAGACTTCTTGCTATTACATGGTGCTACATGATAGGAGGCAGACAGAGGTTGATCCTCAACCAGTCTGATTGACCACACCCATGTGACTGACCATATCTGTAGGCATTGCTGTCTCTGCCTGACGATAGTATGAGGAAGTGTTTTCACAGGATCTGTGCGGTTTCATTATTGTACGATGGGGTTTGAGATTTGAAAGCGTTGCCTTGCGTTGAAAGCGATACTCATTGGATGTTGGACCGTCGAACTGGCAAATCTGAAGATTTCAGTACCAGTGAAGCAGAAAACAGAGGAGAGTAACTCCAGACTGCAGAGATAAGCTTCATCACTTTAAGTCTCTTCAGGCTGAAGATCACGGGAGAGCCAAAAATCACATTGCTGACACGGCCCTCCTGTGCCACGTTTTCTCAATCTACTCGTGTTAATCGAGGAAATTCATGAACATCAATATCTTGAATGGGCAAGGGTATGATAAGTAGCTTTTCATAGCTTTTGTAGAGCAGTGCAAAAGCCCCAGGAATTGATGATTCAGTATCATTAGTCACTTAGGGGAGGCTTTAGCGTAGATGTATTGTCATTGGACTGGTAATCCAGAGACCCGTGTTAATACTCTTGGGAACTGGGTTCAAATCCCACCATGACAGATGATGAAATTTGAATTCAGTTGAAATCTGCAATTAAAAATCTAAGGATGACCATGCAGCCATTGTCGATTAAAAACCCCATCTGATTCACTGATGTTCTTCAGGGAAGGAAATCTGCCGTCCTTATCCAGTCTGGCCTACATGTGACTCCAGACCCACAGGAATGCGGTTGACTCTTAAATGCCCTTTGAAATGGAAAGCAGTCAGGGATGGGCAATAAATTCTGGCCCAGCCTGCGATGCCCACATCCCGTAAAACGAATAAAGAAAAATTACACCACAATTGCCTGAGAATTTGAGCAGAAAATGGACTCCAAGGCATGGCTACTCTTTCCAAATTTCTGCCTATTATTGACAGAATACAGGGTGTGTGGGTATATTTCAAGCGAGTCTCAAACCTACTCGTGACATCTGGTCTCATTAGACTGACATTGTAAAAAGATTTAATGAACAATTAACGACTACAGTAGAACTTCGGAAGCTAAAATTTATTTGTAATCTATTCTTGTTAATATTTCTCCCTGAAGTTAAACAACCACCTGGTGTTCCTGTCAATGCTTTGTACCAGTGGGAATTTTCAGTATTTCCTGACTGCCGGTGTGTTTCAATCAGAGCCTCTGATGCTATGTACCATATTGCATCTTAGGAGGATTCAAAGCACAGTAAGTGGCAGTATTTGCATGACTGTGGGCCTATTCTTGTAAGGGCCTTCTTGTGTTATGTTTATTGATTTTTTGTTTTGGCATTGCTATACTTTCGATAGGAAGCAAGTGAGTGAAACCGTCTTTTGTTTTGTGCAAAGAACAAAACAAAAGGTACAAAACAAAAGGGCACAACCTCAGGCTGAAGGGACGATCTTTTAAAACAGAGATGAGGAGGAATTTCTTCAGCCGGAGAGTGGTGAATCTGTGGGACTCTTTGCTGCAGAAGGCTGTGGAGGCCGGATCATTGAGTGTCTTTAAGACAGAGATAGATAGGTTCTTGATTAATAAGGGGGTCAGGGGTTATGGGGAAAAGGCAGGAGAATGGGGATGAGAAAAATATCAGCCATGATTGAATGGCAGAGGAGACTCGATGGGCCGAGTGGCCTAATTCTGCTCCTATGTCTTATGGTTTTATGGTCTTTCTGTCAGAGAACAATGTTGCATTAATTATAAACCAATCATGATGTCAGAAAAAAATTAAATGTGCTTCACAATGACAGCATACAGCGACAAAATGGCAGTATTTGGTCCCATCAATGCTGTATTTCAATCCAACACGTCAAATTGACCAAAGGATGTAGCAAAAATTCAATGAGAAAAGGCAAATCTATCATTGATAAGAATCCAAAAGGAGAATATTGTGGATGCTGGAAACCAAAATGTTGGAAATACTTCGCAGATTCTGGAAGCATCTGTGGAGTGAGGAACAGAGGCATTGTTTCAGATCTATGGCCTTCCATCAGAACTCAGCCTGGGGAGGGTGCATCTGCATCAGTCCAGGAGACTCTCAATAGGCCAGAGCCCAGGCCTTGGACCACCGGATTCATCTCAGGTAATGAGGCATAGAACTCAGCAGGCTGGTCCCACCTCAGCTGCAGATATCAGGGTCACACCAAGGCCCAGTGCAAGAAAACATAAGCATCGGACATTAAGATGTAATAAGTGTTAAACCATTCAATGGCATTTAACTGCTATTTGTAAATTTATTGATTTTACAACATTCCTTATGTGTGTTCATTGGCCATGTTTCAAGGCCATGCTGCACCATTGACCATCGCTGATGGTTGAGGGAGAGTTATAGCCATTGCAAGCTTTGGGGTGGCCAGCATGTAGTGGCTTGTCTGCATTCACTGAGAGATGGAGGTTTGTGTATTTCTCAAACTTTATTTCATGGGATTGGAAATTGCTGGCAAGCCAGCATATGGCACCTACTCCCCCACCCAACCCTACCCTGTATCACCCCTGAGTAGCTATTGTCTTCATAGTTTCTGTACCCGATGCATTCCACCTGTTCAAAGGTAGTTCCAGGATCTGGAGTGTGTGATTATGAAGCATCCACAACATCTTTCCAAATGTGTGTGGCTTTGATAGTGCCCTGCATACGGAATGCTCTTGGTAAAGCCCTGTCTAGGTGCCAGTGATTGCAGGGCTGTTCAATGGTCTGGAGGGAGTCTGCCCAAACTAATTGCACATTCACAGTGACATTTCAGAAGGCTGAGATCGACAGGTCTTGCAGAAGCTTCACTCTGGCTGAGAATGGGTTTCATTAAGTGTCTCAGGCCTTCCTCCAATATTTATCCATCATCCTGGCATCTCCAGAAGGCGCCACTCCATGTTTCATTCACAGTCAACTGATTCTTCTCTTTCACTATCTTCAGACAATGAGTTTGGCTTCTTCATCTCCTTGGTTGACAATTCCTCACCCCTTTGCTATACGATGATGTGTGGGGTGCAGCAGATCACAGTGATTTGTGAAACTTTCCCTAGCATTTCCAAGCAGTGGCACCTGATCTTCAGCAGTACAATGGTCTGTTCTGTTACCGCCCTTGTCAAGACCTGGGGGTGGGAATTATGCCTCTCCTGTCCTGGGTGTTGTAGGTTCCACACAGGTGTCATGAGTCAAGCCTTAGGTGGATAGCCTCTGTCACCCAGGAGCCATGCCTGCAGATGTGTAGTGGTTGGGTGGGGGGGGGGGGGGGGTGCGTGAACATCCAGTTGTAGAATTTGCGAGTGACTGAGAATGTACGAGTCCTGAAAGCTCCATGGGAAGCGAGCACGCACCTACAGGATTAGAACATAGAAAAGCTACAGCACAAACAGGCCCTTCGGCCCATAAGTTGCACCGAACATGTCCCTACCTACTAGGCTTACCTATAACCCTCTATCTTACTAACTTCCATGAACCTATCCAAAAGTCTCTTAAAAGACCCAAGCGAATCTGCCTCCACCACCACTACCGGCAGCTGATTCCACACACCCATCACCCTCTGAGTGAAAAACTTACCCCTAACATCTCCTCTGTACCTATTCCCCCGCACCCTAAACCTGTGACCTCTTGTGGCAACCATTTCAGCCCTGGGTAAAAGCCTCTGAGAATTCACTCTATCAATACCCCTCAACATCTTATACACCTCTATCAGGTCACCTCTCATCCTTCGCCTCTCCAAGGAGAAATGACCTAGCTCTCTCAACCTATCCTCATAAGGCATGCCACCTAATCCAGGCAACATCCTTGTAAATCTCCTCTGCACCCTTTCTATGGCTTCCATATCCTTTCTGTAATGAAGCGACCAGAACTCGGCACAGTACTCCAGATGGGGTCTGAGCAGGGTCCTATACAGCTGCAGCATTATCTCCCGATTTCTAAACTCAATTCCTCTATTGATGAAGGCCAGTATTCCATATGCCTTCTTAACCACACCCTCTACCTGCGACGCTGCTTTGAGCGTCCTATGAACCCGGACCCCAAGATCCTTCTGATCTTCCACACTGCCAAGCGTCTTACCCTTAATATTATATTCTCTCATCCTATTCGACCTGTCAAAATGAACCACCACACACTTATCTGGGTTGAAGTCCATCTGCCACTTCTCCGCCCAGTCTTGCATCTTATCTATGTCTCGTTGTAACTGCTGACATCCCTCTACACTATCCACAACCCCACCAACCTTTGTGTCATCAGCAAACTTGCCAATCCATCCTTCCACTTCCTCATCCAGGTCATTTATAAAAATCACAAAGAGCAAGGGTCCCACAACAGATCCCTGGGGCACTCCACTGGTGACCAACCTCCATGCTGAAAAAGACCCATCTACAACCATTCTTTGCCTTCTGTGGGCAAGCCAGTTCTGAATCCACAAAGCAATGTCCCCTTGTATCCCATGCCCCTTCACTTTCTCAATGAGCCTTGCTGAAATCCATATAAATTACATCTACCGCTCTTCCCTCGTCTATGTGTCTAGTTACATCTTCAAAAAATTCAATTAGTCTCGTAAGGCATGATCTGCCTTGGACAAAGCCGTGCTGGCTATTTCTGATCATACTATTCCTCTCCAGATGTTCATAAATCCTGCCTCTCAGGGTCTTCTCCATCAACTTACCAACCACTGAGGTAGACTCACCGGTCTATAATTTCCCGGGCTATCTCTTCTCCCTTTCTTGAATAACGGAACCACATCCGCAATCCTCCAATCCTCTGGAACCTCTCCCGTCTCCATTGATGACGCAAAGATCATCGCCAGAGGCTCAGCAATCTCTTCCCTTGCCTCCCACAGTAACCTGGGGTACATCCCATCCGGTCCCGGCGATTTATCTAACTTGATGCTTTTCAAAAGCTCCAACACATCCTCTTTCCTAAAGTCCACATGCTCAATCTTCTCAGTCCACTGCAAGTCTGCACTGCAACTACCAAGATCCTTTTCCACTGTGAATACTGAAGCAAAGTATTCATTGAGTACCTCTGCCATTTCTACCAGTTCTATACAGACTTTCTCACCGTCACATTTGATAGGTCCTATTCCTTCACATCTTATCCTCTTGCTCTTAACATACTTGCAGAATGCCTTGGGGTTTTCCTTTATCCTGTCTGCCAAGGCCTTCTCATGACCCTTTCTTGCTCTTCTAATTTCCCTCTTATGTTCCTTCCTACTAGTCATATACTCTTCTAGATTTCTAACATTACCTAGCTCCCTGAACCTTTTGTAGGCTTTTCTTTTCTTCTTGACTAAATTCGTTACAGCTTTCGTGCACCATGGTTCCTGTGACCTACTATTACCCCCCTGTCTCATTGGAACGTTGCTGTGCAGAGCTCCAGACAAATTTTCCTTGAAAATTTGCCACATTTCTTCTGTACATTTCCCTGAGAAAACCTCCTTCCAGTTTATGCCTCTAATTTCCTGCCTAATAGCCTCATAATTGCCCTTACTCCAAATAAACACTTTTCTAGCTTGACTGATCCTATCCCTCTCCAATGCTAATGTAAAGGAGATAGAGTTATGATCACTATCCCCAAAATGCTCTCCCACTGAGAGATCTGACACCTGTCCAGGTTCATTCCCTAATACCAAATCAAGTAGAAGGTCTGTAGAAGGTCTGCAGAGAGATTTGGACAGGCTGAGTGAGTGGGCGAGGATCTGGCAGATGGAGTATAACGTTGACAAATGCGAGGTTATTCACTTTGGAAGAAATAATAGCAAATTGGATTATTATCTAAATGGAAAGAAATTACAACATGCTGCTGTGCAGAGGGACCTGGGGGTCCTTGTGCAAAAACCCAGTCTGCAGGTGCAACAGGTGATCAAGAAGACAAATGGGATGTTGGCCTATGTCGCGAGGGGGATAGAATATAAAAGCAGAGATGTCTTGCTGCATCTGTACAGGGCATTGGTGAGGCCGCAGCTGGAATACTGTGTGCAGTATTGCGGAAGGATATATTGGCCTTGGAGGGAGTGCAGAGAAGGTTCACCAGGTTGATACCAGAGATGGGGGGTGTTGATTATGAGTAGAGACTGAGCAGATTGGGTTTGTATTCGTTGGAATTTAGAAGGCTGAGGGGGGATCTTATAGAGACCTATAAGATAATGAAGGGGCTGGATAGGGTAGAGATGGAGAGATTTTTTCCATTTAGAAAGGAAACTAGAACTAGAGGGCATAGCCTCAAAATAAAGGGGGGTCAGTTTAGGACAGAGTTGAGGAGGAACTTCTTCTCTCAGAGGGTGGATAATCTCTGGAATTCTCTGCCCACTGAAGTGGTGGAGGCTACGTTGTTGAATATGTTTAAATCACGGATAGATGGATTCCTGATCGGTAAGGGAATTAGGGGTTATGGGGATCAGGCAGGTAAGTGGAACTGATCCACTTCAGATCAGCCATGATCTTATTGAATGGCGGGGCAGGCTCGAGGGGCTAGATGGCCTACTCCTGCCCCTATTTCTTATGTTCTTATGTTCTTAAGTACAGCCTCTCCTCTTGTAGGCTTATCCACATACTGTGTCAGGAAGCCCTCCTGAACACACCTAACAAACTCCTCCCCATCTAAACCACTTACCCTAGGGTTATTCCAATCGATATTTGGGAAATTAAAATCTCCCATCACGACCACTCTGTTATTATCACATCTCTCCAGGATCTGCTTCCCAATCTGCTCCTCCACGTCCCTGCTACTATTGGGCGGCCTATAGAAAACACCCAGTAAAGTTATTGACCCCTTCCTGTTGTGAACCTCCACCCACAGAGATTCCGTAGACAATCCCTCTGTGGCATCCATCTTTTCTACAGCCGTGACATTATCCCTGACCAACAGTGCCACTCCCCCACCTCTTTTACCTCCTTCCCTGTCCCTCCTGAAACACCTGAAACCCGGCATTTGAAGTGTCCAGTCCTGTCCCTGAGATAACCAAATCTCTGTAATGGCCACCACATCACACTTCCAGGTAGTGATCCACGCTCTAAGCTCATCCATTTTGTTCACTACACTCCTTGCGTTAAAATACACACATCTCAACCCTTCGGTCTGAGCGCTCCCCTTCTCCGTCACCTGCCTATCCTCCCTCTCGCACTGTCTACAAGCCCCTTTTATTTTTAAGCTTCACAGTAATCACAAACCAGCTACATATTGATAGAATGAAAATCTTTTTGGTGAATGAATATTGCTGGCTGTTTCCAGAGAGCTCTCAGCACCACATACGTACACATGATGACTGTGATGGACTCAAAGCCCCAGCTCTGGCTTTTAGGCTCTGTGGTGAATCTCACAATTCATTGGCCCTTTTGAACAGGACGTTGATGAGCTCCCCGACGCAGGTGTGCCGCTGCCTGCAAGATGCCGTACATGCCCCCTTCCGTGGAACCCTGGAATGATCTGCTGGCATGGAAATTCAATGCTGCAGTGACTTGTAAGGCTACCGGCATTGGATTGCCTCCCATTCCATTTGGATCTTCAGGAAGGAGCTGATATAAGTCAGTGCCTGGCTGCAATGGCATTTTCAGCTGTCTTTGAGATTGCCTCTCTGATATTCGCAGGTACTTTCTTCACTTGTGGTGTGTTTGATTATGTGTCATTGCTTGGTGTCATACTGGCTCATGGTTGTCTGCATTCTGAGCAGACAACTTCTGGTGCCTTCTGGCCACGGTCACGTATGGTTCAAAGCCTCCTCTGCAAGTTATTTGCCTTCTACACCCCAGCCTTCAAAACATGAGATGCACTAAACCCAAGAAAAGATATGGTCAGCGGCGTCCGCATTGGCCCTCGGTCCTACCTTTCACCTGTGGACTAATCAATTTCTTTGCATCAACCACACCCTGACCTCTACACACCCCGTCATGCCCCTCTTGACCTAGTTTCCAGCCACCTCTTCCTGCTGTCACAGTTTTGTCCTGCAACACTCCTACTATTACCCTGGAGCTGCCAAATATCAGCCTCCACCTTCCGTGCATCACCTTCGACCTTCCCTCCATCACCTTTGCCCTGCCTTTGACAACTCTCAACACACCATCATCATCCTTGAACTATTCTCAGCCACACTTGAGCTTCCATGTGGCAACCTCAATCTGTACCCTGTCGTGCTATAACTGCCTCCTCCCATCACTGTCAACCTGCCCATCTCAATCTTCCCAACTTCACCTTTGATCCACTCTCAATTACCTTAGACCTTCCCATCCGTCAACCTTTACCTTCCCTATGTCACCCTGCCCTCTCACTCTGCCCCCCATTACCATTCCAGTAGCCATCCTCCGTCAGACAGCCAGGACTCACCCTCCCTTGGACAGCCAACATCCTTCCTCAAAGAAGCAACTCAAGCTCCCACCCCGTGTTCCAGTGAACTTCCCATAAAAGAAAAGCAGCTCTTACTCCAAATCCACCTTGAGGTCCACCTCGCCTGCTTCATGCCAGCTTTAGCGAGTCATTAATGTGAAGACACATGCTTCATGTTCACTACAAACGTATCATTAACACTGGTGAATTTGTGTTTGAATGAGTATTTATGACAAGCTAATACATTCAAAATAGGTTCCCGTCACCCGGTGTAACTTCACTGCTGAAATTCGGAAATTTCATCCCAATATCAGGAACCTGACACTTCAGGCCTAATTTTACCATTGCGTTGCGCCCATTTTCGGGCACAAAAACTTGGTAAAGTTGGACGTGAGGTGAGTAGCGTGATCCACGCCCGCTTCTGCGTGGTTCCCCCTTTACCAAGACTCGAAAATAGCCGCGATCGGGACTGCGCCCGAAACGGGCGCGACGGCCATTTAAGTGCATTTGCATGCATTTAAATTGAATTAATAGGCTGCACGCTCAACATTACCGGCACTTCCCCCTTTATCACCTCGTTCGCCCATCCAGACTCGGTGCGAAACAGACATGCTCCATAAAAGTCCGATTCGGGCACTCCGTCAGTGAGCGTTGGTGAGGAGGTAAGTGCCTAGCGTCCGACAGCTCTCTGCTACTCACTGGTGTCCTGTTGTTGTGGCCATTTTCTGTCTCAGGTCGGTGGCGGCTCTGCGAGTGTGTGTGCGGGGGTGGTGGGGGGTCTGTTGCTCTGCAGGGTCTCCGATGTCCGACTTGTAGCACGGACCTGGGTCTCAGCACTCACCTCAGGTTTTGTGAAGCTGCTGGGTCCTAGTGCACTCAGCTCACTTCCAGCTGAAGGATGTGCACAAAGCCCTTGCAAATAGCACTGCTGCAGCCTCTCAACTTTTCAAGGAGCTGTGATTGCGGGGAACATGCGGCTGGGGGAATTGGGGCAGGGGTACTGTGATTGTGGGGAGCATGTGGCTGGGGGAATTGGAGGGGCTGTGATTGTGGAGAGCATGTGGTTGGGGGAATTCGGGGGCTGTGATTGTGGGGAGCTTGTGGCTGGGGGAATTGGGGGGTATGGACAGTGACTGCTGATGTGCTGGGCAAGCAGTGTTCCTTAACCTCTACATGTGTTCCTCTCCAACTCCCCCCCCCCCCGCCAACCCCGCCCAGCCCACCCCCCCGCTTTCAGAGTGACGAGATGGCTTTTGCGATGCAACCAATCGTTCTTGCTGTTCTTTTGGTTGCTGCTGGAGCTGAGGAGGTGGAGCTGGAGGAAGAATTGCGGGAACAGGAGACCCGGGCCTTACCCACTTGCAGGACCAGAGGGAGACACCCACCAGAGGCAGGAGGTGGCCTCCATTCACCCAGAGGGGCGCCGCAGGAGAAGGAGGGAGCAGAGCCCCTGGTGGTTCCGTGCACGAGTGTCCTTCGAGCAGATGTTGGACACCGTGTGCCGCCGCCATCTCCGACTCCGAAAGGAGACCGTGCAACACCTGTGCAACCTGTTGCAGGATCTGGCACCGAGAGGCGAGGGGCAGGGGTGGGGGGGGCGCAGGGGGAGTGGGGGGGCGGGGGGGGGGGTAGGGGGAGGGGGTGCGGGGGGTGGTGGGGGGCAGGGGGCGGGGGGCAGGGGGCGGGGGGAGGGCAGGGGGGCAGGGGAGCGGCGGGGGAACGCGGGAGGGGGCACCCACTCTCGGTGGCTGTCAAATTGACGGCCGCTCTGAATTTTTATGCGACTGGCTTTTTCCAGACCCCTAGCGGAGATGTCTGTGGCATCTCCCAATCAGCTGTGCACACCTGTGTGAGGCACGTCACTGAAGCCCTGTATACCTGGGCTGGGCAGTTCATCAAATTTAACCTGGACCAGGCCCATCAGGAAGCCCAGCCTGCAGGTTTCGCAGCCATTGCGGGGATGCCTAACGTACAGGGGGCCATCAACTGCACACAAGTCACCCTCAAGGCCCCCCTACAGAATCTGCGAAGATTCATCAACAGGAAGGGGTTCCACTCCCTGAATGTTCAAACTCATGTGCGACCATAAGATGAACATTATGCACGTCTGCGCCAGACATCCAGGCAGCGTGCATGACAGATTCATTGTCAGGAGCTCGGACATCCCAGAGGCATTCGAGGAGGAGCCCAGGCTGCGGGGGTGGATCGTGGCTGATGACGCCTGTGCAGAGGCCTGTGTCTGAAATGCAGACCTGCTATAATGAGGCCCATGCAGCCACCCGCGCGATAGTGGAGAGGAGCATTGGGCTTCTCAAAATGTGATTCCAGTGCCTGGACCGATCTGGCAGAGCCCTCCAATACAATCCTGTGATCTCTTCCTACATTGTGTGCTGTGCCTTGCACAATCTGGCTCTACAGAGAGGCGACCTATTGGAGGAGGAGGAGGACGTGGAGGTTGACCAGCTCAAATGAGGCATGTGAGGGCGGCCAGGGAGAACCTGATCACCAGGCGGTTCACTCGCTAGGGGTTTGTGTCTGTGGGTTCCATCCTCCCCGCTCCCTGCCCCAAAATTCCTTCTATACCCTGCAGCACTGTCACACCAGAGTGGGGGGCCTGGGTACTCTGTGTTAGTGAGTTTTTTGGCAGGCAGGAGGGTGATGATGACTCGCTAAGCACCATTATGATGATGCTCTGGTGCAAACTAGTCTGACTCCTACCTGAGCTCCGCATGCACACTGACATCTGGATCCACATCTGTGCAGTGGGTAAGGGATCTGAAACCCCCTTACAGGGCCCTGGGGCGGGTGGGATGGGTGATGGGAGGGAATTGCTCATGGGGTCTGGGGAACCAATGGCTTCCTTTCCTCAGCGACACAGCATTGAGGGGCCTCCCCAACTGACAACAACATGGAGCATCCCTCCGGTGATTATCAGTGGAAGAGGATTCCTATTCGAGACAAATCTGAGACAAATTACTCACAGGTGGATGGTGAAAAAACATTTAATTGCAATAAAGGTAATTAAATAAGACAGTTTAACATAAAAAACTTGTGAACAGAAAACGTTAAGGTACTTAAATATTTTTCTAACTAGAGCAGCCCTTCACCCGTGCCATCTCAGTGCAACTACAACTTCCTAAACTTACGTGGCCTACCATTACGTCTCAGTGACTCCCCAGAATGTACATCGGAGGTGGAGGGGGCCAGCTGCCTACCATGCCTCGTGGCCTGTGATGAGTGTGGTGGGCATCCTCTGGAGGCCCTGGACCTTGAGGGCCCTGGCCTGCTTCCAGGTGTCTGGGATGTTTCCATGACACCCTCTTCATCCCGCTGCCCCTGAGATGCCCCAGTGTCAGGAAGAGAGCTGTCACAAGGCTGGAAAGCCCCTGCATGGGCTTGAGCCCTTCCTCCTCCCTTGGGGTTCCTGTGGACCCCTGGGTCATTCCATGGGATGGCGATGCTTCTGCAGTGAGCTCCAGAAGTTCCAGCGTCACCTGGCACTGCCAGTCTTGGAGGACCACCTGAGTCCTACCCATGGCGGTCGACCTCTCTGTGATGACCATCTCAGTTGGGAGCCACCTCTCAATGGCTGCAACAAGTGCCGTCTGAGACTGGGCCATGCTTTGCAAGCCCTCAGCCATGACCTTCTGTGACTGGGCCACGTTCTTAAGGGCTGCTGCCGTAGCCCGCTGTGTCTCAGTGCTGTCCCGCTGGATCTCCTGCAAGCTCTTGAGCCTCTCAGCCATGGGCCGCAGAACCTCCAGAATCCTGTTCAGTCCCTCAGCTGTGGCCTGCTGTGACACAGCCGCGGCCCTCTGGGACTCTGCTGTGGCCTGCTGTGACTTGGCCATTGCTTGGTGCTTGCCACTCATGGTGAGGATCCCCTGCCCCAGGCTTTCCACTTCAAACGCCACCCTTGCAGTGTTGGCCTGGGAAGCACACAAGACAGGCAATAGCTGGTCCGCCTGAAAACTTTGGGACTCCTCCCAGCAGCCTCGCAGTTGGTCCAGTGTGGCCGTCAGCCCCTCCTGCATTCGCTGGCTCTGTTGCTGCATCTCCAGCAGCTGAGGCAAAAGTGATTTCAGAGGCCCAGCTTGTAGCCTGGGGCTAGCTGAGTCCTTGCCTCCGGGCCCCGCTTGCCAGAGTTCTCTCCTCCACCCGATGTACATTATCAGATGTGTCGTGCTCACCAGAGAGTGACCCAGAAGCCTCACCACTAACTGGACTCACTGACGTGTCAGTATCTGGGATGGTGAGTTGTGAGGTGGAAGCTGATGCCAAAACGGTGCCACCCTCGGAGGTCCCTTCACCCGCATCCTCCGAGGACTCATCCGAGCTGTCTGGACCAGGATGGGCGGGAGCTGCAGCCGGGGCCTGGAGTCCAGAAGGCCCCGGGGCGTCCGGATCTGTCCCTGCAACACAGGACACAAGGTTAAGCGCAAGGGAGGGAGAGGAATCCAGGGTGCCAAACACATGATTCATATTTCTCCATTGAACATAGAACAAAGCACCAAGAAAATTATATCACAGGGACAGGTTCTTCGGCCCTCCAAGCCTGTAGCGACCAGGCTGCCCATCTGATTTGTAACCCCCTACCCTTCCGGAGACCATCTGTCTCTATTCCCATCCCATTCACATAGCTGTAAAGATGCCTCTTAAAGGTCACTGTCGTATCTGCATCCGTGACCTCCCCCTGGCAGCGAGTTCCAGGCACCCACTACCCTCTCTGTGCAAATAAACATGCCTCGTACATCTCCTTTAAACCTGGCCCCTCGCACCCAAAACTCATGCCCCCGAGAAGTTGCCTCAAAGTGAGTGGAGGAATGACAGGTGCTCACGTCTTGATGGCAGCCCGACCATGCTGTCGCTGACAGCCTGCAACTCCCCTTCTCTGGAGAGCTCCAGCGCCCGCTCCTCAAGCGGGCTGAGGACCCGGAGGTCTGGCTCACCACCCCGTGTCTTTATCCTCTCATGGGTGTTATATGGAGACAGAAGGAGCCATGAAAGAAATGGAGTATCAGGTGGTGGCCCTGAGAGGGCAAGCGCAGTGGGGTTCACTGGGGGGAAAGGAAGGAGCTGCTTGGGGGTCAGGGGCTGGAAGCATGCAGGGTGCTGGGGATGGGAGGATCTGGGGGAGATTTGGGGGAAGATGCAAAATGGGGTTCAGCACTCGCCCTTGCTGCACGGATGAGGTCATTGAGCTTTTGCTGGCACTGCTTCCCGGTTCCGGGGGGCCACTGCCCTGGCACTGACCGAGGCAGCGACTTCCTCCCAGGCCACATTTCCATCAGCCTTCCTGGATCTGCATCCTCCTGGGGGGAAGAGGGTGTCCTGCCTCGCCTCTGCTGCATCCAGCAGCCTCCCCAGGCCACCCTCAGAGAATCGGGGGGCTGGTCGTGCGCACATTTTGTGCAGGAATGCCTGCCTGCCTGTCCATTCTTGAGTTTTTAATGGAGCTGCCCCTCGTTAGGGCAGATCAGCTGCAGGCAGCTTGGCAGAACATTCCAGCAAGTTCCATGCAGTTTGCTTGTTAGCATTGAGGGGAAGGCAAATGAGCACTTGCTGATGGGAAGGGGAGTGGGGTGGGGGGGTGGGGGGGGGGCATTGATCAGTGTCTCAATGATTGGGGACAGAGGGAGGTGTCACACAGCCATCGGAGTCTGGAGGAGATGAGGGCCTTGTGCGGGAGGGTCCAGGGTGGAGATGAGGGGGATCACTCTGTCTGATATCTGTAGGGGGGAGGGTGGGTCTCTCCGCCTGAGATCAGTATGGGGGAAGGGGTTCCGCTGCTCCTCTGCCTGAGATCGGTGGGGTGGAAGGGGGGTCCTTCGCCACTCTGCCTGAGGTTGATGGGGTGGAAGGCGGGTCCGCTGCCACTCTGCCTGAGATCGGTGGGGGGGAAGGGGGGAGGGGCTCACGATCGGTCTGTGTGGCGGAGGGTGGGAGGATAAGGAGGTCAGTAATGTTGTGGGGGGGTGGAGCAATGCCTGTGGGGGCCAGGGGGAGGTATTATCCAGCCCGGGAGGGATGTGGCGGGGGAGCCGCATTCTATCTTTTTTTTTCTGCGCATGTGCAGTTGGAGGGACCGATCGGAGCTCTAGGATTTCGGGCGCATTAACCCCATCCACAGGCTTGTGCAGCGTGATTCAGATTCGCTGATATTTTTTCAGGCAGAGTGTGTATGGGGGCGCCTGAGAACGGGTCTAAAGGTCGGCTCTGAAACACTCTCAGTTTCAAGTCCACCCAACACTTAGGATCAAAATGGTAAAATCGGGCCCTTTGCCTCCCAGGCAATTAAGTTCGCCTCATTTCCTGCTATTGGCACCGCCATTAAATTCTTCCCACTGTGTTGGAAGAGAAGGAGAAGATATTGATACGGCAAAGGGATGGATGGTACAGATAAGATATCTCTGTACCTTACCACACGACCTGTATAAACTAATCCACTCAATGAACAAGCAGTCAGGTCCCACACCATATTCGTAATTCTCCAAAGACTCCATTATGTGCCTATGGCTCCTGCTCTGTCCAAGACTGCAAGAAACTACAAAGGACCGTGAACGAAGCTCAGTCCATCATGCAAACCAGCCTCCCATCCATTGACTCTGTCTACACTTCCCGCTGCCTTGGAAAAGCAGCCAGCGTAATGAAGAACCGCACACACCCCGGACATATTCTCTTCCACCTATTACCGTCAGGAAAAAGATACAAAAGTCTGAGATCACATACCAACTGACTCAAGAACAGCTTCTCTCCTGCTGCCATCAGACTTTTGAATGGACCTATCTCACATTAAGTTGATCTTTCTGTACACCCTAGCTATGACTGTACATTATATTCTGCACCCTCTCCTTTCCTTCTCTATGAACAGTATGCTTTGTCTGTAAAGCGCGCAAGATCCCGGCTTGGGTCACTATCTGTGTGGAGTCTGCATGTTCTCCCCGTGTCTGCGTGGGTTTCCTGCGGGCGCTCCGGTTTCCTCCCACAGTCTGAAAGATGTGCTGGTTGCCGTGCTAAATTCTCCCGCAGTGTACCCGAACAGGTGCTGGAGGGTGGCAACTAGTGGATTTTCACAGTAACTTCATTGCAGTGTTAATGTAAGCCTACTTGTGACACTAATAAATAAACTTAAACTTAAGAAACAATACTTTTCACTGTATACCAATACATATGGCAATAATAAATCAAATCAAATCAAAAATCCACTTTGGGATCTATTTCTCTCCCTCTTCCCGACCACCATTTCTTTCACAATGTCTGCAACATTTTAACAAGCACCAAATCCATTTTGTCATTCTATGGCTGTAACAGTATTGCCCTATTCAAGCCCTATGTGATTTATATTTCTTTAAATTTAAGCCTTTAGCCACATTCTCAACACACACTCTCTTTGGCTAACTGCTAACCCATGGCCAGTGCCGTACCGGGAAAGTAAGCTTGTTATTAAAATAAGTAGACCACATTTCAGCTTGGTAATACACTCGGGGAACGAGCCATTCCCAGCTCTATTTCACTGCAGTCACAAATTCAGTCTTTAATATTGAGGGTAGTGCGGTTGATATTGTGTACATGTACTTCGAAAAAGCAGTTAATAAAGTGCCTCATAATAGATTGGTTAACAAACTCAAGCCAGGGGATTAAAGGGCCAGTGGCAACACGGATACAAAATTGGCTATGTGTCAGAAAGCAGCAAGTAACAGTGTATGGGTTGTTTGTAGGCTGGCGCTGAGTGTATCGTGGTCTCCTCACAGGGTTTGCTATTGGGGTCACTGCTCTTTTTCTATGTATGAATAGCCTTTGCATGTGCATAGGGGAGCACAGTTACAAAGCTTTGCAAAGAACATCAAAGTTGGAAACGCCGCAAACAGCGAGGAATAAAGTAGTAGGCTTCAAGAGGATGTAGTTGGACTGGTAAATTGGACAAACATACGGTCGATAAAATTGAATGCAGAGATGTGCAGAGCGTTGCATTTTAGGAGACAATATAAATTTAAATGGGACAGTGTCAATAGTCTATAAATAGACCTGGGGGTTCAGAAGTTGATTGACTGTTGCAAAGCATATGGGATTCTTGGCTTTATTAATAAAGGTAAAGAGTACAAAATCAAGGAAATTATGTTAAACTTTATAAATTACTGGTGAGACTTCAGCTGGGCTATTGTGTTCAATACTCGGTACCACATTTGAACAAGTATGTTAAGGGGTTGGGGAGGGTGCAGAGGAGATTTACCAGAATTATACCTATGATGAGAGACTTCGTTATATGGGAGATGAGAGAAGTTTTCTGTAGATTGGAGCAGTTTTTTAATTAATTTCCGGATATGGGTGTCACTGGCTAGGCCAGCATTTATTGCCGTTCCCGAGTTGCCCTTGAGAACAAAGAATAAAGAAAATTACAGCACAGGAACAGGCCCTTCGGCCCTCCAAGTCTGCACCGACCATGCTGCCCGACTTAACTAAAACCCCCTACCCTGCCGGGGACCATATCCCTCTATTCCCATCCTATTCATGTACTTGTCAAGACGCCCCTTAAAAGTCACTACCGTATTCGCTTCCACTACCTCCCCCGGCAACGAGTTCCAGGCACCCACTACTCTCTGTGTAAAAAATCTGCCTTGTACATCCCCTTCAAACCTTGCCCCTCGCACCTTAAACCTATGCCCCCTAGTGACTCTTCCACCCTGGGAAAAAGAGTAATTGACTCTTCCACCCTGGGAAAAAGAAGTTGGTGGCAAGCTGCCTTCTTGAACTGCTGCAGTCTGTGAGGTGTAGGTACACCCACAGTGCTGTTAGGGAAGGAATTCCAGGATTTTGACCCAGCGACACTAAAGGAACAGCGATATATTTCCAGGTCAGGTTGGTGAGTGACTTGGAGGAGAACCTTCAGGTGGTGGTGTTTCCAGAGATCTGCTGCTCTTGTCCTTCTAGATGGTAGTTATCGTGGATTTGGAAGGTGCTCTCTAAGGATCAGAGATCAAAAAGAGGTTTTATATATAGAGGCAGGGAGAATAGCTGAGATGGTGAATGAAAACTTCACATCTGTCTTTACCAAGGGAGAAGATGGTATCGAGGCCACACTGAAGGAGGAGATAATTAATACATTTGGCACCAAACCCGCTTCTCTGCCAACTCCCGATTTTCCGGACCATCGTGATTCGCATTCCGAGCTAGCGGGCCAGGGGAATCCCCCCGCCTCATTGGAGCGAACACAGGGAAGATTCATGAGAATTGTTCCAGGAATAAGGAACTTCAGTTATGATGACAGATTGGAGAGGTTGGGATTTTTTTCCTTGGAGAAAATCGTGAGGGATCTGGGCAAAGTAGACAGAGAAATTTAGCAGAATTCTTCCTTCCAAGACTAAGTCCCGTGGCGGGGGTGGAGACAGGGAGTAACTCCCTTTGTGGAGGCTGATGGGAGATTACACGGTATCTTCTGCCCCTGGATTAATTAATTAGGCAGCTGGGGGTTTTGCAAAGTTTCCCGTGTTGGGGCGGGCTGGATGGCGCACGTCTCGCCAACATATCCATGCGCCATTTTTAAAAGTTGCTTGGACGTTCACTCGATACTAATGTCGGGAGATGTGGAAAGGGAGCTGAGATGCCAGTACCTAAGTTTAGTGTTGCCTCCTTCAAGTGCTCCCAGACCATGTGGAGATCCAGAGGAATGTACTTTTTCTGACTGACAGGAGGAGGAGGAGAAGGCTGAGCAGGGAAACCAGCCCTGCCAGGGTGCAGGTGGCAGATGCTGTCAGTGCCCGGGGATAGGCAAGGGGTTGGTCACAAGTTGCCGGAAGAGGATGAATGACCTCATTCGCTCCACCAGAGTGAGTCGCATCAGATTGTCACATAAACCACCGAGACACCAATGTGCAAGGATACGTGGGCCTCAGTGGTAATGGCACAGTCTGGCCTCACAGCCCCACTGCAGTACACTCTGTGGTGGAGTGACCACTGTGTCTTCTTCCAAATACATTGAACACGGCATGGGGTGTGGAGCAGTGAGGGGGTTAAAAGGGCTTTGGCACACAGAGAGCCAGCAACCTCCACAAATCGGATGCTTGTCTGAGCTTTCCCCTTGCATGCCAATGGGCTCAGCGCTCTAACGGGAGCTGGTCCACAACCTTCCTGCCCAATTTGTACCACCGATGACGATCTGCCACACAAAAATGGACTATCTTATGACGGGAAGTGTGAGAAATGAACCAAATTGCAATGTTCAGATGCATGCAACATGCAACTTCTCTCAAACTCTGTTATCTTTGAGCAGGACAATCACTGCTCGACAATCACCAGGCAAGACTGTTCTCTTCCTGTGGGGGGGCACTTCAGCGGTCACGGGCATTCAGCCTCTGATCTCCGGGTAAGTGTTCTCCAAGGCGACCTTCACGACACACGACAGCGCAGAGTCGCTGAGCAGAAACTGACAGCCAAGTTCCGCACACATGAGGATGGCCTAAACCAGGATGTTGGGTTTATGTCACACGATCAGTAACCCCCACAGCTTGCCTGCTGGAGTTGCCGAATCTCACTGGCTGTCTTGTCTGGAGACAATACACATCTCGTTAACCTGTGCTTAATGCTCCCTCCACCCACATTGTCTGTACCTTTAAGACCTGGTTGGTTGGAGGGATTCGCATTCTAATCAGTATTCTGTAACTTGATTTTGTGTCTCTGTGCCCTGTTTGAGAGCACATTTCCACTCCATCTGACGAAGGAGCAGCGCTCCGAAAGCTAGTGGCATTTGCTACCAAATAAACCTGTTGGACTTTAACGTGGTGTTGTTAGACTCCTTACTATCTTTGAGCAGGACAAGATCAATCGCAACTGCAGTGAACAGAAGATGGGAGAAGATGCCCACATCTGAGGTCTCTCACCGAGCTCATGGAGAGGGCATTTGAGCTTGCAGGAGTGGAGGATACCATGCCATCTGGTGATTGGATGCTCAGACTTGGACGTTTACCTAGTAAGGATCCATCCATTCTATAGGAAGCTGAGGTTCGAATGTGCGTCCATGTTGGAAGTGGCTGAATCTGTCACTTGCACTCTGCTGTCTCACTGACCCTAGGTGCCTCCAGGAAAAAGCCAAGCACTGAGCTGAGGGACTCCCTCTCCGGCCTCAGCAACACCCACAGCCCAGAGAGGAGCCAGGAGAGGGAACAAGATGAAAGCTGCACATGTGTACAGATGTTACAACAGACACCTGCACCCTCCACCAGCTCAGGAACACACACCTCATTGGGTATCATAAGAACATAAGAACTAGGAGCAGGAGTAGGCCATCTGGTCCCTCAAGCCTGCTCCGCCATTCAATAAGATCATGGCTGATCTTTTTGTGGACTCAGCTCCACTTACCCGCCCACTCACCATAACCCTTAATTCCTTTACTGTTCAAAAATGTATCTATCCTTGCCTTAAAAGCATTCAATGGGGTAGCCTCAACTGCTTCACTGGGCAGGGAATTCCAGATTCACAACCCTTTGTGTGAAGAAGTTCCTCCTCAACTCAGTCCTAAATCTGCTTCCCCTTATTTTGAGGCTATGCCCCCTCGTTCTAGTTCACCTGCCAGTGGAAGCAACTTCCCTGCTTCTATCTTATCTTTTCCATTCATAATCTTATATGTTTCTATAAGATCTCCCCTCAGTGGTGGGTTAGGAAGGCTGTCTCAATCTAGAAGCTACCGCACGGACACATGTCCACAGCAAGCGGAGGTAGGTTCAGCTGAGCTCTTTGGCACTCGGAGAACTGATGGGGAAGAGGCATCTGTGAGATCCGAGGTCGAAGATGACTCTCTGGAATCAACTTACAAACTGATAGTGCAGAAGATGAGCGACATCAGACGGAGGTGTTGGAAGCCTTCAACAGAATGGCACGTAAGTTGGAGGAGACCTCTGAAGTGGTGCCCACATGTGCAGACATTGAGGTCTCCATGGGGAGGTTGGCAGATCTCATGGAGACCCTGATACAGCAAAATGCCTAGTTTCTGCTGGACAGCTGCATAGTCCTGCACTCCATTGTGGCAGCCATGAGTGAGTTCCTGCAGTGGCTACATGAGACGGTGACAGGACACCTCAACCTCCCTCTAAGTGCCCCTTCCCCTCAAGAAGTCAGGCCAGAGCCTTTGGGCATTCAAAGAGACGAGGAGAAGCAGCTGGGTACACCTGTGTTATCCACTCCAGGTTCCCAGAGGTTGTCCACTCCCTCCAAACCGTCTTTGCCTATGAAGCTTTCAATCTCATCCTATGCCAGGGCAGAGGGAACAGCCACAGGAGGACCCCAAAAGAACCTGAGCCCCGCAAGCCCCGGCTGTTACAAAGGCAACAGGATAAATGAGTGGGTAGGCTGCCTCAATCCCTGCTGAGGACGTCAAGGCAATACCTAGAAGAAGAGGTAGCCAGGAAAACTCTAGAAAATGTGATCACAACTGGTTGCATGGCTGAACAGATAATTGTCACAAATTATACATTCTCCTTGCTCTCCATCGCTAGCCTATCAGTACCTCCTGCTGCCTTCCATGCCACATCCCAAGGTTCCCATCCCTTGAAGTAGATCAAACCCATGCTGAAATCCTTGGAAGAAGTTTGGTCCATGGCAAAGTCCTGGAAGATGGTCCAAAACCTCAGCCAAGTCCCTGGAAGTCCAAAGCCTGAGTGAAGCTGAAGCTGCTGCAAGGATGTTCCCACCTTCCGAAAACTGCTTCGCAAAGAAGCCCCATGGAAGCAGCTCCACCCACCGTGCGATACATGTGTTCCCCCAGGATTCGGTAGCTGTGGGCCTCCATCTTTTTCTCGTCAAATGTCCGCAAGCTGAGCAATGCTGTAAAGGTAAGGCCCGACATTTGCACGCTGCGCTGGCTGAGACATGTTCTGGACTGCGTGTTCTCCCGTTGGCGTAATGGAGAAGCGGGCATGGGGAAAGATCCCAGTCAGGCCTTCATGTGCATCCTATGATCAGGATGCAAATCAGTTTCAACCGGAGTCTGGCGGGATTCCTGAACTCTCATGGCGGGCAGCATCAGAAGATCCCGCTGTCATTTCATGCTGGCATCAAACTCCCGCAAAGTTCCCCCCTCACCCCCCAGCACCACCCACCTGTCCCCATTAGTGGGGACATGGGTGAATTCCATCCACTGTGAAGGGATCGAGAATGAAAGGACACAGATTTAAAATAATTGGCAAACGAAGCAAAAGCGACATGGGGAAAATCATTTTTGCACAGAGCGTGGCTGAGGACTGGAATGCACTGTCTGAGAATATGGTGGGGGCAGGTTCAATTGAGGCATTCGAAAGGAAATGAGACTGTTATCTGCAGGGTCACAGAGGGAAAGCACAAGGTAAATTGTTTATTTGGAAAGCTGATATAGACACAGCCAGCCAAACGGCTTCCTTCTGCTCTGTAAAAATTCTGTTATTTATGATGATTGATAAAAGAATTGGAGCGCAGATAAACTCCCTCTTACAACACAGTCAGTTACTTTGATCTGGAAGCAGATTCAATGAGTGAAGAGGATAGACTATTTAGATAGGCCTTTCAAATTGCTGACGTAGACAGGATGGACTAAACGACCTCCTACTGTTCTGTAAGATTCTATAATTCCATGTCCTTTAATGTGAAACTTCTTGGATTCACGCAGATCCTTTTAATAAAGATCTTATGCAAATATATTTAAATAGCTAACTGCTTCTAATTTGCCACGTTCATGAGTTGGAACAAATTATTTTTCTGATTTAAATAAATCTCAGAAACATCACAATGTAATGTATTTTAAACATTCTGCACATGTTCGACATTGCTTACTCCAAAGAAGGTTTCCAGCCCCCTCCTCAAAGTTCTCTATGGCTGGGATTTTCCAGCCCCAGCGCAGTAGGTGCTGCCGTGATAGGTGCAGTGAGGCAGCCAGAAGTCTTTGGTGGGACTGGAAGATCCTGCCCAGTGGGACTGGAAAACCTTGCCCTTTATTTCTTTTCAAAGCTCAGATTGAACTGAAGTGAAATGCCCAATCTGGCATCTTGAAGCTACCTTTCCAGGACTATTTATATAACACTTTTCACAAACAGGACCTTGCAAAACTGTACGCAGAGCCAGTGGATTACTTTGGAGGTCTAGTAGCTTTTGTTATGCAGGCAAACAATTTATGAGCAGCGGGGCCCCACAAACAACAGTGACTTAAATCAGGAGGGAATGTGAGGGAACGCTTTTTTACCCGGAGGGTGGTGACAGTCTGGAGTGCGCTGTCTGGGGGGTGGTAGAAGTGAGTTGCCTCACATCCTTTAAAAAGTAGCTGGATGAGCACTTGGCATTTCATCGCATTCAAGGCTATGGGCCAAGTGCTGATAAATGGGATTAGGTGGAAGGTCAGGCGTTTCACCCGTGTTGGTACAGACCCAATGGGCTGAAGGGCCTCCTCTGCACTGTATGATTCTATGATTCTAAGTTAATCCAGCTTGGTGGTATTGGTTGAGGGGTAAATGTTGGTCAAGGGTTCAAGAAGGTGGCTCACCGTCACCTTCTCAAAGGCAACTGGAGATAGACCACATACGCTTGCCTTTTCCATGACGCCCACGTCCCTTGAAAGAATAAAAGAAAGAAGTCTACTGCTTTTCTTTAAAAGTACGTCACATGTGCACCTGAACAGGTAGGTAGCATTTCATTCCAAGGGCGGGATTTTCCGGCCACATTCACCCCGAAAGCGGAAAATCCTGCCCAAGGTCAACGGACCTTTCCATGATCCGCCCCTCACCTGCTATGATTCCAATCGTGGGTGGAATGGGGAAGTTCTCCCCCAAATGTCAGTAGCCCACAAGCAGCATTGTATTCTACGGCACTGAGGAATTAGCCTACATTATGCACTCCAGTCACTGAAGTGGGGTTTAAACTGACAAACTTTCAACTCAGAATCTAGAGCATTACCACCTTCAGACAATTTATCTGAAATTTACAAGTCACAACTCTATAATTGCCTAAACTTGAGGAAGCCTTTTTTTGAATTCCTGCTCCCAGCATAGTGCCAAGACCACATGTCTGGAATTCAATGAAAGGGCCAGTGGGCCCCTGGAATTAAAATTAATGTTTGGTAGGTCTTGTTCAGTATGCTAAACTCTATACCCAAATTGTCGGTATGTACCCTCACCGCACAATGCTCTGCGCTGCAAGGGCAAATTCATAATGTCTACCTCTGTGATTCTTTGTTAAACACATAAGGAGTTTCATGCAGCATTAACAAGCTTTCTCCTACAAACATACATACACAATGAACCTACAACGGCAGAAGTTCTGATTATTTCATTGCAATCTGGATCAATCTCATTGATCCACTGGAGCAAGCTGAGAGGGGTGATTGAAAGCAGCAGTGCTGGTAAGAGATTAATTGGATTAATTGAATTGTTTATTTATTTAATTAGTCAGCTAGTGTGTGTATTTTTTTGGCCTTTACTTTAACAGCAGTTTTTCAAGTTTAAAGTGAAAACTAGAAGTGGGCAGCAAAGGAGTCTGGGAAGGGTTTTTTAAGCGCGTGAAGTATAAAAGGTAGGCTGCAGTATACAGCGGGCAGCGTCGGGAGCGGGCAGTGGAGTGTGTGGGAAGCAGAGTGTGAGCTATAAGACTTTGGCTCACAGGGCTTGAGTGTGTGGGAAGCAGAGTGTGAGCTATAAGACTTTGGCTCACAGGGCTTGAGTGTGTGGGAAGCAGAGTGTGAGCTATAAGACTTTGGCTCACAGGGCTTGAGTGTGTGGGAAGCAGAGTGTGAGCTATAAGACTTTGGCTCACAGGGCTTGAGTGTGTGGGAAGCAGAGTGTGAGCTATAAGACTTTGGCTCACAGGGCTTGAGTGTGTGGGAAGCAGAGTGTGAGCTATAAGACTTTGGCTCACAGGGCTTGAGTGTGTGGGAAGCAGAGTGTGAGCTATAAGACTTTGGCTCACAGGGCTTGAGTGTGTGGGAAGCAGAGTGTGAGCTATAAGACTTTGGCTCACAGGGCTTGAGTGTGTGGGAAGCAGAGTGTGAGCTATAAGACTTTGGCTCACAGGGCTTAGGCTGAAAGGGTGAGCAGGGGTGAGTTGAATTCATTTTTGCACTTTCTACCTGGTACTGGCAAGGTATCTAGAGGGGATGGGTGTGCAGGCAGTGCAATGTTCCTCTTGCACTATGTTTGAGGTGAGGGGCGACGACAGTGTCCCTACTGATTACACCTGTGGGAAGTGCACCCATCTGCAGCTCCTCCAAAACCGTGTTAGGGAACTGGAGCTGGAGTTGGATGAACTTAGGATCATCAGGGACGCAGAGATGGCCATAGACACAAGCTTTAGGAATACAGTTACTCCGAGGATTGAAAACAGATGGGTGACGGTGAGAGGGGCTGGGAGAAAGCAGTCCGTGCAGGGATCCCCGGTGGTCGTTCCCCTTAGCAACAAGTATTCCGCTTTGGATACGGTTGAGGGGGATGACATACCAGTGGGGAGCCGCAGTGAGAGGATCTCCAGCACTGTGTCCGTCTCTGTGGCTCGGGAGGGAAAGGGGGAGAGCGAGAGGGCGATAGTTATTGGGGACTCGTTAGTTAGAGGGATAGATAGGAGGTTCTGTGGCAGCAAAAGAGACTCACGGATGGTATGTTGCCTACCGGATGCCAAGGTCCGTGATGTCTCAGACCGTGTTTTCCAGATTCTGAAGGGGGAGGGGAAACAGTCACAAGTCGTGGTGCACATTGGTACCAATGACATAGGTAAGAGAAGGGACGGGGATTTAAAGCAGGAATTTCTGGAGCTGGGCTGGAAGCTGAGAGCCAAGACGAAACATGTGGTCATCTCTGGTACGTTGCCGGTACCACGTGATAGCGAGTTGAGGAACAGGGAGAGAGTGCAGTTAAATATGTGGTTGCAGGGATGGTGTAGGAGGGAGGGTTTCAGATACGTGGATAATTGGAACACGTTCTGGGGAAGGTGGGACCTGTACAAACAGGACGGGGTGCACCTGAACCAGAGGGGCACCAATATCCTCGGAGGGAAATTTGTTACGGCTCTTCAGGGGGGTTTAAACTAATTTGTCAGGGGAGTGGGAAAGGGAGTTGTAGTCCAGAAGTCAGTGAGGGTGGTGAGGTATTGGGGAAGGTATCAGGGTCAAGGGTGGGTACTGGTAGACAGGAAGGTGGGTTGAAGTGTGTCTACTTCAATGCAAGGAGCATCCGGAACAAGGTAGATGAACTTGGGGCGTGGATTGGTACTTGGGACTACGATGTTGTGGCCATTACGGAGACGTGGGTAGAACAAGGACAGGAATGGTTGTTGGACGTTCCGGGGTATAGATGTTTCACTAAGTGTAGGGAAGCTGGTAAAAGAGGTGGAGGAGTGGCATTGTTAATCAAGGATAGTTTAACGGCTGCGGAAAGGCACTTCGTGGGGGATCTGCACACTGAGGTAATATGGGCTGAAGTTAGAAATAGGAAAGGAGCGGTCACGTTGCTAGGAGTTTACTATAGGCCCCCAAATAGTAATAGAGATGTGGAGGAAGAAATTGCTAAGCAGATTATGGATATGTGTGGGGGTCACAGGGTAGTTGTCATGGGGGACTTTAACTTTCCAAATATTGATTGGAACCTTTGTAGGTCAAATAGTTTGGATGGGGCAGTTTTTGTGCAGTGTGTGCGGGAGGGTTTCCTGACACAATATGTGGATGGGCCGACTAGAGGTGAGGCCACATTGGATTTGGTACTGGGAAATGAACCGGGCCAAGTGTTAGATTTGGTTGTGGGAGAGCAATTTGGAGATAGTGACCACAATTCGGTGTCTTTTGTTATTGCAATGGAGAGGGATAGGGCCGTACGGCAGGGCAAGGTTTACAATTGGGGGAGGGGTAATTATGATGCGATTAGGCAAGAATTAGGGGGCATAAGTTGGGAACAGAAACTGTCAGAGAAAGGAACTAATGAAAAGTGGAACTTTTTCAAGGAACAAATACTGGATGTCCTTGATAGGTATGTTCCTGTCAGGCAGGGAGGAAATGGCCGAGTGAGGGAACCATGGTTCACAAAAGAGGTGGAATGTCTTGTGAAAAGGAAGAGGGAAGCTTATGTAGGGATGAGGAAACCAGGTTCAGATGGCTCGATTGAGGGTTACAAGTTAGCAAGGAATGAGCTGAAAAAGGGGCTTAGGAGAGCTAGGAGGGGACATGAGAAGTCCTTGGCGGGTCGGATCAAGGAAAACCCCAAGGCTTTTTACTCTTATGTGAGGAATAAAAGAATGACCAGGGTGAGGTTAGGGCCGGTCAAGGACAGTAGTGGGAACTTGTGTATGGAGTCAGTAGAGATAGGCGAGGTGATGAATGAATACTTTTCTTCAGTGTTCACCAAGGAGAGGGGCCATGTTTTTGAGGAAGAGAAGGTGTTACAGGCTAATAGGCTGGAGGAAATAGATGTTCGGAGGGAGGATGTCTTGGCAGTTTTGAATAAACTGAAGGTCGATAAGTCCCCTGGGCCTGATGAAATGTATCCTAGGATTCTTTGGGAGGCAAGGGATGAGATTGCAGAGCCTTTGGCGTTGATCTTTGGGTCCTCGCTGTCCACGGGGATGGTGCCAGAGGACTGGAGAATGGCGAATGTTGTTCCTCTGTTTAAGAAAGGGAATAGAAATGACCCTGGTAATTATAGACCGGTTAGTCTTACTTCGGTGGTTGGTAAATTGATGGAAAGGGTCCTTAGGGATGGGATTTACGACCATTTAGAAAGATGCGGATTAATCCGAGATAGTCAGCACGGATTCGTGAAGGGCAAGTCGTGCCTCACAAATTTGATAGAATTTTTTGAGGAGGTAACTAAGTGTGTTAAGACCATAAGACCATAAGACATAGGAGCGGAAGTAAGGCCATTCGGCCCATCGAGTCCACTCCACCATTCAATCATGGTTGATTTCAACTCCATTTACCCGCTCTCTCCCCATAGCCCTTAATTCCTCGAGAAATCAAGAATTTATCAATTTCTGTCTTGAAGACGCTCAACGTCTCGGCCTCCACAGCCCTCTGTGGCAATGAATTCCACAGACCCACCACTCTCTGGCTGAAGAAATTTCTCCTCATCTCTGTTCTAAAGTGACTCCCTTTTATTCTAAGGCTGTGCCCCCGCGTCCTAGTCTCCCCTGTTAATGGAAACAACTTCCCTACGTCCATCCTATCTAAGCCGTTCATTATCTTGTAAGTTTCTATCAGATCTCCCCTCAACCTCCTAAACTCCAATGAATATAATCCCACGATCCTCAGACGTTCATCGTATGTCAGGCCTACCATTCCTGGGATCATCCGTGTGAATCTCCGCTGGACCCGCTCCAGTGCCAGTATGTCCTTCCTGAGGTGTGGGGCCCAAAATTGCTCACAGTACTCCAAATGGGGCCTAACCAGTGCTTTATAAAGCCTCAGAAGTACATCCCTGCTTTTGTATTCCAAGCCTCTTGAGATAAATGACAACATTACATTTGCTTTCTTAATTACGGACTCAACCTGCAAGTTTACCTTTAGAGAATCCTGGACTAGGACTCCCAAGTCCCTTTGCACTTTAGCATTATGAATTTTGTCACCGTTTAGAAAATAGTCCATGCCTCTATTCTTTTTTCCAAAGTGTACGACCTCGCACTTGCCCACGTTGAATTTCATCAGCCACTTCTTGGACCACTCTCCTAAACTGTCTAAATCTTTCTGCAGCCTCCCCACCTCCTCAATACTACCTGCCCCTCCACCTATCTTTGTATCATCGGCAAACTTGGCCAGAATGCTCCCAGTCCCGTCATCTAGATCGTTAATATATAAAGAGAACAGCTGTGGCCCCAACACTGAACCCTGCGGGACACCACTTGTCACCGGTTGCCATTCTGAGAAAGAACCTTTTATCCCAACTCTCTGCCTTCTGTCTGACAGCCAATCGTCAATCCATGTTAGTACCTTGCCTCGAATACCATGGGCCCTTATTTTACTCAGCAGTCTCCCGTGAGGCACCTTGTCAAAGGCCTTTTGGAAGTCAAGAAGTTGATGAAGGTAGGGCAGTTGATGTCATATACATGGATTTTAGTAAGGCGTTTGATAAGGTCCCCCATGGTCGGCTTATGATGAAAGTGAGGAGGTGTGGGATAGAGGGAAAGTTGGCCGATTGGATAGGCAACTGGCTGTCTGACCGAAGACAGAGGGTGGTGGTCGATGGAAAATTTTCGGATTGGAGGCAGGTTGCTAGCGGTGTGCCGCAGGGATCAGTGCTTGGTCCTCTGCTCTTTGTGATTTTTATTAATGACTTAGAGGAGGGGGCTGAAGGGTGGATCAGTAAATTTGCTGATGACACCAAGATTGGTGGAGTAGTGGATGAGGTGGAGGGCTGTTGTAGGCTGCAAAGAGACATAGATAGGATGCAAAGCTGGGCTGAAAAATGGCAAATGGAGTTTAACCCTGATAAATGTGAGGTGATTCATTTTGGTAGGACAAATTTAAATGTGGATTACAGGGTCAAAGGTAGGGTTCTGAAGACTGTGGAGGAACAGAGAGATCTTGGGGTCCATATCCACAGATCTCTAAAGGTTGCCACTCAAGTGGATAGAGCTGTGAAGAAGGCATATAGTGTGTTAGCTTTTATTAACAGGGGGTTGGAGTTTAAGAGCCGTGGGGTTATGCTGCAACTGTACAGGACCTTGGTGAGACCACATTTGGAATATTGTGTGCAGTTCTGGTCACCTCACTATAGGAAGGATGTGGAAGCGCTGGAAGGAGTGCAGAGGAGATTTACCAGGATGCTGCCTGGTTTGGAGGGTAGGTCATATGAGGAAAGGTTGAGGGAGCTAGGGCTGTTCTCTCTGGAGCGGAGGAGGCTGAGGGGAGACTTAATAGAGGTGTATAAAATGATGAAGGGGATAGATAGAGTGAACGTTCAAAGACTATTTCCTCGGGTGGATGGAGCTATTACAAGGGGGCATAACTATAGGGTTCGTGGTGGGAGATACAGGACGGATATAAGAGGTAGGTTCTTTACGCAGAGAGTGGTTGGGGTGTGGAATGGACTGCCTGCAGTGATAGTGGAGTCAGACACTTTAGAAACATTTAAGCGGTTATTGGATAGGCACATGGAGCACACCAGGATGATAGGGAGTGGGATAGCTTGATCTTGGTTTCAGATAAAGCTCGGCACAACATCGTGGGCCGAAGGGCCTGTTCTGTGCTGTACTGTTCTATGTTCTATGTTCTAATCTTCATATCCCAGGGAACGAGTGAAACTTGTTCTATACTCTACATCTCATTATGTCCTATTTCACAACCGGCTTCTAGTTTCAAATAGTTGTGCATCTTAGTTAATCGCTTGTGATGGTTAGAAATCTAACAAAATAAAATTACAAGGTACAGAAGTTGAACTATTCAATTCAAATCGGGATCTTTTATGAATCCACTTTATATTCCTCCACAGAATCTCAGTGTTGTTCTCTTAATCCCAAATACTGCTGTGCCAGTGCTGTGTTTTACATCGCTTATTCAGAGTGCAAACAGTGATGTCACCTATCATTCATGTCAGTGTAGTAGCAATTTCATTTCCATGCGGATTGTAACAATTGGCAGGATATTAATATCAATGTCACAGCTGTTGTTTGCACTCGGAGGATGCTGGTACTGAGCATCTATATGAGGCTAATCCCAGTAACATAGAGCCAGCTATAGAGCTCTGAAAGTGCTAATGCTCAGCAAAAATGTTCAAGTCTGACCTTGTTATATTTTGGAACGTTAGGTAATTAACATACGTAAAGTTGGTGTCATTTTGACTGCATCTTCTCATCTCACCAAACCACAGAATACACAGCCATGGCCTTGAGATTCATCCTGTTACAAAAGGACTCCCCGCACTGTTTACTGATATTGTTCTTTTGCAATATTTTAAAAACTACACTTTTTGTAAAGCCAATTCTGACCTTGAGTAAAATTCGTGGGGTGCGATCTTACCTGCTCACTACGTCGGTCGATTGGCATGGTGAGCCGGTAAGATTGCGTGCAAGGCCAAAAATCCTACCCAGCTCAAACCAGCAGACAATCTTCCTAGCCCTGTTTTGGCAGCGGGATTGGGTGCAAAGCCTATTTGCATGGGATTGATTCAATCCCATTAGTGTGTCCAGGACGGCATCTTCCGGCCATCTGGAATCTGCTCCCTTGCCGGCATGAACTCTTGTCGGCGAGAATCACTGCTGGTCTCCACCGGTGGAGACCAGGTTTGATGGCCATGCTAGGAGGACAATGAAGCCCACAGATGGTCAGCGGCATGGTTGGTCAGCGCCCATCAGGCAGTGTCAACCTGGCAATGCCCACCTGGCATCCTGGCACTGCCCACATGGAACGCTGGCAGTGGGGGTAGGGCCTGAGTGGGGGGTGGGGCTATGACTGGGGAGGGGTATGCAAAATGACAGGGGGCTTAAGCAGGGAGCAGCTCTGCAAAGGATGGTGCTCTGCAATGGGAAGCACTGCCAAGGGGGGTCTTTGCAAAGGGGACTCTCTGCAGGGGGGGCTCCACAAGGGGGGTCTATGCAGGTGCGCTCTGCCAGGGTGAGGGCTATATAAGGGGTCTATGCAAGGGAGGCTATGTAAGTAGGGGGCTATGCAAGGGGGTGCATGCAGGGCATCCATCAGGGGACTCATCAGGAGGGTCCTGATGCTGGCAATCCATATTGGTGTGGGGAAGAACATGAGGTGGGGAGGGAGTGTCTGATATCCGTGGGGAGGCCTGGTGGGGGGAAGTGGCAGTGGAGGACTCCCTGGTTCACTGAGAGATCAGGGCACCCTGCGCAATGGCGCCCCGAGCAGTCAGCAGCCGGCTACTCTGGCGCACTTAGGCTGACAGAGTGTGGGAAGATTGCAGTGCCGACTTACCAAAAAACCAGTGTGAAACACTCCCACTTTCAGACTTTTATGACAAAGATTGCGCCACATACCTTTTGGATGATTTGCTTTTAACAAGCCTTCGACAAACAGAAGTCATTTTGTCCTTAACTTCTTTAACTTTGTGGAGCTTTGTGAATTTAGACTCCTCAAAACAACTGTAAGTAGCCCATTGACATATTGTATTTACATTAATATTTACTCTCTACTTTATTACCATAAAAGAAATTCAGGAACTGATATTGCAGAACACCGCGATTCAAGATAAAATCCTTCTTTTGAGTATAACTGGTTCAGTGCTTAATAACATTTTGATTTGCTATTCACAATGTTAATATAACTGTTTCCTCAGGATGATGAATGAGTATGGACATTTGATTTTATTGCACAGACTCATTTATCCTTAAAATAAATGCTTAACAAGATAATAAAAGCTGTTTGTAATAATAGGTGCACTTTTTATTTTGCTTTAATCTTTGGGATACATAATAGCCCAAAGCTCTGAGGATACAATAACCAGACATTGCTGGCATGTTAGGAGAGTCTGTCTGCTTTCTGCATTTTTCAATTACTGTCACATTAAACGGGCTTCTTCAGACAATTCCTTTCTTTTGATGCTATCTGTTCTCTGTTTAATAATATTTGCTTCTGATGTGATACTACCTGGTTACTTACGCTTCCCTGAATATTATACCACTTTGATAGATGTGCTTTGCTGTTGTGCATTAACATTGTTTGGATATTTGTTTCATAACCTAAGTTTTCCACATTGTAAGGAATTAAATCGAATATTGCACTGTTTGTTTGGTTTTAAGTAGAATTTTATTTAATATATCAAAAGCGTATTAAAAAGCCAGGTTACAGCTGCAAACAAAACCCTGCTTTTAGCAAAGTACATCATTTCCCAGTGCCCAACAATCCAAATGTGCAAATACTAACAGCTTGTGCCAACTAAATCGTTAGGGCGGCACGGTAGCACAGTGGTTAGCACTGCTGCTTCACAGCTCCAGGGACCTGGGTTCGATTCCCAGCTTGGGTCACTGTCTGTGTGGAGTTTGCACATTCTCCTCGTGTCTGCGTGGGTTTCCTCCGGGTGCTCCGGTTTCCTCCCACAGTCCAAAGATGTGCGGGTTAGGTTGATTGGCCATGCTACAATTGCCCCTTAGTGTTCTGAGATGCATAGGTTAGAGGGATTAGTGGGTAAAATATGTAGGGGGTAGGGCCTGGGTGGGATTGTGGTCGGTGCAGACTTGATGGGCCGAATGGCCTCTTTCTGTACTGTAGGGTTCCTATGTATGTTATGAAATCTAGAAGAACAGTTCATTGTATAAATGAAACCAACAACTGTCAGCGTGATCTATAGAAATATGTTGAGGAGAGAATTATTGATCATTTCAATTAAAAAGCTTTGGGTGGTAATAACTACTAAACTTGTATTTGATATAATAAATACTAAACTTCTATTTCTTCAGGGTGTAAAATATTACAAAAGTGGTGACATTGTTAAGCTGGTGGGGAATCCTGAAATGATTTGTTAATTTGATACAAGCTGCATTATTATTGCCTCTAGATGATGTCCTTCAGGTAGTAAAGTCAAAGATGACTAAAGCAACTGGAGAGTTGGTAGATAATAAATCCTTCACAAGAATTTTAATGCCTTGAAATGTGCTTGTTGATCTTGCTTTGCCAAGGAACAGTTGGTGCTTCCCTCAAGGTAGATTCCACTTGAACCTGGTGATTGATATTCAGACCTGCTATCATTTCTTGAACTGAAATGAAGTTGTCCAAGTCTCAACAGAACAGATGCCAGAATTCTCCAGCTGTTCACGTCAGCGGGATTCTCCAGTCCTTCTGCAGTGAACGGAGATTTGGCTGAGCGCCAAATTCTCAGTCCTCGCAAGCAGTGGCAACGGGGCGTGAATGGCCAGAGAATTTGAGGATCTAGGCGATCCCTGCCTGGGAGGGTGGTGGAGGTGGGCTGCCTCACACCCTTTAAAAAGTATCTGGATGAGTACTTGGCACTCCATAACATCCAAGGCTGTGGGCCAAGCGCTGGCAAGTGGGATTAGGTGGGCAGGTCAGGGCCTTTCATGCATTGGTGCAGACTCGATGGGCCGAAGGGACTCTTCTGCACTGTAGTATTCTGTGATCCTGTGATCTTTGATGATCTGATTCCTGCTCTGTCATGATCTTGACGATCAACCTAAATTACCCAATAGAGCGGCATTTTGAATATAAAGTACATAATAAACTTTACATCTAAGATACACAGTCGACATCATAAAATGCCAGAAGGGACCCACACACATTGTGAATAACCTGATCAGGCCGGAAAACCCGCTGCAGGGGCGGGGGGAAGGTGCTGGAAAATCCCAGCCATAATGTGGGAGCTTCGGTGTCAATGTGGGGCCAATAACATGACAGGAGCCTAACTCCGTTAGCATATTGGACACCTGCTCCTCAGAAAAAGAGGCCCGAGGCTTACAAAGGGCCCAAGATGCTGGGTGCAATGTGCCCCAATGTGGTGAAGAATGCAAAAAGATCCGAGTCGTGAGGCAGATATATTAAACTTTCCACTTCTATTTTAATTCTGCTCTTCATCCCATAATGCAATGGGACTGTTTAATCCTCACTCGAGCTGAACATAAGATGTGGTCGTGAATATCAAAGTGAAACCTCAGGCACTCCTGCCTTAAAGATCAGGCTGAACCCAAACTGACTACCGATTTACTAATGTCTGTTTTACGCTGCCACGAAGACCTAAGTTTCTCGAGTCCCTCCTTATTGCTACAGCTTCCCATTTCTACCTTTCTCAAGATGATTTTTTCTGCACATTCTCTCGGGTTTTAATGGCTATATCAGATTGCAGATTGCCCAAAACTACAAACATTGACTATAGCTGAGCCAATATATTGTATAACTTTCTTATAACATCTTTATTTTGCATTCTATACCCATTATCTTTCATACATATTAATCAGCCGAAATGAGAGATAATGAAATTTTACCACCCCCTCGCCATGCGGAATTGGAGTGGGTGAGGGGCAGACCTTCTGAGGAGAAGGTCCGTTGACCTTGGGTGGAATTTTACAGTTTCCAGACGAATAAGGCTATAAAATCCCACCAATGGTGTGTCATGATTGGAGTTGAAGCCTAATGACGAATAATATTTTGTATAGATCTTTTCAAGGTTTTAGAACAAACAAAGAACAAGAAAAAGTACAGCACAGGAAAAGGCCCTTCGGCCCTCCAAGCCTGCTCCAATCATGATGCCTGCCTAAAATAAAACCATATGCACTTATGGAGTCCATATCCTTCCATTCCCATCCTATTCATGTATTTGTCTAGATGCCCCTTAAATGCCACTATTGTACCTGCTCCCACCACCTGCCCAGGTAGTGCATTCCAGACATTCACCACCCTCTGTGTAAAAAACTTGCCTCGCACATCTCCTCTAAACTTTTTCCCATGCACCTTAAACCTATGTCCCCTAGTATTTGACTTTTCTACTCTAGGAAAGAGCATCTGACTATCCACTCTGTCCATGCCTCTCATAACCTTGTAGACCTCTATCAGGTCACCCCTCAACCTTCATCGTTCCAGTGAAAACAAACTAAGTTTATCCAACCTCTCCTCATAGCTCATACCCTCCAGGCAGCATCCAGGCAACATCCTGGTAAACTTCTTCTGTACCCTCTCCAAAGCATCCACATCCTTCCGATAGTGTGGCGACCAGAATTGTTCACCAGGTTGATACCGGAGATGAGGGGGTTAGCTTATGAGGAGAGATTGAGTAGATTGGGCCTGTACTCATTGGAGTTTAGAAGGCTGAGGGGAGATCTTATAGAGACATATAAGATAATGAAGGGGCTAGACAGGGTAGAGGCAGAGAGATTCTTTCCACTTAGAAAGGAAACAAGAACTAGAGGACACTGCCTCAAAATAAGGGGGAGTCAGTTTAGAACAGAGTTGAGGAGGAACTTCTTCTCTCAGAGGGTAGTGAATCTCTGGAATTCTCTGCCCATTGAAGCAGTGGAGGCTACCTCGTTAAATATGTTTAAGACACAGGTAGATAGATTTCTGATCAATAAGGGAATTAAGGGTTATGGGGAGCAGGCGGGTAAGTGGAACTAAACCACTATCAGATCAGCCATGATCTTATTGAATGGCGGGGGGGGTCGAGGGGCGAGATGGCCTACTCCTGCTCCTATTTCTTATGTTCTTTCTTCTTATATTCTAAATGAGGCCCAACTAAGGTTCTGTACAGCTGCAGCATGACCTGCCAATTTTTATACTCAATGCCCTGACCGATGAAGGCAAGCATGCCCTTTGCCTTCTTGACTACCTTATCCACCTGCATTGCTACTTTCAGTGATTAGTGGACATGCACGCCCTGATCTCTCTGCCTGTCAATACTCTTAAGGGTTCTACTATTTGCTGCATACTGTACTGTTTTCTTCTCTGGTGCTGTTCATACATCGGAAATATTAGTAAATTATATTCTTGTTAACTTGTCAGTGTGTTTAAATAAGGGAGCATTTCATGTGTAAAACCCAAACTTTCCCATCAAAAGCCTTCCTTTCATATCTGTAAACATTTACCATTGAGCCTGGGTTGGTGAGCAAAACAGCAAAAAAAAAAGCAATCACGGGGAAAGTTCATTAGATTTGTGAGAAGGCGCTCGTGGGTATTGTATCTGCCTCTCCACAACAGGAGTCATTTCAAAATAATCAGCTGCTTTCATTCCAGTCAAGAATGTGGTTAGTAAAACATCAGGTTCAATTTTAGCATGTCTCAATAACATGGGCACCTGTCTGATCAGCTAGGGTCACAGAGCTCTATTTACTGGATTTGAATGACAAGGTGTGCTGTCCCATTAAGGAGGCAATAACCTATTTTAGTGAATGCCTTTATTCACAAAACACCCCTTCCAAGCCTCGGAAAATCTTCTGTGCAGTCTTTAAAATCTATTTTGAGCTGAATTAATCTATGAACATATAGATGTTACTGTTTTCTGTTTTACTGCGTCTTGAGCAGAAGTTGCATTTTTCTGTCAAGGGGCAACGCAATCGCTTAACTGATCTTGAATGACAATTTTGGTCTGTCAACACAATAATGTGCATTGAAACATGAATGCTTCACTAATTCCACCTGCTACTAATTGTTTTTCAACTTCATGTGAAGTAAAATGGTTCAAAACAGCACAGCAAAATTTACACTCCAGCAGATCTGACACAGAGGTGGTAATGCTACTCAGTTTCAACTTTTAAAATTACTTTCATTATATGTTTCTTGTTTTTTTTCGAGTAAACAATATTTTCTAGTGCCCCGTCATTGACGATAACCGTATGATTCCCGAAAAGCGATTATATCTCACACAAAGCCAACACTTAAGGCCTGGATCTGTGTGGAGTCAGGCTGAGTTGGGAGGCCTTCAAAAATTGTGGGTTGGAACCAATTTTGGGATTCTGCCCCAATTCGTACTTCAAGCAATTTTTGCCAGGGCGGCATGAGCATGCGAGTAACCAGCCCGTGTACACTACTCTGGCTCCGTTGCATGGGTGGACATTTCAAACGCATTCCCGATATTTTGGTGGAACTGGGCCAGTTTTGTTAGTGAACCTGATTAATGTCACCTCAGAGGAGTCAAGAGCTACAGGGCAAACTTAGTCTTCAGTTGGGAACCAAATATAATTGCCATTCAACATTCCCCTTGAAATACATTATCCCATTCGCCTTCTCATAATTCTGTGAATAAATCAAAGCAATACATAACATTGAAGACGAAATAAACTTTTATCCACTTCATACCTCTTTGTTTTGTATAAATAAACATACTGGCATTGAAAGAAAAACCTATTCAAGAAAGATCAGGTTATTAAAAGGTAATATGATTTTATTTATTGGTTGGGGATTATTGGCCATCCTTAATTTCCCTTGAACAGAGTGGCCATTTCAGAGGACTGTTAAGTGGGCCTTCAGGATTCAACATTGAGTTCAACAAGTTCAGATCATGAACTGTCTCCTCCATTTTGCTTTTTCTCACTAAGAGCTAGGATCTTGTTTTTGTTTTCAGACAGAGCTGCTTGTTATCCAATCATTATCACTTTCTCTGGACCAATATTGTGTCTCTTTACCACAATCATTCTCTTCACTTCTTATTCTGTTATCTTTTGTTATTTAACATTTAAGGCCCTCTCCCCTTTTCCAGATTTTCTCTTTTGTTCTTTCTCCCCACCCCTCTTTCAACAGTATAATTCCCTTCATATTTCTACCTTCCTTCTGTTCCAAAGAAGAGTCATATTCGACCTGAAACATTGGACGGGATTTTCCAAATGCGTTTGCCCAGAGACCGGATATTCCAACCCAAGGTCAATGTATCCGTAAATGGTCCACCATATTCTCCAGCCCGCTCGTGACGATTCCCGCAATGGGTGGGATTGGAAAATTCACCCCATTAACTCTGTTTCTCTCTCCACAGATGCTGCCAGACCTGCTGAGTTTTCCCACTTTGCTTTTATATCAGATCTCCAAAACCCACAGTATTTTGCTTTTATTTATGTGAAAGTACTGTGCTGTGTGGACTTTTTGAAATGAATGATGCAACCTGCAAAATCAGTCAATCTCTACACAATTTTTTAAACTTATTTTCCAGTTTGCATTTGGTATCAGCTTGCGCATCAGTGAAAATACTTTTTTATTTTAGAGTAATTGCTCAGTTGTGAGTGAAAATCACAAAATGAATTTCCCACAATGTCTTGTTCAAAATATGGGAATGCGAATAACCAGGGAATTACTTGCTAATGGCATTTTTGATGTAACAGCTAAATTATAAATGAAGGCAGAATTTGACCCCAGAGACTGTGTGCTCCCTGACAGGTCTGATCACTTTGAATGGCAGGCTGAAGTTTCACATCAGGAATTCTGTCTGGGATATCTGTCACATTAAACAGTAATTGCAAACGTCTCAATTAAGCTTTTCAGTTTAACATTGACATCTATGGGCATTGTTTCTTCTTCATAAACCTTTTACTGTAAAGCGATAAATTGGTAATTAATAATGTAACTTTATATTGGAGATTTGGAATTTCAATTGTAAAACATCTACTTGCATCTTTATAAGGCTTTGTTAACTATCATTACTCATTTTCAGATTCAGAAAACACATGTAATTTCCCTATTTAAAATAGTATCATCACAATTGTTAAAATCTGAGTCAAATATTGTTAGAAATTTGTCCAGGGGGCATGTTTGCCCAGTTTACACAGTAATTCCTTTACCATGGTGAAAACATGTTTCTGATGCGGACATGTGAAACTCTTATACCAACACCAAGCCACGACTGAAGACATTTTTTTAAAAAGGTACTGGGACAAAGTAATTTAATTTTCTAAACTATCCACTCTTGACATTTATATATTTCCATTACATTTTTGAAATTTCCCTTCAGGTTTCTCCCATTCACTCACACACTCACATTCTTTTACACACTCAAACTCTCTCACACACACACTCAAACTCACACTCACAAACAAATGCAATGGTTACCAGAAAGCAACCATTTCTTAACTCCAATACCCACTCCTTTGATTGAAATCAGCCAACGCAAAACAGATCAGAAACTATGGGTGCAATTTTACCATCGCGTTGCGCCGTTTTCGGGCGTGACGTGGTGGTAAAGTGGGGGGTAAAGCGAATAGTGCGGCCAGCGACATTTTACGAGTGATGGATTTCCGGCGCGGTCAGCCTCTCGCTGGAAATGGGCAAGAGGCAGATTAATGTATTTAAATTTATTTTAATGCTGTTTTGCATCTGCTTAGCGAACCCGGTGCTCAATCGTCAGGGCTCGGCCCCTTTTATGACCTCGCGGGAAAGGTTTGTGCCAGTGAGGAATAGACATGCTCTCCATGAACAGGGAGCAGTCGACTTGTCCTCGCCGGTGGAACTGGAGGCCATTGAGGCTCCCTCAGGAAGGCTGAGGGCAAAGGGGGGTGGCCCTCGGGCAGTGCCAGACTGGCACCTGAGCAATGCCCACCGGGCAGCTGGGCAATGCCCACTGGGCAATGCTGGGGGTGGGGATAATGGGGGGGCGGTGTCAGTGGGAATGGGGTTAATGAGGAGGGGCTAATGGGGGAAGGGTCTAATGGGGGTGGCAGAATTTTACTGGCTCACGTCACTCATCAATGGGCAGGGCGAACTGGTAAAATCGTGCGAGAGCCAAAGAATCAGGATCACACCCGATTTGATTTGATTTATTATTGTCACATGTATTAACATACAGTGAAAAGTATTGTTTCCTGCGTGCTATACAGACAAAGATTACCGTTCATAGAGAAGGAAACAAGAGAGTGCAGAATGCAGTGTTACACTCATAGCTAGGGTGTAGAGAAAGATCAACTCAATGCAAGGTAGGTCCATACAAAAGTCTGACGGCAGCAGGCAAGAAGCTGTTCTTGAGTCGGTTGGTACGTGACCTCAGACTTTTGTATTATTTTCCCGAAGGAAGAAGGTGGAAGAGAGAATGTCTGGGGTGCGTGGGGTCCTTAATTATGCTGGCTGCTTTGCCGAGGCAGTGGGAAGTGTAGGCAGAGTCAATGGATGGGAGGCTGGTTTGCGTGACGGATTGGACTACATTCATGACAGCAAAGTCAGCTGGTCTAGAATTTCCTTGCAGCAGCCAGAAACCACCAAGCACAAACATAATTCTCAAATATCCCCATATATGTAACAGTGGCCTTTCATCAGCTTTGCTGAAATCACAGTGGGGGGGACGGTGGGGGGGTGGGTTGGGGGGGGGGGGGGGAGGGCGGGCGGGATCCTCGCAGGAGTAATAGACCCAAGAAACCTTCTTATCAGAAAATCAATTATTTTGTTGAGTATTAGATTCATTGCCTTTATCACACTTGGCATTTTTGTGTTGCAGTGTGGCTTTATTGCAGCTTGTGTGTGTGTATTGTCAGTGGGTGATTGATATGGAAGCTGGCTAAATGGTTTCAATGTTCTGTAATACAGGATTAAGGTGAAGGATATAACAAAGACTGACAATGCAGCAGAGCTTTGGGTAAGTTTTCAGGGTGAACCAGGTCTTTGGAATCACTGAGCAATTAACTTTACCTTTGAATCTCTTTTGACAAGACGTTGTAATGGCCTTCCCTTTTCTGTGGCTTCCTGGCATTCACCCGACCCTTCCTTATCCAACAAGGACTGTTGCTTTTGATGTGCTTTCTTCAAATGCATGCCTCTCGGTATGTGAAATTGTACATCATATGACTGATGCGGGAGATTCATCACTAGGCATGTTGTAGTGGGGGCTATTAATCTTCACCTCTGTTTCAGAAGTCTGATAATAACCCTGATTGTCAATGGCATTGATAATATCTGTGTTGTCTGGGTGTGGTTATGTGAACAACTGTCAGGGGTTCTTTGTCTTAGGCATGTTTACCAAACATTTCCTGCTGTGGGAACCTTCCAAAAGTACTGAAGGAACCCTTGAGAAACATCCTTATTGTGTTAAATAGTTAAACCACAAAATAACTAATAAACATATAGAACCAAATGTCGAAGATGGGGACGCTCTTATCAAAAAAATTCTAAGTGCTGAATGAGCATGAAAAGGGGAGAGCTCCAAATCTGATTTTTGGGTGAGTGTGAAAATGCAATCTTTTGCCACTTTGTACAAAAAAAGATACACAATCTGTTTCCCGCCAGTAGGAGGAGGGGCAGGGCATAAGCTAGCCGGAAAGCTGGCTGCTTGCTCTAGAGGGCTCAATTACACATGTGCAGATCTCTGTTCTATGCAACAGTTACATCACCCCCCCACCCACCGGATATTTGGATATTGCCCACCTCCCCTTGCCCCTCCCCCCAACCCCGCGATCACTGGCCTCCCTGACTGGTCGGTCCCCCAGCCCCCTGGCTATTGACCCCAACCAACCCACAATGGATCCCTCCCCAGCCTTGTTGATCACCCCCGCTACCCTAACCCCCAAACCCACCCCAACCTGCCCCAGATGATCGGCAGTTGCAGAGTGCACAGCTTCCATCCCCCCCCCTCACCCCTCAGCCCAGTTGATCCTCGTTGAGGAGTGTGTAGCCATCCCACCATTTGCCTCCCCTTAGGCTCTGCCCCCTCAGGCCCCACCGACTTGGCCACTCTCATTCTTGCCCTCCCTTACTCTCGCCCTCACCCACTCATGCCCTCACCCACCCTTGCCCTCACCTAACTCGCCCTCACCCACTCCCACCCTCACCCACTCCCAACCTCCCAACCACACACCCTCATCCAGGCGCTCACCCACACCTTTTCCCTCACCCACTCTCATTATTGCCCTCATCCACCCTCACTCACCCACACATCAGCCCGCACCCTCACCCACACTCCACTCCCATCCTTGCCCGCACTCCACTCCCATTCACACTCTCACCCACACTCTCAGCCACTCATTCTCCTCTCTTTTCTTGTCTCAGCCGGCACTCTGTGCACTGAAGGGAAAAAGCAAACCTTCTCAATCATCACCAGTCAATACTCCGAGGAGTACATGATTCATTATTGAAAAGCAAAGGAAGATGAAAGATGCCCATCATTAGCACGTAAGTAACAAATCACCCAGCCTGAATATCAGACAGAAAATCTGAGCACAATATCCGAACGATGGCACCTAGAATCCAGCAGAATTGTCGCAATGTACCCAGAACCTAGATTATGTGGAGTACAAACATCAAATGACACGACAGTGCAACAAAACAGATGTCAAATCAGGACAAGACCATGACCAAGTGCAACAACTCATCAAAGCGCTCCAAACCAGCATCCCAAAACTGTACAGCAGCCTCCAGCTGAGATTATCATAAATAAGTCTGGATGGATAAGCAAATCGCTGTGAAGTCTCAGAGTCTTGTCCCCGTGTTAGAGTACATGTAGGCACAATGTTATATTCTTTTGTTTTCATGTAAATGAAAGATAAAGTGTGGGATTTTCTGGCTGCACTCAACCCAAGGCCGGAAATACCCACCCGAGGTCAACGGACCTTTGCATGGTCCACCCCTGTCCGCTATGATTCCGTGGCGGGCGGGTCAGGGAAATTCCGCCCATTTTCTTTAGTGTTAAACCTTTAGCTAGAATAAAAGGAGCTATTGTGCTACAATGATATATACCATTAAGGACACAGATCTTAAACTGCAGCCAAACATGACCGCCTGCCCTCAACAGGATGTAATGTATTAGTCCCATGACTTGTAGTCAGTCTACAAGCAGCCAGAGTAGAGATTAGAATACTTATTCTCTGAGATAACAATCTGTTTGTCGTTTTATCTTCAAATAAAGGGCCCACATTATTGTTTCGCTAATCCTTGTGCATGATTGATATGTTCATGTTGAAGAGAAGGGAAAGGTAATGACATTCACTATAGCATGGGAGCAGCTATTTCAGTTTGTGCCACTCCACAGGGCAGCAGGGATCGACACAGAGGTCCAGCTCTCAGCAGATCAGCTTCACCTCAGGAGGCTCAGGCTATGGGTACAGGTCATTGCTGAACATCCACAGCCTCCTGAAACAAGACCTCCTACCCAGTTGGCATGCTTTGCCCGAGGCTGTTAAGCTGCCTATTACTGAAGCCCCCCCCCCCCCCCCCCCCCCCACACTCCACCCCCAGGTCTCTGCCTCTTCCGAGGTGCCGAGGTTGCGTGCTCTCTTCATCTGCAAGAGGAGGAAGCAGAGAGTTGGGAGTGTTAAAAGTGTCTTGTGCGAGGAGGAGGGAATTGAAAGAGTTCTTAAGAGCAGCGTTTATGAAGAGTGAGGCTTGCATGTAAGAGGACACAGGGACAAGAGTGAGCATGAGTATTGGCTGCTCAGATTGGGATGTGAGATGCCTGCAGGGAGAGGATTGAGTGGAGCTACAAGGTGAGATGTTCTGAGGAGTACACTACAGGAGAATGCGAGGAAAGTCAGAGCTTGGAGCTTGGCACCTTAAGGTGCTATGCTACTCAATAAGAACATAAAAACTAGGAGCAGGAATCGGCCATCCGGCCCCTTGAGCCTGCTCCGCCATTCAACAAGATCATGGTTGATCTTTTTGTGGACTCAGCTCCTCTTACCTGCCCGCTCACCATAACTCATCATCTTAATCAGCCTCCTGAGGTCCTGGATCGTAAACTGTCTCCAAATTGGAAAGATCACACTTCTATGGATGACTTCCTCAGCCATTAATATCCGTGGCTCCCTGATTGGAGATGCTGTCCTCTTTCCCCTGTCTTCGGAGAAGCTCCCCTCAATGGAACCTCGCAGATTCCTCAGCAGGAACTCCAGATAAGACTGAGGGACCTGAGGGGTCCCTCCATCCCTCTGGTTGCTGCATCCTCAATCCATGTCCAGTCAACCTATTCTAACACACGCCAAAGTCCCTTTAAAAATAAGTTCTTCCTTTGACAGAATCGATGTGTCATCTCACTCACCCTCCCTGATTGCTTGTGGAGATCAGGGGCGGAATGCTGTGGCTCAGTTAACAGGCCGTGGCGAAACCCACCAAAGAGTTCAACAGGCCCCCCATCCACGAATGGTCCTGTCTTTTGGGCAGGGATTAAGGTGAGAAAGTTCCACCCACTGGAAGTGATAATGACTGATGCTACAATGTTACCAAACTGTTCCTCTGCTCCGAGACTGAAACGTGAAATCAGGGCAGCAAAATTAATTCAGTGTTATCAAAATGTAAATTGTTGTCACGAACTGTTATTGCTTATGCTTCAGCCAGAAAACAAACACGGCAGTAATATGCAGTAATTACTAACCTATCCCTGATTACAGTCTGAATGTTAATGGGCATTTCACTGAGAGTGTTCCATTACAAGCATCTCCTAAATTGATGATAATTCTTACTCATCATTGAAACATTTACAGAATCACGTACGTTGCAAATAATAATCCTTCAGTCCTATTTTTCAAAATCTACTATGTTCCAGCTCAGTGATCTGGTACTTCCATCAACGATAGAACATCAAGAAATTGGAATCAACTCAGCACTGTCTCTGCAGTGCTTGCCTTCAAAATTAGGATCGGAACCTTCCATGTGAATCTTTTTAGTCTGGGTCTGTTTGTGTTTCATTAGAATAAATTTATTCTGTGTCAGCTACATAAAATAATCCATAGAGTATCTTGGTGGTATAGAACCATACAATAACTACAGTGCAGAAAGAGGCCATTCGGCCCCTTAAATCTATACCAACTCTCCAAAAGAGCATCCTCCCCCAAACCCTCCCCTCCGTCCTATTCTCATAACTCTGTGCATTTATCATGGCTGATCTACACATCTTTGGATGCTAAGGGACAATTCAGCATGGTCAATCCCCCTAACCTTCGCACCCGTGGACTGTGGGAGGAAACCCACCCAGGCATGAGGAGAATATGCAAACTCCACACAGTCACCTAAGGCCAGAATCGAACCCAGGTCCCTGGTGCTGTGTGGCAGCAGTGCTAACTACTGTGCACCATGCTGCCTATATATGGAAGACATTTGTCGGACAAAGTCACAACATCAGAAAAAGATCGTGTATAAATAGAATTTTGAACAGGATGACCTGGGGGTTGTTATCAGCTGTGTTGTATATAGGACGGAGAGTTGGCGGAATGTGCTTGCCCAGTGTTCTATTCCTGAAATCTAGTTGGTGAAAGGATTAATCTTTACACACTTCCACATTTATTTACAAACCTATACATTGCAAGCATCCACCTCCTAACCCAACAACCACCTTTTATGCCTGCACCTACTTATACCTCTTTGGAAGAAACTAGAAAGTTACAAATAACTAGGAGTTAAGTGCCCCTTCCAAAAGAGTCATCGCTGATAGACTGTCACAAAAAAACCTTTAAAGAACTTAACATATCCAATTAAAAGGCAGTTGCAGGGCTGATGATGTACTCCAGCCCGACCCCTACGTTCTGTGTCAGTTTATACGGATGTTAGTGAATGCTCACTACCTGCATTCAATTGAACACAGTTTCTCTGTCTGTGTGGAATGTTTGCACTTTCACCCCGTGTCTGCATGGGTTTCCTCCCATAGTCCAAAGATGTGCGGGTTAGGTTGATTGGCCATGTTAAATTGACCCTAGTGCCAGGGGAATTAGCAGGGTAAATGTGTGGGGTTATGGGAATAGGGCTTGGGTGGGATTGTTGTCGGTACAGACTCGATGGGCTGGATGGCCCACTTCTGTACTGTACGGATTCTATGATTCTAAATAAAAATGAGTTATAATGCAAAATTACATCAAAAATCTTCATACTTTATGTAAAGCATCGCATTGCAAACATCCCTCCTCTAGGACTCCTAACAACCTCTTCGTACATGCATTTCATTCTGTAAAACAATTAGTTGGTTGATAACTTGCATCCACCCACGTAGCTTTAGAGATTCTTTTGTCTCCAGCATTTGTTTCAAGTCAGTGAAGTTCATTGTAAGCATCTCTCACTCATGCTTTGGGGGCGATTCTCCCAAAAGTGCTGAATTAGTGGGAAAACTGTTCTAGATCACGACTGTTTTCTCAGTTCAACTTCTCATTGAATCTCCGCACTCTGTGCAATGCAGAGATCCCAATCGTGAATCTCATTAAAAACCCAGGGGGGTGGGGCCTATTGACACGGAGTTTGACAGTTCTGGAACTCTGCGCATGCGCAGTGACCCCAATCTGTCAGTCTCCCCGTTTGCTGGGCAGCTCGATCGCTGGCCAGCCCGGGACCCCCACAGTGCTGCCCCTCCAGCCCCCCCCACGGCCCAATCGTGGCCCCCACAACAATTCCCGGGCCAGCCCCAACCACGTCCCGGAGCGCCCCGATGTCCAGTCCACCCCCCCCAGCAGTGGCAATCCCCCCCACCCCCTCACCCTGGCAGACCCCACCCCCCACTGACTCTCCCCCCAGCATCAGACCCCCCAGGAAGCAGCCCCCCCCCCCCCTTTGACAGACCACCACCCAGCAGACCACCAGCCCTGATTGCTGGCCTTTCTCCATCCCAGACCGATCCCCATGCAGAGTGGCAGCGGAACCCCCAACCCCCACCGATTGCCCCTAGGCCCTGCTCACAGTCGGTCCCACCCCTTGGCACTACCCAATGCCTGATGGGCGGTGCCAAGGTGCCCCCTGGGCATGGACACTTGGCCCATTGGGCAGTTCCAGGGGGCACAGGCTGGCACTGCCATGGTGCCCATGCTCAGGGGCCACCACCCCCCACCGCCCAGCCCCCTGGGGGACCCCAATTGCCCCCCAGTTCATTCCAGTGGGGTTTCCCGCTAGTTCCCCAAATGTGGGGGGGCTACTCCAAACCCCGCTGGAATGAAGTATTCCTGGTGGAATGGCAGATGCTATCGGGCCCGGCAAGTTCCCGATAATCACATGCAAAATATATTTAAACTACATTAAAAAAAGATTCAAATCACTTACCTGTCTTCCCGCTGGTTTCCAGCGTGGTCTGGACTCCGAATGTTCTCCGGCTCTGGGAGATGCACATGCGCTCCTGGCGCAATGCACAAATCCCGGAAAAAGACTGACGATGCTGTTGTCCCGACCAGACCTGCCAGAAAAGTTACGGGCGCGATGGGAGAATCGGGTCCTATATTTCGGATGTGCATTATCCCACAATGAGTAATTATCTACCTAGCAGTTAATAGATATTTTATCCTCAGGATGCCTATTGTACAGAATCTCATTTAAAATATTTGACAAATGGGATACCACATCTCCCACTTTCACAGGCACCAGTATTTCAGCAGCCAAAATACTTTCAATAACACTGTAGAAATGTTGTTAGCTTCCCAAGCTGAAGGACAACATTTTCCATTTTAACCCATTATGAAACTAGCTGCATGTCAGAAGATTAGACTCACTATAAATGACTAGTGTCATGTTCTTTGAGTCACTGAAGAATAGAAACTTAAATACATATTTCTCCAGATTTATTTTTTAATGATTTATCTGTTTTTGTCCCAAAAAGATTCCAAGTGTCGAATTTGTGTGAAAACTGGGGTAGTTCACGTTGGTTTTTCAATGGGAGTTCAGAAAAGAATCTCCCACACTCTGTGCACTACTGAGTGCACCAGCGTGATTCACTCCAGAAATCAGGGAGTGGGGCCTAGTCCTGCCCAGGGGGCTGGCAGCATAGTGCTGAGTGGGCCACAGCACTTGGGCCAATCTGTTGGTACCAGGATCGGTGTATGCGCAGTGGCCCCTGTCTGCCGGCCTCCCAATTGCTGGCCAAGCCCCCGACCCCCGCAACGTTGGCTCTCTAACCCCCCCACGGCCCGATCACTGGCCCCCCCATGCATGCCCCGGCCAGTCTTGACCCCCCTGCGACCCCGATCTCCCACCCAGTCTCCCGGTAGTCCCGAACCCCTCCCCTGCAAAAGTCTCTCCCCCCCCCCCCAACCCCCCCAGACGCCCAGCCTCGATTGTAGGCCTCCTTCCCTCGACTCGATCCCAAAATGCAGAGTGGCAGCGGGACCCCCCCCCCAGAGGCCCCACCCCCATCAGGCCCCACCCCATACCCGATGGACAGTGCCAAGGTGCCCTCTGGGCATTGGCACTTTGTCCCTTGGGCAGTGTCAGGGGCACAGGTTGCCACGGTGCCAATGCCCAGGAAAATAGCCCCCCATCATCTGACCCCCCCTGGTGGGCCCCAATTGCCTCCCTTCACTCCAGTGGGGTTGGGCTGCCAGCTCCCTGAAAGTGGGGAGCGATAATAATCCCCGCTGGAATGAACTACTCTGGCGGAGGTGAGGAGGGGGAGTTGGTGGCCGGGGTGGCGGGGGGGGGGGGGGGGGGGGGGAGGGTGGGGGGAGGAGGGGGCGGGGGGGGGGGGGGAGGGTGGGGGGAGGAGGGGGCGGGGGGCGGCAGCAGTGGGGATGCTAGCGGGCCCGGAGACTTCAGTCTCGGGCCCACTAGTTGTATTTAAAATATATGTAGATGTTTATTTAAATAATTTATGTGGCACCCCGCCAATTTCCAGTGCGGAGCTGATGCCACCGGAGATCCGATGCTGGGAGACACTTTTGGGGTAGGACACCCAGTGCGGATCCCGTGGATTAGGTGCCGTTGGAATCTCCCGGCTCGCTGTGCTAAATAATTAGTGCAGCGAGATGGGAGAATTGCCCCCATGCTCTTTATTAGGGTGTTTCATCATGTAACTTAACTCAAATATATTAAAATTGCCACCTTGTCTCGTCTGAATGCCCAATCCATTTACCTGACCAGTCAAGCTTCACAATTGCTCTGACTCTTTCTTAGGTGTAACATTATCTTTCTTTGATGGCCAACGTGAGCAAGTGGGATGTAAATAACGCTCCCTAAATAGGATTGTTGATTTAAAGTTATTCCAGTGTCAGGGGCCAGATCAGAAACTCCAAGGTATATTGTGCAGTTAGCCTAGACCCCAACTTTTTTTTGATTTTGGTATTAGTGCGAATATTAGATGTTCTGCTCCAGGTCTGCCTCTAATGACCCACTGGGAAGCTTTTTAAAACCAACTTTATTTAACAACACAGTTAAAATATAACAAAGGAATTAGTATAACTTCCACCAATTGTAATACTTAAACATGACAGGGAATAATTCTTAACTGCTAGCTGTTGCTATAGTTCCAATTTAAGCAATACCTCCACAGACGTGAATCTCTCTTTAAAATCAGCTCGCACAAAAACATATAGGCTGACATGGATGCTAGATTTTCAGCCTTTTAACTCCTCAAGGACAGATATACAGAAAAACATCTGTCTTCTGACTCCCACACAGCAGCCTCCAGGGAAAGATCTATCTTCAAACAGCAGAATTTCTGAGAAAGAGACTTATTTTCTGGCAAATCCCAGTCTACTGATCCTGAGAGAGAAAGGGATATACTTCTCTCTCGCAATTCCCTGCAGCAGCTGTCCTGGTTTCTCTGTGTAAGCCTAGTCCCACCCAGTCACATGATTATTCATGTCAGTCAACTTAATCAAGCCCCCTCTAATAAACCCCAGGGGAAAACACTAAAATAACAACCATTCTATTAGCCCAGATTAAAATAAACTTACCAGCAATTAGGATCAATTATGCTTCTGCTGAATCAACCTGCAGGCTGCCACTTATAGACAAAGTGGCACCGGTAAATAGAACTGAGTCCTAACAAAAAATCATGCACAAGAAACATGACACAAATACATTTCTTAAAGGCACAGTGTCATCACACCAAACATACTTTTCTCAAGTGCAATCAGGATTGAGTAATGAATGCTGGCCTTGCCACAGAGACACTTACATCTCCTGAACAAATACAAAAAATCTCAACCAACATATTTAATAGCTCCACAAGCCTGACTTCGAATTTTAAATTCTACCCTAATCTTGTTAATAACACACTTCTCAAAGTCAACATGCATTATGAAGATGCCTGTAGGGTTCCTGTTAGAAAAACAATAAAACATTCTGGGATCGGTTTTTAGTCGAGCACGAACTACTTTCAGCAAAACAGATTTCACAACAAAAAGCCACATCCTGGAAGCATCATTCAGGTCATAGATGCATAATTTCCATAGTTCCCCCACTGCATCTACTTCTTCTTTTCAAGGTTTCAAAAAAATATCGCCCTGCAGAAATTCAATTTTTATATTCATTGACCTACACCCACCTGAAAATGCCATCAAAAGAGGTCAAATGATTTTCTAGACTATTTTTTCAGTTATGGGAGAGTCCCCTCTAACCCAATTTCTCATCAAAATCCCTAACAACTAGCCTCACCTTAACCTTCTAACATCCCATCTGCAAAGCCTTTTGCAGTACAAATCCGGCAATGCAGTAAAAGCCTCAGAATAAACTGCAAATTCTCTCCAACTGTCTAATTCTCTTTAATAGAGAGCCACCAAAACTTCCTGATGATGAGGACTTCTAATTCTGTTCCTATCGTGTAGACTATAGTGTGGCCTTTTTTCAGTGCCTAATCTATTCAAGCCATGTCCTCTACTTGTACATTTGTGTGTCTCAGAACTACAACTGCAAGCTCTCCCTTCTGTTCTACAAGAGGATTTGTCTACCGTACATAATTGTTTACTGACACAAGAGTCACTTCCAGACACAATATTAGTACTTGAACTGTGCTTACTTAGAACATAGAACATAGAACATAGAACAGTACAGCACAGAACAGGCCCTTCGGCCCACGATGTTGTGCCGAGCTTTATCTGAAACCAAGATCAAGCTATCCCACTCCCTATCATCCTGGTGTGCTCCGTGTGCCTATCTAATAACTGCTTAAATGTTCCTAAAGTGTCTGACTCCACTATCACTGCAGGCAGTCCATTCCACACCCCAACCACTCTCTGTGTAAAGAACCTACCTCTTATTCTCCATCCTTTTACCTCATTCTATCAATCCATGGACTTTGCCTCTTGGCCATCTTTTTTTTTCGTTCCTGGGATGTGGGCATCGCTGGCTGGGCCAAACACATTGTGAGTCAAACACATTGCTGTGGATCTGGAGTCACATATAGGCCAGACCAGGTAAGGGTGACAAGTTTCCTTCCCAAAAGGACATTAGTGAATCAGATGGGTTTTTACGACAATCGACAATGGTTTCATGGTCATCGTTAATCGTTTAATTCCAGATTTTTATTGAATTCAAATTTCTCCACCTGCCATGGTGGGATTCAAACCTGGGTCCCCAGAGCACTACGCTGGGTCTCTGGATTACTAGTCCAGTGGTAATACCACTACGCCACTACCTCTCCTGAACATTCAATGAATATTTAAACTTGCCAGTCGCTTTCCCTGCATATTCCACAATTGTCACATCCTTCCATTCTCTGCAATATATATCAACTGAGTACCCATTCTGGAAAATTGGCCTTTGGATGTGACCAGTCTGTCCTGTGTGTCAAGAGCATCCACATTACCGTTACCCATATCTTAATCTACCATATTCTGTGCTTCAGGATCTTCAGTACAAAACAATTGAACACTTCAGGTACAGCGTGCCTCTGTTACTTTTATCATCTGCTCACAGTCCAGGGTTTTGTATCTCTCTGATTAATTGTGAGGAATGTAGCTGAACAGACTGATTGTCATGCTTGATAAGTGCTACTTTACCTTAACGACCTATGGTAAAATGACCTTTGTCTCAGACCCCATTTGGAATATTGTGAGCAGTTTTGGGCCCCATACCCTTAAGGAAGGATGTGCTGGCCTTGGAGGGGGTCTAGAGGAGGTTCACAAGAATGATCGCAGGACTGAAGGTTTGTCATCTGAGCAGCGGTTGAGGAATCTGGGCCTTTACTCGATGAAATTTAGAAGGATGAAGGGGGAAGTAATTGAAACTTACAGAATACTGAGAGGCCGAGAGAGAATGGATGTGGAGAGGATGTTTCCACGAGTGGGAGAGACTAGAACTCGAGAACACAACCTCAGAGTGAAGGTACGCTCCTTTAAGACTGAGATGAGGAGGAATTCCTTTAGCCAGAAGGTGGTGAATCCGTGGAACTGATTGCTGCTGAGGACTATGGAGGTCAGCCTATTGAGTGTCTTTAAGGCAGAGATGGATAGATTCTTGATCAATAAAGGGATCAAGGGTTACGGGGAGATGGCAAGAGAATGGGGATGAGGATCATATCAGCCATGATTGAATTGCAGAGCAGACCCAATGGGCCGAATGGCCTAATTCTGCTCCTGTATCTTATGGTCTTATGGTTTTTAGCACAGCCTCTCTCTTTCCTACGACCATCTCTTTTCTGCAGATCTAATATCCTGAAGTAAGTTCAGTTTTGTACAGTATTGATATCTCAGAGCTCTCTGAATTTTCTGAGACCTCAGCCTTGATGAAAGTCTATCTCCCTTCATGTAAAGCATGCAAATGTGCAGACAAAAATTGAACTGATTGTGTAACTTTCCAGAACAGGAAGACCACCGCTAAGCACAGAATGCAATTGGTGCTTTTGCCCGTAGCCTAACTGATAGCGACCATAAACTCCAACCATCTGCACTGAATTTGTTGCATAAACCACACACACCAGGGTGCTGTCAACTTGCAGCCTGGTTCATCAACTAAAATATCATTCAGATTTCATTGATCACAGCACGGTTGCTTTCACAGATTCTGTTGCTGAAAGGGCTTTCAGAAAGATGTTCATGACAAAAGAACATAAGAAATAGGAACAAGTGTAAACCATCTGGTTCTTGGAGCCTGCTCCACTATTCAACATGACCATGGCTGAATCTCATGGGCTGCACAGTGGCACAGTGGTTAACACTGCTGCCTCATAGCGCCAGGGACCCAGGTTCAATTCTGACTTCGGGTCACTGTCTGTGTGGAGTTTGCATATTCTCCCCGTGTCTGTGTGGGTTTCCTCTGGGTGCTCCAGTTTCCTCCCACACTCCAAAGATGTGCAGGTTAGGTTGATTGGTCATGCTAAATTGCCCCTTAATGTCAGGGGGACTAGCAGGGTAAATATGTGGAATTACGGGTACAGGTCATGGGTGGGATTGATGTTGGCGCATTCTCGATTGGCCAGATGGCCTCCTTCTGCTTTATAGGGATTCTATGATTCTGCCTCAACTCCACATTTCCACCCATTCCCTATTTCCCTTGACTCCCCGAGAGCTAAAGGTCTATCCATTTCAGCCTTAAATATATTCAATGGTGGAGTAAGTACAACGCCCTGGGGTAGAGAATTCCAAAGATTCTCTCCTCATCTCAGTCTGAAATGGTCACCCCTTTATTCTGAAACCGTGCCCCAATGTTCCAGATTCTCCAGGGTCTGCACTGTCAAGCTGTTTCAGAATCTTGTATGTTTCAATAAGATCCAATTTACACAGCCTCATCTAGTAAACCATTGCTGTACTGTGTGATGCGCGTTATCACACACGAGGCTTGAGATGCTCAGGAAATAAAGGCTTTTATTTACTGTTACAACGAAGCTACTAAGTATAGTACACAATCCCAGACTGAGGGGTCCCAGACAGAGCAGTGACCTTTATACCTCTCCCAGGAGGCGGAGCCCGACTGGGATGTACCATAATAACTATAATACAAGGTGTAACAGCCCAACCCTAACCCCAACAGCAACAAGTAGAACAACCCATCCCTAACCCCAACAGCAACATATATACATACTTGTAGTACTGGCCAGACCCTGGCTCAGTACTATCTAGTGGGAACCAACGATGGTTCACCACACTGTGTCCGAGGCAACGATATCTTTCCTTAGATATGGGGACCAGAACTGTGCACAATACTCTAGGTGTTGTCTGACCAACTAATCCACTATTCAACATGATCACAGCTGGGCGGTATGATAGCATAGTGGTTGACCCGAATAGGCATGGAGCGTGGTGACTAGGGGACTTTCACAGTAATTTCATTGCAGTGTTAATGTAAGCCTTACTTATGACTAATAAATAAACTTCAACTTTTTTTACTTTTGACCAAAGTTCAGTACACTTATAGGAAGATTTCTTTATTCTTGACCTCCAATCCACTTGTAACAAAGGTCAACATGTCATTTAACTTCCTAATTGATTGCTGTACCTGCATACAATCTTTGCGTTTGTGAACAAGTCCCTCTGAAAAGCAATACTTCCATTTGGAAAAATATTCTGCCTCTTCATTCTTATGACCAAAGCGAATAACCTCGCACTTATCGCCATAATACTTCATCTGACACCTTTACACCCACTCACTTAACCTGCCTATATCTCATTGAAGGCTCTTTGCATCATTCTCACCGCTTGCATTCCTGCCTAGTTTTGTATCATAAACAACCTTAGTTACATTATTCTCTGTCTCTTCATCTAAGTTGTGAACACGGATTGTCAGTAACTGAAGCTCCAACTGATCCTTGCGGCAATCCACCAGATGCATCCTGCCAATTTAAAAATGACCTGTTTATCCCCACTTTCTGCTGCCTGGCTGTTAACTAATCCATACACATGCTAATATGTTACCTCCAACTTCATGAGCCCTTATTCTGTGTAGTAACCTTTTGTGTGCCACCTTATCAAATGCCTTTTGAAAATTCAAATATACTACATCTACTAGGGAGCTCCTCTTCATCCACCCTCTGAGTTATATTCTCAAGAAACTTCAACAAGTTTGTCAAACACTTTTTTTTTCACTCCTTCTCTCACGTGCGCACACACGCTCACCCCTCTCACACGCGTGCACACACGCTCACCCCTCTCACACGCGTGCACACACGCTCACCCCTCTCACACGCGTGCACACACGCTCACCCCTCTCACACGCGTGCACACACGCTCACCCCTCTCACACGTGCGCACACACGCTCACCCCTCTCACACGTGTGCACACACACTTAACCCACTCATGCGTGCACACACGCTCTCCCCTCTCACATGCGTGCACACACACTCACCCCTCTCACACACGTGCACACACACTTAACCCTCTCACACGCACGCACACACGCTCTCCCCTCTCACACGCGTGCACACACACTTAACCCTCTCACACGCACGCACACACGCTCTCCCCTCTCACACGCGTGCACACACACTTAACCCACTCATGCGTGCACACACGCTCTCCCCTCTCACATGCGTGCACACACACTCACCCCTCTCACACACGTGCACACACACTCACCCTCCTCACACATTATGCTGTTAAGACTTCTTTAGATTCCAGCATTTTCTCCGATCAGTGATGCCATATTAGCTGGTCTGTATTTTCCTGTTTTCTCTGTCTTTGCTTTCTTTGACAGTGATATTATCATTCTTGGCCATGCTAAAATTGCCCCTTAGTGTCCTGAGATGCGTAGGTTAGAGGGATTAGCGGGTAAATATGTAGGGATATGGGGGTAGGGCCTGGGTGGGATTGTGGTCGGTGCAGACTCGATGGGCCCAATGGCCTCTTTCTGCACTGTAGGATTCTATGATTCTTTGATTGTTTTCACACACATCTCGGAATTTGTGATTGGCAAATCCCTTCCATGATTAGTCAGAAGCTTCACTGATGTACCGAGTCCAGTCTCTCGCCAGCTCTCCATGGATTTGTCTGTAATCACCATTTTGTCCTTATTATTGTACAACAGAGATTCCCAAACCTTTTCAGACACTGAGCCCTTTTGACCTCCCAGGAACAGAGAAAATTTCTTCTTTTTTCAAGAATTAAACCACAAAAAAGTTATTATGCAATAGATACAAACATTAAAAAACTTAAAAGACATTTCTGTCCCATGTGTAAACATTTATTTTAATTAAAGTGTTCTCTGATTCAACAAACACCTCCAAGTCTAATTATTTATCATTTTTAATGGGATGAGTGATGCTGATTGTTTGCTCAGAAATTTACACGTGTGCGCACACACACGCACCCCCTTCACACACGCGCACGCACTCACACTCACTCCTCTCACATGCGCACGCACTCACACTCACTCCTCTCACAGGCGCGCGCACTCACACTCACTCCCTTCACACATGCACGCACACACACTCACCCCTCTCTCATACGTGCGTCCATACACTCACTCCTCTCACACACGCGCACACACATTCACTCCCTTCACACACGCGTGCACACACTCACTCCTCTCACACGCACGCACACACACACACTCACTGCTCTCACACGCGCACACACATTCACTCCCTTCACACACGCGTGCACACACTCACTCCTCTCACACGCACGCACACACACTCACTCCTCTCACACGCACGCACACACACTCACTGCTCTCACGTGCGCGCACTCACACTCACTCCCTTCACACATGCGCGCACACACTCACTCCTCTCACACGCACGCACACACTCACTGCTCTCACACACGCGCACACACACTCACTCCCTTCACACATGCGCGCACACACTCACTCCTCTCACACACACCAACACACTCACTCCTCTCACACGCACGCACACACTCACTGCTCTCACACACGCGCACACACACTCACTCCCTTCACACATGCACGCACACACTCACTCCTCTCACACGCACGCACACACTCACTGCTCTCACACACGCGCACTCACACTCACTCCCTTCACACATGCACGCACACACACTCACCCCTCTCTCATACGTGCGTCCATACACTCACTCCTCTCACACGCCCGCGCACACACTCACTCCCTTCACACATGCACGCACTCACTCCTCTCACACGCACGCACACACTCACTCCCTTCACACATGCACGCACACACTCACTCCTCTGACACGCACGCACACACTCACTCCCTTCACACATGCACGCATACACTCACTCCTCTCACACGCACGCACACACTCACTGCTCTCACACACGCGCACACACACTCACTCCCTTCACACATGCACGCACACACTCACTCCTCCCACACGCACGCACACACTCACTGCTCTCACACACGCGCACACACACTCACTCCCTTCACACATGCACGCACACACTCACTCCTCTCACACGCACGCACACACTCACTGCTCTCACACACGCGCACTCACACTCACTCCCTTCACACATGCGCACGCACACACACTCACCCCTCTCGCATACGTGCGTCCATACACTCACTCCTCTCACACGCCCGCGCACACATTCACTCCCTTCACACACGCGCGCACACACTCACTCCTCTCACACGCCCGCGCACACACTCACTCCTCTCACACGCCCGCACACACACTCACTCCTCTCACACGCCCGCACACACACTCACTCCTCTCACACGCCCGCGCACACACTCACTCCCTTCTCACACGCGCGCACACACTCACTCCTCTCACACGCCCGCGCACACACTCACTCCTCTCACACGCCCGCGCACACACTCACTCCTCTCACACGCACGCGCACACACTTACTCCTCCCACACGCCCGCGCACACACTCACTCCTCTCACACGCACGTGCACACACTCACTCCTCTCACACGCCCGCGCACACATTCACTCCCTTCACACACGCGCGCACACACTCACTCCTCTCACACGCCCGCACACACACTCACTCCTCTCACACGCCCGCGCACACACTCACTCCCTTCACACACGCGCGCACACACTCACTCCTCTCACATGCCCGCGCACACACTCACTCCTCTCACACGCCCGCACACACACTCACTCCTCTCACATGCCCGCGCACACACTCACTCCCTTCACACACGCACGCACACACTCACTCCTCTCACACGCCCGCGCACACACTCACTCCTCTCACACGCCCGCGCACACACTCACTCCTCTCACACGCCCGCACACACACTCACTCCTCTCACACGCCCGCACACACACTCACTCCTCTCACACGCCCGCACACACACTCACTCCTCTCACACGCCCGCGCACACACTCACTCCCTTCACACACGCGCGCACACACTCACTCCTCTCACACGCCCGCGCACACACTCACTCCTCTCACACGCCCGCGCACACACTCACTCCTCTCACACGCACGCGCACACACTCACTCCTCCCACACGCCCGCGCACACACTCACTCCTCTCACACGCACGTGCACACACTCACTCCTCTCACACGCCCGCGCACACATTCACTCCCTTCACACACGCGCGCACACACTCACTCCTCTCACACGCCCGCACACACACTCACTCCTCTCACACGCCCGCACACACACTCACTCCTCTCACACGCCCGCACACACACTCACTCCTCTCACACGCCCGCGCACACACTCACTCCCTTCACACACGCGCGCACACACTCACTCCTCTCACACGCCCGCGCACACACTCACTCCTCTCACACGCCCGCACACACACTCACTCCTCTCACATGCCCGCGCACACACTCACTCCCTTCACACACGCGCACACACACTCATTCCCCTCACACGCCCGCGCACACACTCACTCCTCTCACACGCCCGCGCACACACTCACTCCTCTCACACGCCCGCGCACACACTCACTCCTCTCACACGCCCGCGCACACACTCACTCCTCTCACACGCACGCGCACACACTCACTCCTCTCACACGCCCGCGCACACACTCACTCCTCTCACACGCCCGCGCACACACTCACTCCTCTCACACGCCCGCGCACACACTCACTCCTCTCACACGCCCGCGCACACACTCACTCCCTTCACACACGCACGCGCACACACTGACTCCTCTCACACGCCCGCGCACACACTCACTCCTCTCACACGCCCGCGCACACACTCACTCCTCTCACACGCCCGCGCACACACTCACTCCCTTCACACACGCACGCGCACACACTCACTCCTCTCACAGGCACGCGCACACACTCACTCCTCTCACACGCCCGCACACACACTCACTCCCTTCACACGCACGCGCACACACTCACTCCTCCCACACGCCCGCGCACACACTCACTCCTCTCACACGCACGCGCACACACTCACTCCTCCCACACGCCCGCGCTCACACTCACTCCTCCCACACGCCCGCGCACACACTCACTCCTCTCACACGCCCGCACACACACTCACTCCTCTCACACGCCCGCGCACACACTCACTCCCTTCACACGCACGCGCACACACTTACTCCTCCCACACGCCCGCGCACACACTCACTCCTCTCACACGCCCGCACACACACTCACTCCTCTCACACGCCCGCGCACACACTCACTCCCTTCACACGCACGCGCACACACTCACTCCTCTCACACGCCCGCACACACACTCACTCCTCTCACACGCCCGCACACACACTCACTCCTCTCACACGCCCGCGCACACACTCACTCCCTTCACACGCACGCGCACACACTCACTCCTCCCACACGCCCGCGCACACACTCACTCCTCTCACACGCCCGCACACACACTCACTCCTCTCACACGCCCGCGCACACACTCACTCCCTTCACACGCACGCACACACACTCACTCCTCCCACACGCCCGCGCACACACTCACTCCTCTCACACGCCTGCACACACACTCACTCCTCTCACACGCCCGCACACACACTCACTCCCTTCACACACGCACACACACTCACTCCTCTCACACGCCCGCGCACACACTCACTCCCTTCACACGCACGCGCACACACTCACTCCTCCCACACGCCCGCGCACACACTCACTCCTCTCACACGCCCGCGCACACACTCACTCCTCTCACACGCCCGCGCACACACTCACTCCTCCCACACGCCCGCGCACACACTCACTCCCTTCACACACGCGCACACACTCACTCCTCTCACACGCCCGCGCACACACTCACTCCTCTCACACGCCCGCACACACACTCACTCCTCTCACACGCCCGCACACACACTCACTCCTCTCACACGCCCGCGCACACACTCACTCCTCTCACACGCCCGCGCACACACTCACTCCTCTCACACGCCCGCGCACACACTCACTCCTCTCACACGCACGCGCACACACTCACTCCTCTCACACGCCCGCGCACACACTCACTCCTCTCACACGCCCGCGCACACACTCACTCCTCTCACACGCCCGCGCACACACTCACTCCTCTCACACGCCCGCGCACACACTCACTCCCTTCACACACGCACGCGCACACACTCACTCCTCTCACACGCCCGCGCACACACTCACTCCTCTCACACGCCCGCGCACACACTCACTCCTCTCACACGCCCGCGCACACACTCACTCCCTTCACACACGCACGCGCACACACTCACTCCTCTCACAGGCACGCGCACACACTCACTCCTCTCACACGCCCGCACACACACTCACTCCCTTCACACGCACGCGCACACACTCACTCCTCCCACACGCCCGCGCACACACTCACTCCTCTCACACGCACGCGCACACACTCACTCCTCCCACACGCCCGCGCTCACACTCACTCCTCCCACACGCCCGCGCACACACTCACTCCTTTCACACGCCCGCACACACACTCACTCCTCTCACACGCCCGCGCACACACTCACTCCCTTCACACGCACGCGCACACACTCACTCCTCTCACACGCCCGCACACACACTCACTCCTCTCACACGCCCGCACACACACTCACTCCTCTCACACGCCCGCGCACACACTCACTCCCTTCACACGCACACACTCACTCCTCCCACACGCCCGCGCACACACTCACTCCTCTCACACGCCCGCACACACACTCACTCCTCTCACACGCCCGCGCACACACTCACTCCCTTCACACGCACGCGCACACACTCACTCCTCCCACACGCCCGCGCACACACTCACTCCTCTCACACGCCCGCACACACACTCACTCCTCTCACACGCCCGCACACACACTCACTCCCTTCACACACGCACACACACTCACTCCTCTCACACGCCCGCGCACACACTCACTCCCTTCACACGCACGCGCACACACTCACTCCTCCCACACGCCCGCGCACACACTCACTCCTCTCACACGCCCGCGCACACACTCACTCCTCTCACACGCCCGCGCACACACTCACTCCTCCCACACGCCCGCGCACACACTCACTCCCTTCACACACGCGCACACACTCACTCCTCTCACACGCCCGCGCACACACTCACTCCTCTCACACGCCCGCACACACACTCACTCCTCTCACACGCCCGCACACACACTCACTCCTCTCACACGCCCGCGCACACACTCACTCCTCTCACACGCCCGCGCACACACTCACTCCTCTCACACGCCCGCACACACACTCACTCCTCACACGCCCGCACACACACTCACTCCTCTCACACGCCCGCGCACACACTCACTCCTCTCACACGCCCGCGCACACACTCACTCCTCTCACACGCCCGCGCACACACTCACTCCTCTCACACGCCCGCACACACACTCACTCCTCTCACACGCCCGCACACACACTCACTCCTCTCACACGCCCGCGCACACACTCACTCCTCTCACACGCCCGCGCACACACTCACTCCTCTCACACGCCCGCGCACACACTCACTCCTCTCACACGCACGCGCACACACTCACTCCTCTCACACGCCCGCGCACACACTCACTCCTCTCACACGCCCGCGCACACACTCACTCCTCTCACCGCCCGCGCACACACTCACTCCTCTCACACGCCCGCGCACACACTCACTCCCTTCACACATGCACGCGCACACACTCACTCCTCTCACACGCCGCGCACACACTCACTCCTCTCACACGCCCGCGCACACACTCACTCTCTCACACGGCCTGCGCACACACTCACTCCCTTCACACACGCACGCGCACACACTCACTCCTCTCACAGGCACGCGCACACACTCACTCCTCTCACACGCCCGCACACACACTCACTCCCTTCACACGCACGCGCACACACTCACTCCTCCCACACGCCCGCGCACACACTCACTCCTCTCACACGCACGCGCACACACTCACTCCTCCCACACGCCCGCGCTCAGACTCACTCCTCCCACACGCCCGCGCACACACTCACTCCTCTCACACGCCCGCACACACACTCACTCCTCTCACACGCCCGCGCACACACTCACTCCCTTCACACGCACGCGCACACACTCACTCCTCTCACACGCCCGCACACACACTCACTCCCTTCACACGCACGCGCACACACTCACTCCTCCCACACGCCCGCGCACACACTCACTCCTCTCACACGCACGCGCACACACTCACTCCTCCCACACGCCCGCGCTCACACTCACTCCTCCCACACGCCCGCGCACACACTCACTCCTTTCACACGCCCGCACACACACTCACTCCTCTCACACGCACGCACACACTCACTCCCTTCACACATGCACGCATACACTCACTCCTCTCACACGCACGCACACACTCACTGCTCTCACACACGCGCACACACACTCACTCCCTTCACACATGCACGCACACACTCACTCCTCCCACACGCACGCACACACTCACTGCTCTCACACACGCGCACACACACTCACTCCCTTCACACATGCACGCACACACTCACTCCTCTCACACGCACGCACACACTCACTGCTCTCACACACGCGCACTCACACTCACTCCCTTCACACATGCGCACGCACACACACTCACCCCTCTCGCATACGTGCGTCCATACACTCACTCCTCTCACACGCCCGCGCACACATTCACTCCCTTCACACACGCGCGCACACACTCACTCCTCTCACACGCCCGCGCACACACTCACTCCTCTCACACGCCCGCACACACACTCACTCCTCTCACACGCCCGCACACACACTCACTCCTCTCACACGCCCGCGCACACACTCACTCCCTTCTCACACGCGCGCACACACTCACTCCTCTCACACGCCCGCGCACACACTCACTCCTCTCACACGCCCGCGCACACACTCACTCCTCTCACACGCACGCGCACACACTTACTCCTCCCACACGCCCGCGCACACACTCACTCCTCTCACACGCACGTGCACACACTCACTCCTCTCACACGCCCGCGCACACATTCACTCCCTTCACACACGCGCGCACACACTCACTCCTCTCACACGCCCGCACACACACTCACTCCTCTCACACGCCCGCGCACACACTCACTCCCTTCACACACGCGCGCACACACTCACTCCTCTCACATGCCCGCGCACACACTCACTCCTCTCACACGCCCGCACACACACTCACTCCTCTCACATGCCCGCGCACACACTCACTCCCTTCACACACGCACGCACACACTCACTCCTCTCACACGCCCGCGCACACACTCACTCCTCTCACACGCCCGCGCACACACTCACTCCTCTCACACGCCCGCACACACACTCACTCCTCTCACACGCCCGCACACACACTCACTCCTCTCACACGCCCGCACACACACTCACTCCTCTCACACGCCCGCGCACACACTCACTCCCTTCACACACGCGCGCACACACTCACTCCTCTCACACGCCCGCGCACACACTCACTCCTCTCACACGCCCGCGCACACACTCACTCCTCTCACACGCACGCGCACACACTCACTCCTCCCACACGCCCGCGCACACACTCACTCCTCTCACACGCACGTGCACACACTCACTCCTCTCACACGCCCGCGCACACATTCACTCCCTTCACACACGCGCGCACACACTCACTCCTCTCACACGCCCGCACACACACTCACTCCTCTCACACGCCCGCACACACACTCACTCCTCTCACACGCCCGCACACACACTCACTCCTCTCACACGCCCGCGCACACACTCACTCCCTTCACACACGCGCGCACACACTCACTCCTCTCACACGCCCGCGCACACACTCACTCCTCTCACACGCCCGCACACACACTCACTCCTCTCACATGCCCGCGCACACACTCACTCCCTTCACACACGCGCACACACACTCATTCCCCTCACACGCCCGCGCACACACTCACTCCTCTCACACGCCCGCGCACACACTCACTCCTCTCACACGCCCGCGCACACACTCACTCCTCTCACACGCCCGCGCACACACTCACTCCTCTCACACGCACGCGCACACACTCACTCCTCTCACACGCCCGCGCACACACTCACTCCTCTCACACGCCCGCGCACACACTCACTCCTCTCACACGCCCGCGCACACACTCACTCCTCTCACACGCCCGCGCACACACTCACTCCCTTCACACACGCACGCGCACACACTGACTCCTCTCACACGCCCGCGCACACACTCACTCCTCTCACACGCCCGCGCACACACTCACTCCTCTCACACGCCCGCGCACACACTCACTCCCTTCACACACGCACGCGCACACACTCACTCCTCTCACAGGCACGCGCACACACTCACTCCTCTCACACGCCCGCACACACACTCACTCCCTTCACACGCACGCGCACACACTCACTCCTCCCACACGCCCGCGCACACACTCACTCCTCTCACACGCACGCGCACACACTCACTCCTCCCACACGCCCGCGCTCACACTCACTCCTCCCACACGCCCGCGCACACACTCACTCCTCTCACACGCCCGCACACACACTCACTCCTCTCACACGCCCGCGCACACACTCACTCCCTTCACACGCACGCGCACACACTTACTCCTCCCACACGCCCGCGCACACACTCACTCCTCTCACACGCCCGCACACACACTCACTCCTCTCACACGCCCGCGCACACACTCACTCCCTTCACACGCACGCGCACACACTCACTCCTCTCACACGCCCGCACACACACTCACTCCTCTCACACGCCCGCACACACACTCACTCCTCTCACACGCCCGCGCACACACTCACTCCCTTCACACGCACGCGCACACACTCACTCCTCCCACACGCCCGCGCACACACTCACTCCTCTCACACGCCCGCACACACACTCACTCCTCTCACACGCCCGCGCACACACTCACTCCCTTCACACGCACGCACACACACTCACTCCTCCCACACGCCCGCGCACACACTCACTCCTCTCACACGCCTGCACACACACTCACTCCTCTCACACGCCCGCACACACACTCACTCCCTTCACACACGCACACACACTCACTCCTCTCACACGCCCGCGCACACACTCACTCCCTTCACACGCACGCGCACACACTCACTCCTCCCACACGCCCGCGCACACACTCACTCCTCTCACACGCCCGCGCACACACTCACTCCTCTCACACGCCCGCGCACACACTCACTCCTCCCACACGCCCGCGCACACACTCACTCCCTTCACACACGCGCACACACTCACTCCTCTCACACGCCCGCGCACACACTCACTCCTCTCACACGCCCGCACACACACTCACTCCTCTCACACGCCCGCACACACACTCACTCCTCTCACACGCCCGCGCACACACTCACTCCTCTCACACGCCCGCGCACACACTCACTCCTCTCACACGCCCGCGCACACACTCACTCCTCTCACACGCACGCGCACACACTCACTCCTCTCACACGCCCGCGCACACACTCACTCCTCTCACACGCCCGCGCACACACTCACTCCTCTCACACGCCCGCGCACACACTCACTCCTCTCACACGCCCGCGCACACACTCACTCCCTTCACACACGCACGCGCACACACTCACTCCTCTCACACGCCCGCGCACACACTCACTCCTCTCACACGCCCGCGCACACACTCACTCCTCTCACACGCCCGCGCACACACTCACTCCCTTCACACACGCACGCGCACACACTCACTCCTCTCACAGGCACGCGCACACACTCACTCCTCTCACACGCCCGCACACACACTCACTCCCTTCACACGCACGCGCACACACTCACTCCTCCCACACGCCCGCGCACACACTCACTCCTCTCACACGCACGCGCACACACTCACTCCTCCCACACGCCCGCGCTCACACTCACTCCTCCCACACGCCCGCGCACACACTCACTCCTTTCACACGCCCGCACACACACTCACTCCTCTCACACGCCCGCGCACACACTCACTCCCTTCACACGCACGCGCACACACTCACTCCTCTCACACGCCCGCACACACACTCACTCCTCTCACACGCCCGCACACACACTCACTCCTCTCACACGCCCGCGCACACACTCACTCCCTTCACACGCACGCGCACACACTCACTCCTCCCACACGCCCGCGCACACACTCACTCCTCTCACACGCCCGCACACACACTCACTCCTCTCACACGCCCGCGCACACACTCACTCCCTTCACACGCACGCGCACACACTCACTCCTCCCACACGCCCGCGCACACACTCACTCCTCTCACACGCCCGCACACACACTCACTCCTCTCACACGCCCGCACACACACTCACTCCCTTCACACACGCACACACACTCACTCCTCTCACACGCCCGCGCACACACTCACTCCCTTCACACGCACGCGCACACACTCACTCCTCCCACACGCCCGCGCACACACTCACTCCTCTCACACGCCCGCGCACACACTCACTCCTCTCACACGCCCGCGCACACACTCACTCCTCCCACACGCCCGCGCACACACTCACTCCCTTCACACACGCGCACACACTCACTCCTCTCACACGCCCGCGCACACACTCACTCCTCTCACACGCCCGCACACACACTCACTCCTCTCACACGCCCGCACACACACTCACTCCTCTCACACGCCCGCGCACACACTCACTCCTCTCACACGCCCGCGCACACACTCACTCCTCTCACACGCCCGCACACACACTCACTCCTCTCACACGCCCGCACACACACTCACTCCTCTCACACGCCCGCGCACACACTCACTCCTCTCACACGCCCGCGCACACACTCACTCCTCTCACACGCCCGCGCACACACTCACTCCTCTCACACGCCCGCACACACACTCACTCCTCTCACACGCCCGCACACACACTCACTCCTCTCACACGCCCGCGCACACACTCACTCCTCTCACACGCCCGCGCACACACTCACTCCTCTCACACGCCCGCGCACACACTCACTCCTCTCACACGCACGCGCACACACTCACTCCTCTCACACGCCCGCGCACACACTCACTCCTCTCACACGCCCGCGCACACACTCACTCCTCTCACACGCCCGCGCACACACTCACTCCTCTCACACGCCCGCGCACACACTCACTCCCTTCACACATGCACGCGCACACACTCACTCCTCTCACACGCCCGCGCACACACTCACTCCTCTCACACGCCCGCGCACACACTCACTCCTCTCACACGCCCGCGCACACACTCACTCCCTTCACACACGCACGCGCACACACTCACTCCTCTCACAGGCACGCGCACACACTCACTCCTCTCACACGCCCGCACACACACTCACTCCCTTCACACGCACGCGCACACACTCACTCCTCCCACACGCCCGCGCACACACTCACTCCTCTCACACGCACGCGCACACACTCACTCCTCCCACACGCCCGCGCTCACACTCACTCCTCCCACACGCCCGCGCACACACTCACCCCTCTCACACGCCCGCACACACACTCACTCCTCTCACACGCCCGCGCACACACTCACTCCCTTCACACGCACGCGCACACACTCACTCCTCTCACACGCCCGCACACATACTCACTCCTCTCACACGCCCGCACACACACTCACTCCTCTCACACGCCCGCGCACACACTCACTCCCTTCACACGCACGCGCACACACTCACTCCTCTCACACGCCCGCACACACACTCACTCCTCTCACACGCCCGCACACACACTCACTCCTCTCACACGCCCGCGCACACACTCACTCCCTTCACACGCACGCGCACACACTCACTCCTCCCACACGCCCGCGCACACACTCACTCCTCTCACACGCCCGCACACACACTCACTCCTCTCACACGCCCGCGCACACACTCACTCCCTTCACACGCACGCGCACACACTCACTCCTCCCACACGCCCGCGCACACACTCACTCCTCTCACACGCCCGCACGCACACTCACTCCTCTCACACGCCCGCACACACACTCACTCCCTTCACACACGCACACACACTCACTCCTCTCACACGCCCGCGCACACACTCACTCCCTTCACACGCACGCGCACACACTCACTCCTCCCACACGCCCGCGCACACACTCACTCCTCTCACACGCCCGCGCACACACTCACTCCTCTCACACGCCCGCGCACACACTCACTCCTCCCACACGCCCGCGCACACACTCACTCCCTTCACACACGCGCACACACTCACTCCTCTCACTCGCCCGCGCACACACTCACTCCTCTCACACGCCCGCACACACACTCACTCCTCTCACACGCCCGCACACACACTCACTCCTCTCACACGCCCGCGCACACACTCACTCCTCTCACACGCCCGCGCACACACTCACTCCTCTCACACGCCCGCACACACACTCACTCCTCTCACACGCCCGCACACACACTCACTCCTCTCACACGCCCGCGCACACACTCACTCCTCTCACACGCCCGCGCACACACTCACTCCTCTCACACGCCCGCACACACACTCACTCCTCTCACACGCCCGCGCACACACTCACTCCTCTCACACGCACGCACACACACTCACTCCTCTCACACGCACGCGCACACACTCACTGCTCTCACAGGCACGCGCACACATTCACTCCCTTCACACACGCGCACACACACTCACTCCTCTCACACGCCCGCAAACACACTCACTCCTCTCACACGCACGCGCACACACTCACTCCTCTCACAGGCACGCGCACACACTCACTCCTCTCACACGCCCGCACACACACTCACTCCTCTCACTCACACGCAGACACACTCACTCCTCCCACACGCACGCACACACAGTCACTCCTCCCACACACGCACGCACTCACACTCACTCCCTTCACACACGCGCGCACACACTCACTCCTCTCACACGCCCACGCACACACACTCACTCCTCTCACACGCACGCGCACACACTCACTCCTCTCACACGCACGCGCACACACTCACTGCTCTCACAGGCACGCGCACACATTCACTCCCTTCACACACGCGCGCACACACTCACTCCTCTCACACGCCCGCGCACACACTCACTCCTCTCACACGCCCGCGCACACACTCACTCCTCTCACACGCACGCGCACACACTCACTCCTCCCACAGGCCCGCGCACACACTCACTCCTCCCACACGCCCGCGCACACACTCACTCCTCTCACACGCCCGCACACACACTCACTCCTCTCACACGCCCGCGCACACACTCACTCCCTTCACACGCACGCGCACACACTCACTCCTCCCACACGCCCGCGCACACACTCACTCCTCTCACACGCCCGCACACACACTCACTCCTCTCACATGCCCGCGCACACACTCACTCCCTTCACACGCACGCGCACACACTCACTCCTCTCACACGCCCGCACACACACTCACTCCTCTCACACGCCCGCACACACACTCACTCCTCTCACACGCCCGCGCACACACTCACTCCCTTCACACGCACGCGCACACACTCACTCCTCTCACACGCCCGCGCACACACTCACTCCCTTCACACGCACGCGCACACACTCACTCCTCCCACACGCCCGCGCACACACTCACTCCTCTCACACGCCCGCACACACACTCACTCCTCTCACACGCCCGCACACACACTCACTCCCTTCACACACGCACACACACTCACTCCTCTCACACGCCCGCGCACACACTCACTCCCTTCACACCCACGCGCACACACTCACTCCTCCCACACGCCCGCGCACACACTCACTCCTCTCACACGCCCGCGCACACACTCACTCCTCTCACACGCCCGCGCACACACTCACTCCTCCCACACGCCCGCGCACACACTCACTCCCTTCACACACGCGCACACACTCACTCCTCTCACACGCCCGCGCACACACTCACTCCTCTCACACGCCCGCACACACACTCACTCCTCTCACACGCCCGCACACACACTCACTCCTCTCACACGCCCGCGCACACACTCACTCCTCTCACACGCCCGCGCACACACTCACTCCTCTCACACGCCCGCACACACACTCACTCCTCTCACACGCCCGCACACACACTCACTCCTCTCACACGCCCGCGCACACACTCACTCCTCTCACACGCACGCACACACACTCACTCCTCTCACACGCACGCGCACACACTCACTGCTCTCACAGGCACGCGCACACATTCACTCCCTTCACACACGCGCACACACACTCACTCCTCTCACACGCCCGCACACACACTCACTCCCTTCACACATGCGCGCACACACTCACTCCTCTCACTCACACGCAGACACACTCACTCCTCCCACACGCACGCACACACAGTCACTCCTCCCACACACGCACGCACTCACACTCACTCCCTTCACACACGCGCGCACACACTCACTCCTCTCACACGCCCACGCACACACACTCACTCCTCTCACACGCACGCGCACACACTCACTCCTCTCACACGCACACGCACACACTCACTGCTCTCACAGGCACGCGCACACATTCACTCCCTTCACACACGCGCACACACACTCACTCCTCTCACATGCGCACGCACACACTCACTCCTCTCACACACACGCGCACACACTCACTCCTCTCACAGACACGCGCACACACTCACTCCTCTCACACGCCCGCGCACACACTCACTCCCTTCACACATGCGCGCACACACTCACTCCTCTCACTCACACGCAGACACACTCACTCCTCCCACACGCACGCACACACAGTCACTCCTCCCACACACGCACGCACTCACACTCACTCCCTTCACACACGCGCGCACACACTCACTCCTCTCACACGCCCACGCACACACACTCACTCCTCTCACACGCACGCGCACACACTCACTCCTCTCACACGCATGCACACACTCACTCCTCACACATGCGCACGCACACACACTCACTCCTCTCACACACGCGCACACACACTCACTCCCTTCACACATGCACGCACACACACTCACCCCTCTCTCATACGTGCGTCCATACACTCATTCCTCTCACACGCATGCACACACTCACTCCTCACACATGCGCACGCACACACACACTCACTCCTCTCACACATGCACGCACACACTCACTCCTCTCACACGCACGCACACACACTCACTCCTCTCACACGCATGCACACCCTCACTCCTCACACATGCGCACGCACACACACTCACTCCTCTCACACATGCACGCACACACTCACTCCTCTCACACGCACGCACACACACTCACTCCTCTCACACGCACGCACACCCACTCACTCCTCTCACACGCACACACACACTCACTGCTCTCACGCGCGCGCGCACTCACACTCACTCCCTTCACACATGCATGCACACACTCACTCCTCACACGCGCACACACACACACTCACTCCCTTCACACACGCGCGCACACACTCACTCCTCTCACATGCGCACGCACACACACTCACTCCCTTCACACACGCATGCACACACTCACTCCTCACACATGCGCATGCACACACACTAACGTCTCTCACACATGAACGCACACACTCACTCCTCACACACGCACGCACACACACTCACTCCCTTCACACACGCACGCGCACACACTCACTCCTCTCACACGCGCATGCACACACACTCACTCCTCTCACATACGCACGCACACACACTCACTCCTCTCACACACGCACGCGCACACACTCACTCCTCTCACACGCGCATGCACACACACTCACTCCTCTCACACACGCATGCGCACACACTCACTCCTCTCACACGCGCATGCACACACACTCACCCCCTTCATACACATGCACACACACTCACTCCTCTCACACACGCGCGCACTCCCACTCACTCTCTTCACACATGCATGCACACACACTCACTCCCTTCACACACGCGTGCACACACTCACTCCTCTCACACACGCGCACACACACTCACTCCTCTCACACGCGCACGCACACTCACTCCCTTCACACACATGCGCACACACTCACTCCTCTCACACACGCGCGCACACACACTCACTCTCTTCACACATGCACGCACACACACTCATTCCCTTCACACACACGTGCACACACTCACTCCTCTCACACACGCGCACACACACTCACTCCTCTCACACGCGCACGCACACTCACTCCCTTCACACACGCATGCACACACACTCACTCCTCTCACACGTGCGTGCACACACACTCACTCCCTTCACACACGCGCGCACACACTCTCCTCTCACACGCGCGCACACACACTCACTCCCTTCACACACGCACACACACACACTCACTCCCTTCACACACGCACGCACACACACTCACTCCTCTCACACGTGTGCACACACGCTCACCTCATTCACATGTGTGCACACACACTCACCCCTCTCACACTCATCCCTCTCACATGCACGCACACACGCTCATCCCCCTCTCACACGTGCGCATACATGCTTAACCCTCTCACACGTGTGCACAAACGCTCACTCCTCACACGCGTGCACACACATTCACCTTTCTCGGACGCGCACACACATGCTTAACGCTCTCACATGCGTACACACACACTCACTCCTCTCAAACGTAAGCACACACACCCCCTCACACATGCGCGCACATGCTTAACCCTCTCACATGTGCACACACGCTCACTCCTCTCACACATGCGCACACAAACTCACCCCTCTCACATACATATCCCTCTGCTCCCTGCAGGACCCCAGAAATGTTCTGAGATTCCCCTCACCCCCCGCAGGTCTCTTTTGGTCTCTTCCAGGCCTGGCTCTCATTCTCTCCTCAACCAAGACCTGACTGTCTGTGTGAATTTCCCTCTTAATATCCTCCAGTTTCTGGCAAGATCTTTCCCTCCTAAGATAGCCACAGAAAACCACATGGCAGACTGATGAGGAATCGGTGTAACATGGATCAGCTACGCAGCCTTACCAGGCTATATAGCAGAGTATTTATATGCTGAGAGGATGTTTCCCCTCATGGAAGAGTCTCGGACTGGAGGGCACTGTCTCAGAATAAAGAGCATCAACTTAAAACTTAGATGAGGTGGAATTTCTTCTCCCAGTTAGTTGTGAGTGTTTGGAACTCCTAGCCACAAAGAGCTGTGGGGGCAGGAATCCTTGTGTTTACTTAAGGCTGAGATAGATTTTTGATCAGTCAGAGAATGAAGAGTTCCAGGGAAAGGGCAGGAAAGTGGATGTGAGGAGTGTTGGATCAGCCATGATCCTATTGAATGATGGGCGGGCGGACCATGCTTGAGGGGCTGAATGGCCTACTCCTGTTACTATTTCTTATGCTCTTATTGAGTCCTGACAAGGGGAGAAGCCCACTTGTGAATGAGGGGAGGCTGCCTCGGAGAGGGAAGGATTTATTGTGTGCAGAACTGTGTGTGAAGTTAGGCTCAAGGAAGAGCTAGGTATTTGTTGCCCTTTTTCTGTTTTGGTGAGTGTCTGAAAACCTGTAAATAAACATTCACCCTTATATTGTGTCTGGACAACTGGAGTTCTTGAGATCTCCACACCACCTAGTTCAACCCCCAGCTCCTGGCGACATTACAGTACATAAAATGTTTCAGTTAAGCATTCCAGTGGCAAGGCTCTCTTAATATTCTGGTCAAATTGTTGAATATATGCTTATCTTTGCTGAAACCAGTGATGTTTGCTGGACTCAAAATCACTGTATTGAAATTGGCCCTCACAGAACTAACAGAGAGTTAGAGAGGGAAACTAGATGTAATTAAAGCATCTGTATTTGTGCAATGTACATCCAATACTCCTCTAAATCCATGTTAGTGTCTGAGACAACGAGCAGTGTGGAATCAGAGGGAGAAACTCACCGTCATGGAGAAAATCCAGGCCTGTGGATTCGTTAGCAACTTCTAAACTTCCAAAGGGTAATTTGCGCTGCTTTTGGGCTTAAAGATGCTTTTTATTGGACAAATCTTCGACACATTCTTCAGCTGGAAAAGAGGATTAAGAACGAATGGGATTAAATATTTTCCTTGCATGTAAAATTGGGTGGTTTACTTTTTTCTTCGCTTCTTCTATTCGTGTTGGCAATAGAAGCTTTCTCAGCAGTGATGTGGAATGGCCCTGATGTTGCAGGAATAGATGGCCAAAGGACACACCATCAAAATACTTCTTTATCTTCATCAAATATTTAACCTTTAAGGGGTCTTTAATGCTGGGCCTTCTGTTAAAATTTGGCTGATTTTGTGTGAAGCCTATTTATTTATGCTCAGAGAAATATGATGCTGCTGGTCACAAGGACAGAGTGCCTCTTGTTTGTGGCTCCTGCGGTCATCTTGACTCTGTAGAAACTGCATTGACCTGCTTTGAGAAGTAGGGACTGTGTGCTAATCACAGTATGACTCTGACTAGCCGCCTCTCCAATTAAATATGATAGCAGTGTGAAGTTGCTGGGTTATATGGAGATGATGACAAAGGACTAACAACAACAACAGTATACCAGAGTTCTTTAGCAGCTCTTACATGCTGTGTGCATGTGGCCCATATGACCGATACATCACTTCCTGTGTACACAAAATATACATGAACACTCAGTCTACAAACAATAAGCCATCCCCTTACATGTTTTGGTTTAACATAAGAACACAGAAAATAGGAGCAGGAAGAGGTCATTGAGCCTGCCCCCGCCCTTCATTATGATCATGGCCGATCCTCTATCTCAATGCCATATCCTGCTCTCTCTCCATACCCCGTAGAGTCCAGAAATCTATTTCCTTCTTAAATATATTCAGTGATATGGCTTCCACAGCCTGCTACAGTAGAGAATTTCACATCTTCATCACTCTCTGAGTGAAGAGGTTTCTTCTCATCTCAGTCCTGGTGTTCAGTGACATATCCAATCAGCAGGCAGGCATTTAATGGCATTCTTTAAGTTTGTTTTATTCATTCATGGGATGTGGGTATCATTGTCCACTACAGCATTTATTGCCCACCCCTAATTGCCCTTGATGGAGAAAGAATGGCTCCACAAAGATTTACCAACAATAATGCCAATAGTGAATTTGAATTTCCAAGATGGCGCCCGAGTGAGGCGACCTCTTGCAAGCTGTGCCCAGCATACCTTCTAATTCTATCTTTTACTCTTGTTTTATGCTTTTAAAACTTCATTCTAACTCTTTTAAACGCTCTCTTTCTCTACACCCTAGCTATGACTGTAACACTACATTCTGCACTCTCTCGTTTCCTTCTCTATGAACGGTATGCTTTGTCTGTATAGCGTGCAAGGAACAATACTTTTCACTGTATGTTAATACATGTTGTGGAGATGCCGGCGTTGGACTGGGGTAAGCACTGTAAGAAGTCTCACAACACCAGGTTAAAGTCCAACAGGTTTATTTGGTAGCAAATACCATAAGCTTTCGGAGCAATGCTCCTTCGTCAGATGGAGTGGTCTCTGTTCTCAAACAGGGCACAGACACAGAAATCAAATTACAGAATACTGATTAGAATGCAAATCTCTACAGCCAGCCAGGTCCCTGGCTGGCTGTAGAGATTTGCATTCTAATCAGTATTCTGTAATTTGATTTCTGTGTCTGTGCCCTGTTTGAGAACAGAGACCACTCCATCTGACGAAGGAGCATTGCTCCGAAAGCTTATGGTATTTGCTACCAAATAAACCTGTTGGACTTTAACCTGGTGTTGTGAGACTTCTTACAGTGTTAATACATGTGACAATAATAAATCAAATCAAATCAAATGGTCGTTTTAAGATGGTTATTCTAGCTGAGAGTTAAGCATGCTGGGACTTTTGGTCAACTTATAATTAAAACCAGAAGCAGGTGGTAAAGTTGCTCCGGGTCAGGCTCCGGTCTGGGAGCTGAGGTCTGAAGCTTCTTGCGTTGGCCAAATAAGGGAAGTTGTTTACATTTGACTCAGACATTGTGGCTTCGATTTATTGCCATTATGTGTGGTACATGTCAAGTGAAGTAAGCGTAATGGTGTCGTTTGCAAGTAATTTCATTGGATGTTTGAGCCATGTGATCGGTTTCTGGTTACACAGTTGGCTGGATGACAGAGAATCTTCTGGAAGTAAGTGGAGGATTTGTAGATAAAAGGCATTGCAGCCTTTGTTCCAGTGACAACTCGATTGAGACAAACTATCGTAAGAAGCATGTGACCGGAAAGAACTTTCCGCAGAGAAGAAAACAGATTCTACATCGAGGATATTTCTTGGCCAAGGTTTTTCCTCAACTCGGTAGCATCTATTTCAATTAAGTAGTTAAAGTTGAAGTTCGGTCAAAGTTAACGCGCAGTTAAGAGCTAAAGTTCAGTAAAAGAGTTAATGAGTTGCAACTGTTTATGTTTGAGTTGGTACCAGAAGTATTAAATAAAGAAATAGTTGAATGAATTAAAGGGTCCATTACTTTCCTTGTTTGACTCATTAAACTGGAATGCTTGCAAGGTGTTTAAATTAAAAGCCAGATAGCAAGGTGGCGATGTGTTGCCTTCTTGAACCACGATGTGGAGATGCCGGCGTTGGACTGGGGTAAACACAGTAAGCGTTATAACAACACCAGATTAAAGTCCAACAGGTTTATTTGGTAGAAAATGCCATTAGCTTTCGGAGCGCTGCTCCTTCGTCAGATGGAATGGAAATCTGCTCCATCCACTCCCATCTGACAAAGGAGCAGCGCTCCGAAAGCTAATGGCATTTGCTACCAAATAAACCTGTTGGACTTTAACCTGGTGTTGTTAAAACTTTTACTGTTCTTGAACATTGCAGTCCATGTGATGTAGTACACCCACACTAATGTTAGGGAGGGAGTTCCTGGGTTTTGATCCAGCGACAGTGATATATTTCCAAGTCAGGCGCTAAGTGGCCTGGAGGGGGTTTTGCAGGTGGTTGTGTTGCCTTTGTCGTCCTAGAAGGTCGTGATCATGGACTTGGAAAGTACTGCCTAAGAAACCTCAGTGAATTCCTGCAGTGAATCTTGTAGATGGTACACACAGCTGCTACTGTGCATCTGTGGTGAAGGCATTAAATGTTTGTGGATGAGGTGTCAATCAAATGGGCTGTTTTGTCCTGGATGGTGTCAAGTCTCTTGAGTGTTGTTGGAGCTGCATTCATCCAAGCAAATTCCGAGTAGTCCATCACACTCCCGACTTTCTTCTTGTGAATGGTGGACAGGTCACGAATGGAGCTGGAAAACTGGGTCCAGCTTTCAATGGCGGAGCACATTTCTCAATGTGCAATGTCGGAAAAGCTGATATTACTCTCTCATACTAAATCAAATGATCACATTGACGTCTAATTCGACTGAGGTGTTTTACAGTGGATATATAGGCAATGCGCACCTGGTGACAGCACTTTAAAAGAATGAGCGGCGAACTTATTGAAACATATAAGATCTTGAGGGGACTTGATAGGGTGCAGGGTCGTCACTTGGGTTGGCGCCAACCACCTCACCATTGCCACATAAATGGTCCCAGTCCTCTACAACCAACGCGATGACACATTCCTCATATTTGGTCCGAGTATTCATTCCAGCCATTTCACTCCCGGGTCTGGGACTCTCCCTCCTGTTGTGTGCAAGTTTGTCCTGCATGAAGTCAAATGGAATGACTGAGAGCAGGACATATACTGAGGCGGATGATAAGGATGCCTGCCTTGTGTACCTGGGAGTGAAGCAGTGGACAGGATGAGGATACATCATAACATACGTCCAGATGGAGTAGCACATGTGTGTGTGAGTGAATAAGTGGTGATGTGGCTTCAGCTGAGAGATCCCTGTGGAATGTCATCCTGCTACATTCTGATATACTTGTGAATGTGCGAGTTGAGGGTGATCAGATGGTTGACTTACACTGCTATAATGGATGAGATCATTCATCCTTTTCCCACACTGAACTGTAGACCTATTCTACACCCTATTTGCACTGACCTCCTAAGCCCAGGGTGGCGAGATTGGTGGACCTCCCTCCAGCTATCACTGGTGTACAGGAATTCCCAGTGAGCCTCGCAATGTGCTGAATATGGCCCAGCAAAGTGTCACTGAACTGGCAAATCACACTCTTATTGCCATCCGGGGCCATTTCCTCTGTGGGGCAATCCTGGCCTGGAGACATTGTGAAGGCAGATCGTGGTCACACCTTAAACATGGTACCTGCAGAAAAGAGCAACTGAGGTCAGGAGCAGAGTGGGCAAATCAGAGGCTGCCCGCCTGCGATCCAATGTGCTTCCAGTTTTTGCATTGGTACTGAGGCGGGGAGTGGACAAGATGGTGTGAAAATTGCACTTAGCGGGGAAAATGCTGCCTTTCCCACCCGCCACCACACTTGGAGGACAGGAAAATCCCACCCGGGGTCATACCATAAACCCAGCACATAACCTGACAGCTTATTGTCTGATGATAAAACGGTGGGATTAGGCCGATAAGAAGCCTAAAATAATTAGAATTTCTAACAATAACAAATTAGACTATTTATATAACATGTTGCAATGTAATGATTTTGAATAATGTGTACAAATATATATTTAATTTGAAAACAGGTTTCACAGAGAAGTTCTAATGTGTTTGATTTAGATCATTAGATTATTTTCTGGTTCATGCATTCTGTTTCACCAAAAGACCAGAGTTTTTTGGAATAGATTAAGAATTTTAACAGCCTACGCTTAGATTAAACTTTGAGCCACCCTATTACAAACTGTAACACTGATTACATTTCTTTATATGAAATCTTAATCGCGTGGGAATAAACCTATGTTTTGAATAAATGTGCATCGTTCATTCAAGAAGCATCACAAATTAATTAAATTTAAACTGCCTTTAGATAACTCCTGTTCTGGTTAAGGCCTTTTTTTTTATCTTGATGAACCGGTAAGCAGAATCAAATAAAGAGGATCAGTCTGGGAAATGTTGCTCGCTTCAAAGGATAGCTAACATCTGTTTATATTAATACTGGAAGGGAAATTTGGTTCTGTAAATTGTTCAGATTAAATTTGCATGTTTACTGGTTCAAAAAAAAAAGATGCAGCGACATTGGAGTAAAAATTTGTTTTTGATCATTCAGGGTACATGCCATGTGTCTGAAGGATGGAGCCTGAGGTTTGTTTTATTCATTCGTGGGACATGGGCGTCGCTGGCTGGCATTTATTGCCCATCTCTAGTTGCCCTTAGCAGGCAGTTGAGATTCAACCACATTGCTGTGGCTCTGGAGTGACATGTAGGCCAGACCAGGTAAGGACAGCAGATTTCCTTCACTAAAGGACATTAGTGAACCAGATGGGTTTTTCCAACAATCGATAATGGTTTCACGGTCATCAGTAGATTCTTAATTCCAGATATTTTTGGCAACGGCTCCCCATAAATAGGATATATATGTATAGGAATAGAGAGGAACATAGGATTTAGGAGCAGGAGTAGGCCATTTGGCCCTTCAAACCTGTTCCTCCATTCAACATAATCATGGCTGATCTGGTACTCCAGCTTCCTGTCTACCCCCATAACACTTGACTATTAAAATCCATCTAAATCAGCCTTGAATAAACTTTAAAACCCAGTCTCCACTATTTTCTGGGGAATAGAATTCCACAGAATAATAACACTTAAAGAAAAATGGGTGGGATTCCCTGGCTGTGCTCCCTCCAAAACCGGAGAATCCCGCCCAAGGTCAATGGACCGTTGCGTGGTCCGCCCCCTTGCCCACTCCAATTCCCGTGGCAGGCGGGATGGGACAATTCCCCCCCAATATGTCTCCTCATTTCTACCTTAAAATGGAGTCCTTATATTCTTACCCTATGGGGCAAATTTTACTGTCCTACCCGCTACTGGCATCTGAGCAGGCGAGGGGAGGACCATGGCAAGGTCCGTTGACCTCAGGTGGGATTTTCCCGTTTCGGGGCATGCAAAGCTGTAAAATCCTGCCCTACATCCCTTAGTTTTGCTTCCACCACAAGTGGAAACATCCTCCAGATATCCACCCTATCAAGTCCCCTCAAGATCTTATATGTTTCAAAAAGACTGCCTCTCCTTCTTCTGAATTCCAATGGATATCGGCCCAACCACTTCAACCTAACCTCTTCAACCTACCTTCATATTCATTCAAAACATGGGGATTTTCACAGTAATTTCATTGCAGTCTTAGTGTAAGCCTACTTGTGACACTAATAAATAAACTTTTGAAACCGAGGTTTATTCCCACACAATTGAAATTTCATATAAAGAAATGTAATTAGTGTTACAGTTTGTAAGAGGTTGAATCAAAGTTTAACCTAAGCGTAAGTTGTTAAAATTCCTAATCTATTCCAAAAGGCTCTGGTCTTTTGGTGAAACAGTGAGAACTTTACATTTTCAACATTATGCTGGGAATTGGCAATAAAACATTGAACCTGATATAATCTTAAACTTTAATGTCAGTTAGTAGCTGCTTTCCAAGATGGAATAGGCTTAACAAGGAGTCTGTGACTAAAGTGTGTCAGGGTGGCACGGTGGTTCAGTGGTTAGCACTGCTGCCTCACAACCCCAGGGACCCGGGTTCAATTCCGCCCTCGGATCACTGTCTGTGTGGACTTTGCATATTCTCCCCGTGTCTGCGTGGGTTTCCTCCCACACTCCAAAGATGTGCAGGCTAGGTTGACTGGTCACGACCCCTTAGTGTCCCAAGATTTGTGGATTAGGTGATTTAGCCATGATAAATTGCCCCTTAGTTTCAGGGAGATTAGGAGAGTAAATATGGGGTTACAGGGTTAGGACCTGGTTGGGATTGTTATCAATGCAGGCTCGATGGGCGTAAATGGCCTCCCTCTGCACTCTAGATTCTATGATTCTGTTCTTCACTGTCCTGCAGAGTCAACCACCTGTACTCCCTGACCAGTGACAGTGAAGGGCACTACTGTACTAAACTATTATATTGGAAGATCCTTAACTCCACCATCCCGTCAAGGACATGTTGATGTCATCAATTTCAATTTCAACTGCTGCTGCAGTACTGAGCTTATTGAATATCTGTTCACCACTCATCCATTTACGCACTCTTCCATAGTGGCCAGTATAAGAGGTTTTATCAACGGTTTGCTTTCTCCAAGATACAAGACTTATTAAAAGCAAATTACTGCGGATACTGGAATCTGAAACCAAAAGAGAAAATGCTGGAAAAACTCAGCAGGTCTGGCAGCATCTGTAAGGAGAGAAAAGAGCTGACGTTTTGAGTCCAGGTGACGCTTTGTCAAAGCTCTTTTACGGAAATCCTGTCGGAGAGAAGGGCAGTACTTCTTCAGGGTAGGCATTCCTGGAAGAGAAGTGTTAGTGATTTAAACACTGGAGAAAAGCAAATTATTGTGGATGCTGGAATCTGAAACCAAAAGAGAAAATGCTGGAAAATCTCAGCAGGTCTGGCAGCATCTGTAAGGAGAGAAAAGAGCTGACGTTTCCAGTCCAGATGTCAAAGCTATCATAGTGGTTAGCATATAGTGGTTAGCTTTGACAAAGAGCCATCTGGACTGGAAATGTCAGTTCTTTTCTCTCCTTACAGATGTTGCCAGACCTGCTGAGTTCTTCCAGCATTTTCTCTTTTGGTTACAAGACTTATTAGTCTGCATGCATATACTCTTCACGAGCCTGCCAGTAATCGTGTAAGGTACATAAAAAGAGGTGAATGTTAGGGTACATTTTCTCCTCCGCCAATTGAGCAAGTGGAGAATAGGGAGAGAAAAAAAATCAAGAAGCTGGCCAAACAATTCTTAGATATCCTTTGTACCTAATTCCTTTTGGCCATGGGTAATCAGCCAGCTGCATTTTGTGTGCTATAGCTTTGGCACACACACCTCTTATTGAGGCCCCAGAATTCATGTTAAAATTAAAATGAATACCCCTTGTGTAATTACCTGTCTTTTGTGATATGATTGTCTTCAAAACGCATTTCAAATAGACATAAAGAAACCGTCAAGTGTGCTGGGGCTCTGACGGAACAGCAAATTCCGGATGACTGTCTTTGTTGCAATGCTGACGTTATTGTTTTGGTATTGTGTTCTTATTAAACTTTTATGTCAGAAATTCATTTTGATAACTAGCTTTTTATCCATTCATACCAGGTCCCAAATCTACCTCAGCTAGAACAGGAATTGAAACTGCACTGTTATTATTATTCTGAACTATATGCCAGCGATTTAGCCAACTGAACTAGACAGCCTCATCAACCAGCTCTTATCTTGCGACTTTATTCACTGGAATGATGCCTACTCATACTTTGAGGCGGTTCTAGAATCAGGGAGCAGTTAAAATAGTCCTGGGATATTGTCAAAGTACAACACTGCTTCTAAAAGCATTGTGACACTTCCAAAGATATGGGATTATTGGAAAAAGTGTGCAAAGTTCTCGGAGTATTTGAGTGGGATGGACCTGGGGGCACTTCTCCCAGGACCTGGAAGTGAGTGAGGCTGGGGAAATTTGGAAAAAAATGTATTGGGCCCGTTCCCCCCCGCCCTCTGGTCACTTTACCCAATGGCTGGCTGAGTGCTATGTCGGCAACCTGTGCAGCAGCAGCCAACTGAGGAAGGAGTTAACTAGTGACACACGAGACCCATGCAGTGCTCACATCTCATCAACTCAGAACAGGCGAAAGCATACTGAGGAGTCATTGACCGAAAGCTCGTGCTACCAGATAAACCTGTTGGACTTTAACCTGGTGTTGTGAGAATTCTTACTGTGCCCATCCCAGTCCAACGCCGGCATCTCCACATCATGGCGACTGAAGTTGTTAGAGAGAAATTGCTGAAGCCTCCTTCAGCAGACACTGCCAACTCAATGGGATAAAGGTGCATGTGCTTTTGAAGTCTTCCACCGTGAACACAGGTGCCACGAGTTATGAGTATGATGACCTCTGGTGGTGAAGCTTGAATGTGAGACACATCAATTGTCACAGGGGGAGGTGCTGCTCAATACTCACGCCACACAAGGCAGAATCGACCAGCTCTCCCCGACATTACCATCATTGAATCCTCCACCATCAGCACCCCAGAGCTTTCCATTGATCAGACACTTAATTGGACCAATACTTTGGCTACAAGAGCTGGGAATTCAGCTGTGAATAACTCACCTCCTGACTCCCCAAATCCTGTCCACCACCTACAAGCCACAAGTCAGGAGTGTGATGGAATACTCCCCACTTGCCTGCATGAGTGTGGCTCCAACAACACTCAAGAAACTCAACACCACCTAAGACAAAGCAGCCCACTTTAATCGACACCCCACTCATCACCTTCAACATTCATTCTCTCCAAGGGACAATGGCAGCAGATGCATGGGAACACCTCCACGTTTCTCCCCAGAGTAACAGGCAGGGTTTTTCACCAGCTCTGACGAAGAGTCATCCAGACTCGAAACGTTGGCTCTATCCTCTCCCCACCGATGCTGTCAGACCTGCTGAGATTTTCCAGCATTTTCTGGTTTTTGTTTCAGATCCCAGCATCTGCAGTATATTGCTTTTATCTTAGGTTTTCTCTCCAGATCTTCTGACACTTTGTCAAAAAAAAAGCAGGGGGTGTTTTGTGCTGTCATTCCTGAGGGGTGGGGTCTAAAGATGCCAGCGAGGCCAGCTTCACAGAGATCAGGGCGCTGTTTTTAAAAACGGCACTCCATCTCCAATTGAAGTTAAAGACCCCCTCCCCGCAGGCATCAGGGCATTCGGTTCTCTGCTTCAATGAAAGCAAGGTCTGCGATGGATGTCCTCTGGGTTTTGGTTCCGTTGGCAGCCCTAACAAAGACTGGCATCTATGCAGGGACTGTCTCGTTCATGGGGAAAGAACACACTGCTTGCAAAATGATGATGGTGCGGTGTCACAAGTTAACACTCAGATGGCCAAAGGGCTAGAATGGCCATGGAGTTTGTGAAGGAGCATGAGTTAGTACGGAGGGTATTGGGGGGGGGGGGGGGGGGGGGGTGCGCATTGTGCCTGAGTAGAGTTCATCGCGTCGATGGAACATCTGGAGTGGGTGAAAAGTGAGAGTTAGGGGCCTATTACTGAATAGAACATCTGGGACAAAGTGTTAGCAAGGCAGGCTTTTTAATGAGCCCACCTCGGCACTCAGAAGCCCATAGGGCCTCCAAGGTTGAGGGTTGGTGTGTCCAACTCCAGAGCAGGCCCACTCCCCCAGAATGAAAATCGCACCTTTCAAGGCATTTCTTCCTGAGGCGGTCATAGCGAGCTGGGAAATTTCCCAACTCCCACTACTCATGAAAATCCAACCTCAAAAGTTGGCTTTTCTTAACCATGATGTGGAGACCAGACAAGACTCAATGGGCTTACATTGGTAATCTGAGTTTATGCATCACAGGTTGACAGGATTCTGTCCTCAGAAGTTATGAATGCCTTTTATTATAGGTCTAGAAATTGAAGAGAGAGTGATTCCATAATGAGTAAATGGTAGCTTTATTGAATTAAACGGAATTTTGTTTTCCTGTGTGATCTGTACTGTTTCAAATAATTTATCAAAGATGTAAATATGTATCCAGCCATTGTTAAATGTGTCTGCATTCTGGAAATAGAATTAAAAAGTAGTGCAAACCAAGTTTCATTCAATCAGAACAAAGGTATAAGGCTGGATTATACAGGGGATGAGATTGTGGGTGAGTACTGCTTGTCTCTCGAAGACACACCAACTTTTAAAAAGCCTGCCGTGCAGTGATAACACACTGTGACAGACTAAACACGCTCAGCAGCAGACTTCCACCCCTCAGTGGACAGGAAGTCTGACCATCAATAGTACTGAAGATTTGTGCCCCTGAACTTGTTATGCTCCTAGCCAAGCTATTCCAGTACAGCTACAGCACTGGCATCTAACCTGTTGCACAGGTACGTTCTGTACACAAAAAGTAGGATAAATCCAACCCTCTAATTATCGCCCCATCAGCCTAATCTTGATCATCAGTGATGGAAGGTGTCATCAACAGTACTATCATATGACACTTGCGAAGCAATAATCTGCTTATGGATGCTCAGTTTGGGTTCTGCCAGGGTCACTCAACTCCTGACCCCTTTGCAGCCTTGGTTCAAAAATGGACAATAGAGCTAAATCCAGAGGTGAGGTGAGGGTGACAGCCCTTGACATCAAGGCCCCATTTGACTGCAGTGTGTCACCAAGGAGGCCTAGCAAAACTGGAGTCAATGGGAATCAAGGTAAAACTCTCTGCTGGTTAGAGTCATACCCGGCACAAAGGAAAATGGTTATGGTGTTGGAGATCAATCATCTCAGTTCCAGGACATCACTGCAGGAGTTCCTCAGGGTAGTATCCGAGGCCCAAAAATCTTCAGCTGCTTCATCAATGACCTTCCTTCCATCCCAAGGTCAGAAGTGGGAATGTTCACTGATGATTGCACAATGTTCAGCACCATTCGTGCCTCATCAAATATCAAAGCAGTCCATGTCCAAATGCAGAAAGACCTGGACAATATCCAGGCTTGTGGTCAGTAACATTCACACCCCAACAAGTGCCAGGCATTGGCCATTTCCAACAAGAGAGAATCTGACCATCACCCTTTTACATTGAATGGCATTAACATTGCTGAATTCCCCACTAACAATATCCTAAGTTTACCATTGACCAGAAACTGAACTGGAGAAGCCATAAAAATACTGTGGCTAAGAGAGCAGGTCAGAGTCTAGGAATTCTGTGGTGATTTTGTGACTCCCAAAACCTGTCCACCATCTACAAGGCATAAGTCAGGAGTGTGATAGAATATTATCCATTTACCTGGATGGGTGCAGCTCCAACAACACTCAAGAAGCTCAAAACCATCCAGGACAAAGCAGCCCACTTGATTGGTACTCCATCCACAAACATCCACTTCCTCCACCACTGACGTACAGGAGCAACCGTGTATACCATCTACAAGATGCGCTGCAGGCATTCAACAAGGCTCCTTAGACAGCACCTTTCAAACTGATGAACGTCACTACCTAGAAGGACAAGAACAGTGGATACCTGGGAACACCATCACCTGGAAGTTCCCTTCCAAGCCACACGCCATCCTTACTTAGAAATATATCGCTGTTCTTTCACTGTCACTGGGTCAAAATCCTGGAATTAAACCCTTAACAGCATTGTGGGTGTACCTACACCACATGGACAACTGAGGTTCAAGATGGCGGGTCACACCACTTTCTCAAGGGCAATTAATGATCGGCAACTATTGCTGGCCCAACCAGCATCCCCAGAATGAATGAAAAAAATAAAACCTCTCGAGAGCTGCTGGCTATTGACTGGCATTTCAAGCAGTCCTGGCAGCTTTGGAGCTCAGTTGTAGGCACTGCAAGGAGGTGCAGAAAGAAGAACGATGGCCATTGGAGAGAGCCAAGTCCTGGGTTTAGAGCAGGGAGAGATTGCAGAGCCAAGAAAGGGGGAAGAAGGGGGAGGGAGGCAGGCTTTGGGGCACAGGCAGGGGTTGGGAGGACATCTTGGGGGGTTGGCCCTGATGCTCCCAGGACACTCCAGATTCCTTCCCAACTTTTCAAAGCATCCCTTTCAAAAATGACGTTCCGGCTCTGGTCCACCTGCTACAGCCCAGCATTTTATGGCAGTGCGGGAAGATTGAGGCTTTTAATTAGAGTATAATTGGGCAGTTAAAGGTCTCAACAAGCCTTAGGGACAACTTACCCAACTCACATATTGTGGGGAATAGATCAGGAGTGGGCGGGAATGAGGTGGACTGGCAACCAACATAATTTACGTGACAAGAAACGAGGATCGTAAAATCCAGCCCATAATTACTATTTGCATAAATTATCTTTAAAAACATCCTGTTTAATGTGAAAACTCTATTATCAATGGATTTATTTTGAAAAGTAATGCTTCACAACCACACTGGTGTGTGATCCAATTGGATAATGATGAATTGGCACAACATTCCACTGATTGTGATAGAGATGGGAGCCACCGTTCTATTGTGAGTCTGTCGTGTGTGCAACGAGGTGCGTTTGAGGATATGTGACTGTTATCATTCACACTGTGAGTGAAGTCAAAAATCTGTCACATCGATAATGAAAAACATACCCCAGGACAGTTGCAGTTCTCTTTGAATGACTGAAACCATTTTCTTCCACACTTATTCTGCTCCAATTACTGGCTGTTCATGCTGAACCAAATAATCACTGCTAAAATGACCAAGAAACCACATATTGTCCTGGTGTATTTAGACTATTTAAAGATCTGACACTATCTTACTTTTCTGGAATCACGGTTTAAAAGGGTTTTTTCAAAGGAGTCAGTGAAAATAGGGAACAATTAAAACCGTAGTCAGACTCTATTATGAGAAGTAATAAGATGAGGGTATATCTAGATTCTTGGATACATTTTCAGTCGTGCATTTGGACATGTACAAATAGTAATGTAATTTATAGCATAAAATACCATTTTGGACTAAATATTTTAGTTCAAATGAGGCCCATTTAAGGATTCTGGGAAAATCAGTAAGTGTTGAATGTAGAAGTCTATGCTGGCTCTTCATCGGCTAAGAAAGGAAAGTAAATGAGTTCAAAATGTATTTATTAGTGTCACAAGTAGGCTTATGTTAACACTGTAATGAAGTGACTGTGAAAATCCGGTGCCTGTTTGGCTGCACTGAGGGAGAATTTAGCATGGCCAATTCACCTAACCAGCACATCTTTCAGACAGTGGGAGGAAACCGGAGCACCCGGAGGAAACCCACGCAGCTACAGGGAGAACGTGCAGACTCAGCACAGCCAGTGACCCAAGCCGGGAATCGAACTTGGGTCCCTGGTACTGTGAGGCAGCAGCGCAAGTAAGAATACTATACCTCAAAAATCCAAAGAAATTACAAAATTATATTTCAATTTCTCATTATGTTTTTGTTGTCCCACACACTGTGTTCCACAGTGGACCAGCCTGGCAGTTTAATGGATAAACTTGGATTATTCTTGAGAGATTATTTTATTTAAGATTTTCAGTCATTCTGGACAAGCAGAAAGGTGATGACAACATCCAAAATGTCATGGGGGAGAGGTGCTGTTGGTTGGGGGGGGGACTTTACTTTACTGCCCCAATCCTGCTATGGCCATAGCAGCAGCAATTTTCGTGAGGGTCTAATCTTGAGAGCAGATTTCAGGACGGGTGGTAGGCCCATGCAAAATGGAATCTGGCATTCAACAGTGTCAGGAGACTTGGATTGCCATTGTTTGACTGAATTGACCAGAATTTATGCTGCCTGAACTCTAACCAGTGTAACTTGGTGCTCCAGCCAAAGAGAATCCTGAAGCTAAATTCCTCTTTCTTTTTATGGAACCAAGGTAAGTTCCCCTTCCAGATTCTACGGGCCCGATTCTCCGACCTCTTCAGAAGGCCGGCAGGAATGGTGAATGGGGCATTAGCCAAAAATTGCGATTCACCCGACCCACCCTGGTGACTTATCGACCTTTAAGGATTCCAACAATTTGAGTTCTTCCTCTCTCTTTATGATAATCTCAGTGTTCTCCTGGTTACTGTATCTGCATCGCCCCTTTTCTTTGTAAACACGGAGACAAAATATTCATTTAAAACCCTTCCCACAGTCCCTGCATCTACACACAAGTTTCCTCCTTCATCTTTAATACAACAAAAAAGAACAAAGAGCAAAGAACAAGACCGCACAGGAACAGGCCCTTCAGCCCTCCAAGCCTGCGCTGATCATGATGCCTGCCAAAACTAAAACCGTACGCACTTACGGAGTCCATATCCTTCCATTCCCATCCTATTCATGTATTCATTATGTTGCCCCTTAAATGTCACTATTGTACCTGCTCCCAACACCTCCATGGGTAGCATGTTCCAGACATTCACCACCCTCTGTGTAAAAAACGTGCCTCGCACATCTCCTCTAAACTTTTCCCCATGCATCTTCAATCTATGTCCCCTAGTATTTGACTTTTCTACCCTAGGAAAGAGCATCAGACTATCCACTCTGTCCATGCCACTCATAATCTTGTAGACCTCTATCAGGTCACACCTCAACCTCCATAGTTCCAGTGAGAACAAAGGTTCCACTTTTTTCCTTAACTATTCTTACCATTAATATATTGGTAAAACATCTTTGGCTTTTCTTTAACTTTACTTGCTAATCTTTTTTCATGCCCTCTCTTTGATTTCCTTATTTCCGTTTTTAATTCGTCTCTTACTCCCTATATTCATCTCGGCTATCTGCACTGCTTAGTTCTTTGTGCCTATTGTACACTGGCACAGTGGTTAGCACTGCTGCCTCATAGCACCAGAGACCCAGGTTCAATTCCGGCCTTGGGTGGATATTTGCGTGGAGTTTGCATTTTCTCCCTGTGTCTGCATGGGTTTCCTCTGGGTGCTCTGGTTTCCTCCCACAGTTCAAAGAAGTGTAGGTCAGATGGATTAGCAATGGGAAATGTTTAGGGTTATGGGGATAGGGCAGGGGAGAGGGCTTAGGTAATGCACTCAGTTAGAGAGTCAGTGCAAGTCGATGGGCCAAATGGCCTCCTTCTGTACTGTTGTGATTCTATGACTTTCTTTTCCTGTTTGATCTTCCCCTGCATTCTTCTAGACAACTGGGGGGTGGGGGGTGGGTGGGGAGGGGGGGGGTCAAGATTTGGCAGTACCACTCTTATTTTCGGAGGGGCCATGTCCACTCTGTAGGTTCAGGATCTCACTTTTTAGTGCTTCCCCTGGTTTTCCACTGCTTTTTCCCCGAACAGTGCTGTCCAGTCCACCTCAGCCAAGTCCCTTCTTATTCCTGCAAAATCTGCCTTCCCCCAGTTCAAAACTTTTATGCCTGCTTTATCTTTGTCCTTTCCATAGTATTGCTAAATCTAACTGAATTACTCCCTATCACTATCCCTGATATGGTCACCAATTAACACTTCACCCACTTGCCCTTCTTTGTTCCCCAAGACTAGCTCTAGAATAGTATCTCCTCTTGTCCAGTTTGTCACTAATGGGTTGAAATAATGTTCCTGGACACACTGCATGAATTTTTCTCTCTCAGTGCCCCTTTTATTGTTTGAATCCCAGTTGATATTGGGATGGTTAAAGTCTCCTACTATTATTGCCCTCATTTTCTTACAGGCAGAAATTTCCCTACATAACTGTATGTTGAGTGCGTAACTGCAGATTGGAACCCCACACCCACCCCCTCTCCACACCAGCCAGGTGAAATTGGGACGGCATGGTGGCACAGTGGTTAGCACTGCTGCCGCACAGCGCCAGGGACCCAGGTTCAATTCCAGCCTCGAGTCACTGTCTGTGTGGAGTTTGCACGTTCTCCCCATGTCTGCATGGGTTTCCTCTGGATGCTCCGGTTTCCTCCCACAGTCCAAAGATGTGCAGGTTAGGTTGATTGGCCATGCTAAATTGACCCTAGTGTCAGGGGATTAGCAGGTTAAATATGGGGGGTTACAGGAATGGGGCCTGGGTGGCACTGTGGTTGGTGTGAGCTTGATGGGCCGAGTGGCCTCCTCCTGCACTGTAGGGATTCTATAAAAATTGACATTTCCTCTCTGTCAGAGGACTTCAAAGGGGTCTGCCTCACCTGCAGCTTCTGACAGAATACAGCACTGCAATGATTTAAAATCCTGCCAGGTGACCAGGGGAGCATGGAGATTAAAGTGACTTGGCCACTTCAGAATTTTCACAGCTGACAGGCAGGAATGCAGATGTTGATCACAGAGCTGCCTGAAATCACCATGTCAGGGCTAGAAGGGGAAGTCCAGCCACGACACCCTCAACCTGGCAGAGAGTAGTGAGGTCCCTTGCCCCCAGCCCGAACCCACCAAACCCCCAGGACCCCTGAGGGACCTTTCCTCTGCAGCTTGGCGGCAGCAGAGGGGCCAATGGGCACCGACCAACCTCCTTAAGCCCTCTTGGGGCCCAGGGCACCAAGCCAGGGTGTCAGTGTCAGGGTACTGGGACAGTGCACTATGGACATTGCAAAGGTGCAAGGGGCCCTGAGGAGGTGATCTGAGGAGGGAGGGAGCCTGAGTGGGTTGTCTGAGGGGGAAGGGAGGATGAGTGGGTACTCTGAGAGTAAAGGGGTCTGAGTGGGGCAGGGGGGGGGGTTTGCAGGGGGGTCGGATCACCCTCATGCCTGTGTGGTGTGGGGGGAGGGGATGACCGGTTATTTATGGGTGAGGGGGGAGGATACCCCTCTTGGTGAAGGATTGGTGGTGCTCCCCTAGTTAGTTGGGGGTGCATTATTTCATTTTTGAAGAGGAAGCGGGGGCCTGCCTCCAAACGCTGAGATCGGACCCCAAATTAAAAATTCCACCTAAAAATCGGATGAATCCCACTTAAAAAACACTGCCAACGCGAGCGGGAAACATTCCTATTTTCCAACCGGTGTGGGCACTGCCTTAAATTGGAAGAATAGGGCCCTACAGAGTGGGCTGCTGCTGCCCTGGTTCCCCTCTCCAAAGATCACATCTGGGGCATATGTTCTTGGTCTCTAGTATCGTGGTAGGCTGGGCTTGATTTGCGTGTGTGTGTGTGTGTGTGCTTGATTCCCAGCCACCCCCATCCTGATACAAATGATTCCTCACATCTTCTCAGAGAATATCCACCCTTGCATTTTAAAATCAAATAAGTATGATACCATTCTATTATCAACAACCAGTGCAGAGCACAAATGATAATCACAATGCATGCGCTAACTGTTATCTAAACTTCACTGGGAACCTGTTATTTGCTGTCGAGATATTATGCTAATTTGAGCTATTTCTGATTGTTAGAATTGCTATGGCTCTATGATATGAACTGGGTTACATATTTCTATTCATTTTCAGTTTCAGGCATTACATAGATCAGGGAAACCACGGGGATATGAATATAAATTACATAAAGCAAGAATGAGGTTAGATGTCAAAACGTTTTTCTTATCACAGAGAACATTTGGAACAAATGGCCACCATGTATAGTGAGGGCATTTTTCGAACAAGTGATCAATAGAAAACTATAAGTTCACTGGCACCAAAGGTAGGTGGGAGAATGGGTGATGTATTTCATGATTATAGGGCTTTTCATAGGATTCATTGAATCCCTACAGTGCAGAAGGAGGCCATTTGGCCCATTGAACACAATCCCACCCAGGCCCTATCCCCACGTATTTACCCTAGCTAATCCCCCTGACACTAAGGGGTAATTTAGGCCAGCCAATCCACCTAACTCACACATTTTTGGAATGTGGGAGGAAACCGGAGCACCTGAAGGAAACCCACGCAGACATGGGGAGAACATACAAACTCCACACAGACAGTGAGTGACCCAAGGCAGGAATCGAACCTGTGAGGCAGCAGTGCTAACCACTGGGCCACCATGCCGCCCTAAATTCTTGTACTCATTTGGATTACAGAATTTATTTTCCCTGAACTGGTCTTTAAAGTCTTTTTTGCCTCTCCCAGGAGGTTAGATGACTAGTGGTGGAAGCAGAGCATTGGGTTGCACTGATGCTCACTGCAACATGACGGTACGGAGCCCAATCAATGGATGATTGATTTTTGTACTTTAAAAATATTCACTGAGTTATGAGAATATGGAGCCAGGAGAATGAATGTGGAGTTGATGAGAGGGAAAAAAAACTTTGAAAACCTAGACAGAATGTTATTTTTCTGTAAAGTCCAAAGGTCATCCGTCTGGAAATGCAGAAACGCATACACAAACTTCCATTAAATTGTCACCAAGCAAACAATGCCTTTACGAGGCATCAGGGTTGAAATAGGGATTGTTGCGTCTTACAGATGTGTGGTGGCCTATTAGATAAACTGTGCAATTAAATCTGTGCTCAAGCAGCAGTTAAATGTGTGAGCAATTGGACAACTATCGTAAAATATTCCGATTTTAGTGATATTGGCAATGTGTTGTTAATATCATTTGTTCTGTGCTCCAAAATATAAATGACTAGAGGAAAGCTATGCACAAGCCAGCAGTATACATTTAAATTCCATTTTGAGGACCATAACTTATGTATAATAGTGGTGAGAAGGTACATTGGAATCTTGTGGGTGAAAATGGTGTGCTTTAATCAAATAGCTACTGTAATGGGGAAAGATTTGAAAGGTCTAGTTTACTTAGGAAAAGCCATCTGTTACTTATTTACTGGCTATCTGTACACCCATTACTGGGCTTGCACATCCGAGTCCGAGTCTAGCGAAACTCCAAATCGTAGACCAATCAAGCCAGCCTGAAAGTGCCACGCAACATAAATAGAGCGATCTTTGTGAGGAAATGACAGTAACATGACAGAACAGCTCCAATGAAAGACCTGCCAAATAAAAGCACGTCTCCGTGATGCCACCAAATGCCTCGTTATTGTGACAGCAACACCAAAAAGCAGCATCCAAACAAAACCGGGTGCTGTTTCTTTGATAAAATTGGTTTACTTACGTGTGAGTTATTCTCAAAGAAGTGATTAATGCCAAGAACAAAAACTGAAACCATGTATAATTTATGAACTGTTGCTAAAACTAACTCCTCTATGATAAGGAATTTGTAACAATTGCTACTGCAAGGCTGCCTGCCAGTCCAAATAGTGATTTTTAGCGACAGAGGGAGAGGATTTCACTGACAAAACGTACACAATTCAAGATTTCTCTTTTAGCTTCTTGGTAGCCGTGCTTTCATTGTTCAAGTTGAATTAGTGATGCAGTGAACTTCTTGGGTGTGTCACACAATGTACACAGGCTTATTAAGCAGCCAAACAGCAATTAAACTTTGGCCATGTTATGTCCAACACTTCCGTTATTGCCGCAAAGAATCTGAAGTATCAAAGCCACAAATATCACTTTTTCCAGTGAATTAATCATTGCAAGTAGGAGGAGAAATCCCTCATGATTAAAGAACTTGCCACACTGCATTAATAGTAATTTAACCCCCACCACATAATAAAGTGCAAGTCCATCATTCTGTGCCATCAGAAACATTAAATGTGAGGTTGTGTTTAAACATAAGTTTTTAACACCACCGTAGCGCTAGCCATAATGTAAAGTGGTGTACCCTGGCTGTGACTCAGAGACGCTGGTTTGTACAAATCATTGGGGCGGCATGGTGGCACAGTAGTTAGCACTGCTGCCTCACAGCGCCAGGGACCCGGGTTCGATTCCCGCCTTGGGTCACTGTCTGTGTGGAGTTTGCACATTCTCCCCGTGTCTGCGCGGGTTTCCTCTGGGTGTTCCAGTTTCCTTCCACAGTCCAAAGATGTGCGGGTTAGGTGGATTGGTCATGCTAAATTGCCCCTTAGTATCGGGGGGACTAGCAGGGTAAATACATGGGGCTATGGGGATAGGGCCTGTGTGGGATTGGGGTCGGTGCAGACTCGATGGGCAGGATGGTCTCCTGCACTGTAGGATTCTATTCTATGATTCTATCAAGTTTGATCATCTTATGGCATCATTTCTTGTTCCATGTTTTCATGCTTCAGAAGCTTTGCCTGAAGCTATTAAATATTTGATGTAAAAGTTGGCTAAAAAAAATAACCTGAGGTCATTCAGGTCAATAAATGACCAAGGACCCCAAAATCTTCTGCTGCAAAGTGTGGTCTCTGAACAATGCATTTGTTCGAGCTACCCAACTATGAAGACCACCCGAAGACAATGACAACGGTGCCTTTTTTGTATCCTGTGACAGCCAGTGTGCTCAAGGGAGGGAGTTTTCCAGCAACTATCCTCAAGGGCGACATGGTGGCACAATGGTGAGCACTGCAGCCTCACAGCGCCAGGGACCTCAGTTTGATTTCTAACTTGGGTCACTGTCTGCGCGGAGTTTGCACTTTCTCCCCGTGTCTTTGTGGGCTCCCTCCGGGTGCTCTGGTTTCCTCCCACAGTCCAAAAGACGTGCTGGTTAGGTACATTGGCCATGCTAAATTCTCCCTCAGTGTACCAAACAGGCGCCGGAGTGTGGTGACGAGGGGATTTTCACAGTAACTTCATTGCAGTGTTGATGTAAGCCTATTTGTGACAATAATAAATAAACTTTAAAAACTTGAAACTATCTATAGGATGAATGCCCCTCAAAGGATGTTGAATATAAGCAAATTACTGCGGATGCTGGAATCTTTGCTTTGATGGATACTTTGACAAAGGCTCATCTGGACTAAAAACGTCAGCTCTTTTCTCTCCTTACAGATGCTGCCAGACCTGCTGAGATTTTCCAGCGTTTTCTCTTTTGGTTTCAAAGGATGTTGAATTTACCTCAGAATCAGTGCTGAATTGTTCCATTCTGGATTTGGGCCAATCGTTGCATATGATGTTACCGTTAGCTGTTATTTGAATCGATGTATGGATGGAGAATGCCTGGCAGCTGCTGGAGCAAGTGAAGGGACCTAGGTAGGTCATTCTTGCAGGGATGAACTGCCTAAACAGAGTCAGCAGGAATTCTGAACCCAATTGCTGAAGCAGTGGTTGCACACAGAGATTCACTTTGTGCACCTGGATTCAGTGCTGAAAGGGATTTGATGTTTTGGCTGATAGAGCAAGGGTGAACTCCAAATCTTCCGGTCTGGTCTTATGGTGGAGGGAAGATCATTGATGAAGCAGCTAAAGATAATCACGCCTAGCACATTTGCTCTGACACATTCCTTGTGTTCTCTGGCTGTGATGATCAACACCAGTAACGGCAACCTGGGATGATAGGAGAGCTTCACCCGGTCAATATTGACCAGTTTTACAAGGGTTCCATGGCACGACCCTTTATCGAATGTAACCTTGATGTCAAAGGCAGATATGGTCACTTCTGGATATCAGTGCCTCAAAGCTGAGCTCCGTGGACCCAGTAGTTCAGCTTTAAAGGAGCGGGATAAGAGTGATGGAGTGGTCTGTTCCAAACCACTGCCGGTGCAGACCGTGCAGTATGGTGTGTTGTGAAGGTTAATAATGTGGGCCACCCTGGTGGGTAGCGGAAATATACAAAGTGAGCAGATTGTGATGCTGGTCAATGTCTACCGCTCAGCCAGGCCGCAGCTCAGCATCAGAGGCATTGCGGCCAGAATCGGAGACAGGACAGGGCTCCAAGGCTCAAAGCAATCACAGGCAGGAGCTCATGGCCAGGAAAGAAAGATTGAGAGATGAGCAGGGCAAGAACAGTGCTGGACACCACCTGGATCCCTGTGCCAATGGAGGGCACAATCTCAGAGGAGGGAGGGATCACAATGCCAGTTTCTATGACCTGACTGACCATTTGGGACCTGCTGCAGGTGAGTTGGAATTGTGCTAACCCCTGTACAGATGGAGGCAGGGAGCACAAAGTTCGCCTGCTCATTTATGTAATTGCAGCTAAGCACACTGATTTTCAAGACTTAATGTTGCGGCTTAAGTATCTTATGAAGTTAGCTTAAAGGGGTTTATAAAGGATGAAACATTTGGTTAGATTATTATAGAGATTCCCTCTCAACAGCATCAGGTTTACTTTGATAGGTCACCTTTGAATGTTTGCAATAATTGCTTGTAGGCCACACCAGTGATACAAATTAACTGCAGTGCAGCATCAATCAAATAGAAGAATAACAAAGTAAACATATCAGTTCCAGGCATCCCCTTACTATTAACATGCCAGATTTGATTTGTCTCTCTAAGAGAATGGTTTCTTTAATTTCTACTGTGCATGTTTAATTTATGTTGATAGACTCTAAGGACACCTGAAAAAACTAACAATGATTGGCATGTATTTTTTTTTCATTTGTGCAAAAAGTGCTAGAATCCATTAGGTTTTTTAAAATTCATTTTTGGGACATGGGCATCGCTGGCTGGCCAACATTTATTGCCCATCACTAGTTGCCCAAGGGCAGTTGAGAGAGTTGAGAGTCAACCACATTGCTGTGTTTCTGGAGTCACATGTAGGCCAGACCAGGTAAGGACGGCAGATTTCCTTCCCTAAAGGACATTAGTGAACTAGATGGGTTTTTCCAACAATCGACAATGGCTTCATGGTCATCAGTAGATTCTGGATTCCAGATTTTTAAAAGATTAAATCCAAATTCCACCATCTGCCGTGGCAGGATTCGAACCCAGGTCCCCAGAACATTACTGAGTTTCTGGGCTAATAGTCTCGCGGTAATATCACTGGGCCATCGCTCCCCCTTGGTGCATGAGTTCTTTTCCAAAATGTTTTCATTCACAGGGTGTGATCGCTGGGAAGGCCAACATCTCTTCCCATCCCTGAATGCCCTTTAATTGGTTCAACTGAGTAACCTCCAGGATATTTCAGAAGGCACTTAAGAGTCAATCACATTGCTATGAGTGATAAGTGAATCAGAGGGCTTTTTTAAAAAACGACAACTGGGTCAGCATCACTGCATTTTATTCCACCACTTATTTAATCAACTGAATTTAAGTTAATCGACTGTTGTTTTGGGATTTGAACTCATGTCCCTGGATCGCTGGCCAAGGTTTCTGGATCATGAGTCCAGTAATATAACCACTATGCCACCATTCCTCCGATAAAGTAAATATGAGCCTGTGTGGTAAACATTTGCTGTAATATAGCATGTTTGCCAAGTGCACACATATATAAAAACTGCGTATATAATACTGTTGTTCAATGCATTAGTCGCTAGTTGCTTGGGACCAATTTGGAATCCAGATGTAACTAATTGCATTTTTAATTAGTAAATAAGATTTGAGTAATAGATATTGTCATTGGGCAGATGATCTTGATGCTTAGAGTCACGGTGGTGTACGCATCAGTACCTTTCTGTGTGCTCATTGGGATAATAAAATGAAAAACCAAGCATGGTGAGTGCTCTTTTGATCATCGTGTTTGCTTTACTTTTTTTTATTCGTTCAGGGGATGTGGGCATCGCTGGTTGACCAGCATTTATTGCCCATTCCTAATTGCCCTTGGACTGAGTGGTTTGCGAGGCCATTTCAGAGGGCATTTAAGAGTCAACCACATTGCTGTGGGTCTGGAGACCAGACTAGGTAAGGACGGCAGATTTCCTTCCCTAAAATGGAATTTGAATGTATTTAAAATATAATTTACTCTTTTTATTGCAGTATAATTTCCTTGTTAATCATTGTTTAAAGTAAGTTGATTTTGGTTTGATTGTTACTGTAAAGGTTTTCAATAAGTGAAATCTTGCCCATTGGTTTTCTTTCCCATAGCATCATGGAGATTGCTTTCTTTTTAAAAGTTACCAGTGACTGAGGGAATCTCATAGACCACCAATTTCAGGGAAGGAATGGTTGTGGACAATTAAGCTATTAATGGGAGGAGGTAGAAGATGCAGCGATTATTATGTGCAATTAACCCATACCCATTGTTTCTGCTGCATGTGCTGCCTCCTCATCTACATGATTGCAGCAATCAGCCAGGTCTAAGCATGCTGTTGAATGGCTGCACATTTGAGAAAGGGGTGCTGACTTGTGAGAGGCTAGTATGAGTTGCTGGACTGTACTAGCTAAAGCCACCTGTACCTCTGAAAGGGCAGATGCATGTTGACTGTAATAGTTGATGGAAGTAGCTGAGAAAAGTGTCTGAGCTAAAAGAGTGGCTAATGGTGTATTGGAGAAGAGATTGGGTACCAAGGTTCTCTGATGCAGCAATGAGTTTCTTAGTGCAGCAAGTGCACAGGAAGAGAAAGGTCCTCTATCCACGTGGAACTGGGAGGCCTTACAGGGACACTGAGAAGGTAGTGGGAGCAGATTGAGCAGATTCCAGTTAATGTGAGCAATTTAGCCCTGAGGGCCTGGATGCAGTGCTACAAGAAGTTCATTGATATCAAGTAAGCAAATACACTTTATAACAGCTAGTCAAAGTTATCTTCAGCTTTTTCTTCATTCATTTGAGGGATGTGAGCTTCACTGTTTTGAGAAAGTGGTGGTGAGCCATCTCCTTGAACCGCTGCACAACCATGACTATCTTCCTTTGTGATGTGGAGATGCCGGCGTTGGACTGGGGTAAACACAGTAAGAGTTTTAACAACACCAGGTTAAAGTCCAACAGGTTTATTTGAAAGCTAATGGCATTTGCTACCAAATAAACCTGTTGGACTTTAACCTGGTGTTGTTAAAACTCTTGCTATCTTCCTTTGTGCCAGGTATGACTCCAATCAGCAGAGAGTTTTCCCCCCAATTCCCATTGACTGCAGTTTTGCCAGGACTGCTTGATGCCACACTCGGTCAAATACTGCCTTGATGTCAAAGGAAGTCACTCTCACCTCAGCTTGATGGATCCAGATGTGAATGGTTCCTTGGTTGATCCCCTGGTCAGCTGCACTAAATATATTGGTTACTCTGCACCAGGACAACACACTTGAGAGATTTAACCTTATTAGATGAAGTCAGCTACTGAGCACAATAACAATTTAGATGTATATAGTGGCCTTAATGTATCGAAATATCCCAACTTGAATGGGGCAAAGGGAATTCAGAAAGAAGCCAGGAGAGGTGGCTGAAGGTACTGGCTGTGAAGTACGTTTTAAGGAAGCTTTTGCATGTGGGGAGAGATGGAACAAGCAGAACAGTTTAGGAAGAAGGTGTGGGGGCGTTGGTTCCACTATTGATAGTTTGGTGGAAGTGGGGATGGGAGGTGAAGGTGTGCAGTAGATCAGAATAGGAACAGCAAAGGGAGCCAGCATGAACAGAGGGCTGAATTAAATTGCAGAGGTAGAGAGGAGATAAGGGTGAGAATATTGACATTGGTGAGATTGGTTCTGATAAGTGAGCATGTCAGAGGTGGAGTTCTGAGTAAGTTGGGATTTATGCTTGGAAGGCAAGCAAGAAGAGTACTAGAAAAGTTGAATCAGCTTACTGTATTGATAAGAGGCAGGGAATGGAAATGAATGGAATGCATTTCCTGATGGACCTGATGTGTGGTTTGCTGCTCAGCTCACGGTCCGGCAGACTGACTGAATGGACCAAAGTTTCACATCATTCTGGGGTAGACTTGAAGGCGAGGAATGAAGTTTTCTGCAATGATGGAAGATAATGGTTTTGTTTTCCCATTGCTGAGTTCACCTGATGCCAACAAGTAACCAAACATGGCAGAGAAGTAAAGCTGAGTAACACTAGCATACATGAAAAAGCTACCACCCTGCTTCCAGATACCTCATGCTATGAGAAACAATAGTAAAATAAGCACTAGAAACAGATCAACAATCAAATAGATGCCAAATTTTCATCAGAACTGCAACATAAAATAGTTCAGTTCTCGGTCCATTCTGAATAAAAATTCTGATACATGTTGCAGTACAAAAAACAATGGGCTGGGTTTAAGCGAGCGCCGGAGACTCAGCATTGCCCACTCAGTCCTTAAGAAAAACACACCCGTTGCCATCCATTTGCGAGGCTACGGCTATGGCTGAACATCCGACAACCCCAGCCATAGCCTTCACACTAGCCTCGATGGTCATTTCAGGGTGGGTGTAGCTCTTCACTCTTGTGACCAGCCAGAAGGGTGACAGAGTCACAGCAGCAGCAGCAAGGGCCACAGAGACAACTGCTGCTGCGTATGTTCATGTGGAAGGCCTGCCACCAGTGATGGTGCTGCCACAATGGGGCCTTCTAAAGGCCTCACCACTGCAATGGTGTTTCCACCACGTGGTACCAGCTGCACCCATCCCTAACTCTTCAGTTGGTGACAGTATTTCTATTCCAAGGGAGGGAGGGTAAAAATGGTATAATCTCTCCCACTATTGCATAAGGAAGAGGAAATGATCAGAGTGACGTGGGAGGGGATGGAAAGTGTGCAGGGTCGGTGGAGGTCACTGGGTAAGAGGAGGTTGGTGGGGGGGGGGGGGGGGGGTGTCTATTTTGTTACGATTGTTCTTCCAAGTTGGAGGGAGGAAGATGTCTTCACCAGGCAGCTGGTACTACCTAGCACAAGATGCTTTCCTTTCCGTCTTCATCAGACAGCAATAGCTACTGGGACTTGAGCACAAAAGGAAGGATGGGGGAAACTAGACTCATGCACACACACACACCTCCCTCTTTTCTCAAGTCTTTTAAATTATCTTCTTTTCCTCCCCCTTTAAAACAGACTTCCTCAAAGACCCCCATCCCCCCTCCACAGAATGTTCAGGTTGTTATAATAAAATCTTTTTTCCCTCCCACTCTTCTGGCTCCTTTCTCCCCTCCAACCCCTTAGGCCTTAGGCCTTACCTTTCCCCTCCAATTCCAATGACAGCAGCAGACTCTTAATTCGGTGACAGCAGAAGCAGACTTTCTTGCAGCCTGAGTCCCAAGGCAGGTGTTCAATAAAGCCGAGTAGAAAGCAGTTCACCAAATAAAGTAAAGATTCAGGAAGTGGCTTCTGGTGGAGCTATGTGGATGTGCTCTACTAAAAGCAAAAGTGGAACTAAGACTGGATCAAATGACACATTTTCCTTCTAGTGATTTCCCTTAAAGGCATATTACAACACTGGCACAGAGGGGTGGTGGGGAGAAGTGGGAGAGCTGGCGCTGAAATACCAGGGGGGGAGGGGATAGAAACCGAGGGGAAGGCCTACTTCTTGGGACAGACCTCCAATGGTCCCAGGTAGGTCTGATTAAGGATGGCCATTTCCCTTGCCTGTGTTGGGGAGTCAGCCAGGACAGCCGCCTGGTTGGAGGACTCTCCCGCTACAGGTGAGATCTCAGCGGCAGTGAGATGATGTCCTTAAATGGGAATTAATTGGTCATTTATGGGCCTCAATTGGCCAACTGGTGGGTGGACAGTTTGACCCCCCCCCCCCCCCACCCCCCCAAACTGCTGGTATAATTGGTATAATAATTACAGGGGGCAGGGGAGGGTGGGTAGACAGCAGGCTGGCCACCTGTTGGATTTTGTACAATCCCTCTCTTCAAGACCAGTTGGCAGGAGAAGAGTTAAATCCAGGCCACAAGTAATTTAATGTATATTCATGAGTGAAGGCAAAATCGTGTTCTTGTTCCAAACTATTATGTGCATAAGTAAAATGAATCAGCAGTGAATTAAATCCATTTCCCCAACCCTCACTGTGAAGTAAGCAAATTAGGAAGAACTGTAATGTTTTGAGGCACTTGGTTTCATAAATTTCACTCTTGTGCAAATGTAGAAATGTGGGCAGGAAATACTTGCAAAAGGCTTGAAAAGAAGTACAACCGGTGACAATTACTGTAGTCTAGTGAGCTGGAGCTGGCCGAATGTGAGTTGTTTTGCCACTGGAGTTTTGGATTCAGTGCCTAGCTTGCTCGCGAAAGGCAGCTTCATAGATAGATTCAATATCGGAACAAATCAAGCTCATAATGTTTTAAGTGAAATCCTGCTGCATTCTAAATGATATGTGAATCCCACAGGACATTATTGCATATTGAATAATAAGTATCACGTATTTCATATCTCAAAATGATATTGCAGTGCTAATTTAATTTGCGTTTTAGAAATTTGCCATTCTTCCCATGTTGCTGACAGTCATTGTTTTGCAACTCAATTTATATGCATTGTTGCAAAGTCCTTTTATACAGCAGAATTCAGTTGACATCCAATTACTAAAGATTTTCCTGTGTCCAGCACAAAATTAAATGCTTTACCTGTAGCTACTTACTCAGTTTAGTACGGTGAATTCCAAATGATATTAGTCAGCCAGCTATACAGTATAGGTTACCTCTGTCTGTGTTCAATTTCTCTACTCATCATAAATAAAATCCATCAAGTGAATAGGAAAAGTACTGAATGCAGAAAATACCTGGGAATACCCAGCAGGCCTGGCAGCATCTGTGGAGAGAGAACCAGGGCAAGATTTTCCGGCTTCTGGTCCCACTGACAGTGCATCCCCTCCGTGGATTTTCCAACAGCGAAATCCCATTGGTAGCGGCGGGACCAGAAGATCCCGCTGGCAGCCAATGGTGTGCCGCCCTCCCACCACCGAGAAACACGCCATAGGGAGGCCAGACAATCTCGCCTACAGCTGGCATCAGGAGTTTTATGGCCTCACAGGGTCAAAACAGCAGGGGAGTGTAAAATTGGGCAGCACGCCATTGGTTCCCAGTTTCTTCCCAGCCCCCCCATTGCAATTTTACCAGAGGTGGGGGAGGTGTTAGGAGGCCCACTCACCCATTAGTTAATTGAAGCCCAATTAATGGTCACTTGAGGATTCCACTCCAACCCCCTCCCCCGGCTGTTGATAAACGTGTCACTATCCTGTTTCGCCCACATTGGTTGCCAGGTAAAATCTAGCAAGCCTTGACACCAGGCTGGGAGGTGCACCCCTTGCCCATTCCAGCTATGCCCCTCACTGGGGCCTGCCTGCCCCTGAGGAGATATCAGACTCGCCTTACATCTTGGCTCCAAAGCTGAATGTGTTCCTCTCAGCAGTTGTAGCAGCGACCATTGCTTCCGGTGGTGCTGCTCGAATATGGGAGCTACCAGCCCTCCAAGTTACCAGTTGTCTGAGGCAGGACATCCTCTTGGTGAGGGGCAGTCATCAGGCTTCAAGTCAATGAAGTGGCGTTGGCTGTTTAATATCTGCAGGGTGAACTGACCGTGCAGCCTGGCTCCCCTGACTATTAAAGGAAGGGGTGGAACCACCGCCCCCAGTGTATAAGTGCTGTTGTTTTGTAAAGTTGTTTAACTTTGCAAGAATCTACACGGCGTGTATTTTTAAAAATTCACCAAGCAAATCTGGCAAAGCCACCTTTTATTGCCCATCCCTATTTGCCCTCAAGAAGATGGTGGTGGGCCACCTCTTTCTCAACTACAATTAGCAATGGGTAATAAGTGCTCGCCTTGCCAGCAATGCTCACACTCTGTGAATCAATAAAAGAGATGTAGCAGGTGCTGAAGGAAAGCTTTGCTGACTTCAAAGCATCTGCACAAACAAGTTATCTCCTCGATGTGGGTGGTCCAGCTGGCATTCCCCCTGGAATACAACCGGACTCGAAGAATGAACAGAAGGCATGCTAAACAGGACAGAGGGAGGTGGTGGAGGAGGGCAGAAAGTCTTGCAGCAGGCGGCTATACATATTCAGGAAGCACTTCTCCTAGCTGAATGTCAGACTGGGACAATGGGCTGGATATTACATACCCCCACTGGGCTTGTTTTTGGCAGGTGGGCATGAGTACAGGACAGGTGCCCACCCCTCCACCTTCCAGCCTACTCCGCAAGCTTCCCCCAATAACACGGTAGATGGACAGGCGCTGAAATCAGCAACCTGTCTGCCCTATTTAAATGAATAATTAAGGGTCAATTGAGCTTGTTAACAAACCAATTGGTTCTGATAATAGGCTGCCGAGGCCATCATATCGTTGGCATGGGTAGTCGGGTGGGTGGGCCAGTTCCAGGCTGTTTTGGTAAATAAGCTTTTAAAAAGGCAGGAAGGAATGCCAGAGGTGGGGGTGGAGGGGGGGGGGGGGGGGTCAGTGGGGGTGGGGTGGGGAGGGGGGGGGGGAGGGGGGGGGGTCAGTGGGGGTGGGGTGGGAAGGGGGGGATACTGATTTCAAGGAATACCCTTTGCACATCTGGGACAGCCCCCTAAGATACCCACTTGCTCTCCAAAACTCACCACCCCCTCCCTAAGCTAGCTGAACACTCCCCGCCAATACCACAGACTTGTCTTACTCTAGAATCCATTGGGCTTTATTCTGGAGATTGGCCGCAGTCAGAGCAGCACCAGGACTGATGGAGCTACTGGCTGATTAGATTGGCTGGCAGCTCCTGAGGGTGAAGATTGGAAGTCCATCCACTTGTTGCATTGATGCACAAATTTCCCTTAAGAATAATAGGCTGTCTTTCTGTTTGCTAAGCCTGCTACAGCCCAATTCCTTATTGATTCCTTTAAGAGAGATTTCAACTTTATTCAATTGTGACAAGGAATGAAAAACACTTATCAAAAGATTCAGCACAGTAAGCATCAAAAGAAAATGTCTATAGACATCAAAATGCATTGTCAGCTGCAGAATATCAAAGCAGTACAGAATCCCACGCTTACCTCATTTTAATCTAATATATAGCCACATTGTAACACTCAAATCGGCAATATATCACTCCTAGGAACCGTTATTTCTCTGAAGTAACTAAACACAGCCACTTCTCTTTGGAAATCTCAGGTTATGTAATGTTATTGACAATAATGCTGAATGAAAGAAATGGTGCCTTTATGACCACATTTTCATCTCTCTGATACGCCAAGCTCACAACTAAAACCAATGGAAACTTCTCTCCAATCCTTTTGCTGAGAATTAGTTTTCTTTACAAGTATTTTCTATTTGATCCTTTTTGTCCTGGTGTAAGTTCCGTAAGGTACTCAAATGTTACACCACTCAGTATTGCTATTAACATGAACAGCACCAAACTGTATTATTTCCCTTTTGTATACTTGTGCTGAGCTCCTTTAATCTTGGCCATGCCTTCACGAACGGGGAATAAGGACAGTCTGAGACGTCAGGTGTTGTGTGTTTCCTTTCACTGGGCATCAGAATGGGATTGAAACTGGTGATACGGTTGGTCAGTGCTTGATACAGATAGAGCAAAAACAGGAAGTTGAAGCAACAATATTTGAATCTTGATCTTGTATTCAAAGACATGTGTTTTTAATAAGACACATTGACAGCGCAGTGACAGTGTAATTTTAAAACTGTCACACGGGAAAGCAGAATGCGGAGTTTTCTTTGTTAGCACAAATTGAAAAATAAAAGAAAATGTGATTTATTTTTTAACATGGCCTGAAAGTACTGAAGCTTGTTTCATAGCAATTTACTAATTCTAATTTAAATAGAAGAACAAGATTTCAAGTCTTCCCTTTTGTGGTAATTTTTTTTTTAACAATTTGAGAATAGGAACATAATCTATCAAGTGGACATCAAGTGGAAATTTTGTTACTTATGGCTTCATAGAATAACAGAGCACAGAAGGAAACCAATCTGTCCATCGAATCGGTGCTGGCCCTTTCAAAGAGCAATCTGGTTGGTCTGGCAATTCTCCATATCCCAACAATTTGTTTTTATTTAGTAGTTTTAAAGTTTTTATACAATTCCCTTTTGAAGACTACTATTGAATTTGTATCCACATGCTATCAGGTAGTGCCTTCCAAATCCAAACTACTCATCACGTATACAAATCTTTCCCCATGTCAAATCTATTTATTTGCCTTAAACCAGAGGGCACCATTTTAAGACGTTTTGACGTTTAGCTTTTGGTAATAGTATCCCTTTATTTACTCTACCTGAAGCCACATGATTTTAAACAGATCTACCAACCCTCCTCTTAGCCGTCACTGCTTTAAGAAGAATAAGCCCAGATTCCCCAGTCTATCCAATCTATAATTGGAAATTTCCTGCAATCATTCTTGCAAATCTCATCTGCACCTTCTTCAAAGCCTTCATGTCCTTCCTAATAGTTGATATCCAGAATTATACACAGTACTCCAGCTGTGGCTGTACTAGTACTTTATTATAGGTTTTTGCATAACTTTGTGGTCTTTGTATTCTATGCCCCTCTTTATAAACCCCAGGATCCAATTTGCTTTATTAATTACTTTGTCAACCTGCCTTGACACCCCCAAAAATTTGCACACCAACACCCCTGAGTCTTTCTCTTCCTCCACTAATTTTTCAATCTAATTCTGTAAAATGCAATAAAAACAGAAAATGCTGTAAAAACTCAGCAGGTTTGGCAGCATCTGTGGAGAGAAAAACAAGTTAATGTTTCGAGTTCAGGTGATTCTTCTTCAGAGCTGCATTTTCTGGTTTTATTTCAGATTCTGTTGCACAGAACAGAGAGAGATCCGCACATGCGCGATTACATAGAAACTAGAAGCAGGACTGGACAATGTTTTGGCTTCAACTACATTCTGTGGGAGTGAATTCCACACATTCACCACTCTCTGGGTGAAGAAATTTCTCTTCACCTCAGTTCTAAAAGGTTTAACCCTTATCCTCAAACTATGACATCTAGTTCTGGACTTCCCCACCATTGGAAACATTCTGCCCTTTTTAACCCTGTTAGAACTTTATGAGTTACTATGAGATCCCCTCTCACTCTTTTAAACTCCAGTGAATACAATCCTAACCGACTAACCATATGACAGACTTGCCATCCCAGGAATCAGCCTGGTAAACCTTCACTGTGCTCCCTCTTTAGCAAGGACATCCTTCCTCAGATAAGGACATCAAAACTGCACACAGTACTCCAGTTGTAGCCTCACTAATGCCTTATACAATTGCAGCAAAATATCCCTATCCCTCTACTCAAATCCCCTCGCTCTCAAGGCCAACATACCATTTGCCTTCTTTACTTCCTGCTGTACCTGGGCACATTTCCAGTAACTGATGCACCCTCTACTGTGATCAGCCAGATTTTCGATGAACCTGGGCCCTGGCCCTCCCCCTACTGGTGGGAAACAGATTGTGCTTCATTTCTTTCAACAAAGTTTAAACTCACCCATAAAATGGATCCAAAACTCTCCCATTTCACGCTTGTTTGGCACTTAGAACTTATTTGGTAAGATCACACCAATTGATTTACTTTCCTCTATATTTTCAACTGTTAAATTTTCCGAATCTTGTCAAATTACTACATGATAAAGTATTATATTTTCTAATGAAAGATGATTGAGCTAAAAGTGAACTCTGTTTCTCTCCACAGTTGCTGCCGGGGTGATCAGCTGAGTAACTCCCGCACTTTCTGCTTTAGATTTCCAGCATCTGCAATATTTTACTTTCGTATTATGAACTTTTACTCCCTGTTCACGCATTCTACATTGTTATTCTGAAGCTGAGACAAGAGGCAATTGGTTCAGATCTTCTGTTCCCCAGAAGAATAGTTACATAGGAAATGTTAGCTGGGTTAAGAGCAGTTCTAACTTCTGTGTAATTATGGTACTGAACCCCTGACACTCCACCTCCAACTATGCTCCTGGCTTCCTGACTAATTCCTCCCCTGGCCTGACTACCTCCTGATCCCCGCACCTTCCATGACCAGCTGCTCCATCCCTTTTGGCTACCCTCCTAGCCCCTCCAATCCCCGGATATCCCATTTGCTTACACATGTCAAAGTGGCTGGGGGCTGGGGCATTTAAACTTATCCAATTTTTTGGGGGGTGTTGTCGGGGGAGGGGGTGTGGGGGGGGGGGCAGCTTCGCTTCCAACAACGCTGCTGCATTGCATGGAAAGGACACCCGGGCTAGAATTTTACGGTCCGCTAGCAGGTTCTGAGGCTAGTGAGCGGGGTGGGGGGGCTTGCCCCATTTAAAATCCTTAAGTGACCACTTAACAGCCAATGAAAGATTGGGGAAACCTGCAATTGAACAGAGTTCGATGTCAGGTCGGGAGGGCAGGTGGGTACTTCCATCAGAAGCCTCGTTCTGACAGGGTTACCCACCCCTTTGGGCCCATTGACCTCTGTAGCTCTCCCGCCTCCCCCCAATCCATTCCCCAAGAAACTGATTGTCTCCCTCATGAACCCCCCACCTTGACCCCTTCCAACTTGTCTTTCCTCCAGTTCCCAGCTAGCTCCAGTGCCCCTTATGGAATGATTGCAGACTATTTGGATGGCAGGGGCTCCTGGAAATTCTGGCGCAGGAGTCGCTGTGGTGAGCGGGCATGGGTCGGATGTCTGGGCAAGAAATATGCAACTCCCAACTTGGGTAAGGGAAAAGGAATGGAGTGGCAATAGCCAATGGTGATTGTCCCACCACGGAAATTCTGGGCCAGTGTATTATGGGGTAGAGAGTTTGTACTGACGTGTGATCTTGTCATCTCACTTCACAGACTGTTCCAAGAGACAAAATCTTTAAATTCTGAATTTAAACCCGGCTGGCTTGCTGCACAAGTGACCGGAGTCCATGATTCTGAAGAAACAAAACTTCCAATATTCAATTAAGTATACATTTAATGAATATGATTTAGGGTTCCACAATGGCTCAGAGGGTAAATATATGATGCAGAATTAATCATGTCGACAAGGAAAGTTTCAACTTGATTATTTTTGCAGCATCCAGGGTTAGCTGCTCTCAGCCAAGGGAACAGAAAAGATGGAACAAAATCAACAGGGTCTCCATTTAATTTAATTTAATTTTAAATTACTCACTGACTAGACAATAGTTTGTGTGCTGAAAAGCTTTTTGTCCAAAACAAGATGCCACAACAATGGAGCACAGTACCTATTAAATCAACTTGCTGATTCTGGAACGTTAGTGTTGCAGTTTAACAGTATCTGGGCAAAGCATGTGTGAACGCCAGCCGTATTCACCAGTCCAAACCATAAAATGGAACAACAGAATGCCATGAAGGATCAGCAGTTATGCTTGGCTTGCATTTCAGTTAATAGTTTCTTCGTTTGTTGAATATGCTCCAAGGTTCCCACATCTGCAGGAATTCTATCATTTCATGGAAAAATATATCCACATTTATGGGTCAACACGGTGGCGCAGTGGTTAGCACTGCTGCCTCACAGCAAGAAGTCTCACAACACCAGGTTAAAGTCCAACAGGTTTATTTGGTAGCAAATGCCGCTAGCTTTCGGAGCGCTGCCCCTTCGTCAGGTGAGCATTCAGAGCTTTCGGAGCACTGCCCCTTCGTCAGCCTCACAGCGCCAGGGACCTGGGTTCAATTCCAGCCTCGGGTCACTGTCTGTGTGGAGTTTGCACATTCTCCCCGTGTCTGCGTGGGTTTCCTTCGGGTGCTCCAGTTTCCTCCCACAGTCCAAAGATGTGCAGGTTAGGTAGATTGGCCATGCTAAATTAACCTTAGTGTCAGGGGGATTTAGCAGGGTAAATATGAGTGATTGCGGGAATAGGGTCTGGGTGGGATTGTGTTCGGTGCAGACTCGATTGGCCGAATGGCCTCCTTCTGCACAGTAGGGATTCTATGACACAATAAGGAAAATAGCAAACAACTTTGACTAGTTTTGTTCACTGCCTGATTCTATAATGAGTGGAGATTCTGTGGTGGCCTTTGATCTCAAGTAAAGTTACAAGGTAATTAAATATTTTGGGTGCATTTAACAGATTTGTATTTCATTCCTGATTATGGAAAACATCCAAGCAATTTCAGGGTGACCGTACATCTCTTGATACATCCATTGCAGAGCAGATAAGAAAAAAAACAGATCAAGACTTGAGATCAGATTAACTGTATTTTTCCAGGAAAGGAAATGAGAAGATGGAAACATTATTGTGAGTTGGTGCCATCTGCAGCTTAATCTAAAGAATCACAGCCAACTGCCTCTGAGACAACAAAAGACCCAGTACAACGTCATAAAAAATGAGAAGGAAACTTGAACGGTTTAGTAATATCTAAATCCCAAAAAGATGAATAAATAGAGGTAAAAGTACCTGCTGGGTTATAGGATCCCATCAGAGGAAGTTTTTTAACTGTATTTATTAGTGTCACAAGTAGGCTTACATTAACACTGCAATGAAGTTACTGTGAAAATCCCCTAGTTGCCACACCCGGCACCTGTTTGGGTACACTGAGGGAGAATTTAGCATGGCCAATGCACCTAACCTGCACGTCTTTCGGACTGTGGGAGGAAACCGGAGTGTAAGACAGCAGTGGTAACAACTGTGCCACCATGCTGCCCTAAAGGACATGACTACAGATGTAAAGGACAGCAGAGTCACCCAGTGCCCAAAGTAACCTGCAATTGTAAACAAATGCTGCCAACCATAAATAGACAGGAAAAGTAGATCCATTGATTACAGGAGACATGATGCATCAAATTCTGGAACCAAAAGAAATGATACAGCACAGAAAGAGACCATTCAGCCCATAATCCCTGTGCAGACCCTTTGTAGAGCTATCCAGTTAGTCCCAGCACCCCCCCACCCCAGCAGATTACTGAAACCCCCCTCTCGCTCTGCCCCCACAACTCCTGCCCAGCTTTTTCCCTTCCAGTTCTATTCTATTTCCACCAGCCTTTTAGGCACTGCACTCCTGATAGCAACAATTTGGCTGTGTAATTGTTTATGTTCACGTCATCACATTGTGGGTGTGATACTGAAGACTAGAGATCCCACTGATTACACCAGATGTACATGGAATTGAAAATGCAAATCAAAAATATCTAGGAACATCTGTGAACACTGGTCAGGCTTAATAACATGGGGAAATGATAGGACAAAAATGAGAACCTTTGCCGTCAGAGAAGAGAATCTTTTCAGTCAGAGAGAACAAAAGAGCCATAATCAATGATCCCTACAGGAAGTAACCCACTTCAGTTGAGCATCAGCTACTAAGGAACAAAGGGAAGGGAAGAGACTTTGTGCTTGAATATCGGATAAAATGCCATCACCAAACAAAGGATCTTACCCAAACAACCTACAGAAAGGATCAGCCTACAGATCTGTCCATGTATAGCAACAACGGTCCCCTATTTTGTTTTGTTTTTTATCATCTTCTTTTGCTTTTTGTTTACTGTCTAATTTAGATCTGAAATTTCCAACCAAAACTTTGAATGAAAGGCACTGCCCCAGTGACTCCCTTCTGCCCATTGCCATTCCTAATGCCATGCTATTCTAATTCAACTGCAAACTATTTTCATTTTTATAAGGGTGGTGGGGTTGGTGGGATGGTCTCCTAGCCCAGTATAAAGTCTAACATTTGCAACGTGGAACTGCTGCAGGATTCAATAGCTGTTGCATCCTCCAATACTCTCTGTTACAGCCCCCCCACCCCCGCCCTCCAACACCCCCCCCCCACCCCCCCCCCACCCCCGCCATGGGAAAACTGTAAACCAAATTTACGAATGGCTTGAAAAAGAAATGAGCAATAAGATTTCACTTTTTGCAACTTTTACTTCAACATAAATCAGAATCAAGCCAAATTTTTCGGGTGGCACAGTGGTTAGCACCGCTGCCTCACAGCGCCAGGGACCCGGGTTGAATTCACAGCTTGGGTTTCTGTCTGTGTGGAGTTTGCACGTTCTCCATGTGTCTACGTTGGTTTCCTCTGGGCGCTCCAGTTTCCTCCCACAGTCCAAAAGACACACTGGTCAGGTACATTGGCCGTGCTAAATTCTCCCTCAGTGTACCTGAACAGGTGCCAGAGTGTGGCGGCTAGGGGATTTTCACAGTAACTTCATTGCAGTGTGAATGTAATCCTACTTGTGACTAATAAATAAACTTTACTTTACTTTAAACATGAATTAACAGGCAAATGATACTTAAATTAGAAAGGTAAATTTCACTTTTAATTGTCGATACAACGAATTTACATCTTGCGCGACCACAAACATCTGCATCACTCTCCACACAAATGTGATAGTATGTAGCTGCTGGTTTCTTTCTTCTAGCTTTAGGCAGGGTAAACCCACCCTGCTGAGAGAGCTGAGTAGTTAATTAACTAACTGGTTAAATCTGGTTTCTCTAGCTCCAGTTCAGTTTACCATGAATTCAGGGTTCTTTTATTCAACTGAGGTGAATGAGGCAGCTTTGGAACATGTGCATGCCTGGGAATTTGGTGAGTGGGTGAATTTGGTGAGGAGGAGAAGGAGGTGTTCCTTTTCAGCCTTTTTCACCCTGTCGGAATTAGTTCTTACTACTACAGGCAAAGGAGCTAATTGTTTGGTAAGGATCTGGCAAGTGTTTAAAGTCTAATCCAGTCCTAAGGTTTAAAATAGTATACAAACTGATGGTGAAATTAATGAATATGTAAAAAAGAAAAATATGTAAGTGGATAATATAAATAAGTAATTCATGAGAACACATTAAAGATGGCAGAGCAGTTGATGTGTCAAAGCTGCAGCATGTGGTAGCATCTGGATGCTGGTGCAATCCAGGACAAACACATTTGCAGTGGGTATTTGCTGCTTGAGAAACTTCAGCTTAGAGTCATTGAGCTGGAGGCTGAGCTGCAGACACTATGACACATCAGGGAGGGGGAGCAATTACCTAGACACTTTGTACCAAGAGGCAGTCATGCCATTTAGGATAGAGTCTTCTGATTTGGTTAGTGGTCCGAGCAGGAGGGTCTGACTGTAAATTAAGCAGGTAAGGGGACCCAGAGGGCAGAAGTGCAGGAGCCTCAGCCTCTGCAATTGTCGAATAGGTTTGAGGTTCTCCAAAAGTGGTGTAGTGATAGAAGGGGACAGAATAGTGAGGGGGATAGACACTGTTCTCTGCAGTAAACAGCGAGAGTCCAGGAGGCTGCGTTGCCAGCCTGCTGCCAGGGTTCAAGGCGTTGGCTCAGGGTTGGAGAGGAACTTGCAGTGCAAGGGGGCGATTCAGTTATTGTGGTTAATACTGATACCAATAACATTCCATATTGATACCAGTAACACAGGTAGAACTGGGAAAGAGATTCTGCAGAGAGAGCAAGAGGAGCTAAGCATTAAATTAAAACACAGTACCTCAAAGATTATAATCCCTGGATCGTTACCTGAGCCAGCTGCACATCAGCAATGGACAAATAAGATTCGAGAAATGAATGCCTGGCTCAAAGACTGATGTAGGGGAAGTGGGTTCAGGTGTGTGGGGCACTGGCACTTGTACGCAAGAAAGTGGAGGCTGTACTGTTGCGACAACCTACACCTGAACCATGCTGGGACCAGTGTCCCAGCAAAGTCACATAATTAAGGAAGTAGAGAGGGTTTTAAACTAAAAGGCAAAGGACCAAATTTGGGAAGATTAATGCCAGAGATCTGAATGGGAGGTATGATCAGTAGGTTTGCAGATGACATGAAAATAGGTGGTGTGGTAAATAGTGAGGAGGAAAGCCTTAGATTAGGTCAATATAGGCAGGTTGGTCAGATGGGCAGAATAGTGACAAATGGAATTTAACCCTGGAAAGCGAGAGGTGATGCATCTTGGGAGGACCAACAGGGCAAGGGAATACACAGTGAATGGTAGGATGCTGGTAAGCACAGAGGACCAGAGGGACATTGGAGTGCATATCTAAAGATCCTGGAAGGCAGCAGGACAGGTAAATATGGTAGGTTAAGAAGGCATGTGGAATACATGCCTTTATTATCCAGGGCATAGAATATAAGCCATGATGTGGAACTCTTACCAAGGAAAACACCCCAGCCAATCCAGTTCCTCCTGATGGTTGAAATGCTTCAGTCCATGCAACATCCTGGTGAATCTCCTCTGCACCTTCTCCAGTGCAATCACTTCCTTCCTATAATATGGCAACCAGAGCTGCAAACAGTACTCCAGCTGTTGTCTAACCAGCATTTTATACAGCTCCATCATAACCTCTCTGTTCTTATATTCTATAAGAAGTCTCACAACACCAGGTTAAAGTCCAACAGATTTATTTGGTAGCAAATACCATTAGCTTTCGGAGCGCTGCTCCTTCGTCAGATGGAGTGGATATCTGCTCTCAAACAGGGCACAGAGACACAAAATCAAGTTACAGAATACTGATTAGAATGTGAATCCCTACAGCCAACCAGATCTTAAAGATACAGACAATGTGAGTGGAGGGAGCATTAAGCACAGGTTAAAGAGATGTGTATTGTCTTGGTAGAGTTTCGCAGCTGGTCTGCGTCCTGAGCGCAAGTTGAGAATATGGAATCGATCTTGGTTTCCAGGCTGCGGCGTTTGCTGTAGAGCTGGTGTATGAGGTGGTTGAGGAGGGTGAGAGAGGTGCGACGGCAAAGTCTCTCCGAAAGCTAATGGTATTTGCTGCCAAATAAACCTGTTAGACTTTAAACTGTGTTCACCCCAGTCCAACGCCGGCATCTCCACATCATGACTACCATCGACACCGCAAACTGCCGGCTCCAAGTGGAGAGGATCTCCAAGAAGATCGCGCATATCGACACAGACATCAAGTTTCTACAAACATGCAAGAAAGCAGACAAGATATCAAAAGGATTACGGATCACGAACCCACTCAGGTCAACCTATAACACAGACTACGCTGAGAGACTTTGCCGTCGCACCTCTCTCACCCTCCTCAACCACCTCATACACCAACTCTACAGCAAACGCCGCAGCCTGGAAACCAAGATCGAATCCATATTCTCAACTTGCGCTCAGGACGCAGACCACCTGCGAAACTCTGCCAAGACAATACACATCTCTTTAACCTGTGCTTAATGCTCCCTCCACCCACATTGTCTGTATCTTTAAGATCTGGGTGGCTGTAGGGATTCGCATTCTAATCAGTATTCTGTAACTTGATTTTGTGTCTCTGTGCCCTGTTTGAGAGCAGATATCCACTCCATCTGATGAAGGAGCAGCGCTCTGAAAGCTAATGGTATTTGCTACCAAATAAACCTGTTGGACTTTAACCTGGTGTTGTTAAAACTCTTACTGTGTTCACCCCAGTCCAACGCCGGCATCTCCACATCGTGTTTTCCTTGGAGCAG